>NC_090447.1:372499327-373104327 GCF_031143425.1 Pleurodeles waltl
AACAACTTTAGTATTATTCTACTACTCACACTGTACTAGTAAGTTGAGCAAGAATGTCCAATATTTTATTTATATTACTATGGTGGTCATTCTGACCCTGGCGGTCTTTGACCGCCAGGGCGGAGGACCGCGGGAGCACCGCCGACAGGCCGGCTGTGCTCCAATGGGGATTCCGACCGCGGCGGTAAAGCCGCGGTCGGACCGGCACCACTGGCGGGGTCCCGCCAGTGTACCGCCGCCCCATTGAATCCTCCGTGGCGGCGCAGCTTGCTGCACCGCCGCGGGGATTCCGACCCCCCCTACCGCCATCCAGATCCCGGCGGTCGGACCGCCGGGATCCGGATGGCGGTAGGGGGGGTCGCGGGGCCCCTGGGGGCCCCTGCAGTGCCCATGCCACTGGCATGGGCATTGCAGGGGCCCCCGTAAGAGGGCCCCTACATGTATTTCACTGTCTGCTGCGCAGACAGTGAAATACGCGACGGGTGCAACTGCACCCGTCGCACAGCTTCCACTCCGCCGGCTCGATTCCGAGCCGGCTTCATCGTGGAAGCCTCTTTCCCGCTGGGCTGGCTGGCGGTCTGAAGGCGACCACCCGCCAGCCCAGCGGGAAAGTCAGAATTACCGCCGCGGTCTTTCGACCGCGGAACGGTAACCTGACGGCGGGACTTTGGCGGGCGGCCTCCGCCGCCCGCCAAGGTCAGAATGAGGGCCTATGTCTGTTTCTTGGTCTCTGATACTATAATTCTGGATAACAAAAAAAAGTCCTAACCTTCTGACAATGATATACAAAAATAATGAGGATTAAAGTTTTTGAGGATGCATATGCATGGCGGGTCAGGAGACTACCTAGAAGTCTAGCCATTTGGAAAATATATGAGTTTTATGAGTACAATGCACCTTTTTGATCCACATTGAATGCAAGGTTGCAAAATCATGTTCAGGTGCTATCTTAGAGCCAATATTTAATGAGCAGCTTTTTTACTAGGTGATGTGAAGTATTCTAATGAACTGTATGTTTTAACTCCCAATTTCATTGTACTTTAGCACTTTTGGTACTTTAATCATTAAGAAGACGTTTTTAGTTATGATCTGCTGTTGACCTAAAACCTAGTATTGAAATGATTTTACTTTAATGTACTTATGCACTTTAATTGATGAGAGGGAAGAGTTCTCTCATAGGTGTCCGGTATTTCATATTTAGATGCCATTGGGTGAATTATTAACTTTTATAGCACTTTAGCACCTACAGCACTTTAGCTATTCGGAAACAGGCTATAGTTGTGATTTAGTTTTCATTAAGATTTTATTGTAAAACTTTTTTGGAGAGTGTGATGAACTTGTAATGCACGTAAGCACTTTAACGTGCAAGAAAGAAGCTATTGTGTAGATGTGCTTTGTATTTCATTTTGAGATACGATTTGATGAATGATCCATTCGTAGTATCGATTGAATTCAAGAAAATATCTGTTCTCATTCTGTGTTGAATTTCTTTTTGCCTCCTCACATTCTGCTCAATAAAAACATTATAAAACAAGAGGATGAAGTCTGTGACGCACTAATGAAAGAGGAAGATTCACTTCAGGGGCAGCTTTGCCTCTGTTCAGCAGGGCTTGGGGCAGTGTGCTCTCTCACAATATGTCGCCATCACAGCTGGAGACCCACATACTGAAAATGGCACTGAGGAAAAAAGTACTGTCCTCGATGCTCAAGAGGGAATAGCTGGCCTCGTTAGAGTAGAAAAAGGCAGCTGTTGTGATTGAAGAAATGAGCTGAATGCTGAGGAGAAAAAGGCAGCTGCTGTCCTGACTGCTGAGGAGAAACAGGGAGTGTCAGACTTTAGAGAAGTGTAAGGCCATATTGGTCCATGGGAGTAGCCAGCACAAGGTGGACTTGAGGGTCAGGTGAGCATCATAGTTCAGTGACAATGGTGGCAACAACACTCAGGTAGCCAGTAGGAGTAATTCCAGATAGTGGACCTGATTCACAAAGGTAACTTTCACTTTTGAGCATTCAGAATTCTCAAATTCTGAATGTACAATGCTATAAAAAGAAAATAACAAGACCGGCACTAAACATGGCCAGGCATTGGTACCGCAAGACCCTCCCATGAAAAATAATGGAGACAGGGACATAAAATAGAACCATATGGGATATAATGTTGTTTTCAATTCTCAACTTCGGTCTTACACCTAATGTAGTGGATCCTATTTAGTTTTAATGGGAATCAGGAGTTTAGCTTAGCCTTCTGGCTTGCAAGTCTGTGTACCCGTCACCTCGTGACTTTTAACCCACTTAGCCTGCTCCGTTTTAGCACATTTATTTAATTATTTTTTCCAAGATGGCTGCTATGTATATAGTTAGGAAGATGTTTTGATTTCACGTTATCAGTGCGACCCTGTGAAGGCGTCACTATCAGCATCAAAGACAAATGACATACGTAGGTATTCACATCATGTCCCTTTCCCACTTACGTGCAAGAGGAACATAGGCCCTCATCATGACTTTGGAAGTCTTTTTTAAAGATCGCCAACACCGCGGGTGCCAGGAGACTGCCAGTGCTGGGCGGAAATCCAGCAGCAGTCGTGCTGGTGGGTGGGGGCGCATGGGCGGTTCCACCACTGGCCCCACCCCACCAAAAGTACTCCACCAGCTGTATTATGATTAATAATACGGCCTGGCGGTGTCCTGATGGCTGGGCACTGCCGGCGGTGGAAGCGCCTGTTCCCATTCCCTGCCAGACGACCTCCTTCCCAGACCAGGTAAGTTGATCATCCGACAGGGGAGGTGGTGGGAGGGTCGGTGGTGTTTTGTGTGTCTGTGTGTGTGCATGAATGTCTGTATGTGTGGTTATATGCCTGTCTGACTGTTGAAGTGAGTGCATGTATCCATGTAAGTGTATATGCATGTGTGTATGCGAGTGTGAGTGTTGTGGTAAATGGGTTGGTCTGCGTGTGAGTATGCATGTTTGGATGGGTGTGAGTATGCATGGTTGAATGCGTGTATGAGTGCTGAGGTGAACACAAGTATGGATGCATGTGAGTGAATGCGTGAATGTAAGTGCAGGTGAATGAGTGCATGGTGCATGTGGGTGACTGTGTTCGTGTGCATGTATACGGGGAGGTGGTGAGGGGTGGGGGGAGATGGGTGCTGTGTCTGGAGGGGGTGGGGGCACTGTTCCTGGAGGGGGTGGGTGGGCTCATTGCTTGCTGTGGGGGTAGTCATCTACCAGTGACAGGGAAGGAATTCCCTGTCACCGGTAGCCTTTCAACCAGGGTTTTCGTGGCAGTGCTACCGCTATGAAAACCCTGCTGGAAAGGCGGTTCCTAATACTTCAGGCGGTCTTCTGTGGACCACAGGGGTTGGAGATGCTAATCTCCAGCCCGGCGGGCCCGACCGCCCTGGCGGTATGAGTGGAGAGGTTGCAGGTTGGCATCAGCCAACCTGCAACACACATAATGAGATGGTCTTCACCGCCAGACTGTTTGCAGTGAAACCGCCACCTTTACCTTGGCAGTCATAAGGCAGGCAGGGTCATACTGACCCCATCATATACTTTTGGAGGGAATTGTTTATGTAACGGCTGCCCCAAGCATGCCTTCTTATCTATTGTTTGGGAACATACCTACGTCAGGGGTCCTACAAGATCTGTATAAATACATCTCACACTGACAGGGTTATCAGAGGAATTCCTACCAGATGCCATTAACGCTATCTATGCTACACGTCGCCTTGATGCAGACCCAGCCTTCATGTCCCCACAGAGTCTGATCTATAGATGCCATTCCAAGGTACCAAGAGTTGGGGGCACTTGTCATGGACCTGGTACTGGCAGATTAGGTTTAACACACCTAGCTCTCTATAGGTTAGAGATTAGGTTCATAATGCTAGGTTAGATTGCAACCTTATTCTTCATGTTAATAATCAATCCTAATTATTTAACATCAGTGTTGTAGTTAATCTAAACCTACACCGACTTCTGACCCTATAGTGCAACCGTTTCAACAACTCCCGTTCTTACGGTGTTTTGTAGTTGCCCCCGTTAGTGAATCTGCAAAATATTCTGACAAACCAAATTCGGCAGAAGCAACTGGATTTTAAATAGACCACCTACTCACTGTTCACAGGTGTGAGCAACCAATGTGAGGACCGTCCTGACCCGGATCAAAAGTTCTGTGAGTCGGAAAACGTACCGCATCCAGATCTATTACATTCATGGTGGCCATCTTGGACTGTGCTGGTGTATAAGTGTCTTTCCATCAAACAAAAGGACTGAAGTTCTTTAATTGCCAAGATTAAACATCATAACATCATCAAGTACTACGCCTATCCCTTATACATTATATGTGCGACCATTAGTTGTTCACAATTCTGTACACCCTACCTCGGAGCAGAGAACCCCTATCTCAAAAAACATCATTCATCCAAATCAGCTCTATTCGTAGTAGCCATCTTAGACTGTCTCATTTCTCAATATTCTTTCGATCCAGCAGAGTCTTACATTTTTTACCATCCAATACATTGAACACTAAAAACGTGAAGTGTTCTACCTGTTGGTTGCGCATCCTTGAATGTACCCAGTGTACAATCATAATTACATTAAGAGACGGCCACCAATACCAAAAAATGGCCTATATGCAGATCGACTAAATCCATGAGTGCCATATTAAACTAATACGCCTAATAACCCTAAGTTTCAATCAAAACCAATAAACAGATATCATTTATAATAAATCATTTTGAAATTCTCCCCATTTCCGGTCCCAGGTGGCAATCCAATCTGAAAGAGATATTTTTAACAGACTTTTTATAAAGCCAAATCCAAATTTGACTATTGTTTTAATACAATTTACTTACATTTATATGTATTTGTTTATGTATAGCAAATTTAAACATTTAGTCATATTGGAACCATAAATCAAGGAGTCAAACGGGCCCAAAACCCCCCCCAAAAAAACAATATTCATCAAGTTAATTGGTAATTCCATCAGCCCATTTGAATATAAGTCAGAAGTACATCAATAACAAATTCTAAGAAATAATGGAGTTCGTCATCTGTATTGTGGCCCATTTCAACAGCTCGCAGGTGACGTATCCATGCCGCCTCCTTTTGGCGTAGGATTAAGTCTCTGTTTCCTCCTCTCTGGTCAGGGGTACATAGTTCACCCCATGAAACCAGATGTGAGCATCCCCAGAGTGATGTAGTATCACGTGGAGTGTTAAAGGATACCTGGTATCTTTGTTCCTTATAGCACGTACATGTTCCTGTACTTGTAATTTCAAAGTCCTTACAGTGCTCCCCACATAGATTTTGTTACACGTGCAACCCAAAACATAGACAACATATTTTGTCTTGCAATTAATCAAATGTCTAATTGTATATTGTTGTATTATAACAAAAGCCTTTTGTTTTATCCAAGCCCAACATACAGATGTTACATTCATGCAGACATAAAACCCTTTGGGTTTGGGGGAAGCCACTTTTCTTTATTTGTCGTAGTAATATAACTCGGACACAAATGGTCCCTTAATGTCATACCTCTGCGATAAGTGACCTTAGCTAATTTCGATATACACCCTTTAGACCCGTTGTAGGTTTAGATTAACTACTACATTGATGTTAAATAATTAGGATTGATTATTAACATAAAGAATAAGATCGCAATCCTAATATAGTGTTTAAATTAGACTTAAACAAAGAGTTCAAATCATTGCGACTTTGTATATGGTTTATTAATGTACTGAAAATATTTGGGTATTTGGTGACTCTAGTGTGGGATATTACTGACTGTTAAGAAGAATGAGGAGGATGTTGTATTTGGTAATGAATATGCAAAATAAAATTCTGAGATTTTGACATCCTCTCCTATGGGTAGAACTTTGATGGATGACATTGATGGCTAAAATAAAAGAATATAGTCTACTAGGGGTGAAAATGATCAAGGTGAACGTAAAATATGTGAAGTGGTGTTGTTTTCTCTTTATACTAGATGTGTAATGGGAGATATTTAGGGCACAAGAGAAATAAAGGATATGACAAACCAGTCTGAAATGGATTAGGTATGTTTAAGATGGTATATTCAAAATAATTGGTTATGAATGTTAGTGTATGTTCAGGTAGTGACATTTATACACAAAACAACTTCAATTTTGGTTTTAGATAATTTGTTGTGAGTTTTTAAACACTTGGGGATATATCATGTTGTAATAATGGAGTAGAGAGTGACATATATTATTTTTACATATGTCACCTTTTATAAACATGGGGTAAATAATTATTTGGTTATGTTGTATATGTGTGTTTATGTTATTTCATTCAACACTAGTAATCATTCTTGAGAAAAATTGACAAATTCCCTTGCTATTCTTTTCGGGTTGAGCTTTATTTGTTTGCTTGTATAAATATATGTAATTATCTGTATTTATGTTTGTCTGTATGTACACAAATTTAAATATTTTTAGAATATATATGTAGTTGGTATTTGTCTTTTGTTGTTTGTGTATTCAATGTGAACTATATGTGTCATGTTACAGCCCCGAAGAAGTCCTATGTTGGAGGACGAAACGCGTTGGCTGTTGCTATTATCATTTTGAATATTGCTGGAAAAGAGAAAGAGAATAAAGAGAAGAATTTTTACAATCTCACATTAAAGGATTGGACTTTTAACCTCTTAAGTGCGGGCGTCGGCCACTGGCCGACGCCCACACACCCTCCCTGGTGCGGGTCACGACCAGTGGCCGACACCAGGAAGGGCACTAATAAATCCTCGGGTGCGTCGCACCCGAGGATTATTATTTTTTTTTTTTACTCACCCCGGGAGACACGGAAGCTACCGTGTCTCCCCCCACCCGCCCCTTTGTGACGTCAGCGCGCAGCAAGGCGCGCTGACGTTGCAAAGGTGTTTTCCCCATGAAAGCAGGAAGCAGCCTTGCGGCCGCTTCCTGCTTTCATGGGGAAAACGGCCTTTTACACAGCTGCGATCGGGGGCCAGGAAACCCCACTAGATCCCATGGATTTCACTTTTGGGGGGCGGCCCCCCCCGGAAAACGGGCCGCCCCCCCCCGGCATAATTTTTTTTTATAAAAAAAAAGGTAGGTGCCCCCATAAAAAAATGAAATGACAGGGGGTCACCCGTGGGCAGGGTGACCCCCTGTGGGGGCAATTTTTTTTTTAGATGTTGTAGGGTTTCCCTGGGGGGCATTTTGGCCCCCAAGGAAACCATACAGCAACTAAAAAAAAATATATGTATATATCTATATATATATATCTATGTAGATAGATATATCTAGGTACATGGATATTTCTATAGATATATCTATGTAGATATATATATATATATATATATATATATATATATATATATATATATATATATATATATATATATATATATATATATAGGTAGATCTGTATTAAAGAGATTTATAAAGCGCGCTACTCACCTGTGAGGGTCTCAAGGCGCTGGGGGGGGGACGGGGGGAGAGAAAGGGGCTAGGAGGTTCACTGTTCAAAAAGCCAGGTTTTGAGGCCCTTCCTGAAAAGAAGTAGGTTTTGGGTCTTGCGAATGTGGGTTGTGAGTGCGTTCCATGTTTTGGGTGCAATGTAGGAGAAGGATCTGCCCCCGGTGGTGGTGTGTTTGATGCGGGGGACAGAGGCGAGAGAGAGGTCAGCTGAGCGGACGTTTCGTGTGGGGGTGTGGAAGGTGACTCTCGTTGAGGTAGGCAGGGCCTGTGTTGTGGAGTGATTTGTGTGCGAGGATGAGGATCTTGAAGGTGATCCTTTTGTCAATGGGGAGCCAGTGGAGGGATTTGTGGTGTGGAGAGATGTGTTCGTGTCGGCGGAGGTCGAGGATGAGTCGTGCTGCTGAGTTCTGGATGCGTGTAGTTTGCACTTGAGTTTTAGAGTGGTGCCGGCGTAGAGGGCGTTTCTGTAATCAAGCCTGCTGCTGATGAGTGCGTGAGGGACAGTTTTTCTGGTCTCTGTGGGGATCCATTTGAATGTTTTTCAGTATACGGAGTTTGTTGAAGCATGAGGAGGTAAGAGCGTTGATTTGTTGGGTCATAGAGAGGGAGGAGTCTAGGATGATGCTGAGGTTGCGTGCGTAGTTGGCGGGGGTGGGTGCAGAGCCTAGCGTGGTGGGCCACCATGGGGGGTCCCAGTTTTTTTTTGGTGAGGGCCAAAGAGGATTATTTCGGTTTTGCTTGAGTTGAGTTTCAGGTGGTTGGCTGTCATATATACATCACTTTTGTCAATATGTGTGTGGTTTCCCTGGGGGGAAAAGGGTCCGACTTGTCTAGTGGCAGTTTTAGTGCCATAAAGAAGCGCAGAAGGTTTATATGCCTACTGCAAAGAGCACATCTGTATTTTATGTAAATAGCTGAGTACATTAGTAAAGTCTATGGAGAGATGAAGGGCACTTTTGCTGGGTGGTAATGAGGGAATCCGAGGAGGAGGGAGTGGGAGCACCAATAATGATTGTTGGACTGGGCGCAGGAGGTGCTAAAGACTGTGACGAATGGTATGTGACAAGGTGTTTTTTGAGTGTCTTGAAAGTACGTGCTGATTGAGGGAAGAAGCGCAGGTAAGGTGGCCTCTACTGTTGCACGTATCTCACACACACCATCGATTTTGTGACTGTCTACGTAGGCTAGTGTTTTAGAGCAACAGTTTAGCCACTAGCAGAGATGGCATCTTGATGGATGACTGCTGCCTGCACTCGGGTTATAGAGGACCGCTCTGACATAGGATCAGAGACTGAGACATCAGATACTGAGACAGCATCTGAGGCGCAGACTCTGGGAGTGATTTTTCAGTCAGAGGAGTCCCATTCGAAAACTCCTCTTCCAGTACATTATGAGGGAGGTGATGAGGACAGTCCTGCTGTCCCTTCGCAAGCTGTTCGTGCAACTGGGTAATAGTGGGTTAGGCCAACCCAGAGAGCAGGTGAATGCGGCGGCAAGCAGAGAGAGAGTGCTCTCTTGGGAGCTCACCAATTTAGTTCAGCCCCAAATTCCACCACCCAAATCATATTGTGGAGACATCAAAATTGTCTATGGCAAAACAAACTGGTTTTGTAAGGCAGGCACCTGTGTTTTTGGTCCTGGATTCGGCGGCCATATAGAGAAACACACTAAACCCAAACATTTCTGGAAACTAGACATTCGGGGGAGTCCACAGAGGTGTGACTTGTGTGGATTCCCCAAAGTTTTCTTACCCAGAATACCCTGCAAAGCTGAAATGTTGAAAAAAAACTCTATTTTTCTCGCATTTCTGTCACACAAACTACAGGAATATGCTGGGATCCACAACATTCCTACCACCCAGTGACTCCTCACCTGTCCTGATAAAAACGCTACCCCACTTGAGTGCCTACACCTAGTGCCTGTGTCAGGAATGGATCACCCCAGGGTCAACAGCTGCCTCACGTAAGGACCAACATTGACCGTTGTGTGATCTATTCCTGTCGCAGGCACCAGGCCTAACCACACAAGTGAGGTATCATATTTATCGGGAGACTTGGGGGAACGCTGGGTGGAAGACAATTTGTGGCTCCTCTCAGATTCCAGAACTTTCTGTCACCGAAATGTGAGGAAAATGTGGTATTTTAGCCACATTTTGAGGTTTGCAAAGGATTCTGGGTAACAGAACCTGGTCCGAGCCCCACAAGTCACCTCATCTTGGATTTCCCTGGGTTTCTAGTTTTCAAAAATGTGCTGGTTTGCTAGGTTTCCCCAGGTGCCGGCTGAGCTAGAGGCCAAAATCCACAGGTAGGCACTGTTTTCTATGAAAAAATGTGATGTGTCCACGTTCTGTTTTGGGGCATTTCCTGTCGCGGGCGCTAGGCCTACCCACACAAGTGAGGTATCATTTTTATCGGGAGACTTGGGGGAACGCCGGGTGGAAGGAAATTTGTGGCTCCTCTCAGATTCCAGAACTTTCTGTCACCGAAATGTGAGGAAAACTTGTTTTTTTAGCCACTTTTTGAGGTTTGCAAAGGATTCTGGGTAACAGAACCTGGTCCGAGCCCCGCAACTCACCCCTCCTTGGATTCCCCTAGGTCTCTAGTTTTCAGAAATGCACAGGTTTGGTAGGTTTCCCTATGTGCCGGCTGAGCTAGAGGCCAAAATCTACAGGTAGGCACTTCTCAAAAAACACCTCTGTTTTCTTCCAAAAATTTGGATGTGTCCACGTTGCGCTTTGGGGCGTTTTCCTGTCGCGGGCGCTAGGCCTACCCACACAAGTGAGGTATCATTTTTATCGGGAGACTTGGGGGAACGCCGGGTGGAAGAAAATTTGTGGCTCCTCTCAGATTCCAGAACTTTCTGTCACCAAAATGTGAGGAAAACCTGTTTTTTTAGCAACTTTTTGAGGTTTGCAAAGGATTCTGGGTAACAGAACCTGGTCCGAGCCCCGCGAGTCACCCCTCCTTGGATTGCCCTAGGTCTCTAGTTTTCAGAAATGCACAGGTTTGGTAGGTTTCCCTAGGTGCCGGCTGAGCTAGAGGCCAAAATCTACAGGTAGGCACTTCTCAAAAAACACCTCTGTTTTCTTCCAAAAATTTGGATGTGTCCACGTTGCGCTTTGGGGCGTTTTCCTGTCGCGGGCGCTAGGCCTACCCACACAAGTGAGGTATCATTTTTATCGGGAGACTTGGGGGAACGCCGGGTGGAAGAAAATTTGTGGCTCCTCTCAGATTCCAGAACTTTCTGTCACCGAAATGTGAGGAAAACCTGTTTTTTTAGCAACTTTTTGAGGTTTGCAAAGGATTCTGGGTAACAGAACCTGGTCCGAGCCCCGCGAGTCACCCCTCCTTGGATTGCCCTAGGTCTCTAGTTTTCAGAAATGCACAGGTTTGGTAGGTTTCCCTAGGTGCCGGCTGAGCTAGAGGCCAAAATCTACAGGTAGGCACTTCTCAAAAAACACCTCTGTTTTCTTCCAAAAATTTGGATGTGTCCACGTTGCGCTTTGGGGCGTTTCCTGTCGCGGGCTCTAGGCCTACCCACACAAGTGAGGTATCATTTTTATCGGGAGACTTGGGGGAACGCCGGGTGGAAGAAAATCTGTGGCTCCTCTCAGATTCCAGAACTTTCTGTCACCGAAATGTGAGGAAAACTTGTTTTTTTAGCCACTTTTTGAGGTTTGCAAAGGATTCTGGGTAACAGAACCTGGTCCGAGCCCCGCAAGTCACCCCTCCTTGGATTCCCCTGGGTCTCTAGTTTTCAGAAATGCACAGGTTTGGTAGGTTTCCCTATGTGCCGGCTGAGCTAGAGGCCAAAATCTACAGGTAGGCACTTTGGAAAAAACAGCTGTGTTTTCTATAAAAAAAAATAGGATGTGTCCACGTTGCGCTTTGGGGCGTTTTCCTGTCGCGGGCGCTAGGCCTACCCACACAAGTGAGGTATCATTTTTATCGGGAGACTTGGGGGAACGCCGGGTGGAAGAAAATTTGTGGCTCCTCTCAGATTCCAGAACTTTCTGTCACCGAAATGTGAGGAAAACCTGTTTTTTTAGCAACTTTTTGAGGTTTGCAAAGGATTCTGGGTAACAGAACCTGGTCCGAGCCCCGCGAGTCACCCCTCCTTGGATTGCCCTAGGTCTCTAGTTTTCAGAAATGCACAGGTTTGGTAGGTTTCCCTAGGTGCCGGCTGAGCTAGAGGCCAAAATCTACAGGTAGGCACTTCTCAAAAAACACCTCTGTTTTCTTCCAAAAATTTGGATGTGTCCACGTTGCGCTTTGGGGCGTTTTCCTGTCGCAGGCGCTAGGCCTACCCACACAAGTGAGGTATCATTTTTATCGGGAGACTTGGGGGAACGCCGGGTGGAAGAAAATTTGTGGCTCCTCTCAGATTCCAGAACTTTCTGTCACCGAAATGTGAGGAAAACCTGTTTTTTTAGCAACTTTTTGAGGTTTGCAAAGGATTCTGGGTAACAGAACCTGGTCCGAGCCCCGCGAGTCACCCCTCCTTGGATTGCCCTAGGTCTCTAGTTTTCAGAAATGCACAGGTTTGGTAGGTTTCCGTAGGTGCCGGCTGAGCTAGAGGCCAAAATCTACAGGTAGGCACTTCTCAAAAAACACCTCTGTTTTCTTCCAAAAATTTGGATGTGTCCACGTTGCGCTTTGGGGCGTTTCCTGTCGCGGGCTCTAGGCCTACCCACACAAGTGAGGTATCATTTTTATCGGGAGACTTGGGGGAACGCCTGGTGGAAGAAAATCAGTGGCTCCTCTCAGATTCCAGAACTTTCTGTCACCGAAATGTGAGGAAAACTTGTTTTTTTAGCCAAATTTTGAGGTTTGCAAAGGATTCTGGGTAACAGAACCTGGTCCGAGCCCCGCGAGTCACCCCTCCTTGGATTCCCCTAGGTCTCTAGTTTTCAGAAATGCACAGGTTTGGTAGGTTTCCCTAGGTGCCGGCTGAGCTCGAGGCCAAAATCTACAGGTAGGCACTTCTCAAAAAACACCTCTGTTTTCTTCCAAAAATTTGGATGTGTCCACGTTGCGCTTTGGGGCGTTTCCTGTCGTGGGCGCTAGGCCTACCCACACAAGTGAGGTATCATTTTTATCGGGAGACTTGGGGGAACGCCGGGTGGAAGGAAATTTGTGGCTCCTCTCAGATTCTAGAACTTTCTGTCACCGAAATGTGAGGAAAACTTGTTTTTTTAGCCACTTTTTGAGGTTTGCAAAGGATTCTGGGTAACAGAACCTGGTCCGAGCCCCGCAAGTCACCCCTCCTTGGATTCCCCTGGGTCTCTAGTTTTCAGAAATGCACAGGTTTGGTAGGTTTCCCTATGTGCCGGCTGAGCTAGAGGCCAAAATCTACAGGTAGGCACTTTGGAAAAAACAGCTGTGTTTTCTATAAAAAAAAATAGGATGTGTCCATGTTGTGTTTTGGGGCATTTCCTGTCGCGGGCACTAGGCCTACCCACACAAGTGAGGTATCATTTTTATCGGGAGATTTGGGGGAACGCCGGGTGGAAGAAAATTTGTGGCTCCTCTCAGATTCCAGAACTTTCTGTCACCGAAATGTGAGGAAAACTTGTTTTTTTAGCCAAATTTTGAGGTTTGCAAAGGATTCTGGGTAACATAACCTGGTCCGAGCCCCGCGAGTCACTCCTCCTTGGATTCCCCTAGGTCTCTAGTTTTCAGAAATGCACAGGTTTGGTAGGTTTCCCTAGGTGCCGGCTGAGCTAGAGGCCAAAATCTACAGGTAGGCACTTCTCAAAAAACACCTCTGTTTTCTTCCAAAAATTTGGATGTGTCCACGTTGCGCTTTGGGGCGTTTCCTGTCGCGGGCGCTAGGCCTACCCACACAAGTGAGGTATCATTTTTATCGGGAGACTTGGGGGAACGCCGGGTGGAAGGAAATTTGTGGCTCCTCTCAGATTCCAGAACTTTCTGTCACCGAAATGTGAGGAAAACTTGTTTTTTTTGCCACTTTTTGAGGTTTGCAAAGGATTCTGGGTAACAGAACCTGGTCCGAGCCCCGCAAGTCACCCCTCCTTGGATTCCCCTGGGTCTCTAGTTTTCAGAAATGCACAGGTTTGGTAGGTTTCCCTATGTGCCGGCTGAGCTAGAGGCCAAAATCTACAGGTAGGCACTTTGGAAAAAACAGCTGTGTTTTCTATAAAAAAAATAGGATGTGTCCATGTTGTGTTTTGGGGCATTTCCTGTCGCGGGCACTAGGCCTACCCACACAAGTGAGGTATCATTTTTATCGGGAGACTTGGGGGAACACAGAATAGCAAAACAAGTGTTATTGCCCCTTATCTTTCTCTACATTTTTTCCTTCCAAATATAAGAGAGTGTGTAAAAAAGACGTCTATTTGAGAAATGCCCTGCAATTCACATGCTAGTATGGGCACCTCGGAATTCTGCGATGTGCAAATAACCACTGCTCCTCAAAACCTTATCTTGATCCCATTTTGGAAATGCAAAGGTTTTCTTGATACCTCTTTTTCACTCTTCATATTTCAGCAAATGAATTGCTGTATACCCAGTATAGAATGAAAACCAACTGCAGGGTGCAGCTCATTTATTGGCTCTGGGTACCTAGGGTTCTTGATGAACCTACAAGCCCTTTATATCCCCGCAACCAGAAGAGTCCAGCAGACAAAACGGTATATTGCTTTCAGAAATCTGACATCGCAGGAAAAAGTTACAGAGTAAAACATAAAGAAAAATGGCTGTTGTTTTCAGCTCAATTTCAATATTTTTTTATTTCAGCTGTTATTTTCTGTAGGAAAACCTTGTAGGATCTACACAAATGACCCCTTGCTGAATTCAGAATTTTGTCTAGTTTTCAGAAATGTTTAGCATTCCGGGATCCAGCATTGGTTTCACACCCATTCCTGTCACTAACTGGAAGGAGGCTGAAAGCACCAAATATAGTAGAAATGGGGTATGTCCCAGTAAAATGCCAAATTTGTGTTGAATAATTTGGTTTTCTGATTCAAGTCTGCCCGTTCCTGAAAGGTGGGAAGATAGTGATTTCAGCACCAGAAACCCCTTGTTGATGGCATTTTCAGGGAAAAAACCACAAGCCTTCTTCGGCAGCCCTTTTTTCCCATTTTTTTTGGAAAAAACTAAATTTTCACTGTATTTTGGCTATTTTCTTGGTTTCCTCCAGGGGAAACCACCAACTCTGGGTACCATTAGAATCCCTAGGATGTTGGAAAAAAAGGATGCAAATTTGGCGTGGTTAGCTTATGTGGACAAAAAGTTATGAAGCCCTAAGCGCGAACTACCCCAAATAGCCAAAAAAGGGCTCAGCACTGGGGGGGGGAAAGGCCCAGCAGCTAAGGGGTTAAAACAAAAATGTCTTTTTGCTGGGTGGTGCACTACCATTATTCTTAGGAAAATAAAAGCTCCTGACAGATATACTGATTCACGTCCCTCTCGTTCCTTTCAGGATGCACTGGATAGATGTAGCGAGAGAGTGGGCCTGTTAGAGCAACGTCCTGAGTACGTGAAACTGAAGAACGACTCACTGCGGTCTCCCGACAAAAAAAGAAGCTAAGTCACCACAACAAAAGCCACAGTTTAAAAAGAAAAAGGTGACAGCACTTTCAATTAAACATGCCAGTAAACTTGAGAACACTGCTGAAGAACAAGACGTAGACTGTGACAATGCTAGACAGTGCAGAAGAAGTCACAATATCTTGTCAGAGTCTGAAGGATCATCTGGACGCGACAGCAACTAGTGACTTTATTGCAGTTGAGACTGTGGATGGGCGAGTTCTCCTACCCAACAGGGTTTATCATTTAAATATCCAAATTGAGGGAGACAAAGAGTGCACCATTAACGTAGTGTTCTGGGATAAACTTAGTTATGAGATCCTCTTGGCTGAATGAGACTGGCCTCCTCAACAAGTCCATAAGCTCCCACATGGGGAAGATGTCATTTTGCCTTCTTTCTCTGATCTTGGTCCAGAAGCTGTAAAATAACCCTCTGCTATCAACTAGGCTTTAACCATGGAGGTTGGGAGAAGTATTCTCCTTACCATGTAATACCGATTAGGTCTACACCCCAGCCTCAGACCCAATCCTGTTAAACACGAAGCCAAAGCTCCAGTGAGGGAGATCCTCACTCAGCTCGAGTACTAGGGAGTAATTGGTTCTCTGCAATGAATAACCCGTTATTCCCGATTGCAAAACCCGACCATTCATATAGAATAGTCTTAGATTAGTCTTAAACAGTCATACACTCACATACGCAATACAAAATTCACACAGCACAGCACTAATTAACAACATAGTGCATAAGACATACAAAAAAAGCTGGATATCTTAAATTTTTGTTTCTGCCAAAACTTAGCACACAAAAGTCGGGACCTGAGTTTATTACCATTTGGCTCACCAAAACGTTGCTGTTGTTTGCCCCAGGGCTACAAGAGTAGCCCAGGGCTGTTCTCAGCCCACGTAACATCAATATTGCATGAAATTGATCCTGAGGCATTGTCCTATGTGGATGACATCTATCTCAGTGATGACAACCTCAACATTAATCTTGCCAGGGTCGATCGTATCGTTCTGGCATGCGCCACCCTTGGTTATAAGTTTATTTTTAAGAAAACTAATATAGCCTTTCTCAGTGTATTGTTTCTGGGATATGAACTATCAAACGAGGGCAAGAGCCTGGCCCTGCACTTTTTAGAAAAATGTGCTCAACTCCAGCCACCAAACACTATCAAGAAACTAGTCTTTAATTGGTTTCTTTAACTTTAGCAGAACATATATTCCCGATTATGCACAACGCATCAAGCCACTCTATCACTTAATGTGCCCGGATTTCTCAAGCAGACACTGGACAGTTGAACACACGCGCATCTTTAGAGGATTACAACAGGACTCGCTAGAAGCAAAAAACGTACACACTGGTAACAACAAAACAAGTTTGGTCATCAGAATAAATGCTTGGTTTCACTTATGTCACCTTTAATGAAGGTGACATGGTGCCTATAGCATATAAATCATATTTATATTTCAATGCAGAACAACACTATGCACCTACAGAAAAAATTCTAACAGCAGTACAGATGGCTGTCTTTAAGAAGAGGCCACTTGCCCAAGGGAAATTCATTATTGTTGTTAACCCGGTGCCAGCCAAAGAGGCTGTCACCAAAGCTAGCATTCCTAACTGTTAGAAATGGGGTCTTTGGTTGGCAGTCAGGTTACCCCCGTCCAAGCAAGCCCCCTCACTCTAGTCAGGGTAAAAGAGAATCACCATCAGCTAACCCCTGCTTACCCCCTAGGTAGCTTGGCACAAGCAGTAGGCTTAACTTCAGAGTGCTAGGTGTAAATTATTTGTACCAACACACACAGTAACTTAATGAAAACACTACAAAATGACACAACACAGGTTTAGAAAAACAGAACATATTTATCTAAACAAAACAAGACCAAAATGACAAAAATCCACAATACACACGTCAAGTTATCAATTAAAAAACAAAAAGAGTCTTCATGTCATTTTAAACACACACTAACACTGTTAGCATGAAAATGTACCTTGGGTGCATCAAAAATAACCCCACACGATCGAGTGTGCATCACAAAGGACTTGCCATGCGTCTATATCACTCACGAGCAAGACCTTGGGTCGTTTCTCCTTTAGTCAGGTCGGCATGCGTCATTTCCTCTCTCCGCAGGAGAGCGAAGTGTCGATCCGGTCAACCCTCTCGGGTCTGGGCAGGCATTGTGTTGTTTTTACACGCCCAGCTGTGTTTGCGTCGTAATTCCAGCCGCACGATGATCTGAAAACCATGCAGCGCAGTTTGCGATCTCACCAGCCTCCCTCAGCAATGCTGTGCGTTGTTTCTCCAGCCCCGGGTGTCGATCTTCGGGTCGCATTGCAGGCGAACATCGATTTTCAGCCACAGATCGAAGTTACGTCGATCTTTTTCCCTCACAGCGTTCTGTGCGTGGATTTCTCACTCTTGGGCTGCCAGCTTCTCCTTTCCGGGTCCCAGGAACTGGATGAGCACCACTTGGCAGGATAGGAGTCTCTCCAGAGACTCCAGGTGCTGGCAGAGAGAAGTCTTTGCTGTCCCTGAGACTTCAAACAACAGGAGGCAAGCTCTAAATCAAGCCCTTGGATATCTTCACAAGAAGGAAGGCAACACAAAGTCCAGTATTTGTCCTCTAGCACAGGCAGAAGCAGCAGCTGCTGGAGGGCTCCACAAAGCACAGTCACAGGCAGGGCAGCTCTTCTTCCTCAGCTCTTCAGCTCTTCTCCAGGCAGAGGTTCCTCTTGGTTTCCAGAAGTGTTCTAAAGTCTGTGGTTTTGGTGCCCTTTTTATACCCATTTTCTCCATTGAAGTAGGCCTACTTCAAAGAAAAGTCTCTCTTGTTTGTGAAATCCTGCCTTGCCCAGGCCAGGCCCCAGACACATACCAGGTGGTTGCAGACTGTACTGTATGAGGCCAGGCACAGCCCTTTCAGGTGTGAGTGACCACTCCTCGCCTCCCTCCTAGCACAGATGGCCCATCAGGTTATGCAGGCTACACCCTAGCTCCGTTTGTGTCACTGTCTAGTGAGAGGTGCAACCAGCCCAACTGTCTAACTGACTCAGACAGGGAATCCACAAACAGGCAGAGTGTCAGAAATGGTTTATGCAAGAAAATGCCCATTTTCTAAAAGTGGCATTTTCAAACACACAATCTTAAACTCAACTTTACTAAAATATGTATTTTTAAATTGTGAGCTCAGAGACCCTGTACTCCACATATCTGTCCGCTCCCAAAGGGAATCTACACTTTAATCATATTTAAAGGTAGCCCCCATGTTAACCTATGAGAGGGACAGGCCTTGCAACAGTGAAAAACGAATTTAGATATATTTCACTGTCAGGACATATAAAACACACATTACTATATTTCCTACCTTAACCATACACTGCACCCTGCCCTTGGGGCTACCTAGGGCCTACCTTAGGGGTGCCTTACATGTAAGAAAAGGGAAGGTTCAGACCTGGCAAGTGGGTACACTTTCCAAGTCGAATTTACAGTTAAAAACTACACACACAGACACTGCAGTGGCAGGTCTGAGACATGATTATAGAGCTACTTATGTGGGTGGCACAACCAGTGCTGCAGGCCCACTAGTAGCATTTGGTTTACAGGCTAGTGCACTGTACAAAGGACTTACTAGTAAATCAAATATGCCAATTATGGATGAACCAATTATATACACATTTTGTATAGGAGCACTTGCATTTTAGCACTGGTTAGCAGTGGTAAAGTGCCCAGAGTAACAAAAACAGAGTCCACCACACATCAACAACCTGGGAAACAGAGGCAAAAAGTTAAGGGAGACGACGCCAAGGATGAAAAGTCTAACACTAACGCTAAAGCATTACATCCACGCTGGATTCAGTGGACAACCTCCCTGACTGCCACCGATGTTGATTACATCTTTGATCCAAAACTTCAAACACAATAATTTCTCCAATAGGAACAGGAGTACCCTCTACCTCTTGACATCTTGCCACTTGACAGATACCATACTGTCATTTACATTGATTCAGCTCAACCAGCTGTAGGAACAGAACATCAATATTCAGCTGCTTGCACAGCCATGAGAGGAGTGATGAAGGATGGTATGTTCCACCCTCACAATACCTACACGCAGACCCTGGGGGACTGCACAGCTCAACTAGCTGAATATAAAGCTCTTATCCTAGCCGTAGAACATACAGATCCAGGACAACTCACATTGATTGTCTGAGATTCATACTACGGTGTCCAGTCCTACAATGATTATCTTAATGATTGAATGGATTCAGAGACTCAAGGGGGAACATCATAAAGCACAGAACACTGTGGGGGAAGGTGGCTGATCTTAAGGATAAGTCACCTAATGCTCATGTAGTCCATACATTGGGCCATCAACGTGTAGGAGTACACATTATTGGCAACACTTTGGCTGATGAACTGGCCAAATCTGCAGTTCGCAGATGAGATTGGATAATGGAATACTGGCTGCTGTGAAAGCTTCGGCTGAAGGCAAGCCTCTCCCAAAAGCATACCCTACAAAATATTCATACCACATCAGTGCACAGAATGTTGCTCAAAGATTCCTGGGGTTGGAGATCAAGTGATCAACAATCAAGACCAGAGATTAGATCTAATAAAAGCAGCGCATGAGGGTGTGACTTATGCACATGCTGGTGTTGCGGCCACAGTAACCCTCTTATAGAAAAGCTTCTGGTGATATTTGCCAGCAAATAAAGGACTCAAATATCAAAGGCCGACCGCAGGCATCCCTCTTAGTGTCCAATAGTCACTGCAATGTGTATACCTGACCATTGTGGTCCCCTTTAACCTGGTGGTGCATACAAATACATCTTAGCTGTTGTAGATTCTTGCTCCAGATTCCTGTGCGTATGGCCTCAGCTGTCGGCTGATGCTCGAACTGTTATAAAAGACTTGCTGATCTTTATCGGTACATATGTGGTTGCAGCATTCCATTGGGACCAGGGCCCTGCCTTTGCCTCTAAGGCATTCACGGACACCATGGGGACGTTGGGTACTGAACTCCATTGCTTCTCATCTTACCATCCCAAGGGTAATTTGGTTGTGGAGAGGAGGAATTGAGATCTAAAGCAGTCCTTAGCAGCTAGAGTATTAGGTTCTGGCTGCAGTTGTCTTCATCACCTACATGGGGTCGAGAGAGCACTGAATAATCTGGTAAAACGGGTAGGACACACTCCTTACGAGCTTCTCTTTGAGATACCTATGTATATCCCAGAGTTAGATGGCCCTGGTTTGGTGGCAGCAGATTATACCTACCTTCTGAGTTGACATAAATGAACATCTCACTTTCTTACAGGAGCTTCAGCAATTTTGTGATGATAATTCATCTGCCAGTGCTGCCCCCTTAGGAATAAGAGATTTCCCAACAACTTCTACAGGATGGATTCCTAAGGTTGGGAATCTTGTTCATAAGAAGATTGTTGTGAAGATGGAATTCAGCCCATCTTACAGAGCACTGGTCCAACTCCTGGAAATAAAAGGTACCAGAATTGTCATTATACCTCTGGTGCCTGGTCTCAAAGTAAACAGATTTGTCTCCATTGACAACATTAAACTACACCATGTGGCCAACCCATGGACAGTAGACCCAGAGGTCCCTTGGGTAGTTCCCAGTCCCCTCTCACTACCCAATAGGACATACCTCTTCAAAGTAGAAACGTGCAACTCTTCTGACTACACCAGCATGTACAATGATGCTACAAATGACTCCTCGAGCATGGGCAGGGTGAAAAATGAGCTTTTGCTGATTCCTGTTACCACTTTACCAACTCCAGCTGTCCAAGATGTGGCAGGCTTCTACTCAAACTCAAAACAAACAGACAATGGGGGTTATTCCAACTTTGGAGGAAGTGGTAATCCGTCCCAAAAGTGACGGTAAAGTGACGGATATACCACCAGCCGTATTACGAGTCCATTATATCCTATGGAACTCGTAATACGGCTGGTGGTAAATCCGTCACATTTGGGACGGATTACCACTTCCTCCAAAGTTGGAATAACCCCCAATATATTCTACTCTGAACCTACACGCAAAGTGGATCCATCCATCAGTAATGCACTGACTCCTGTGTTTGCAGAGACTGCTTTTGGTTATCTCATCGACCTTGATGACTTTTCTTCTGCTTCATTTGCACCTGCAACTGAAAATGTTTCAGAGACACCTAAGGTGTACATATGGCTTAAAAATAACTATTTAATTCATCCATGAAATATTCTGTGGATATTTCTGGCATTGCTTACCTTTCTATTGTGGATTGCTTTTGTGACTGTTTTCTTTCTCCTTATAAATGGTTCTTATCTCCCTGAACACTCTTCTGTTGAGCCTGTAGATGACGTTTAACTCCATATCTTTCCTCACATAAGGTCTGAAGAGACTTGTCCCTTGTGAACAGTTCAGCAGTACCAATTCCTGATGGGATTGTATGGGATACAGTTCCATTTAATATATACGGGCCTACTGAGGTCATTCAAATTCCATAGGTTTTTAAAATTTCAGTGAATGATGTAGTTACACCTGGTGTTGTTTCTGATGACTGAGATGTTCAAACTGTTGATTCAATGCTTGCTGAACTGCAGGATTATACTGTATTTAAAAGTGATGATGTGTACAATAAAACAATGAATTATGGGGAAATGTTCTGTTATAATAATTGGGGACATTACTACCTGCACCGAGCAACTAGACACAGTGGAAACACTGTTCAACTCCGCCTATGGGGAGCCCAAAGCATTATTCAGATACATTTGCTAACAAACACTAAATTGATCTACTGAGATTGCTTGTTTCTCGACTTGCAGTTGATCGATACGAATACTGGGAGAACACTACTGATGTAAAAAGTGTATGGGGAACACAAGGTTGGCAAATTCAGGGTAGGGAAGCTTTATTTAGAGTATGCCTTATTACTGTCCAAATGATCTTTTTAAATGACACAATTCAACATCCTGTCTAGGGTTATCCAAAATAAAGGGGATGAATATAATAATAATTCTTCACTTTCCAGTCCAGGCGGGTGGTTACTGTGGCTAATAGACACAAATGTGTGTCAGGTGAGTTTTGTTAATTCCTCAGGGGGTTCAAAGATTAGCCGGCCAGACCCTCGCTTTTTCTCAGGTCAACACTAGTAGTTACTACATACAGTGTGGGTAAACTGTGCCAACAATGATTACAGACTAACACCTAAGCAGCAGTTAAAGAACATCTTAATATGCTATCTGAAGGCATAGACTTGCAAGACTTCTTGTTAAGTCCAAGAAAGCCATGCTCTAAAAAATTAATCCATGCCATCTACAATGAGATTTATAAGCTTTCTCAAATGAAAGCAACTGTGCATTAAGGCAGATAGATAAGGAAAATGTGGAAAAGGCTTTAGCTTTTGTCGATAACAGCATGAACACTCTGCTCTACATACTCTTTTAATAACATAGAGTCATCCTCAATAGACAACATTCAGAATGCATTGTCCTTTTTATACCATGGACAAAGTCAACTGCGTTCCATCATGCAGTTAGGTTGGACACTACAGATTCTGAAAAATGGCCCCAATCCATGGAAATACATTAAGAGTAGTGATCTGTTTGCTGCTTTTAATTTATCCAGGGAACAACAGCCATTGGCTAAAAGGGAAGCGAGTTTCACTATGCTTCATATAGAAAAGTTAGAAAAGCTGACTTTCATGGTTGCAGAAATCCCATCAACAGTATGGCTCGTACATGGTATTATAAATCTGCCAATCTCCACTTTTTGTTTTGCAAAATGCTTTAAACTTCCTTCTGTGGGTAGATACGAGTGGCTAGGTGATAGATATATTAAAGAAGAGTGTGAGTTGCCCATTGAATATAAACGGTGAAACAGAAGTCTTTCTCAGTGGAGACAAATGTGAGACTACTGTTAGTCATTCAATGATCTGCAAACAGGTGTCCCTTCATTTTCCTTTGCAATGAAGGTGTCACAAACCTGGCTTGTTTTCTGAAAGGTACTCCTGTGATTCGTCCTGCATTTCATATACTTTCGAATAGAAGTTATGTGGTTTTGGACGAACAGAGCTGTTGCGGTATGAGTCCAGGAATTGCCTATACAATTTTAGACTCCAAGATTGTAACTTGTGGACATGTTTTATTCTCCCCCACACAAGAGATAAGAGTAGCTGAAATGTGGCCTCACATTGATACTACTAATGTAAATTATGACAAGCTGAGCAGACTAATGCACTACTGTTCCAGAAACAAGTTGCTTTGACATCAGCTAGAGAGACGTATGCTCTCCAGATAGCAAGATTATCAGCCAAGATACAATCCCTGTAAATACCACCCTCCCCAAGCACTTTGGAGGGATGGTATCCAGAATATGCAACGCTTCAAGCACTGGAGGGATTGTGCACTTCTTTAAGGCTATCGGGTCTGGATCCCTGTGCATCTTCCAGACTGTCTTCGGAGTCATTCCTTCAGCCATCCAATGACTCTTGTCAAGTGCGTTTGGCAGCTTTCCTTTGACATTGATTGGTGGGATACTGCTGCTGATGTCCCTGATACGTAGTGGTCGTGCCTTTCTAGCTAAGCTGAGTAATGGAGCTACTAGCACCAGTCCAGCTGTGCCATGATCGCATGGTGCAGTTCTATGGTGCTGCATTGCTGGAAGAATTGGAGCATGATTGGTCATAGTCGTTCCAACCAGTCTTATGGTGTGTGCAACCAGTCTTTCACTACACCTGGTGCTTCTTCGAACCTCTACCTTCTGTGTGCCTTGCTGTTCTGCCAGTGCCTCCTGTGGACCAAGAACTGCTAATGTTCCAGATGAGGGTTCATTCATGGTCGTGCCCCATGAGACCGAGGCTGATTCGCAAGCCCACTTACCAGCTGCCCTTGGTGGACTATCTGGCTCCTTTATGCACTTTGGATGGTGCTTCCCTCGCGGGTGATCCTGCGCTTGTGGCTGCTGCGCACTATTGCTCCGTGGACCTGTCTGCCAATCTTGTCATTGATCTGACACCTGACAATGTGGAATCATTCATGGATGCCTTTCCTTTTGATGACTCCGGAGACATTCTTCCAGATAATGACTATTTTTAGATGGCTTTATTCTAAATTCCAAAGTCATGCCAAAAAATGCCTTTTTGACCAAATTGACTTTGGCCTGCTGTGCTTGTCATGGTTGACATTTTGGCCCTCATTATAACTTTGGTGGTCTTTTTGGAAGACTGCTGTGAGGCGGCTGCCAAAAGACCACCATGTTGGCGGTCATCCGACCACTGTATTAAGAGTCGCACAGTGAAGACCGCCAAAATTCAGCCCAAAATCTGAGACCATCCAGGACACTGGAGGGTGGGAAAGAGGTGGTTCCACCACCAACCCGACAACTTTCCACCCACCACGTTATGAGCCACAAATCACCAACGTGTTCCTCCCATGGCAGAATACCATTGGCAGAGCGAACCGCCACGTTCAAATACTTACTTCAGACAGAACACCACACCACATTAGACAGTTTGAATATCCCACACCTGACACACATACACACACCAGACACACCTACTCACTGCACTATGTAACACATCCCCACACAACCCACTATTCTTTGTAACCAAAAAGAGATTCACTGACACCGAGGAGCCAAAACCTAATGAATAAGCAATTGTACACCATAGCCACATATACACTTCACACTCAGCACACACTACACAAATACACGACCAACACAATACACGCATCACAACTACACACAATCACCACAACCAGCCATCACACACAGCCAAACACCCCTTCCCCACCAAGCACCCTACACTGTACCCTTACACACACACAATACCCACCCACAACACAACCACCACCATGTCCCGTCAAAAGCGCCCACGCTTCACAGACGATTAGTTGATGGCCATGGTCGATTAAATTGTTAGGGTAGAGCCACAGCTGTTTGGAGTACAAGTCCAGCAAACCTCCATTGTCAGGAAAATTGAGTTATGACAGAGAATTGTCAACAGGGTCTACTCAGTAAGCAACCATCCACACACAAGGGAGGACATCAGGAAGTGGTAGAACGACCTACGGGGGAAGGTGCGTTCCATGAAAGTGAGACACCAAATTGCCATGCAGAAGAGTGGTGGTGGGCCCCCACCTCCTCCCCAGAGTTCACATTGTGGGAGGAGAAGGTCTTGGACATACTGCATCCAGAGGGCCTGACTTAAATACCCGGAGGACTGGACTCTGGTAAGTAACTACCACTTCTCTGCCACAATTTACTCCTGTCCAGCATGCTTTCGCACCACCCAAACACTCCCCAATTCACTCTATCTCCAACTACACCTCCCACCTAACCACCTAATGCCCCTCTCCTGCATGCCTCACCACCACCCAGCCCCAATGCTCAAATAGTCCCTGGCAAGTGCATGGATAGCAGTGCCAATAATAACCACTACGACTCCCACAATGCACTAAGTCATCTACAGCAAAACCTGCTATGTCCACTTCACAGCACAACTCTTGCATGTGTGACTATTGCACTAGCTACACCAACCGGCTCATTCGACTGAGGACCAAAATATGGCAATGACAGCAATGCAATACTACACAATGGCAAACAAGGTCAAACACAGCCACAGCTCTGCACCAAACCAAATGGCCACTTATTCAGATCTATAACCCTGAAATGGACTGAGCATGGGCTAGAAAGTAAGAAGGTAACCCCCATGCACCAAATGCGCCCACAGGACAAGTTACTATGCATACACACATACCCTTCATCCGCTTGAATCCCAGGCTGCAATGTACTGCCATCTCTACTCACATCTAGTATGCCTGATTTACCACGAGCAAACAGGGCACACCTGCCATGTGAACCATCACACAGGACCTGATCCTACCCACCTACCAAACGTTACCTACCCAGATTGACACCAACCCTCAATGGAGCATGGTACACATGTCACAATCCACTATCCTCAAACAATGTAGGCAGTGCTGCATCTGTCATTGCCATTGCTGGGAATCATGCCAAGACACTGTATGCATCAGACAAAGAAACTATCAATCACACCTTCACCATGTAACTCTCTCTCACTCCATCCACAGGTACCCCTGCCACTGCCACCATGGAGAGAATGCCGGAGACAGACAGCCCTCCTCAGGATGAAGGCCCCAGTGAGGACAACGCCTCTGGATGTCTGGACATTGATGACTTACCTGGCCCATCTGGGACACCTGGTTAGTCCACCACTCCCTGCCTCACCCTGCCCACATCAAACCAATCACATCAACAGCACAGCCAATCTATCGTCCCCAAACCTGTGCCCCAAGGACAGTTAAATCAATGGTGTGCCCCACAGTACAGGGATCTGAGTTGATCCCTCACACCCAAGACAATGAAGGTCCTGGTGACACTGGGAGTGGGCACACTGTGCCAGGGGCACAGTCACATGGGGGCAGGGGGCATGGGAGGGAACCTGTGGGCCAGAGGATGGAGCCCCAAGGGACTCAAGTGACCTAGAAACCATCTCCCAAGTCCTGGGAGCACACCAACAATCCCAGGACAGGATGGGCCAGATTATCACTGTGTTGGGGGGAAACCAAAGGCTGAAGAGGGAATTCCACAAGGAGGTCTTTTAGCAGTGGTAGGCCCACAATGCCACCATGGCGTCCATTGCAGGGGGTGCTCAGGGACCTGAATACCACCCTGCGTGCTTCCTCCACCCACCAGCAGGCCCCTTCCACTAGCCAAATAACAACTGAGCCATCCACATCTGCTGCAGCTAGTGAAATGGAGACCCTGCCAGGAGAACCACAGGCCTCTGGCACCCCTCCCTCTGTAGCTGATGAACACCCCACGCAAACATGGACGTCCATCCAGATATCCGGCAGGTGCAGATGCCAAGACAAAACCCACTGTCAGGAAGTGAACCTCTCCTGATTTCTCTCCTTTGTGTGCCACTGGGGCACCCTGTGGACCATTCAATGACATTACTCAATTTTCCCATGGCCCTTGGGCACTGGACCTGTGCTACCTACTGCTCTGCCACCTACTCTAATGATTCCAACTACCATGACCACACCTGTGTGTCACTGTATGCACCATATATTTATTTTCACATTTCCCCTGTATGCCCAATAAATACTATTGATCACAGCAACTGTATATGTGTCTTTCATTGAACAGATATGTCCCAGGTCAGATGTAAGGAAGTCACTAGTCCAGGCACACACTATAGTGACATCACTCATCCAACCTGCAAAAGAGACCATGACACAGAGTTACATCAGGATAGAAGGCATGGTGCCACACAAAGCACAGATGCAGTACACAGTTGTCCAGCCCAGTTTAAATAGTCACCAAAGCAGGGCAGAACAGATGATATATATACATCCCCAGTCACAGGAAATGCATGACAATACACTGTAACCGCCATCTGTCGTGCAAAACTCCATTCTGTATATAATTACAAACGTCTAATGAGCATGAATACCTCAAGCCATAGGTAGCAGAGGCATTGATTTACAAAACGCAGTCAGTGGGTGGAAATATATGATGAATGGAGAATGCAGGACACATAGCTCAACACAGGTCTGTCCATAGGGGATGTGAAACTAGCAACCTGTAATGAGTACACGTGTAAGAAAAGATACATGTCTACTCTGTACCTTACATTCAAGCTCTAACCTCCAACAACACACACACAGGGATAGGAACACATTACAACACCACTGATAAAATTAATCAGGAGGACCATTGTCAGCAATCAATGTGGATACACATCACTTGCAAATACACAGTCAGCATACCTGTACGTCACTATAAGTACTGATTGATGAGCTCAGTCCTAGAGTCAGCTGCACCATCCTCATCACTATCCATGTCTGCCTCCTCATCAGAATGCATGTCTGCATCACCACCCTCTGGTCCAGCTGCCTCCTTCTCATCAGCTAAGAAAGGTATCTGACGTCTCAGGGCAAGATTGTGGAGCATGCAGCAGGCAACTATGATCTGGCACACCTTTTGGGGAGTGTAGAGGAGGGCACTTCCAGAGACGTCCAGGCTCCTGAACCTGGATTTCATTAGGCCAAATGTACTTTCAATTACAAGCCTTGTCCTGCTGTGGACCTCATTGAAATGGACTTCCTCTTCTGTGGTAGGGTACCTCACTGGTGTCAACAGCCAGGGAAGGTTAGGCTAGCCAGAGTCACCTGTGTGCATAAAGGTAAGACCTGTTACAATACAGGTACAGCCACAGGGAAGAATGTGATGATAGTTGCCATAGCAGAGACACACATCCAAATGCATATATACCAATGAGCCAAGCGCTCTCTCCGTGTAGTCGTGTCATCATGTGTGGGACATTGCTGTTCCTCAGAATGTAGGAGTCATGCACAGATCCTGAAAACTTGGCTGTCACCTGTGTGATGTACTGGTCTGCCAGACACACCACCTGGACATTGATTTAGTGGTAGTTTTTCCTGTTGCAGTATACCTGTTCATTGGCACTGGAAGGGACTAAGGCTATATGGGTGCCATCTATGGCCCCTATCACATGAGGGATGTGTCCCACATCATAGAAGTCTGCCTTCACATAGGCCAAATCTCCACATTGGGGGAACCTGAAGTAGCTGTCCCAGTGTTTCAATAAAGCACAGAATACATCCTTCAACACAAGACTGAATATGGGCTATGACATCCTTGCTATCAAGCTCACTGAATTCTGAAAGGACCTAGTGGCAAAAAATTGTAGCACTGACAGTACTTGTACCGTTAGAGGGATGGCATAGGGATTGTGTATGGCAGGTAAGAGATCAGGTTCCAATTTGCCACATAGATCCATGATGGTCTGACGATTCAAACAATAGGTCTGAATGATATGCCTGTCCTCCAGGTTTGCAAGGTCAACTAGTGGTCAGTACACAGGTGCATGTCTCAATCTCCTCATGTCAGGGTTTCGAGGATAGAGAAGAGAAAATGTACTGAAGGATGAGTACTTCACACATGTAAGCATCGCACACACTAAACACTGTACGCACTGCTGACACATACCATTATGGGCAAGCTGAAGCATCACAGTGACATGCATGTCACATGTATCAGCTAAACTATGATGGCACATCACAGGCCTACTCCGCACTTTGCACATTAATTATTTAGGGACTTTAAAGCATGATATGTGCACAAAATGACATCCTCCTTGCCTGTTGCACAGTACAGTTGGAAGTGACCCTCGTCTGCTGACCTATTCTGTCATGGCAGTAGGCAGTCACAACCGCCGTGCAACTTCTCATTGGATAACATTGCTGCCTATGGGGGATTGGGGCCAATGGCTGCCGGTGGTGACGGTCCTGTACGTTGTGGCCGTGACCTCCAGTTTCTGCAGCCTTGCTCCCTTGACTCCTGACACACTTGCAAGCAAGACCTCCACAAACTGTGCTGCTGTGTCCTGTCTCTGGGAGCCATAATGCCACATACTGCAGGTGATAGTGCCCCAGCCTTCACCCCAGAAGAGCTGGTGAAGCTTGTGGACGGGGTCCTACCACTGTATGGACAGCTGTATGGGGCACCAGAGGAACAGGTGAACCCAATGCCATTGTCATGTGTGAAAGGGGTGTGTGATGGTGTAAGGGGTAAGTGTACTGGGAAGGAAGTACATGCATGAAGGGGGCATGGAGTAAAGGTGTGTGAGCTAAGCGGGAGGGTTTGTGTGGGCACTTGGTCAGTCAGATGTGTATGATCTACTGCTGTTGGTATGGGGCATGTATACCTGACTTTCTCCTTCTGTCTGTGTCATCCATGCAGGTGAACGCCCATCAGAAGAAAGGGATCTGGCATGCCATCGCCAAGCAATGGTGGACCTGGGGGGTCCACATCTTGCAGAGCACCCACTGAAGAAAGCTGTGGGAGGACATGAGACGCTGGGCCCAGCTGGGGATGTCCTCCCAACTAGGGAGGGATGCCTGCCGGACCCTGGCCCCCCTAATGGCCTGCATTTTTTCAGTGGCCTACCCTGAAGGGATGGGCATTTGAGGGCAGCACAGCAGCCACAAGGGAGTGAGTACAGACTATATCCTGACACTTGGTTGGACTTAAAAGGGATATTGTGCCTCACTGCAGGCAAAGTGACATTGTTGTAATGACATCCTGTGTATCATCTATTGAAAATGGATATTATGCACCCTGGAGTATAGATAGTACATGTGTTGGCATGCTTTACTATACGTGGTTGTACAGCTCCCGTTAAAATACCTCTCCATGTCTGGAATGTGGAGATGCTCATATGACATTGCCACATGTGTGAGACCATCCAGCATATGCAAGGAATCTCTGTATTTGTATCACCCTAAGCATTGAGAATCACCATCTCTATCCATCTGCATTAGTGGCTCTGAGGTGTTAGTCCACTCCCATCTGTGTAGCATAGCTGTATATGCCACGGTGTGAGTCTAGTTTTCTTGCAGGGACTGAATACATCATGTACTGGGAATATTTTTGGCTGATAGTGGTGCTGCCATCTACGTTCCACTACAGATATGACCTTCATGGGACAGGATCATTGATTTGATAGCTGAATTGTTATATATTGCTGTACAGCTGACTGTAGGGTATATGTAGTTAGACTAAATGGGAAACTGATACATGTACAATTGATGAGGTCTAGTTGCTGACATTATGCATTCCTAGGTGCAATACATGTGGGGAAGTCACTGTTATACCAATGGAAAGGTACTAGAGGTGGTAGGTGCCTTGACAGGTCTTGTATATGTCAGCATGCTATGTATATGGGATAGATGACCATAGCCTAGCAATTGATGTGCTACATTGCAGAGTTACTGCCTACATCATGTCCTAATGGTAAGTTGGGGGCACATCTGATGGGCTGGGACTTTTCTGCTTGCCTTGGCCAAGCTGCAGTGGCAGATTAGGAAAGTCTGGCCTATTGGATCTGACATAACATGTAGCTGTGATTCTAATATTGCATTTAATCTCCCCTGGCTGGCTCATTTAGCAGTGGGATGTGTAAGTGGTGTACAGGAAGTGGTTTTGGTCCATTTGTGCCTAATGCATCCTGACATTTACCCTCTGAGAGGTGTGTTGTCTGACCTCTGTGACAGGTATTGTCATTTCTAGTATGGTGTTTGAGGGTGGAGTCATCATGTTGCACAGTCTGACAGGTGTGACGGCATGTGTGGTTGCATTGTAAGTGAACCTTGATGTAATATGTGTGTTCCTGAAGTACTCTGGTGTGACACTGCACTCAGTGATTGAGTATGTATGTGTCATATGTGCAACATGGGACTTATTAAATGCACTTAGCAGTATGATCAGTTGTGATATACATGTGTTTGGTGGCTGCTGATCTGACTGTGTGATTGGGTCAGACTATTCTAATGGCTATACCACAGACTCTCATTTTACACATCAGATGTCAACTGTTTGGGTGTCTGACTTGTAATGACAAAATCAGTGTTGATTTCCATATTGGCATCACTGTACAGAGTGTTTAGTCTGGCGTGATATGTGACAGGCAGGTGTAGTATGGTCTATGATTGGAGTTGTCTTCAATGTTAGGGATATGTTACAGAGGGCGTGATCTGACCATGTGTTGTTACAGTAGTGGCCAGAAGTGTTTTGTTCAGTCAGCTGGACATCCAATGACTGATAGGGGCATGGAGAGGTATGATGTGTATTCAGTCATACTATTGATAGTGCATCCAGGGCATGCTGTGCAGCAGAGATGGCTTTGATAGTCATCATGTGGATGACTCCAGCTGTGCTGTCCTACTTAGGTATTGATGTAGTAGTGGAGGATGGAATACAGGTGTGAGAAGTAGGGACATGTTGTGACATCATGTGGATAATGTATAATGGCACCTACGATGGCCTAGCCAGGATAGGTTTTGTCACAGAAGTGTTTGTTAACCAGTGTGTATGTGCGTTCCTAGAAGGCATTCACAGTGCCCTGGCTGGCCTACAGAGATCTTTTCAGGCTCTGGCCTCCTCACTGATGGCAGCCAGTGTCCCTTTGTCTACCATCCCCCCTCCACCTATCTCTTCCCAATCCCAAACCCCTTTCCACAAACCCATCCAAAGCCCACATACACACAGGCATGCATCCATCTCAACATGCTAGGTTACTACTTTCAGGCACAAGTACCACAAAACCCACCACTGGCATGTACACAAACAAAATCCACCTGTAGACACAACAACATCTACTACTTACACTGCCTCACCTACCACTCCCTCCTTCACAGACGTTACACCTGACACACCTGCAGCCACCACACCATCATTCACTGATGCAGCCACAACACCTGTCCTACCCTCAGTCACCACAATATCAGACCCTCAGACATCCACCCCAGTCACCACATCCCCACCTACCACAACCACCGTCACCCCCATATGCAGCACATGTACCATACCTGCAGACACCACCCCAGCAGTCACCCATCCAGCATGGCATCTCCCTGCACCTCCCCCATCTTCTCCCAAGACACCTAAAGGCCTGCACTCACCCACCCAACAGACACCCATCACCCACAAGCATTCAATGCACATACTTGTACCCAAAACATCCAAATGGACACACCTTACTACCACTCCCTCTCCCTCCACTCCTAAACCCTTCTGCCATGACAGCCACCGTGTGTCAGAAAAATATTTCCTTTCTGAGTTTTCCTTGTTCCCTACTCCTCTCCCACCCTGTGATACCCCCAAGCATTCTTCCTCCCTCCCCAAGTCCGGCTCTTCCACATCTAGTCCTCCCCTGCCCCTATGCCCCTCCCCCTTCAAAGAAGTCTACCCCTCCCAAGCCCAGCCCCAAGGACCCCCTTCCCAAACCCAAGCCCAAGGAACCCCCTCCCAAACCCAAACCCAGGCCCAAGGACCCCCCCTCCCAAACTCAAGCCCAAACACCACCCACAACACCACCCACTCCCCTCCCTAATCCCTGAGGTTCCTGCCTGCCCCCTTGATGCCCCTACCATGTGGAGGTTATTTTGCAGTCAGGAGTAAAGTTGGGGCTGTATTAGGTGCCATTTGTGCCTTTGGATCTTCGGACTGTCCATTGGCCTTTTATTTGTACACAGTTTTATTTGATATTTTCTTATTTATTAATACATCTGGACAAACATGTTGTTGGATTTTTAACCTACTTAGCCTGCTCTGTTTTAGCGCATTTATTTAATTATTTCTTCCAAGATGGCTGCTATGTTTATAGTTAGGAAGTTGTTTTGATTTCACGTTATCAGTGCCACTCTGTGAAGGCATCACTATCAGCGTCAAATGCAAGTGATGTACGTAGATATTCACATCATGTCCATTTCCCACTTATGTGTGACAGGAACATAATATACTTTTTGTGGATTTTTTTATGTAATTGCCACCCCAAGAATGCTTTCTTGTCTTTTGTTTGAGAACATACCTGCGTCAGGGGTCCTACAAGATCTGTATAAATACATCTCACGCAGACAAGAATATCAGAGGGATTCCTACCAGACGCTATCAACGCTATCTATGCTACACGTTGCCTTGATGCAGACCCAGCCTTCATGTCCCCACGGACTCTGATCTAGAGACCTCATTCCAAGGTAATGAGGGTTGGGAGGCGCTTCTGATGGACCTGGTACTGGTAGGTTAGGTTTAACACCCCTAGCTCTCTTTAGGTTAGAGATTAGGTTCATCATGCTAGGGCAGTAGGGCCTATTTCACATCTCATGTTATTGTAAGATGGTGGGGGTCTTTATATTCATGACTATCATTTTTACAACTCTGTTCCCTGCATTGTTCATTATCCTAATCATTGCAACCCATGCATTTTACATAGATTGCAGTCTTGTTAAAAAACACCTATTGAAAAGTTTACTGCTTCTCCTTCATTGCCTGTGTGTGACTGAGACTTATTGCTCTTGTAAGATAAGGGTAATCTCCATTTAACTACAATTCCCCTGAGATGTCGCACTCTTAAATCCATGCGTAAAGGCTGCTGGAAATCACCTTTTACTGTTTGGGTTTTTGGTGAGGTGCTGCTTGTGAGCCGGGAAGGTTGGGCCGACAGTTGTGACTTGTTGTAGGATTGGCCTAGTGGCCTACAAACAAAAGTGCTGTCATCCCTAGACCAGCAGTCGTGCCAAGAGCAAGAGTCCAACTACGAAACCAAAAAGTATTGCTTTAAATTTATGGGGAACCACAAAGCAGTCACAGCTGTCCTTGAAACATTTTGTTGATACTTCAATCAAAGCATTGGAAGGTTGGGTGAAGATTAGCAATAAACCTGACTATAATCCACTGTGTCATTTGCTTATTTGGGAGCATATTTTTAGTCATCTTTTTACAGCATTCCACCACCACTCCTTTCCTTCTAAGCTCACTGATCCCCATGAGATTGCCAAAGAGTCTGTTATATGGCCCAGTACCAGCCTGTCCAAGAATGTACCTGGAGGGACTACAAGAAGCTGTTTGGCCACCTTTTGATTGATGCTGCCTTCTAACTCCTGCTTTGGCCCTTTAACATAGACTTCAGCATGCCTCCAGTATGATTCTCTGCTCCAAGTTTTAGAGAACCTAAGGAGCCAGGAGACTGCAGTTACCACGTGAGGGGAAAAACATGGATGCTCCCAGGCCAAATGATGAGGTAGTGGTGTGAGGGGCAACGACAGAGTGCACATTGTGCTGAACATAGTACGTTGAATGGTACAGCACATCAAAAATTAAATATTATTTATCTTAAGTAATCTTCACAATGTCCTGATTTTCCACCTAATTTAGTTTTGTATTATCAGGTGAACATACTTAGAGCCTCATTATGACCCTGGTGTTCATGAGATCGCAAGGGCTGCAGTGGAGGTCGGACCTTCGCCAAAGCAGCAGTCTGGCCTCCATATTATAACCCTGGCAGAGCCACCATGGTCCGACCGCCAGCAACGCCAGGTAACCAACAGTCGACATCCTGGCAGTGCCGGCAGTTTTAATCAGCTAGGGCAGCGTACAAGCAGCACTGCCCTGGAGATTGCGAGTCCCATCTCCACTGGCTTTTGCATAACAGTTCCACTGCCATGCAAAAGCTGGCAGAGACGGGGTACTGGGGGCTCCATGGTGGCCCCTGCACTGCTGAGGCACTTGGCATGGGCAGTGCAGGGTCCCCCATGGACAGCCCTGTCTCACTTTTCAGTGCCCGAACTACGGGCAGTGAAAAGCGTGACGGGTGCTATTGCACCCAACGCACTGCAACATTGCTACCAGCTTGATTCTGAGACGGTGTCAATGTTGTGGCCTGTTTCCGGCTGGGCCAGCGGGCAAAAATGCTGTTTCTACCCACTGGCCCAGTGGGAAATTCTTAATAGGGCCAGCTGTGTGGTAGTTTTCCATCCTAAAGAGTTTGACGGACGGCCTTCGCCACCGCCAAACTCAAAATGAGGCTCTTTGTGTGTTGAGCTCTGGACTATTGAATTTCTTTTTCCTTGTTTTCTTGTTTTCTCTGTTTGTCATTTCTTTATTTTTGTGGGTTTTAAAAAAAATGTTTTTATTTGGCAGAATGGGTAGTGTAGTGGTGGTGGAGGACTTCTACAGAGTAGAACTAGTGCAATATTTGGACTCCCTTCAAGAAGATGAGGTGGAATTACAATCAGTCTCCCCGACTTTATCTTCTCTCTTTTGGAGTTCATGAAGGCTGATTACGACTTTCCGCCGCCCACCAAAGTCCAGGGTTGGGATGATCACCTATGCAGCTTTCCCTCCGCGGGCTCTATTACGAGTTTCCCTTTGGGCCGGTGGGTGGAAACAGCGTTTCCACCCGCCGTCCGAGTGGGAAACTCACCACAAAATTGACTTTGGCTCCTAATCGTGGGAGCAGCAATGTTTTGGTGCATCGGGTGCGACAGCACCTCTCACGCTTTTCACTGCCCGTAATTCAAGCAGTGAAAAGCGTGACAGAGCTGTCCACGGGGGCCCCCAAGGCCCCCTTTCTGCCAGCCTTTGCATGGTGGTCTGACCACCATGGAAATGCTTGCAGAAAGGGGTCTTGTAATGTGGAGAGGAGTGATTATGACCATCTAAACCAGAAGGCTGTAGACTGGAGTCAACCTGACATGCCGGCGGTCAGACCGTGGTGGTTCCTCCAGGGTCTTAATGTGGTGGCCAGACACCACTATGGAGGCAGTCGGACTGCCGACACATGGTCTTAACCCGTTGGGTACCCTGGATGTAACTGTTACATCCAAGTAGGGGCCCTCAGGGGAGGGGGCCTCGCACCCCCCTCCCCTGTGCAGGGATGGAAGGAGAACTGCTTCCCCTTCCACCCCCCCGAACCCTCATGGCGTCTGATGACGTCAGCGCGCGATTGCGCGCTGACCTTATCAAAGGCCTGCCCCTCCGTGCTGGAATCGAGGAGAAATTCAAAAGCATTTCTCCTCCAGTCATGTGGAGGGGCTGAGAGAGGCATCAAAGGAAAGGAAAGGCCTTTCCTTTCCTTTGATGCCTTTCTCAGCAAGGGTCGCTCCCCGAGGGGCAGAATTACTCCCCAAAGGGAGCAGAAACCACTAGTCACCAGGGATTTTTTTTTTTATATATATATTATTGAATGAGGGGGGGGGGCCCTTGGGCAAGGGCCTCTCTCCAGGGGGTCAAAATATTTTTAGGCCTTTTATAATTAGGCTGATCTGCCCCCGGCAAAGGGGGGGGGGGTAAACCCCTAGACACCAGGGATATATATTTTTTTTGTTTAATATATTTTTTTTATATATGGGAAGCAACCCCTTAGGCAAAGGTCGCTCCCCTCGGGTACAAATTGTATTTAGGCCATTTTTGACCCCCTTGGGGGCAGATAGGCCTATTTTTATTAGGGAAGGAAGAAACCACTAGGCACCGGGGATTTTCTTTTGTGTGCCAATTTCACGCAAGGTCAGTGACCCCTTAGGCAAGGGTCACTCCACTGGGGGGGTATTTATTTTAGGCCATTTCTGCTCCACTTGGGGGCAGATCAGCCTATTTTTGGAAGGCCCATCTACCCCCGGGGGGTGGGGGGCGGCAGAAATCCCACCAGAGACCAGGGAAGATTTTTTTTCAAAATAAGAGGGTGGGGCTATGGCCACCAAATAAATGGGTCCAAAGTTGTTCTTCCTACCAGGAAGCAGATGGGGCAATTACCCCGATCCACTCCCTGGGGGGTAGGGGGCATAAAGTCTACTACACGCCAGGGAATTAAAAATAAAATAGTGTGGTTGTGGCTACCAAACATTATGGCCACACCAACTGAAGGGAGTAACAGTCTTTCAGCTCTCTTCCTGCATACTTAAACATCTTAACCTTTGGCAAGCAAGAGGACATTTGATTATTTGGGGTTTTGGTTGTACATTTGTGCCATGAGAGCTTGGCTAACTCTCAAAATCGTCCCACTTGGAATGGTGAAGGGTGCACATTTTGGACATTGGGATGCTGCCATGTAGAAAAATCCACAAGACCTAGACACATCTGAAAACTAAATATCTGAGTGAGTCCACGGTGGTGTGCTTCACATGCACCCCATACCATTTTCTTACCCACAATGCCCTGTAACCCTCCAACTTTGCTGGAACTCACACATTTTTTCCACATTTTTGTGATGGAACCTTCCGGAATCTGCAGGAATCCCCAAAATTCTTACCACCAAGCATCGTCTCATCTACACCGATAAAAATTATGCCCCACTTGTCAGCCTAAAATGTTTTTTTTTAAACTGCCCTTTTGGATAAGCTTTGGTTCCCCCTCAATTTCGACATGTTTTTGGCCCTTCCCTGTCAGAGGCACTTGGTCCACCTACAAAAGTGAAGTATCATTTTTACCTGGAGACTGAGGGGAACGTTGGGTGGTAAGAAATTTGTCCCTGTGAGGTGCTCCCACACAGAAATATGGGACAAATGTGATTTTTCAGCAAAATTTGAGGTTTGCAAAGGATTCTGGGTAACAGAACCTGGTGAGAGCCCCACAAGTCACCCCATCTTGGATTCCCCTAGGTGTTTAGTTTTCAACAATGCACAGGTTTGGTAGGTTTCCTTAGGTGCCAGCTGAGCTGGAGGCCAAAATCTACAGCTAGGCACTTTGCAAAAAACATGTCAGATTTCAATGTAAGAATGTGATGTGTCCATGTTAAGTTTCCTGTCGCGAGCATTAGGCCTACCCACGCAAGTGAGGTACCATTTTTATCGAGAGACTTGGGGGAACACAGAATAGCAAAACAAGTGTTATTGTCCCTTGTCTTTCTCTACATTTTTTCCTTCCAAATGTAAGACATTGTGTAAAAAAGATGTCTATTTGAGAAATGCCCTGTAATTCACATGCTAATATGGGCACCCCAGAATTCAGAGATGTGCAAATCACCACTGCTTCTCAACACCTTATCTTGTGCCCATTTTGGAAATACAAAGGTTTTCTTGGTACCCATTTTTCATTCTCGCGGTCACACTAGACATGGTAGTTGTGTGTAATTCCCATTCTGAGACAGGAAGGAGAATGGATAATCCTCAGGTTTCATGGGACTTTATGGGAAGAAGTTCCTTCACACGGAAAGTGTTTATAAGAGGAAAAAAATATGCTTTTACACAAGGGACCTGAGTTCTCTGCTATGAAGGACTCTGCACTGTCGGAATAGGCTCCCATTTAGAATGTTACATGACATTCCCACAAATATGGATAAGAATGTGCACATGGCTCAGCTTTCCAGATGCAGTTTTGAGAATGATTGTGAAATCGAGAAAGTCGGGAAATTACGTTCTGACATAGATGAAAATCTCCACCATTGTTTTGTGAAGCTGGCCCAAAATGTGCATTTTGTTAGACAAATTGTAATATTGTTGTATAGCGTATTGATTGATGTTAGACTGTCATCCTTGGCGTGGTCTCCCTTAACATTTTGCCTCTATTCCCAGGATGTTGATGTATGCTGGACTCTGTTTTTGCTGTTTTTTTTTTTACTCTGGGCACTTTACCACTGCTAACCAGTGCTAAAGTGCAAATGCTCCTATACAAAATGTGTATGTAATTGGCTTAGCCATGATTGGCACATTTGATTTATTAGTGAGTCCCTAGCACAGTGCACTAGAGGTGCCCAGGGCCTGTAAATCAAATGCTACTAGTGGGCCTGCAGCACTGGATGTGCCACCCACATAAGTAGCTCTGTAATCATGTCTCAGACCTGCCACTGCAGTGCCTGTGTGTGCAGCTTTAACTGTAAAATCGACTTGGCAAGTGTACCCACTTGCCATGCCTTAACCTTCCCTTTTCTTACATGTAAGACACCCCTAAGGTAGGCCCTAATTAGCCCCAAGGGCAGGGTGCAGTGTATGTGCCCCTGGCCTGGGCAAGGCAGGATTTCACAATCAAGAGAGACTCTGCTTTGAAGTATGCCTACTTCAAAGTAGAAAATGGGTATAACAAGGGCACCCAAATCCATAGACTTTAGAACACTTCTGGAAACCAAGAGGAACCTCTGCCTGGAGAAGAGCTGAAGAGCTGAGGAAGAAGAGCTGCCCTGCCTGTGACTGTGCTTTGTGGAGCTATCCTGCAGTTGCTGCTTCTGCCTGTGCTTGAGGACAAAGACTGGACTTCGTGTTGCCTTCCTTCTTGTGAAGAACTCTCCAAGGGCTTGTTTTAGAGCTTGCCTCCTGATGTTTGAATTCTCAGGACAGCAAAGACTTCTCTCTGTCAGCACCTGGAGTCTCTAGAGAGACTCCTACTCTGCCAAGTGGTGCCCATACAGTTCCTGGGACCCTGAAAGGAGAAGCTGGCAGCCCAAAGAGTGAGAAATCCATGCACTGCTGTGCGGGGAAAAAAATGCCGCAACTCCGATCTGAGACTGAAAAATCGACACGTCGCCGGCTTTGCAGCTGAAAATCGAGGCTCGCTGGGGCTGGAGAAACGATGGACAGTATCACTTACGGAGGCTGGGCGTGTAAAAACGATGCAAGGCCTGCCCGGACCCGGGAGTGCTGACCGGATCGACGCATCGCTCTCCTGCTGAGAGAAGAAATGACACCCGCCGACCCAACTAAATGAGGAACGATGCAAGGTCTCGCTTGTGAATGAAATTGACGCATCGCAAGCCCTTTTTGATGCACACGTTCCAGCGCGGGGTTATTTTTGATGCACCCAAGGTACATTTTCATGCTAAAAGCATTAGCGTTGTGTTTAAAATTACATGAAGACTCTTTTTGTTTTTTAATTGATAACTTGACTTGTGTATTGTGGATTTTTGTCCTTTTGGTCTTGTTTTGTTTAGATAAATATTCTCTACTTTTTCTAAACCTGTGTTGTGTCATTTTGTAGTGTTTTCATTAAGTTACTGTGTGTGTTGGTACAAATACTTTACACCTAGCACTCTGAAGTTAAGCCTACTGCTCGTGCCAAGCTACTAAGGGGGTAAGCAAGAGTTAGCTGAGGGTGATTCTCTTTTACCCTGACTAGAGTAAGGGTACTTGCTTGGACAGGGGGTACCCTGACTTCCAACCAAAGACCCCATTTCTAACAATTGATTTCACAGATTTGTACACCCCCACCTTAAATTAAGTTGTGATCTGACTCTGATATATGTTTTACTTCTTGGAATAGATGGTCTGCTGTGCATTAGCATATAGTAGGCATTGAGAGTTTTCATTAAGAAATGTTTCTTTAATTATTGTGGCCGTCAAATGCATTTGGGAATAAAAATATTAGTAAATAATAGTTGTATATTTCTAGAATGGTATATCTCTATTTTTTTATGGAGACAGATATCAAAACATTTGTGTCTTTCACAGCTTGCAGTATATGCAATAGAGAATAAAAAATTAACACAGAATTGCTCAACTAATTTTTCATTTTTATCAACATTCAAAGAAAGTTGTAGTTGTAGTTACACTCAACATCACATTCTGTTATCCAGTAGAGACATATTTCAAAGTTGTGTACTATTTATAAACAAATCTTATCCTATATACATGTAGTATACCATATTTTCTTCAATGCACACACATTAGTTTTCATAAAATAGTTCAGTTTAACTTTATAATTGAACATTGCATAGTTCTAAAAATATTCATTCTCAACTCGGAACAGCTTTCCTTTTTGACACATGACCGTGGTGTGATGGACATACATTTAAGAGAAAGACAGAATAATCGACTTCCAGTGAGGGAATCTGAGCCAAAAAAAAAAACACACACAACACAGTTTCGCTTTTTATCCCATTGTGCATCATATAGAGGTGTAATTCAAATAACCTCATACTCGCTGAAGGTTATCCTACAAAGACACACGTATATATATATTTTTTTAAATCATTAAATATCAAACATTTCATAGATCCATGTAAGTTAAGCATTTGGACCTGTGACACACACTGGATAGTCCTGGTAACCAAGAAACGAATTGCAAGCACAAGGTTGAGGCAATCACTGGTTGTACAGAACGAGCACCCGGCAAGCATTCCATTCAACCCACTTGTGCCAATTGAATATAAAAATAAGAAATGTCATTCAAGAGGGCACTGCTATTGAATTTTAGAACCTGCTCTTCTTATTTTTCTTCAAGCAAATGCATTGGCTGAGACGGATGTAGGCCAATTAAAATACACAAAAGCCACACATATATTAAAACAGAGTTGCCAAAAAAATTCCATGTCGTTGAATGGTTTTAATGGTTATTAACCGGTTCGCCGCCATGGACGTAATGGTCACGTCCGGTGGCATGGCTCTCAGGCACCATGGACATAACCATTACTTCCCGAGACTGGCCCTTAGGGGAAGCGCTAGTGCTCCCCGAGGGCCTCCCTCCAATCCCCCAAGGGCAAGGCTGGAAGGGGAATCACTTCCCCTTCCACCCTCCACCAGTGACATCTGATGACATCAGCGCCCGATTGCGCTTCCAGTGTGACCGAGGTGAAACAGATTAGTTTCTCCTCAGTATTGGGGGCGGGGGAGGCAGAGAGGCGGGAGAGGTCTCTATGAGCATTCCAGCAGCAGGATCGCATAGCGATGTGGGATCTAAGTTGTTCCTTACCCTTCGGGGGTTCGGTATCTGGGGTTTGGGAGACGCCAAGGCTTGCGACCAGGAGAGGCCAGCCCCAGTTCCAGGGCCATCAACACCGGAGAATGATCAGAGAATGCGGCCGGAAGAATTTCAGACATTCGAATCGACTGTAATAATTGCTGACTGATCAGAAAGTAGTCCAGTCGGGATTGAGTCCCATGGACCGTAGAAACAAAGGTGTCTTCTCTGTCAGATGGATGGGAAAGGCGCCAGTGGTCTAACAGACCATGGCCTGATAAAACGTCGTGTAGGAGGGCCCAATCTTCATTGTTGCCCGAATCTAGACCACTTGACCGGTCCAAGATGATATCCTGTACCAAGTTCCAGTCCCCGCCCAACAGGTACTGGGAGGCGTTTATCTCAGTCAACAGACGGTTAAGAGAAAGGAAGAAAGACCATTTGGTGCCCGTGGGAGTGTATATAGCACCAACACAGATTGTAGAAGAGCCTAAGGCAAGCTTTGCAAAGATGTAACACCCCTCTGGGTCACACCATAACTTAAGAAGTCTGAACTGCAGGAATCGGCGTATAAGTATCGCAACCCCACATTACCGCCCTGAAACCTGTGCATCATTATGCGCAGATGGCGTTCCAGTGAAAAGCACCCTGTCCACCCAATCCCGTCGTAGTTTTTCAGATTCCGCTGGGGAGAGATGTGTTTCCTGTAATAAAGCAATGTCAGTTCTTTTAGACTCGTTGACCACATTATGACATGTTGTGTGAATCTATTCAAAAGGGGCGGGGGACCCCGTGATCGTTGATATAATGAGTTGGAGGATGGGCTAGGAGTAGCAAAGCTCTGAGCTCTCGTGCACTGGGAAGGAACAAATAGGTAGGGTAGGGGGACAGTATGGGGGAACCCTCTGCCACGGAATAGGAAGAAGTCTAGCAAACAGAAGAGCTAGGAGGGGGAGAGTTAGAGGTGTGGGAGAGGTAGGAAAAGGAATAGAGAAGGAGAAAAACTAGGCCCTTAAGTAGAGAGAGGAAATGTATAGACGGACAGGCTCAGGAGAGAGAGGAAGGGAGATGGAAGGATGAAAAGAGAGGTAAGGGAAATAAATGAATATAAAGAAAGTTAGAGATAACAAAAACTACAAAGAGTGAGAAGGTATCTCGCCAACAAAGTACCTGCTAAACTGCAGCATGGGACCTGTAAGATCTGTGCACCGGGCGAGCAAAGGGGAGGCAGGAGGGGGCAGAGGGATTGGTATGCGACCTGGTCGGGCTGCCGAGAAGCCTCACCGACCAAAAGTGCTGAGCGGTAGGGAGTGGGACATAAAGAGCTTGAGATAGAAAAGGACAGGATATGACAGGACCTAACAGGGGACATAACTAGAAAGATATTGGGGCGAGGGCAGTAGTCTCACCGGCCACTCGTAGGTAGGTGTGAAATAGTTCCCCGCTCCCATCTGAGTAAAAAGAGAGGGGAGGGCCTTGTTATCACAGAGCAGGGCCAACAGGACCCAACTAGGGGGATTAGGAAGAGCATGGCAGTCATTATGGGAAGCATCAAGGGGTAGAGCGAGAGCCCCAAAACCACAGGATCACATCCCATGGCTTGAGGTAGAGCATATGAGATGCATAATGTAATCAATACTATACATAAAAAAAGACACAATGGTTATTGAGCACTAGACAGGCTGCATCACAAAACATAAAGTATAACCTTATAACAAATCCTTAATATCCACTGCTACTCTGAGTTTCTTACTATGAAGTTGCCCCTAAATGATTACAATGAGGCCGGCTTCATAGTAGGCCGTAGAGCAAAGATAAACCACAGCAGTCACAGCCTGAGCGTGGAAGCAATGTACTGGCCTGGACCCCTACCCGGCCCCTCCCAACCAAAGAGAAAGAAAATGACAGTGAAAGTGAAAGTCCAATATGACACTTAGCTGTCCGACGAAGAAGAACCCACTGCCGGGCATAGAGCAAGAAGACCTCAAAGCATCATGTGGTCCAACCTTACGTGTGCTCTTCGAGTGTTGGCTTTAAGGGGGAGCAGGACTTGTCTCTGCCCTGGTCCTGGGTATGGTCTATCACCGCTTGGAGGGCATGGCCACGACCCTCCTGTGATTTGAGCGAGTGGTCATAGACCCTGCCTCTCTTTTGCTGCACACTGTGGTTGGGACAACGGGGGCGATGCCGAGGAAAGGTCTCCAGGGGCAAAGGTATCCGGGTCTTGAATGTGTTGCAGCGATGTCCATAAGGTGGGAAGCCAGACCATCCAGGAAGGAACTGAGGTCCGCAGGTTCAGTGAAGTCTCTGGATTTGCCGTTATATGTGATCCACATGCGAGCCAGTTCAAAAAGACCATATTTAACATCCAGGTTCCTGAGTTGCGGGCGGAGGGCCAGGAATGCCTTCCGTTTTTCATTTGTTAGTCTGGAGAGATCAGCCGCCACCCTAATCTTGCGACCCTCTAGAGAAAATGGGCCTTGGGACTTGGCTGCCGAAATGGTCTGACGGGCCTGTTCGTGATGCAGGAAACAAACAATGATGGGACGAGGCTTGTCGGAGTCGCTTTATGTAGCAGGTCAATCCTGTGGACTTGTTGAAACTCCAATGGCAGTGAAAAAAACAGGCCCGTGAGCTTGGGCAGGAGATTTTTAAGAAAAGTTTTAATATTGGCACCTTCCTTATATTCCGGGATGCCAAAAAGATGCACGTTGTCTCTGCAACTCCTATGTTCCAGGTCAGTGACCTTCGCTCGGAGCGATCTTAACTCTGTCTCTTGGTTAGGCAATGCCGTGACCCAGTCCTCCACTGTCATGAGGCGTCAGTCCAAGTCAGATGCAGTCTCCCGGAAACCGTCGATGTCAGCCCGTATAGAGGTAGAGGCCACATGCATCCATTGCCTCCAAACGGCGCCCCACTGCGGCAATCTCCTGCAGAATGCGGTCCGTCGCTTCCATTGAGTGGGATTCGGCTGGTGAAGACGCGAGGCATGGAGAAGCCATACGCGCTGCCATGTTTTTAGATTGTGCAACGGCTTCAGAGAATAACAGTTGATGGGAGTGTTTGCCGGAGGACTTCCTGCTTGGCATTGCCTCAAAGTGGTGAAATTCCCAGAGAGGAATCACCAGGTGAAGATGCAGCTGATGAACCCTGGTTTGACTGAAGGAACGTTAATGATTGTGGCGTAGCCGTCAAGGCTTCCGGTGCTGTGGCCGTCTTGGGGAACCAACCAAACATGGGGAGTTCAAGAGAGATGTTACCCTCAATGGAGAGATCAGGCATCCACAGATATAGGTCCCAGCACGAGGTTGCACCGCTCCTCCATCCACAAACCCCTCCTTCAGGGTTGGTGGGGTCAATCTGGCCTGATATTGGGCCCAACTCCAGTCACCAAGCCATAACCGAGGCTGAGTACGAGGAGAATGGGATGTGGCAGCTTCAATAAGGAACCCCGATGGGCCTGACTGACTGGGACCTCAGGTACTTTTCTGATGGAGGTAGGTAGGTGGGCCTCACCCCACGGAATGCCCCTCCACAGAAGTCAGCCACGTCTCGGGGGTGGGGACCCCTCCTGTTGGATCTCCCAAGGCTGGTTCCGGCCCCCGCCCGAGGAACTCTGAGCAAGGTAGAGCCCCTCTCTCCTGCTCACCTTGTCGGCAATGCACCTCTTCCAGTCACCAAGGTAAGGCACTGAAACAGGGATGCCAGTGTCTGTAGTCCGCAGGCGGGCCCCTAATTAGTCCAATGTGCTGGGTGGGTCTGGTGACGTCCCCCTGCTGTGTTGCTGGGCATCTGCAGGGATCCCTCGTCGGGCCGCGGCGTACTAATACGCACTGGGCCATCGAATCTCCTTCCACACGGAGGGGGAAGGCATGCACATCTCACCTCCCCCTCCTAATGACTAGGTTGTTGTGGTGGGAGCGGGAATCCGGCCAGCCCATGCGACCAGGGAGAGCCACTCCTGGTCGCCTGTTCTGCTGCAACACCCTCCGATCCACTCCAAAATCGAGACCGCGGCTCTGCGCGTCTCGCTAGCCTGTGTCCGGCCTCCAAGTACCAGCGGCTGTTGTGAACGGCGTGCATCGCAAGACCCCCTGGCAATCAAGCCCGACACTCCTGAGGATCTCTGGAGTGGCGGTTGAAGCTCTCAGTGCAGGACAGCGCCGACTCCATGGGCCCGACTCAACCCGGCGCGCGGAGCACCTCGCTCAGGCGGCCATTCGAGTCGGCAGCCAGACCACACCCCCTTGGTTTCTAGTTTTAAAAAATGCACAGGTTTGATAGGTTTCCCTACGTGCCGGCTGAACTAGAGGCCAAAATCTACAATTAGGCACTTTGCAAAAAACACGTCAGATTTCAAAGTACAAATGTGATATGTTCATGTTGCATTTCCTGTCACGAGCATTAGGCCTACCCATTCAAGTGTGGTACCATTTTTATCAGGAGACTTGGGGCAACTCAGAATAGCAAAACAAATGTTACTGTCCCTTGTCTTTTTCTACATTTTTTCCTTCCAAATGTAAGACATTGTGGAAAAAAGACTTCTATTTGAGAAATGCCCTGTAATTCACATGCTAATATGGGCACCCCAGAATTCAGAGTTGTGCAAATACTTACTGCATCTCAACACCTTATCTTGTGCCCATTTTGGAAATAGAAAGGTTTTCTTGATACCTATTTTTCACTGTTTATATTTCAGCAAATGAATTGCTGTATACCCGATATAGAATGAAAACCTATTGTAAGGGGCAGCTCATTTATTGGCTCTGGGCACCTAGGGTTCTTGATGAACCTACAAGCCGTATATATCGCCACTACCATAAGAGTCCAGTAGACGTAACAGTTTATTGCTTTCAAAAATCTGATATCGCAGGAAATGTTACAGAGAAAACTGTGGAGAAAAACTGCTGTTTTTTCACCTCAATTTCAATATTTATTTATTTTAGTTGTTGTTTTCTGTAGGAAAACCTTGTAGGGTCTACACAAATTAGCCCTTGCTGAATAAAGAATTGTGTCTACTTTTCAGAAATGTTCAGCTTTCTGGGATCCAGCATTGGTTTCACACCCATTTCTGTCACTAACTAGAAGGAGGCTGAAAGCACAAAAAATAATAAAATGGGGTATGTCCCAGTAAAATGCCAAAATTGTGTTGAAAAATCGGGTTTTCTGATTCAAGTCTGCATGTTCCTGAAAGCTGTGAAGATGGTGATTTTAGCACTGCAAACCCTTTGTTGATGCCATTTTCAGGGGGAAAAAAAACACAACCCTTCTTCTGCAGCCCTTTTCCCCCATTTTTTTTAATAAAAACTACATTTTCACTGTATTTTGGCTAGTTTCTTGGTCTCCTTCAGGGGAACCCACAAAGTCTGGGTACCTTTAGAATCACTAGGATGTTGGAAAAAAAGAACGCAAATTTGGCGTGGGTAGCCTATGTGGACCAAAAGCTATGAGGGCCTAAGCGTGAACTGCCCAAAATAGCCCAAAAAAGGCTTGGCACCTGAGGGGGAAAAGGCCTGGCAGCGAAGGAGTTAATGTTTCTTGAACAGTGGTTTGTTGTCCAGAAGCAAGCAACCCTAATGCGTGGCTTTCATTACTAGTATTGTAAATTGTAGCTTTATAAACTTGATTCAATATTTCTTCAAATGTAAATCTGAATGTGTCAGAAACATCAAAGACAGACATTCTTAAACAGCACATTCACTGCCAGGATATATTCCTTGAATAGAAACGTTCCTTGCTTGTAGGTCTTTATTGTAGGTCTCATTTATGAAGTATGTACATTTTCCTCCTCTTCTGGAATGGGTGGAAGTGGAACATGATCTGGAATTTCGCAGAAATGTATGACTCTTCACACTGTCTATTGATAAGCAAGTCCTTTTGTGAGTAAATATGTACCCTCCCCTTTTCTGATTGAACACTGACTAGCAAGCAATTCAAGATCTCTACAGCTGAAAGTTTTAGTGCAGCCGATGATTCCATTTTTGGATTTCCAATATGAACATGGTTTACAATGGAAACAATAAAATTGAATGTGTCATTTGTATAAGTACTGAACGTGTCCAAAACACATGCTCTGCGCAACAAAACAATCAGGCATTTAATGTGCAAATATCTTTAGCTTACCTACTGCTTGACAATTTTCACTACGGTGGATGTTCCACGAATGTTTTTCCAGTATTCAGCTGAATAGCAAAATCTCACTTAGGGCAATACCGGCTACATACTTAAAGAAATTAGCACACTGTCGGGTGAGTTCCTAATGTAGTGCAGACGAGGCTGTGTCCTCCAGTCCCTGGAGGGATGTGAGGCCAGATCAAAATAATTTTTTTACTGGCTCTACTTCATGACTTCGGTGGTGGGTTAAGGCAACGTTCACTCAAAACACCATTTACCATAGTATTATGAAACAGGACTTTGGTGGTCATGTGTGACAAGAACTTTTGTGCACATTTGTTGTGTTGCTTTTTTTTGTGGTAGTGATATTTTCTATTTCCTGTGCAGCTTAATTTCAATGCATTTCTCCAGTAGAGCCTGTACCATATAAAGGGGTAGAATTCCAAAGAGTGGGTACTTCAATCTTTAGTTTGTGAAGTAGATTGCCTAATTGAGATTTGTACCGACTGGTAATAAGGAAATCGCACTTCCTAATGTAAGAAAATGTAAAGGTTTGCAATAGTGATTTCTCATAGGTCGCAAATCGACCTAATTCATGAATAATAATGAGATAGGTTGCAATTTCTGACCCTTTAGGAATTATAGGCATCACAGTGATTATGGCCTGCTGGGGTCACCAGACCACCATGCCTGTGATTTCCTTTTAATGAAGCAGACTTTCTTTTTAAATGCAGCCCGTTTTCCTTAAAGAAAACAGTATGCATTAAAAAGAAAAAATTTAACTGTCCATGGTACCACCACCTTCTCTTAAAATGAAGCAGTGGTCCAGTGGGAACCTCTTTCCATTTGCGAATTGTTACCACTACCTTTTAGCAATCTGTAAAAAAATGAACGTTTTGTGACCATAATTCAGTTAGAAAATATTAATACATAGCACTGCAAATTAGTATTTGGAAGAGACGCTCTGAACCTACCCCTTCCAACTACCATATCACTAAACCAAATTGTGGTTTGGTAACAAGATACTGAATCATAATTTGACATTTGTACATATAAAAAAGCATTTATGTCATCGGAAACAGCCCAATTGGCCATTTCTGACTGCAAAAATGTATTGTACATATGGTCCTTTCTTTTTATCTGGTAACATTTGCTGTGCTCAAATGTCAGGCACTGTATTCTCACAAATGGATATTTATTCTTTTAACATGGAGATTGCTGTTTACTTTCTCTGGGTACAAATTGAAATGGTTCTGTAAAATGAACAATATGGCTATTTTGCAGGGGTACAAGGAGTGTAAAAGTAAAGGTTGTAGAATTTCATATTTTTCTAACATACAATAGCATTGAAATACCTGTAATTGAACTGTACACAGGTTTCAGACTATATCAGCAGTTCAGAAAGCACAAACAAAGCACATTTTTCGTAATTCGGAAGTGTGATGGAAAGAAATATTTTAATTGGATTAAAAACAAATCAAGACATAAGGTCTAATTTAGATCTTGGGGGTAACGGGCCTGTTGTCAGTTTCCTGACTGGAAACCGGTCTGCCGCCGTGATGGTCCACCAGCCCAATTTAGATGTTGGCTGTACCATGGGCGATAGACCACATTCGTCTTCTGGCTCAACCAAGAAACTCCACCCGCTTCGACAGCACCATAGGGAATAGTGGCTGCTGACTGGGCTCCATACACCTTTTCCATCATGTAGACTTGGATGTGCCTTACCACCAAGCCAAATGTGGCGGTCTGACCTCCACACTTGAGTTGGTAGATTGAGGGGAAATGAGGTGAAACCTTATCTTTTCCTCTGATTCCACTTTAGTTTTCGCTTGGACACAACTGGGCAAGACCTGACGGCACTGCTGCCAGTGACCTAGAAAACAAGACCCAACCCCCCTCATCGCTGGATGTGAAGGTAGGGAACTCTCATTGCCGGGGTACGTTGGGTAGTCACTGCTCGTGAGGTCAGGACCACTGCAGGCATATACATCTCACAGTAGTTTTGACTGACAATTGTTTCAGACATGGATGGGCACACACTGGCACAAGACACATATCACATGCATACACACATTTCATTGTGGTGTCAGGATTCATTGCCAAATGAATACTGGCACCACAATGACAGTACAGTTATTCTTGTCAACTTTGTCCATGTGTGCACATTGCAAGGGAACCTGTACCGGTAAATTTGTGCTGTCTGTTGTGTATGTGGGTCAGTAAGTGTACGTGTGTGCGCAATTGGATTGGGTGGTTGAGGTGGAGCAGGTGATGTGGTTGTGTCCATCTGTGTGCCACTTGCATGTGGGTCTGATGTTGTATATGTGTGGTTGTGTGTTGTGTTGCCGTATGAAACATTCAGGTGAATGTTGTTGTGTGGCGGTCGTGGCGGTTGTTGTCATGATATGTGTAGTTGTGCTTTGGTGTAAGTGTGTTTGTGTCACTGAGTGTGCAGTTGGGTTGGTTGTGTCGTGTGAGGGTGGAGTGTCAATGGTTCATGTATGTTGTGTCATGGATGTATGTCAATGTGTGTTTTTGGCATGTACGAGTTATGTTGTGGTGGAATGATAAAGGATAATCATGTATATATGGTATGTTGTGTCTGATATTGTGCAGGTTGACCCAAATGGCTAAGGTACAGTGTGTGTGTGTGTGTGTGTGTGTGTGTGTGTGTGTGTGTGTGTGTGTGTGTGTGACTTACCTGTATTCCACAGTCACTGCCACTGTACCAGGACCGGGGGTTCCCTCTGTCAGCAATCCGTCAGTGTGTCATCACTTGTAGAGCTGAAACATCTAAATATGGTCGGTAGGAACCCGCCTGTCCGACGGCTAGGAAAAGTGCTTTGTCTCCTATCTAACTATGCCAGGTGGAACACCATCAACTAACTTGATGGAGTACTCAGTTCTGCTGCTGACGCGGCTTGGTGGTAATACTATCAAGATCCATATTAGGCCCATTGTTATTTTCTCCAAAAAAGCATCATCAGCTACATATAGCACCTATACGCCGCTGGAGAACAGCTCAGGGACATGCGCGTCACAGGATAGAGTGCTGGGGACCTAGGCTAATCTGTGCACAAAGGACTTGTACAGTGGCAGTGTTCTTTGTGGAACACTTTGATTTTTTACAATCCCTATGACTTCAGTTACGTAACATTGATGGTAGCACCCGCACTTCTTCCGGCATCACTGTGTTGCGCTGTGAAAAATTGCTTCACAACTGCATGCATAGTGTTGCCTACAGGTGTGATGCACTGTTGTTAGAAATTTGGTCTCTATTTGGAAGAATTATATACCCTGTCCAAGCAGGGCCCACAATCCTTGTCAGGGTAAGTCACAACACAACCTAAATGATCCTGTGCGGGTAGCTCGGCACAGAGCAAGAAGGCTTAACATAAAAGGCAATGTGTAACGTATTTGTGCAATAACTCATAGAGTAACACAGTGAAAACACCAGATAAAGAATCCACATCAAGATAGAAAAATAGATTATGATTTTATAAATAGAATAAGACTAAAAAATCAAAATAGTGCTTAGAATCAAATAGCACTTTTAGGGGTTACACGAAAGCTAGTTTATTGATTACTTAAATTAATGCAATAGAGTTTAAACTTTGTTCAGTGTATTGTTTTATTAATTTGACTAATCGGTAATAGTACATATAATGTATGGACGTAGCAGAAATGCCAAGAAAGTGAATTAGTACACAAACGTCATTATATTATTTATTTATGTATTTATACTAAGAGTTTTATAAGAAGCAGAAAGGTCTAAAGGTGGTCAGAGAGCTGTATGCTCGGCTTGGGCAAAATTGTTTTTATCCCAGAGTAAATTTCGTAATCTCAGTAATTTAGCATTACTCTTGTGAAGCCAAATTACCAAAATTACTTGATTACTCCAGCTTGAGTAATTAAGAGTAATTTAGGGCCAAAAACAGCAGAAGCACAGGAACAAGAAACTAGGAGTGCAAGTGGCTACTTCTGTTTGTGTCCTATACCACTTAGTACTATTTTCTTAGCGCAAAATGCATCCTCTGGGCGATTTTGGACACAAGGGCGCATTTTGCACTATGAAAATAGTGTAAAATGCTGGATTACACCTCACACAATTACCCATAATTGCAAGTAATGTTGTGGTAATTACGTTAGAGGGAATTGCACCAGTTACTCCCACCCCCACTCTATTCAAGACATGGCAACACAATTCGTCAGGTTTGGAAATAACATTGGGAGTAGATTACAGCATTGAACGTACAAAAACATGTATAGTACTTTTCTTATAGAAAGGAGCTAGCTACTGATGAAGTTATATTTGGAAGAATTGTGTTTTTCTTTATGACACGCAGCCGTCATGTTGACTGCTGTCAAACTATCGAATTGGTGTAGCGTGAAACGCTAAAGGCATCACTTAGAAAAAGGAAAACGTTAGTCCTGGTATCCCTGCAGCTAGATGCACAATTTCATCACGGTGTACTCACGCTTTAAAAGGGATGAAGCAGTGCCAGGCATGTTAATGACATAGGTAATTTAAATTACAATGACTTTGGCCCTCTGTCTTTTATGAATTGTGGTTTCTGATGCATGTAAATGTTATTCTCGAAAGATGCTAATGGTCCTTTCTTTGGTCAGTGCGACACATTTCTTCACTGCTTAATTGTTTTCCCATACAGTAGAATACGCATTTCTTTTAAAAAACTGAAAATATTTCGATAGGACCATGCTATCCGTATTTTTTAGGAATGTTCAAGGTTTGCTACATTTTAGACTTTTCAATCTATGTGTACTCCGTTTACGTCACATACCTGCCTATTAACTATTTTAGACAGAATTGTTATTTTGTTTAGTTTTTAATCCTCGAGGTTTATGTAATTTCCTAGAGGGCTGTCGAATCTTCTCAGAACCCTCTATGAGCTTTGTACTTCCTCGAATCTGCACATCTAATTGCATATCATTGGACTTGCAGTTCAAAATAGTCGACTAGTCAATCCACACTGACACTTTAATAAACCTCAGTTCCATGCGATAAAACTTCCTAACGCTATGTAGTTATTGTCAGAGTGTAATCGGAATGTGGGACACCAGATATTTACGGATCCATGTTCTTGCTATCAATATTAAATAAAAGGAAACGAAGTTTCTTTGGTTTAAATGGGTTGATCAGTCGGGTGGACAGATGGGTACAAGAAGATAGCAATGGCAATCAGAATTTCACTTACTGTGATATCTTGCGTTATTCCATTGGAAATCACAGAACTCACTCTAGCCCAAAACACCAGTTTAGGACAAGAGGTATAATCCTTTCTCTGCATTTTTAAAAGCTTCTTTTGTTTCCAGTAGAGTCTATGTATGTTGACAAAAGTGGGGTGTTTTCCTGAGAGAATCATTTTTGGCAATTATGTGTAATAGATTAATAGACAATTGACATAAATCAGCAGAATTCCATATTGGCAAATATCCTCTCCAGACCTGCTTCACTGGCACTATCTTGTATTCCAGAGGGTCACATATCATGCCTTTCCTCTTAGATAGTTGTTTATTGTAAGATGTGTGGGCCAGTAGGTCCATTTCCAAGTCAAAGCATAATGAGTCTTGCAGCAATGCTTATTTTGGCGAACCAGATTGCAATTTGAAAATATTTGAACCTGGACAATGTATTGTCTGCTACATCAGAAATGCTTTGTCAACAGTGAAGATTCTTTCCATCCAAAGTGTTACCCACCTTCTGGATCCCTGCCTGTTTTAGGGTTAGGCTGTGGGCTTGTCCTAAGCATATCATAGTTACTGGTGCATCGTAAAGATGTTGAGCTATAACGAAGCTACACAGACTGTCTTCCTAATCGCAGAAACATTGGGGGCATATTCACTAAGGCCTTTTGTAGTATTAAAAGCAGTACTCCTGCAGTGCTGTACATGTTCTTACTGTGAACTGGCTCCAGAATATCTAAAGTGGGATTAAAATAGGAAAATTTGGCTGATATGGATATGCATTTGGCACAAATAGAAAGGATTGTATCATCTTTGCACTTTTACTAATAGGGAGTTAAACATTTCAGAGCCAATTCACAGAGTCATGTAAGAGGTTTTAAAGGAGCATTCCTTTATTACTTCTTCTCATGCACATAAATGTTTTTGTGACTTGGCCCCTAAGTCTTAAAATCTTAAAGTCTTTTTTCTAAGCACTGTGGAGCTTCAAATTTAAGCATGTCAATTGAACTAAACCTGGCTGAATGCATTGCAGGAAAGATGTTCAGTAGTGCCAACAGGAACCTAAACATCTTTAGTTGATTTGCCTAAAATAAAATATGTAATCTATAAGGGCAAGAGACCCCGTTATTACTAGATTTCTTTTTTTCCAGGATAAACTGTAACTCTCAGAATACAACTTAATTTACTGTTTAAGCTCTGAATTTTAGGTATTAATGCATTCTTGTTTACAGGTTCCATAGGATATAATGGAACTTGTAATAAGACAGACAGCCTATCCGTCACATTTGTGATGAGTATCTCATCCGCCAAGGTCATAATCAGTCCCTTAGTATCTCATCCGTCAAAACATAAATCAGGTTGGTAGTCTTCAGGCCTTGTAGTATAGTTCTATTGATGAACTTGCTAATCACAGAAGACCTCCAGAAGTTGTTGAGTATTGAAATACATCTATTTTCAAACCCAACATAATGTGGCCCAGTTCACAAGGATACCACATTTACATTATTAACCACTTGAGATGCATGCAAACAACCCATGTTGTGGAAGTTGCTGTCACAAAATCTGTTGAAGTCAAACATATTTTCTGTGGTAAATTGAGTAGTGGTACATTTTTCACTATGGGATTCAAGCTGCATCTGTGGTATGCATTCATGGTTGAAATTGTATTGTCATTACAGAAATGCACTACAAAATTAATGTGTATGGGTTACAGATTAAATTAACATCTATATATTTCCACCTACAAATGCTTATCTGTGGACATTCAGAAGTACTGCATGTAGCAGAAGTACTGCATGTAGCTGACATGACTGACCTTATTATCACCAATACTATTGATTCCCTCTTCACTATAGATACTGTTGGACCTGGCCCTTTTTGCAGGGTCATCCCTATACATTTTGCCTCCTTCCTATTTATTCGGACCGGTTTTTGTTGGCTTTAGTTCTCTGGGCACTTTACCACTGCTGACCAGTGCTAAAGTGTAGGTGTTAGAAATGGGCTCTTTGGTTGACAGTCAGGTTACCCCCTGTTCAAGCAAGGACCCTCACTCTAGTCAGGGTAAAAGACAGTCACCCTTAGCTAACCCCTGCTTACCCCCTTGGTAGCTTGGCAGAGCAGTAGGCTTAACGTCAGAGTGCTAGGAGTAAAGTATTTGTACCAACACACACAGTAACTTGATGAAAACACTACAAAGTGACACAATACCAGTTTAGAATATTAGGAAAAATTAACTAAACAAAACAAGACCAAAAAGACAAAAATCCAACATACACAAGTCAAGTTATGAATTTTTAAAGATTAAACTCAAAAATAGCGCTTAGAAACAGAAAATGCTTCGATGAGGTGTTAACACGGCGTCGTGACGGAGTCGTTCCCAACAAGCCGACACCAGCGGCACTGGACATGGAGTCGTGTAGACCCCCAAGTACAGTACCTTTGGTGAAGAGTGAAAACAAGTCGATGTGCGAAGTCGGGGATCGCGGTGAGAGAGCGCAGCTTATATAATCAATATTAACATGAAATGATTATGAACTAATATGTAATAATGCCACATAGAAAATATATTATTATGTTTTGCTAAAACGTGCACTTGAAATGTGCCCACGGGGAGTGGCCGCCAATGTACACGGGGACTAATGAAACTGACTAATAATTATGAAATGTATTATTAAAAAGTGATTTTGCATTAATATTGAAAACCTATATGCTAAAGTTTTTGTTAATAAATCATTAGATCTTAGTTAGCGTGAGTCGAGGCCTAGCTGCCTGACTCTCATATTAAATGTGTTTTTCTAACGTGCAGTGTGCTGACTTGCTGAAGGACATGAACTCTTGTTTTTCTCCAAACTAGAAGCTGAATGTAACTGTAGTAGATCCGTTCTCATGAAATTCAACTTGCTTGTAGAAACATTTTAGCTGAATACAACACTGTAGACCACTAGCAGGTACAAGGTCGCCTGAACCGGTACAGACAATGGAGCCACTGACTAAAGATGTGCAAAGAATCACAAGAGGATGAAATCATACCGGACATTCTACCCCCTGAAGACGTCAATCATAAGGACCAATAAACTACGTGAGAACAGTTATGGGGTGACAAATTTGGTGAAGTAATCAAAACTCTATTAGAGGGAGATAGTGGGGTGCAACCCAATTAGATTTTAGGGGAATGGACATTGAAAAAGGGATAAAACCCCTTGACACAAGGAAGTAAGGGAGAACAAGAGAGAATAGGAGTTAGTTAGGGAGATGCTGATGCGATTTGCTATGATCCAGACACTTTGTCACTTTGCTTAGTGACTTGCTAATTTTACTTAGAACCATCCTTGCCCTTAGATTGCCCGTTTATACTTTACCTCCTTATGAGGGAAGTACCCTTTTCCCTTCCTGCCTGAGCTGAGTCCTGACCGATGGCGAATCAACTGATGTCCTGAGGACGAAGACAGAACCTGAGTGCTGACCCAATATGGAGGGTAACTATATGACAATGATATTGTGATTTGTCTGTTTGCTTTTCCTTTCTAGGTACTAACTGCTACTTTTGACAGAGACCATAGTTTAGAGGTTTTTTCCAAATTGATGTTGCTAAATTGTTTTGCATGAAGTCCAACATGCCAATGCAAATTTGAGGTTAGTTAAGGTGTTCACTAAACAGACGCAAATAGACAAATGACTGAATCTATACTTTGTTGAACAATGTGCTAACGTTATTCTGCTGAGGTTGATCTATGCTGACGCCGTGTTATGTTCTAATATTCGTGATACTTGCTTTGATGAAGTCTTATCAGAGTTGCCATATTGTGACTTTGCTATTATGCTTTTTGGTCTTGAGATTAATAAATTTGCTAGTAGAATTGTAATCAATAGGGAATAAATATCACAAAATCGTACTAAAAATGGTGTGGTTATTCATGACTGAAAGGTCATGGTGGTGTCCTGAGTCTTATTAAATGTCTTTGACTAAAGTGAATTGTCTTGTTATAATAAATATTGATGACATTATTGACATATTGATTGACATGTTAATTAGCTATCTCGTCCTAAGGTGTCTTCAATCAGGGTCGAAAGATTCATTGGCCTAAAACGAGTCCCTGAGTGTATAAGTTAGTCATAAAGGGACACGTTAACAGTTCTGGTAGCAGAGCGACGGTTTAGGCCCTTTGGGGTCCTAGGACGAAGGACCATTGTTTAAATAGTTTTTGCATATTGGAGGTATGATGTGTTTCTAAATTCCCCATGACTTTCCCGGAATCTCGGAGCCTGCCTAAGTGAGTTGGGAATGTTCTCGGCGTTCTAGCATCTGTGGTGTAGAATTTGTGCTTGCTTAGCTTATGCATATTGCAGGTGATTTGTAAAGTCTGTGTGGATTTAGGCCAGGTGATGTTGTTTTAGTAGGAGTGGGCGTACTCCGCAGTATGAGAGTAGGGAAGTCGGCGAACTTCATGTGAGTGTGGCGCTTTGTGTTCAAAAATTATCCACGTGGTTGTTATTGGTGATGAACGGACCAGTCGTGGTCTAAGACTCCGGAGTATATTGACAAGTGTAGGAGACAATTGGGTTTATGTTGTAATTTGTGCAGTTTAATAGGTCAATCGGGCGTGGTTGACAAGTCAAGTTTGAGTCAAACTGTGTGAGTGAAACATTCGATGGAGATTTCACAAGTTCTAAAGTGCACTAGGACGAACCATTGACAAGTCGAGAGTAGGATTTGCGGGTCGAATTCTGCTTGCGAGTGCGGGAGCTGAGAAGGAGAGAGTAGCTGCCTAGGCTTCAAGTGAAATCTCTGTAAAGTTCTGAAGCAAATGTGTACCCTTCCTGTAGTAAACCGGCAAATTTGAGTTTTTGTTGTTAAAAGTGCTTGCAATATATTGCATTAGTTTTGTGTGAGGAGGACAAGCCGCAAGACTTTGTCAGCCGCAGTGTGTGTGAGTGTGACGTCAGTTGAGCCGCGCTGGGATAGGTCAGTTGCCGACAGGGGTCGCGCATAGATTGGCAGCTGTCTGTGAGAGGCAATTGGTTGAGAAAGTTGGGTGAAGGGTCTTCTGGGAATTAAAGTCTTTCTTTGACTTTATTTCGGTAAGTAAAAAAAATACCATAAAAGTACAATACAGACAGTAACATTTAAGATTAAGAAACACTAGTAATGCGTACATGTTAGAAGATTAAAAAGTAAAGGAAGATTAAGATCCAACCAGAGTCTCAAAAGAAATGTCTCTTGACAATAAAAGTGTCCCCTCAAAAACAGGCCAATTCCCAGGGTCCATATATACTCAATAATATAGTAAATCAGTAACGTTATGCTAGAAAACGTATTAAAATCAACCATCAAGAGTCAATAAATATACATAAGTAGATATAAAAGTTAGCTACCCAATCTTCTTCTTTAAAATAGCTAGTCTAAGACACCAAATTGCTTCGAGAAATTTTGCCACTGGTAAAACTACCTGGACAGATGGATCAGATTTTAAAATTCTCTCAGCATGGAGATGAGACCTGACACCTATAGATTTACAAAGCGGAATAATCCAAAGAGCTCTTTGTTTAAGGTATGCATGGCAGTAAAAGAAAACATGTGAGACAGACTCTTCACTTTTACAACCCATCAGGCAGAACATGGAACTAGGCCACTTGTGGGTTAAGGAGCATAAAGGGAGGGACCCTGCTCTAAATCTGACAAAAAGAGCTCGTGCAAAAGGAGATAATGCGATGTCCATAAAGGGCTCAAATTCATAGTGACATTTGATTGATAAGTAACAATCCGACATAGACAGCGGAACAATCTTAGCAAATTGCATAGTCTGGACATTTTGCCAAAAAGCATCCTTCAGAACCTGTACAGCATTTTTAGGAATGGAAGATGGGTCCGACCAATAGGACCCTAGATCGAGGTGAGTTTTAAGGACTGTTTGACATAAGCACACCATTTAGTTTTTATAATAGTGTTATGGCCCACCAAATTAAGAAGCCCGCAGCTAGAAGGAACTTTTAGCAACATTTTCAAGAATTGATTTTCTGTCCTTGCCAAGTTCACCAGGTTGCAATGGCCGCAAAGTTCAGCACCATATAGGGCCCCCCCCCCGGCTTGAGATTTGTATATTTCAAGGGCAGGAGACATTGCAAATTTGGGAGATCTGGAAGCAAATCTAACAATGCCGCCCGCCCTTTGCTTCAGGCACAGTAAAGATTTCTGGCGATGAGCGTGCCAAAGGTGCATGTCCTCCAATTTAATACCCAAGTAATCGAAGGTGCCCACTCTTTCCAGGGGAACGCCCTCTAGGTACACCGGCCTCTTCATTCTGGACCTATTGTCCCCGAAGACCATATATTTTGTTTTTACTGAGTTGATTTCCAACCCATGGTCCTTACAGAACTCCATGAAACGGGAGAGCAATCTTGAAAGGCCCATTGGAGTTCGTGAAAGTAACAGGGTGTCATCCGCGAACAAAAGGCAAGGGAACTTTTGCCCACCCAAGCTTGGAACGTCACCGTAGGAATCTGAGAGATATGGAATACATGCATTAATAAACAGTGAGAATAAGGTAGGCGCAAGAACGCATCCCTGCCTCATGCCACGGGCTGTAGGAAAAGCTGAAGACAAGTCGCCAGCCGAACCCCAACGAACTCTGGCATAATTATCAGAATAAAGTTCTTTAATAATGTTGATCATGGAGCCCGGTATTCCAGTGGTGCTCAGGACCTCCCAGAGCTTGCACACGGGACAAGGTCGAACGCAGATTTCAAGTCAACAAAGGCCACAAAGAAGTGGCCTCGATCTGCGTCTACGATCTTCCACTTGATGGTAGTAAATCGGAAGACCTGATCGATAGTGCTGACTTTGTCCCTAAAACCAGCCTGTAGGTGGCTTAGAACCTGGTTTTTCATTATTCAGTTCTTTAGTCTCGATAGGAGCTGGAAAGAGAAGATTTTTTGCAAGTTGTCTAATAGACTGATAGGTCTATAATTACCTGGGGAGCTCTTGTCTCCTTTTTTGTGAATGGGGACAATAATTGCCACCTTCCACGAGTCCGGGAAGGATCGAGTTGTCAAGACGCTATTCAATACTCTATTAATATACTGGGTCCATACGGGTAAGTCTGATTTATACAAATCCGAGGGGATGCCGTCTAAACCGGGGGCCTTCCCTAGTTTTTGGGCACAAATGGCCAGCTCTGTTTCTTTTAATGTGAAAGGCAGGACAACAAAAGGACACGTAGAAGGATCAGTAGGAGTGTTGTCAAAGTCCGGGCAAGACCCATACAGATCCCCAAAATGGAAGAGCCAGGTTTCTGCATCAATATGACACTCAGGAATGGATAAAGGGGCAGGATCTCTACATGAAACCAGAGACCAGAAGAGTTTGACATCGCGAGCACTAGCCGCCTCCGCCAAACATTTCCATAGGTTTTCCTCATATTTAAGTTTGGATGACTTACAAGTGGAAACATAGTTTCGTCTCGCATGTACAATGGCTTCCCGGATCTTTGACTTTAAGGCTTTGGACAGGAGGCTCTTGGCCTCCCGACACTCCTTATCAAACCATTTGCAATTTTGTACAGGAAGTTTCTTATGTATTATAGGGGTTTTAGAGAAAAGCTCTTTAAGCTCCACAAAAAGGGCCACATGGGAAGACATAACTTCTGAGGGAGAAAGTACAGTAGATTAATCGAAGAGCTCATGACAGGAAACTAAGGCGCGAAGCTTATCACTGAGCAAATTGGATTTCGAAAACGAAGACCATCTCACCACACGCCTATTGCTGGATAATTCCAGCAAATCTTTAGAAGCATCCAAGGCGTAAAGTGAAGTGTGCCCTTTGAAAAGCATTGCATTATATACAATTTGTAAAGGGGCGTGATCACCTGTACACCTCAAACCCACCTCAACATCAATTATGGAGTGCCAGACTCGTAAATCAAGAATGACGTAATCCAGAATACTAGTGTAAGAGCCTCTGAAAAAGGTAGGTTTAGCAGGATTATCGTTTGGGAATCGACCGTTTCCGAAACGGAGGCCATATGTTACTGCAAGTTCTATTATCTGCAGTGCCCTGGGGGGAGGGTTACATGATACTGGTTGAAATGAAAGCGGGGGGACATTCCACACTTCATCTTCAGCCTGGATAGACTCAGCAAAAGCTGAGTCGAATTCAATTTGGGCATTAAAATCACCTGCAATGAAAACATGGTATTTAGAGTGGAATTCAGATAGAAGGTTGTGCAATAGGTGAATAGTATCCGACTAAAGATTAGAAGGACCTGGTCTGTTATAAATGTTGATACATAATACGGGGACACCTGTGTTTGGCCATATTGCTGTTGCTAAAATATCACAAGAATCAACAGCAATTTCCTTTGCCCTGCCCACCTCAGTCAACTTGACCCAAGTACATAGACCCCCAATCGCCCTTCCCCTGGTACATTGGATAGCCTTTTTAGTAAAACAACAATAACCTTGCCTATACACACAGTCCTTAGACCAGGTTTCCTGGAACATACATATGGAAAAAAGATCAACATAAGTCCCCCACTCTGGATCATATAATTTTCCCTTAATACCAGCTACGTTCCAAGACAATAATTTCCCTGGTACGGTACTACAACCTAGCTTGCACGAATCAGCATCAAGAGCTAGATTGGAGATCGCATTAATGGAGGAAAGAGGGGCCCCTGTAGTATTGACACCGGTACCAAGTGGAGATGTTTGAGGTGACACTTCCTGGTAGTGTGGAGCACTGAGATTGCCAGAGGTAGAATGGCGTCGTCAATCCACATCAGATGTATCCCCTGGGCAAACGGAATCTCAGGTGTTAACACCTTTAATGTTACGGACCATAGCAGCCCCTTCACCAGAAAAAAGCAGCAAGCCGGGGGAGCAACAGGAGCAGGAACATTGCGAGGAGTTGTCGTAGCCCTAGGGGGGCAAGAGGACGAGATCTTATGTTCCATAACGGGCAGGCTTTCTCTAAAAATTATGTCAAGGTCCGTTCTTGGTGGATTACGAGCTTCCATCTGCAAATGCCCCTTAACTAGATCGGAGCTAGCAAGATTAAGTTTGATGGTATCCCGCCCCCCTGGGCAGCCTCGAACGCGTAAAGCAAAAACAATGTCAGCATGGATAATAGAGCCGCAACCCCTGGTGTGGCGAATCCAATACGACACCTTATTAATAAGAGAGGAAGTATCTTCCCTCTTGTGAGGTGTAAATTGGGGTACATTGCACATGTCAATACAATTTTGGTTGGACACGAGAATAGGATGGGCCCTAGGATAGTCAAAGCTAAGAGGAGCTGAAACTGGGATCGGGCGGTTTCTGTGATGAGATCTGCAACTAGGACCCTTGTCAGCTTCTCGTGGCAGTGGAAAGACAACTGGCATAGGAACAGGAGCCGAAGGAAAGAAAGCTTGTACTGGTGCTGAGAGCTAAGTGCATTGGGGGGATAATTCAGATTTTTTAAGAAGTTTTAAAACTTCAAACAATAAACTCTTCAGTTCCCCAACTTCACATTTCAGACTAGACACCATTGTTAAAACGTCTTCACTAGGAGGATCACAAATAGATTTAAAAACTGCAGGAGGCAAAGGCTGTTTGACACCTGCCAATTCTGGGAGAGCCAAAACAGAAAAACGGTTTGCACAAGGGATCCCATTAAGGAAGGAGTCAGAAGGAACTGCTTCCAAATTGGAACAAGATCCAGGAAGAGGCAAAGGATTGGCCAGACAAGTCGAGCTGGAGGAAGCGGGGCCAAAGGCCAAAGTTTTCGAGGACTGAACATCGGTAGAGTTATTAGGACCTGCTGTCAAAAACGGGAGCAAAGATCCGGATTTCAGTCTCTTACTGGCATTGCCCTCTTTTTCCTTAAGAATAGATTCCACTTCCTCAATTAGATTATCAATCTCTCTCGAGACACAATTAGAGTGGATTTGCGTTGCTCTGTTGGGTTTGGAAGATTTGGACTTAATTGAGGCTGGGTCGGGACTAAAGCGCACCTTACGCTTTCCCATGTTAAAAAAGGGAAAGGCTCGCTCAGCACCACTAGCGACACAAGGAACAAAAGTTAAGAGGAGTGGCCCAGCCCAGCCTCTTCCGGGCACTGACGGGCAAAAGACGGGCCCGCCCTTGGCCCGGGCTTCTCCCGGGCGCGTCCCGCGAAGCGGGCGCGCTGTGCTGATATGAAGGGGGACTTGGCCCCGCCCCCTCAGTTAGCAGCAGCAGTCCTCGGTGAGTTAGAACCAGGTGAGCGCGACCCGCGAAGCGGGCATGCTGTGCTGATATGAAGGGGGACTTGGCTCTGCCCCCTCAGTTAGCAGCAGCAGTCCTCGGTGAGTTGGAACCAGGTGAGCGCGACCCGCAAAGCGGGCGCGCTGTGCTGATATGAAGGGGGACTTGGCCCCGCCCCCTCAGTTAGCAGCAGCAGTCCTCGGTGAGTTGGATCCAGGTGAGCGCGACCCTCCAGGTGAGCGCGTCCCAAACTTAATTAAAGTCACTTTCTGATTAGATTTCAAACAAAATAAAAGAGACGAAAATTAAGTTTTTCAAGGCGCTAAAGAGTGCTTTGAATGGAGATACATATATTATGGCGAGTGAAGGGGAGCCTACACCACCTGAGGGTACTCCAGCTTATATTGTAATGGAGGAAAAGGGAGTCGCGCCATGTCTTTGGATGAAGCAGTGGCGCAAATTAACAGAGAAGGAGGGATGTTTAGCGTTTCCGGAGCATGGAACGTTCAATACAAGAATTTTAGAAAACTTAAGGTGGATGTTAAGTGTACAAAAGCTGCCTCCGAGACCAGCTCAATATGAGGCATTAGCAGTCTGGGATTTAATGGCCATACGACAAAGACAGCAAAAATTTGAAAAAAGAATGAAAAGGGCAGAAAAGACTTTAGCGGAGGCTAGATGGGACAATGAGAGCAGAATGTGGAGAAGAGGAATAGTTGACGGACTTAAATTGTTTCCGGCAATAACCCAGGAAGATGAGACACAGGGAAAGAAAGCCACCTGCAAGACAGACAAGGGCTCTAGTAAGTCAAAAGAGACTCCAAGGTCTTGGGTAGATGAAGATGATTTAGACGACGAAGAATTTCTTAATCAGTTGTTGCATGATCGCCCGCCACCATATGCCATAAATGATAATGCACAGAGTACTAGTGTGAGCTCTGAAGAACCAGCCCAGAGTAAGGGCGTCTCAAGTACAGTGCAGACAAGTGATACAGTTTTGATACAGAATGGTGTCAGTGTACCCACTGCGCCAGACACACAGATACAGTTGCAACCACCACAGATTCAAAGGATTTATCCAGACGTCCCAGTACTAGAAACAACTACAAGTCTGATGGTGCCGCCTGATCCGATATACACGAGATCAAAGCTAGTGCAGATTGAGCCAACTCTGCAATTGCTGCCCCAGCCGCAGCAACAGCTGGTTCCGAGTTACAATGCAGTTGCAGGACCGCAGTCAGTAGCTACAGCACCAATGATGAATCAAGCTATGGGAGTTAATGCTCCACAGGGTTTGGGGATTGGTCAGTCCCCAGCTGCTATATCATTGCCAATTACTGTTGGTCCACCGGTACCGCTGTATGCGCAAGGTAAACCTGGCGTGTGTGATCAGGGAATAATGACCCAAGAGGCAATAAGAGGAGGGTTCACAGGAACTCCCCAAGTAATGACACCAAGAGAACAGACAGCAGAAGGACTCAGGTCTTTGTTAGACCTCAGTCCCCTTGGGGCTCCTTTGGAGACAATGAGGCAAGCAGGGTTAGGTGTGCTAACCCCACAGATAATGGGTACAACTACGACACAGGCACCATTGATGCAGTCAGGAAACATTTCGTTGCAAGGCTTTTCCGCGCAACAGCTGAATGAGTGGTTAGAAAACCTCAACGCTTCACAAACTACTGCAGCGACTGCATAGAGGTCAGAGAGGGATGAATACTTAAATTTTGTAAGACTGGGTGTAGAAGCTATGGAACTAGTGGAAGGAACAATGGGGGTGAACAGATTAGAGTCATACACAGAAGCAGAATTGAGGTATCTGTGCCCCAAAATCACTAAAGAAGTGGGCAAGGTACATCAGAGGTTGGCAAACCTGGCAGACAAATACGGCATAGATATTGAGAATACTAAACATTTGAAAAGAAGCTGCAGATGAGACTTTGATTCTAAAGTTTTTGATCACATGAGGTCTACCGGAATGAAAGCGCATCTTAAAGAAATACTGCAAAGTGCGCAAATTTGGGGAGCCTTAGAGAAATGGGAAGGCAGATGGGCAAAGAAAAGAGATAAAGAAAAGGGAGATGATCCGGAAGCAAAGCAGGCTAAAGCCACACCGGACACGGGGACAATCAAAATCTTAGCAATGAGAGAGACAGCCGGAGAGGTGCTAATCCATGTACCGTGGTCTAGGGGGGATATTTTGTCATTTACAAATGACTATCCCAGGTTGAGGGAGAAGCCGATAGAGTGGTACCAACAGACGGACAGGTTTGTGAAGCTTGCAAAATGCCTCTGGAAGGACTTGAATACCCTGTTTTAGATTATAGTTCCACCTGACTTATGGCTTGAATGCAAGAGAGGTGGGAATTGTCCAACACAGGAACCGGCAAGGGATAAGGTGACTGGAGCACCGTCTGAGGAGGTGATGAAGTACTATCATAAAGTGATTGAGTTTTTGAAGCAGAAAGTGTCGCCAAAAGTGACTGACTGGCAGAAGATCGATCGAACCTCACAGGAGTCCAAAGAATCGATTCATGCCTACTATGAGAGATTGTTGAAAGCATTCAAACATTACAGTGGCACTGAGGTTATTGAGCCGAAAGACATGAATCATCTTGTGTTCAGGTTTGTTGAAGGGCTGAGACCAGATATTAGTCAGATGATTAAGAATCATTTGATCTGTTTGCAAGCAAAACCGATTGATGAGGTGTTGCAGTATGTTGCAGTATGCGAAATACTGTAGTGACGAGATTCAGTTGAAGCAGAGAAAGTTGAAAGAGAAGGTGATGGTGATGCAGATTAAGGCAGCACAAGCAGGGATGCAGGGGAACGGAATACAGCAGGTGGTGCAACAGCAACTGCAAGGGAATGGCATGTTTCAGGCACAACCGAGAGGTTCCGTGTGATGCAGATTGGTTCACAGTTTTGGACCTGTCACAAGCATTCTTTTCGGTACCTCTTCATGAGGACAGCCAATTTCTCTTCCGTTTCAAATTCCTGGATAAGGTGTACAGTTGGTGCAGAATTCCTCAAGGGTTTTCTGAGTCACCTTCCATCTTCAATCAGATATTGAAGAAGGATTTGGAGTCTTTAGAACTGCCTTTCAGTTCGACTCTAGTGCAGTATATTGATGATTTGTTAATTGCGTCCAGAACAAAAGACGACTGCAGGTATGACACAATTGCCTTATTGAACCATTTGGGAAAGAATGGACATAAAGGCCCTCATTCTGACCTTGGCGGTCTTTTCGCAAGACCGCTGAGTTACCGCCGCGGTGAAGACCGCCGACCGCGGCGGTGTGCCGCTGTGCGCATTCTGACCGCTGGGAGCGTTCCGCCGGAAAACCGCCAGCAGCCACACTGGCGGTCGGCGGGAAAGTGGAGACTGGTCAACCTCCACCGCCACGCCAGCAGAACACCGCCCACAGAATTACGACCCACATTTCTGTGTGGCGGTCTTCTGTTGGCGGTCTTCTGTTGGCGGTCACGTCCCTATGGCTCCCGTCGCCTCCCGGAGGACCAACGCACAAGGTAAGTTGATCGTCCGTGAGGGGAGGGGGTGGGGGGGTGTTGTGTGATGTGGGCGTGCATGGGGGTGTGCGTGTGAGTGTGTAGAGGGGGTGTGTGAGTGCGTGTATGCGGGCGGGGGGTGCTGCTGTGTCTATGGGTAATGTGTGCTGTTCGGCAGGTGCGCATGTCGGCATGTATGTGTGCGGGTATGTGTCCCCGTTGTGTATGTGTGTGTAGGGGGTGTGTATATGTGCATGTTGGGGGTGTGTGCATGTCGCGGTACATGTATGTGCATGTCGGGGTGGGGGTGGGGAGGGGGTTCGTACCACCTCTGGGGGGTGGCAGGGGGGTGGAGGGTGTGGGGGGAGGACTCGGGTGGGTAGTGGGGGGTGAGGGAGACCCCTATCAGTGCCAGGGAAGGAATTCCCTGGCCCCGATAGTGCTTACCGCCATGGTTCGCACGGCGGTTCCCGCCCGCAAGAAACCGCGGCGGTAGGCAGGGTCATAATACCCTTGGCGGTCTTGGGACGACCGCCGGGCCGGAGTGCGCAAACTCCAGCCCCGCGGTCATGACCGCCGCGGCGGTCGGAGTGGAGAAGTAGCGGTCGGTCGCGGCGGGGACCGCCGCGGTCAGAATGCCATTTTTAATACCGCCGGTCTGTTCGCGGTCCGACCGCCGTCTCTCCGCCGACCGCCAGGGTCAGAATGAGGGCCAAAGTGTCTCCAAAGAAACTGCAATACTGTCAGAAAGAGGTGAAGTACTTAGGTCACTTGATTGAAAAGGGCTCCAGGAGGATATCCAAAGAACGAGTGACAGCCATACTGCAGATGAATCCCCCGACAACCAATAGATATGTCAGAATGTTTTTGAGAATGGTGGGCTATTGTCATCAGTGGATTCCCAACTTCTCGATTATCTCTAAACCTTTGGTAAAATTGACAGTTAAAGAGGTCCAGGATGACCCGGGTACCATAATCATGTCCGAGAAAGAGATGGAGGCATTCATGGAATTGAGAAAATGTATGTGCAGGGCACCAGCTTTAGGTATGCCTGATTACACAACGCCTTTTCTACTGTTTTGCCATGAACGTGATGCTTGTTCTTTGTCTGTCTTAACACAGGTCCATGGAGGTGAAGACTGCCAAGTAGCATATTTTTCAGCTACTTTGGACCCAGTCGCTGCAGACTTACCGGGTTCTTTGCGTGCATTTGCAGCAGTTGGTCAAAGCCTCACACAGTGTGAAGGCATAGTGATGGGACATCCTTTAACAGTATTGGTTCCACATTCAGTTGAAATTCTGTTAACCCGAACCAAGACGCAGCACATGACAAATGCTAGGTTGACTAAGTATGAGACAATCATACTGGGGTCACCAAATGTGTCCCTCAAGAGATGTACTGTATTGAACCCGGCAACTTTACTTCCTATTGAAAATGCAGACATCAATGATGCTAAGGAAGTAGAACATGATTGTCTTGAGGTAACAGAACTATGCACCAAACCAAGACCAGACATCAAAGATACCCAATTGGAAGAAAATGACTACATTATGTTCGTTGATGGTTCATGCTTGAGAGACTCAGTAGGAGTACTGAGAGCTGGATATGCCGTGTGTACAATCACCGGTATTTTAGAAGCTTCCTGGCTCGAAAGAGTGTACTCTGCACAAGTGGCAGAATTAATTGCTCTTACTAGGGCATGCCACGCAGTTAAAAACCTGAAAGTCACTATCTATACTGACAGCAGATGCGGATTTGGAATTGTACATGATTTTGGCCAACTATCGTCACAGAGGGGTTTCATGACCTCTTCTGGTTCTCCAGTAAAGAATGGCAAGAAAATTAAAGATTTGTTGCACGCGATTCAGTTACCTCTTGAAATTGCCGTGATGAAATGCAACGCCCATGTTAAGTCACAAGACTTCGTGTCAATGGGAAATGGATATGCAGACCAAGTTGCAAGGTTTTGTGCATTGAACTGTATATCATTTCGAGATCAGTGGGAATTGTTACCTGAAACAGAGAATGAAACATGTACAGAATTTGCATTGAGAATAGTTGACACTTTAGACGAGTTAAAATCCTTGCAAGGACATGCCAGTAAAGAGGAAAAACGCTCCTGGCAGAGAATGCAATGCGTACAGAGGTCTGATGACTTGTGGGTCTCAGAGGAGGGGAAAATGGTTTAGTCAAACAGTCTTTTGTCACGGTTTGCAAGGTTTTACCATGGTCAAGCACATCTTGGGAGAGACGCAATGATCAGGTTGTTCAAAATCGATTGGTTCAATCCGAAAGTCAGACAAGCTGCAGAGGTTATCTGTCACAGGTGCATCATCTGTCAGCAGATGAATGCGGGGAAAGGGACCGTGGTGACTTTGAGACACATAGGGAGAGCTGGAGGTCCATTTAGCAAGATGCATATGGATTTTATTGAGATGCCTGTGTGTGGAGGCTTGAGGTATGTGTTGGTGATTGTGTGTGTTTTCAGTCACTGGATTGAAGCCTACCCTACACGTAGAAATGACAGCCTCACAGTAGTGAAACTGCTGTTCAGGGAGCTAATACCACTTTTCGGGTTTCCGATCTCTTTAGAATCAGATAGGGGCAGACACTTCGACAATGAGGTGATTAAGCTCTTGTGTGCCGCACTGAACATTGAACAGAAGTTTCACTGTAGCTATCGCCCTGAAGCATCAGGACTAGTAGAACAGATGAATGGTACCCTGAAGTCGAGAATGGCAAAGATGTGCACAGCTACGAATTTGAAATGGCTAGATGCATTGCCCTTAGTGCTGATGTCAATGAGAAACACCCCTGACAAGAAAACAGGACTGTCTCCCCATGAGATTTTAAAGGGTCGAGCTATGAGATTGCCCGCAGTGCCTGCAAATGCTCTTGTGAATATCACGGATGATATGGTGTTGGACTACTGCAAGGGTCTGGCTGACGTGTTCCGCTCTTTCTCTCACCAGGTGGAGGCCACTACACTGCCACCGATAAGTGAACCAGCACACACCCTGAAGGCCGGTGACTGGGTTGTTGTCAAGAAGCACATGAGAAAGTCATGTCTGGAGCCACGTTGGAAGGGGCCATATGAAGTAATACTGACAACTACCACAGCTGTGAAATGTGCAGGTCTTCCAAATAGGATACATGCCAGTCACACAAAGAAGGTGACGTGTCCGACTGATGAGGAACTTGAGTTATCCAAAACAACAGTTGCAGAGAAGGAAGTCTCAGGTCCAGGAGAGAAATCAAAGGGGAACTGAGACTGAAGGAGAGCCTGCTGAGGACGGCTTAGTCCCTCAAACAGTAAACGAGTTCCAGAGAGGTGACAGTGAGCCTATCTCAGCCAAGGCAGCAGGGGAACCGAGACAAGAAGAGGTTCTCCCAGAAGCAGACGGAAACTGGTTTGAAGTTGAGCCCATAACAGACCCTGAAGACCAAGGGGGTGTGGCAGAAGGAGGTCAAGGTGTTCTGACTCCTCCTGAGCCGATTGCTGGTCCATCCAGAGAAAACACCATAGCACAAGAGGAAGGCACTGTTCAAGGTCCTGAAGGACCAAGAAGAAGGAAATCACTTAAAGGAGACAACTGGCCGGAGAGACAAGTTGCAGGGGAAAGAGTGATCCCTAGTGACACAATAGAGGAAGAAGTTGATACAACCAGAAAAGAAGATCTCAGTGAAGGAGAGCTGCAGGGTGACCGCAGACTGAAAAGAAAAAGAGTCGCAAACAGAAGGTACGCAGGTCCTGAATGGGCGTATGCAACATCAGCTGAATTGCAACAAGAATTATTGACGTTTTGTTTTGATCGAGAGGTTCCAGGTCAATACTACGGCACCTGAATTCAGCATTAGAAAGAGACTGTGTTAAAATTGAAATTAAAATTGAAAAAGCAGAAAAGCTGAGAAAAGAGACTGATAAATTACCGGATGTGACACTGATAATCTGAATTGACTTTGAAAACCGATTATGACAAGCTGCTAAACCTGATTTGACAAAAGTGTCCTGGAGTGAAAGAAACGCTGTAAATACTTGCTGAGAAAGAAAGAGACTTTGCATTGAAGAAAAGAAAAGAAAAGAAAAAAAAAAAAAGAGTTTTATATCGTCCTCAAGTTGATTGTTTGCTTTGTATTATCTTGCCTTCTGATTCTATACAGATCATGAGTTACACTAGAGATAGTAGTAAGGGTAGGACTCGTGCATGTTTGATTGTTGGTGTGGGAGTTCTGTGTGCAATAATAATCATAAGTGTGATTGTGGGAATGCCATTGGTGGATAAGAAAGTGACTAACAATGCTTCAACTCCTGGAACTGCTACACTAACACTGTGGGAAAAGTTTGAGCGGGATACTAAATATTTGCATGAGGGAACTAACTCAAAAGGGGAACTGTCTACTAACGTCTTCTATCGCTTGCTGAATGAGTATGTTGATACAATGGATGCGAGAAATTGCTATGTGTGCACAAAGATTCCTTCATCAGTACAAGAAGGGGTTACTTATCATAGTTTGCCATTAATTTACGAGATAAGCTGTAGTTTGCTGTTAACAAGATTATATGATCAAGAACATGTGCAATACTTCTACTCTAACTTAGATGCAGTGTTTTCTTTTGTGCCTGTGATTGAGTTTCTAAACAAATTAGCTAAAGAACACAGCATAAAATTAGTTAGGGGGTTCTTTGAGCCAACACTGACATTTGGAACAGCTTATGCGCACCACAATAATCTAACCTGCTTACTAACGCCTGTAGAGAAGAGCGTCTTAGATCACACTGATGATAGACGCAAGGCATTAAAGGAAAGGCTAGAAAAAGGGTTAGAAAAACGCACACTTGCAAATGATTATGCTTACACCGCAATAAAGACACAAGGCAAATTAGCTATAGACGCACTGCATGTAGGTAGGCTTTGTATATATAGGCCAAAATCTGAGCTCGATACTTTGTTTGTGGGAACGAGTGTGTGGAGACATGTGTTTTTGTTTCAGAGTAAGTGGATGTTCATGTTAAATGGACAGGATCCAGCGATCCCTGGCATCTATTATATATGTGGACTTAATGCATATTACCGTCTTCCAAAGGGATGGTATGGGACATGTTATTTGGGAATAGTTTTCCCAAAGATCTACCAGATTGATGACTTAAAACAAATTCCGAAAATGTCTGAATTACATCATGATAGACAGAAAAGAGAGACAGCGGCTGCTGTCGTTGGTGACATATTCGGAGCCATAATTCCTTCAGTAGGGGTTATCTTAAACTCCATAAAGATCCGAAAGTTGTCTACTAGTGTGCATAACATGCTGACAAATTTCACAGGGGCTATACTCCTGATGGATACTGAACTTGCTGCGGAGAGGGCTATGACTCTTCAAAACTGCCTTGCTTTAGACATTCTTTTAGCGAAGAGTGGCGGAGTCTGTAAGATGTTTAATGAGCGCCATTGTTGTGCGTTCATACCAGATAACAGCAAAAAGTTTAGAAGTATGCTTACTAACCTAACAAGAGATAGTGCAGATTTGAAGGAGCTGAAGGAACCTGGAGTTTGGGAGAAAATTGGGAAAGGAATTACCAGAGTAGGGAATTGGTTTAGTAATATTTGGAATGGGATTCTTGCAAAAATATTAGGGGGTCTATTGATTGTCCTGATTTGTTTATTGGGACTGTGGTTATCATGCAAAATTAATAAAAGAATTAAAAGAGATTTGGTAAAACGTAATCAGAGAAAAGAAGAAAAGGAAAAAGAGGAAATGTTCAAAGAAATTTGGGAAAGATCCCATAGAAAAGAAGAAATTGAGATGAGAAATTTAAAGAAAATGAGAGGTTGTGAAGGGAAAGGTTTTGTGTGAAGACAAGAGTCATCAGAGGAGGGACACAAGAGAGCGTAGCATATATAATCAATATTAACATGAAATGATTATGAACTAATATGTAATAATGCCACATAGAAAATATATTAACATGTTTTGCTAAAACGTGCGCTTGAAATGTGCCCACGGGGAGTGGCCGCCAATATACACGGGGACTAATGAAACTAATAATTATGAAATGTTTTATTAAAATGTGATTTTGCATTAATATTGAAAACCTATATGCTAAAGTTTTGTTAATAAATCATTAGATCTTAGTAAGCATGAGTCGAGGCTTAGCTGCCTGACTCTCATATTAAATGTGTTTTTGTAACGTGCAGTGTGCTGACTTGCTGAAGGACATGAACTCTTGTTTTTCTCCAAACTAGAAGCTGAATGTAACTGTAGTAGACCCGTTCTCATGAAATTCAACTTGCTTGTAGAAACATTTTAGCTGAATGCAACACTGTAGAGCACTAGCAGGTACAAGGTCGCCTGAACCGGTACAGACAATGGAGCCACTGACTAAAGATGTGCAAAGAATCACAAGAGGATTAAATCATACCGGACATTCTACCCCCTGAAGACGTCAAACATAAGGACCAATAAACTATGTGAGAACAGTTATGGGGTGACAAATTTGATGAAGTAATCAAAACTCTATTGGAGGGAGATAGTGGGGTGCAACCCCTAGCCAATTAGATTTTAGGGGAATGGACATTGAAAAAGGGATAAAACCCCTTGACACAAGGAAGTAAGGGAGAACAGGAGAGAATAGGAGTTAGTTAGGGAGATTCTGATGCGATTTGCTATGATCCAGACACTTTGTCACTTTGCTTAGTGATTTGCTAATTTTACTTAGAACCATCCTTGTCCTTAGATTGCCCGTTTATACTTTACCTCCTTATGAGCGAAGTACCCTTTGCCCTTCCTGCCTGAGCTGAGTTCTGACCAATGGCGATCAACTGATGTCCTGAGGACGAAGACAGAACCTGAGTGCTGGCCCAATACGGAGGGTAACTATATGACAATGATATTGTGATTTGTCTGCTTGCTTTTCCTTTCTAGGTACCAACTGCTACTTTTGACCAAGACCATAGTTTAGAGGTTTTTTCCACATTGATGTTGCTAAATTGTTTTGCATAAAGTCCAACATGCCAATGCTAATTCGAGGTTAGTTAAGGGGTTCACTAAACAGACGCAAATAGACAAATGACTGAATCTATACTTTGTTGAACAATGTGCTAACGTTATTCTGCTGAGGTTGATCTATGCTGATGCCGTGCTATGTTCTAATATTCGTGATACTTGCTTTGATGAAGTCTTATCAGAGTTGCCATATTGTGACTATGCTATTATGCTTTTTGGTCTTGAGATTAATAAATTTGCTAGTAGAATTGTAATCAATAGGGAATAAATATCACAAAATCGTACTAAAACTGGTGTGGTTATTCATGACTGAAAGGTCATGGTGGTGTCCTGAGTCTTATTAAATTTCTTTGACTAAAGTGAATTGTCTTGTTATAATATATATTGATGACGTTATTTACATATTGATTGACATGTTAATTAGCTATCTCGTCCTAAGGTGTCTTCATTTCCAGGTCCTGGCACCTCTAGTACACTTTACTCGGGACTTACTAGTATATCAAATATGCCAATCATGGATAAACCAATTACATACAATTTACACAGAGGGCATATGTACTTTAGCACTGGTTAGCAGTGGGAAAGTGCTCAGAGTTCAAAAGCCAACAGCAACAGGTCACAAAAAATAGGAGGCAGGAGGCAAAAAGATTGGGGATGACCCTGCATAAGCAAAAAAGTCCAACAGTAGGTGTTCCCTGTTTAAATTGAATGTGCACTTTGGCTTATTCATGATTGCCATATTTTATTTACTAGTACGTCCCTATTAACATGTACTAGAGATGCCCAGGGCCTGTAAATCAAATACTACTAGTGAGCCTGCAGCATTGGTTGTACCACCCACATTAGTAATCCTGTAATCATGGCTCAGACCTGCCACTGCAGTGTCTGTAGGTGCAGTTTTAAACTGCCAGTTTGACTTGGCAAGTGTACCCACATTTTTCAGGCCTAAACCTTCCCTTTTATACATGTAATGCACCCCTAAGGTAGGCCCTAGGTAGCGCCATGGGCAGGGTGCAGAATATGTTAAAAATGGGACATGTACTGATGTGTTTTACATGTCCTAACAGTGAAATACTGCTAAATTTGGTTTTCATTGTTGTAAGGCCTAGTTCTCTTATAGGTTAACATGGGGGCTGCCTTTAAATAACATTAAAGTGCAGTTTCCCTTTGAGAGCAGATAGAAATTTGGAGTTGGAGTCTCTGAAGTCACAATTTAAAAATACATTTTTTAGTGAAGTTGTTTTTTAGATTCTTAGTTTGAAAATGCCACTTTTAGAAATTAGCCATTTTCTTGCTTAAACCATTCTGTGACTCTGCCTGTTTGTGGATTCCTTGTCTGGGTCAGTTTGACAGTCAGACTTGCTGTGAATCCCCTCCAGACTGTGAAACAAAGAGAGCTGGGATGTAGCCTGCATATCCTGATGAGCCATCTGTGCTAGAATGGAGGAAGGAGTGGTCACTTACACCTGAATTGGCTGTGCCTGCACTCTCACAATGCAGTTTCCAACCCTCTGGTGTGTGCCTGGGGCCTGACCTGAGGAAGGCAGGATTGTGTAAATATCAGAGACTTTCCTTTGAAGTTTGCCTACTTCAAAGGCAGAAAGGGGTGTGAGTATTAGACCCCAAAACCCCAGATTTTAGATTTTTTCAAGATCACTTCTGGAACCAAGAGGAATCTCTGCCAAGGAGAAGTGCTGAAGAGCAGAGGAGGAGTGCTGCCCCTGCATGTGCTTTGTCGGGCTATCCTGCAGTTGCTGCTTCTCCCTGTGGAAGAGGACAAAAACTGGACTTTGTGGTGTATTCCTGCTTGTGAAGAATCTCCAAGGGCTTGAGTTGAGCTTGCTTCCTGCTTTGAAGTCTCAGGGCCATCAAAGACTTCCTCTGCTAACATCTGGACTCTCTGCTGAGACTCTGGCCAAGTGATGTCCTATCCAGTCCCTGGGCCCTTGGAAGGTGAAGTTGGCAGAGAAGAGCTGAAAATCCACACACAGAGCACTGTGCAGGGAAATTTTCAAATGCACCATCTGCAACACGGCTGATAAATGACGTGCTGCCGGTTTCGCGGCTAAAATCAATGCTCTACCTGCATTGCAGCTGGGAGATCGACGCATCGCGGCTGGAGAAACGACATGCAACACCCGCTTGCGGCTGCTGATAATGATGCAAACCCCATGCAGCGCGGTTTTCTAACACAGTGCAACAGGATTTTCCACTCATCATCCCTGGGTGTCAAAGTCAACCTGACTGTGTGGATCCAAAGTGCCCTGTCCAGAAATGGATGCATTGCCGACCAGAGAAGAAAAAATGCATGGCCTCCCTTCCGAGAAAGGAATTGATGCATCACTGACTTTTCCAATGCACGCTCCCCCGTGCAGCTTTATTTTTTACACAAACCAGGTACTTTGTGCAAATTCATCATTTCCATTGTTTTCAAAGGAGAACTCTTGTTCTTTTGAAAATTCATATTTTAACTTGTATATGTTGGATTTGTGTTGTGTTAGTTTTGTTTGATTTAGATAAATATTGCCTATTTTCTAAACCTGTGTGGTGTCCATTTTGTAGTGTTTTCACTGTATTACTGTGTGAGTTGGTACAAATACTTTACAAATTGCTTCTTAGTTAAGCCTGCCTGCTCGTGCCAAGCTACCAAGGGGGTGAGTGGGGGTTAACCAGGTGTGTTTCTCCTTTGCCCTGACTAGAGTGAGGGTCGTTCCTTGGACAGGGGGTAACCTGACTGCCAACCAAAGACCCCATTTCTAACAGATACCTAGTTCATCCAAGCCAGCACCTACAGTTTCTTTATTCTGGTTCTGAAACACTAATATCCATTAATACCCAACACATCAACACACCAAATGAACCAGAAAGTCACAGTGCACTTATGCATTGAATAGTGTGACCATGCATACTTGAGCAGCAAAGTGTGCTCACACATTTCAAGCTCTCCTGCGACTAACTTACAAACCTTGATGTTTCAATTCATTTAGCAACAAACTAGCTTCAGTAATCAATCCCAGTTTGTCTGAGCATTTCACAGCAGCCTTCATCGGCTTTACAATCAATGTCTTCTTTGGTGAATTAAACCTTTCAGGCAACACACCTATACATACTTCGAAGATGCATTTCTTAAATTGGCGGCCACCACTGATAGATTACAGGTCATCATATATTGAACCCACAGCAAGGAAACACCCTGGACATATTTTGAGCATCTGCAGCCAGCGCCAACATCATACAGTAGCGATGATAATCTGACCCTTCGGAAACATTCTTCAGGTTGGTCTGTACAAGGATTCCCATGTGGAAGACTATATCTGATCCCAGAACTGATGTGGAAATGCTCCTTCCGCAACTCAACCATACCCTCCCTTGCCAGACATTACAGCAATTACTTAACTCCCATCAAATTGTGGAAAATTGAAAATCTACCCTATTTTAAAAAACGACCTTTTATGATCCATTATAGACCATGCCTCTCATGAATATTTCAAAGAACATTTTGCAGTCTTCAAACTTTCATGCCACCTGATAGCATTCAAGACAGCTTTCCTGCTAGTTTTCTCACTTTTTCAATCTCTGTCTCCCTCCCTCACCCGCTATCTCTCTTCCTGTCTCTTACTTTCTATCCCTTTCTCTTCTGTTCAGAAAGTATTAGACATTCAGTTGTTCTTTGATAAAAACATACCATCATGAATAGTGCTATTACACCTGTGACATCCACTGACTAATTCAGTAGCTTCTCTAAATCTCTCCACAAAACATCCCTTTCCTCTTCTGGTAGCAGCTGAGCTGTCTGTAGAATTTATAACTCAACATCTATATTTCCCTGTGATGCTATTTACATTGAACTGTGTAAGGAATACATTTATACATATCTTAACGCTTCTGGTTATGGAGATCTTTATAGTTCTCAGTCCAGGGTTTATAATTATATCTTTTAACAATTTTGTGTGCATTCCCTACTTCTTTCAGGCCTGTTCTTACGCTAAAAAGTATATATGGTTAATTCCTTTCCATTATTGTTTTTATTGTTTTATCTGTCATCATTTCTGGTTGTACATGTTCCACAGAGGGTTGAACTTTATCAACAATCCATTCATGCAACTAAGTAAATAATTCAGCTTCAAAACATTTTACTGGAAAGGTAACTGTAAAAATGTAGTCCGTGGTGCCCAAGACAAAAATTGCCTAAAACCAGTAGCCACTCAAGGCTCCCAGAACAGAAATTTACATTGTTGACTGGCAGAGTTAACAATCCTTGAACAGAGGGCAATAGTCTATCTCTGACCTCAGGAAGAGCAGATGGGTGTTCATTGCTATCCATGTAGTGGTATTAGCTATATGGAAGTCTACAGGAACAGGTAACAGAAAAAGGGCAGCTTTAGCACTACCTCTTTTGACTTGCAGATGTAAGGAAGGGCTTCTATTCATTCACAGGACCCTCCCAGACAGAAAGGCCATAGTCACAGTATGAGGGGCAACCAGTTTTGAACTTGTCAGTGGAAGGATAGCTCATGTAAATATTGGAGTGGCTGAGGACTTGAAGACACTCCTGCCTAGTGGCAGACGTTTCCTGTCATCCTCAAAACAAAGGTTCCTGGCTAATGTTATATTAGGGGCAAAGAGGAAGCTCTACTAAAGTAGGCAGGAAACTGTAATAAAAAAGTTAGGATTTGGTGGTAGGTATTCTCCAATCAGTGCATGTGCACAGACTAAATCTGGCACCTTCTGTTCATAACATTCCTTGACCTGGAAAGACTCCAACTGATGAAGAAGGCCCAGCTGTAATAAGACTATTGAGATCTTCTGGAAGAAGAGGACTCTCTAGGATTTCTGACTTCTGTCTGCACTTAAGGACTAGAACCGCTCTTTAATGGTCAAGTGGTTGGTTTCCTATTTGCATGCTTCTGGGACACAAAAAGCAGAACTCCTGACTCCTCACAGGAGGGCATAACTGACTATAGAGGACTGAACCCTGCAGGAGACCTGGCTGCAGAGTGAGAACTTTCCCTCAGTACTTGGGTGCTGTAGTGCTGAACAGGAGGCACTTTTCCAGTATTTGGACAGTTTTTCCACCTCCAGAGGACTGGTACAAGGTTCTGAGCTTTGTCTAGGGAGGTTGCACCGATGGCAAACTAGGAAATCAGGTTCATCCAGCTTTGAACTTTTTGCCATGTTGAAACTGGATCAGCAGGACCTCTTGGAGAGGATATTTGGCTTTATGGATCCTTCCCTGTCTTCAACTTCTGGCCTTGCCACGTAGTAGGATTTAAACTTCTAAAGAAGTGAGTAAGTCTGAAGGTAAAACCTTGAAGCAGGGTGAAGGGGCAAATCTATGTGACTTTAGAAGGGGCCTCATTGGCAACTGTATGCAGGTTCATCCTGCTCAAAGCTTTTAGTGCAGAAACTAACAGCTGCGGCTGAAGTTTGATAATGACATATACAACTCCAAAAAACCCTTGCTGGCCATAGCTTGGACTTTGCCCATACAAGATTTTGAGCTCTATTTCAGAGCTAAGTCAGAGGTTGAAGACTTTGCCTGGGATGACCAAGCTCTATTCCATTGTGCTTGGTCTGAAGTTGCACCTAGGTCCCAGTTTTAGGTACCTTGGTGTCTCTTTGCTAATTACATATTTTATATGTTTCTAAGTTGGTTTCCAAATATTATTGTGTTGTGTTCTTTAACGTAAAATTATTGGTACTCCTTCAACTTAACATTGTCTGGGAATTTCCAGTAGTTTGTGCCATTGATTGAGCAGAGAGACTCTCAGAACTGTGCTTCACCTAACCAGAGTGAATTCATTTAGTTTCCATTTCCAGCACAATAATGCCATTCCTGGCAGGATTGGTAGGAACATTCTACAAATCAGAAACCTGTGGGTTTCAAACATTTTGGGTAGTGTTTCTGACACATAATATGAACCGAAATATGCTCCAAGAAGGCTGTATCAAAAGTGCAATTAAGGTGACAAATCAGGTAGTGTAGAAGAAAGGATTTCTCCAGATGGACAATATTTTCCATGTGGTTAAAAAATCTGGGAAAATGTTCTACTGCACGTTGTTGAAACAGCTGGCAGTCCACAAGAGCACGTCTAGGGAATACTGGTGCTTTCAAGGACATCTTCAGTACTCTCTTATATATCAGCAAGACTCACCGTATATAAATGACACAGGAGTATACCAGGCTCTGTGGTATTTTTCGAGAACTCCACAATATTCCATGGGAGTCCAAGGCGCTTGTCTGCGAAGTGTTGATATACTTAATTTTTTGTAATCAAACTTTACGCTTACACCATTACATGTTAGCAATCCAAAAAAAAGAATGATATAAAATAAAACTGAATCTAATATTCACACCGTAAAAAAGACATAATTATCAATCATAAAGTACTGCAAGAGAACAAACTGTCATCTACCTATTTAACTAAACTCACTGTACAACGTTTGTTTCCATGATGCATAATACCATACTTCAATATTATATTGTCTGCTAAGGTTGTACTTTCTTCTAAAATAAACGTACAGTTTCACATTTGTTACGACTTGTGTCTGCGAAATGATTTCTGATCTTTGTGCATCGGTTGGGTTAGCACACACAGATCATGCCAAATTACAGGTAGCTATGTATTATAAACAGGCTTATTGCTATCTGAATGCACCATATCTTTCCACTGCACTGAATCACACAATAGCTGAGTAATGAATTCCAGCATGTGCTATCTGGTGATGGTGCATGAAGTATGAGGCAATTATGTGTGTATGCACTTATTGATTCCAATTAAAGGAGTTTATGATGATTATACAATGTTTCTGAATCAAAACAGAAATTAAATGCAGAAATGAATCAGAATTACTCAGTCAAGGGTGTTGGCGTCAACATAGCGAATACAAAGCGTCAGTGGTACGCTCAGTCACCCTAACCTAGCAGATTCACTAACTTTATAAATTGAATCTTCATATTTCACAGTTGTTTAAACAAAAGTGTTAGTTACCCTGTAGCCGCAGTCAATAGCAACCCTTTTTCTGTATTCAGTCATAAATGACTTGACTCTTTCGGAAGCTGTTGAATTAAAATTATCTTGCCATTTCTGAGTCTGTTTGATATGGGATGCGTAAAACCTACAATGTAAAAAACTGCCGAGTGATTGCTTGTTTATTTAAGAAACTAACTCTGCTTGGATTATTGCTGCTATGTTTTTTAATGTTAGTAAATGTTAACACTATTTGTTAAAATGTGTAAAACGGTCTTGTTGGATCTATATGAAAAACGATTTGATGAACACCTGTTGAGAGAAATGACAGTGCCTTTTCTTCCTTTGTGTATTTTCAACATGACATTGTCACAGTTGAAGAATTTAACCTGACAATTGTCTGATTCGTCAAAATGCATTATTTGGTTTCTTTGTACTCCATGGAAGGAGAAGCCTGTGGCTCCTAATTTATACCTGTCAACATCTTTTCATTCTTTTTTAGCCTTAATCATTCTCTTAAGTTACACTTTTCTCTTTCTTTTTGGAGAGACACACTATGGGGCTGATTCTAATTCTGGCGGGCGGCGGAGGCCGCCCGCCAGAATTCCGCCCCCATAATACCGCTCCGCGGTCAGAAGACCGCGGAGGGTATTATGAGTTTTTCCCTGGGCTGGCGGGCGGTCTCCAAAAGACCGCCCGCCAGCCCAGGGAAAAACTCCCTTCCCACGAGGATGCCGGCTCGTAATCGAGCCGGCGGAGTGGGAAGGTGCGACGGGTGCAGTAGCACCCGTCGCGTATTTCAGTGTCTGCAAGGCAGACACTGAAATACCTTGCGGGGCCCTCTTACGGGGGCCCCTGCCGTGCCCATGCCATTGGCATGGGCACGGCAGGGGCCCCCAGGGGCCCCGCGACCCCCCCTACCGCCATCCTGTTCATGGCGGCTTTCCCGCCATGAACAGGATGGCGGTAGGGGGGGTCAGAATCCTCATGGCTGCGGAGCGCGCTCCGCAGCCATGGAGGATTCAAACGAGCAGCGGAAAGTCGGCGGGAGACCGCTGACTTTCCGCTTCTGACCGCGGCTGAACCGCCGCGGTCAGAATGCTCGTTGGAGCACCGCCAGCCTGTTGGCGGTTCTCCCGTGGTCGGTGGCCCTGGCGGCCACCGGCCGCCAGGGTCAGAATGACCCCCTATGTCCCCTAGCTACCACACCGCCCCCTGCATCCTTCGCGGCCCCATGAGTCCTTTCCCCTTCAACTTGGAATGTATCCCATAGAGAGAGCACTGGAAGTGCTAAGTTAAGACATGTCTATGCCACAGTTAGGACTTATTGGTGTCTTAAATAGTGGAGGAGTTGAATAAACAGTAATTTAACAGCTTAGACACTGATAAATGGCTGTTGATGACAGGAACTGTTAAGAAATGTGTTATTGGCTAGAAATGTAGCTGCATCTGTTAAGGTATACAAATTGAACATTAGAACATGACATAATAACAGAACACAAATCAATATAACATCACAACTAAACATATTGGCACCGGAAAACAAAACAGTGTGCAATACAAAATAAGTTCAACAAAACACAGTGCAGTTATGCACACATAAAGCTCAACAATATAACAAAAAACAACATATCACAGGCACCTCAAAATCCGACAAGAATGCACATTTGTGTTACACATTACACCTCTCGAAATCTGCTTTCATAATACAGTAGTAAAAGGTGTTAGCACCAAGAACTGCCTTACTCAGCACCAAGAACATGTAATGGGCCAGCCAAATATGTTATATGATCTGGGCCCATTTGTTAATCCTCATCTTTACATTTTTACCTAGGCATCTCTTTCTTCTGCCGAAATGTCCTGCTTTTCGACCCTGATAAGTGTCTGGACACACTTTCACAAACCATTTTTCTTTAAATAAATTACTTTCCCTAATTACACTTGTCATGTATGCATTTGTTTATTGTTAACCATAATTGATTGCCATAATTTCAGCAGTTATATATACTTCAGTCAATCAATCAGATATTTGTAGAGTGTGAGTTATCACCTGGGGAGTCTCAAGGCACTGAAGGGGGATGCTGGTCAGTTGAAGAGCCAGGTCTTGAGGTCCTTCCTGAACTGAGCCAGCAAGGGTGACTGCCTGAGGTGAAGTGGCAGCATGTTCCAGGTCTACGCGGTGAGGTAGGAGAAGGATCTTCCTCCAGCTGTGTTCTTCCAGATCCTAGGGATGGTGGTGAGGGCCAGTTGAGTAGAGCAGAGTTCCCTGGGGGGTACGTAGAAGGAGAGGTAGTGGTTGAAGTAGGTAGGTCCGATGTTTGAAGGCCCTTGTAAGCATTTGTCAGGAGTTTGAAAATGATCCGTTTGTTGATGGGGATCCAGTGTAGGTCTCTCAGGTGGGCGGAGATGTGGCTGTGGCAGGGGATGTCCAGGATGAGTCTGGCCACAATGTTTTGTATTCTCTGGAGTCTTGTTTGGAGTTTCTTGTTGATGGCGGCATAGAGTGTGTTGCCGTTGTCAAGTTTACTGATGATGACTGCATGGGTGACTGTTCTCACATTGATGGGGATCCACTTGCAAATCTTCCGGAGCAGGCGGAATGTGTGGAGGCACGAAGATGAGACAGTGTTGACTTGGCGGGCCATAGAGAGCGAGGAGTCGAGAAGGATGCAGAGGTTGCGTGTACGGGCAGTGGGAGATGGGGCAGTTCCGAGCGCAGTGGGCCACCAGAAGTCGTCTTAGGCTGTGGGGGTCCAGGATGAGGATCTCTGTCTTATTCGAGTTGAGCTTGAGGCAGCTGTCTTTCATCCAGTCAGTGACTGCCGTCATTCCGTTGTGAAAGTTGTTTCTTGCTGTTAATGGTTCATCTGTGAGGGAAACAATTAGTTGTATGTCGTCGGCGTATAAGACGATGTTGACCCTGAGGTGTCCGACGATCTTGGTGAGCGGGGTCATGTAGACATTGAAGAGGGTGGGACTCAGAGAGGAACCCTGGGGTACTGTGTAGCTGGTTTACTTCGGTTTCAAGGTGAAAGGTGGGAGCCTGACTTTCTGGGTTTGGCCGGGGAGGAAGGAGGGTATCCACTCCAGGACTTTGCCGCAGATGGTGTCAAGAGCAGTGGAAAGATCGAGGAGGATGAGGACAGCTGTTTCACTGTGGTCCAATTGGGCACGGATGTCACCTGTGGATGCTAGGAGTGCAGTTTCAATACTGTGGTTACTCCTGAATCCGGATTGGGAGGAATCTAAGATGTGGTTTGTCTTGATGAATTCAGTGAACTGGGTGTTGATTGCTGTTTTGTTTACCTTGGCTGGAAAAGGGAGCAATGAGATCGGTCTGTAGTTCTTCAGATCCGTTGGGTCAGCGAAGCACTTCTTCAGTAGGGTGTATTTCTCCATGTGTTTCCATTCATCCGGGAAGGTGGCAGTCTTGATAGAGCAGTTGATGGTACAGCATAGTTCTGGTGCGATGGTGGAGCTGGCTTGTTTGGAGATGTGTTGGGGGCATGGGTCCGAGGGTGCCCCAGAGTGGATGGTACACATGAGCTTCTGGGTGACTTCCAGGTTGAGGAAGGTCCAGTGTCCAGGGTTGGCAGGGGTTTGGGGTCTGTGGTGGTGGTGCTGGTGTGGGTGGGGGGGGTCTTTGCTTGCGAATCCTTCGTAGATGTCCTGGATTTTTCAGTGGAAGAAGGTGGCAAGGTTGTCACAGACATCTTGGGAGGGAGGATGTCTCTGGTGTTCCGTGTCTGGTTTTGTGAATTTTTTGACTATGGTGAAGAATTCCTTGCTGTTGTGTGCGTTGGCTTTGATGTGCTCCTTAATGGCTGATCTGATGAGCCGGTGATTCGATGTGATGCTGTATTTGAAGGCTTTGTGGTCTGTCTTGCTCTTACTGCTTCTCCTCTTTCTCTTGAGTCTTCTGCAGGTGCTCTTGGATTCATGGAGGTCAGGGAAGAACCAGCTGGCTCTCCTGTGGTATTGATTGCCAGAGGGTATCCTTAGGGGGGGCTAGAGTGTTGGCGCAGTTAACGATCTATTGGGGAGTATGTGGGCCGAGGCGTTGGAGTCCATGGTGTCCGGTGGGGGGAGTGGCAGACAGCGATGGTGAGCTGGGCTTTGGTGACCTTGGTCCAGTTTCTGCAGGGGCAGACGGTAGGCATGGTGCCATTCTGTGGTCTTGGTGAAGGAGAAATGGACGCAGTGGTGGTCGGTCCAGTGGAGTTTGAATGTGTGTGAGAAGGAGATGTGGTTTCTAGTGAAGAAGACATGGTCGAGTGTGTGTCCTGCTGACTGAATGTGGAGATTGACCAGTTGTTTGAGTCCTATGGTGGCAAGGTTCTCCATGAGGATTGAGGTGTTCACATTGCTGAGGTTAATGAGGTGAAAATTGAGGTCGCCGAGAAGGATGTAGTCTGCTGAGGAGAGGGCAAGACAAGCAATGAGGTTGTCAGGGCTTTGCTGAAGGGGGGTAGCGTCTGGGGTTCTGGGGATGAGGGTGCCATGGGGGTTGGTGTTGGGATTTGTCTGAATCTGAAAGTGCAGGTGTTTGGCGATGGGGGTTTGAACCTCACTGCTGGTTGTGAGGTGGAGTTCGTTTTTGTGGACGATGGCGATACTACCTCCTGGTCAGCTGGTGTGGTCTTTAAGTATGATGTTGTATCCATTGGGGATGGCAGTGGCGATGTCCGGCACTTATGTGGTGGTACTCCAGATCTTCATGAAGAAGGTGACGTTGGGGGTTATGTAATCAAATGGATCCCTTACTTCTATTGCGTGTTTGACAAGGGAGCGAGTGTTGAGTAGTATGCATCGGAGGTGTCCGGATGGTCTAGCAGAGGAGAGGTTTGGTGTGGGATGGCAGTTGAATATGCAGTTGCCGCAGGAGAACCAGCGGTGAGTGTCCTTAGGCGATGCATAGTGGCCTGCAGCAGAGCTGCCGGTGTTGAGGGCACGCAGGGTGCTGGAGTCGTATTAAAGGATGGTGCAGGAACCAGGGTGTGTGGCACTGGGCATGGTCCGGGAATGGATGGGTGCAGATAGGCTAGCCTTTGGAGTGCCATCTGTGTGTGCACACTGCACAGCCTCACAGCGGCTGCCATTAAGAAAGGGAGGGAATTGGAAGGGGTGGTTCAGCTGGGAGGGGGGAGGGACTGAACTAGGAAGTAGCGGGACCGTAGGAGCAGCAGTGGCAGGGGGAAATGTGGGAAAAGGGCAGATAAATGATAGGAAGCAAAAAAGAGAGGAAGTGGAAAAGTAAATTGGCAGAAAAAGGGAGCAGAAAGGCAGCAGCGAGAAGACAGAATGGCCACCAACGGCCACCAGGGATGAGGTGCAGGCGGGTGCCTGTGGGTGGAGAAGGGCCTCGAACACAGTGAGCTAGGCAGGCTCAAAGGATGCAGGGCAGCAGCAACAGCATGTGGTGCTGCATGGGGGAGCAATGCAAACAGAGGTCAGTGAAGTCACCCCTTCACCGTGGAGCGGCTACCATTAAGAAGGGGAGGGAGGCGGGAGGGGTCACTCAGCTGGGAGGCGGAAGGGCAGGAAACACAGTGCTGGGAGGGGGACAGGGCCAGAGGAGCAGCAGGGGGAAATGCGTGAAAAGGGACAGAAAAGCGATTGAAAGGAGGCAAAAAAGAGGGGGGAAGTGAAAAAGGAAAAAGGCAGAACAAGGGAACAGAAAGGAAGAAAGGCAGCAGAGAGAAGACAGAAAGGCCAAAACTGGCCACCAGACATGGCTCACAGGAAGAAGGGCAGCAGCAACAACAGGTGGTGCTGCATGGGGGAAGCGATGCAAACGCTGACCAGAGACATATACGACCAGAGTTCCTATGTCTCTTCTTTTTGGAAGAAAGTTTTATAACCGGTCCAACGACATGTTTGGATAATATTTGTCAGATCTTACCGAATTTACCTTTTCATTAGCTTGATGTCTCTTCAAGCTGGAGATTCCTTAATCACCATTATCAGTCTGAAATGTTGTGAGTCTGCCAAACTAACAAACCCTATACTTCTTTCAAAGAGTTGTTCCTCTTGCAGAAATGACTGTGTCCAGTACGTTTCTTTGAAGTAGGCCACATAGGCCAGTTGCTAATATCATTGTGCACTCCTGCATATTTGAAATGGAAATCCAGCACCATCTCATTTGAATATTCGAATGAATATGTGGCGTACCTGCCTTCAGCGACAGCGGACGGTCCTGCGATGTGGCAGTGAGATGTTCAAAGACAGCTTAAGAAAACACTACTTCTGCTTCAATGCGCTATTGTAAACAGAAACAAGAAATTCCTGTATCACATTTACATGCCTCTGCAAGTACAGATGATTTATCGTACATCACAAATGAGCGAAAGTATTCCAATTAACAAATACTCTGTGTTGCGCTGTTACTTTGTTTTTGCAAATGTTTACCACTTTCAAAGTATAGCAATGGTTTGCACCATGCACTTGCAGACATTGAGAAACTTCTATTTGCGGCTCACTTTGCAGGTGAGATGGAATTCTTAACGGTTTTCTGGTCAGCGCCAGAAGGAAACACTTGATTCTGTTTTATAGAACGTCTCTTCGGATGCTTGGGATATTTTCACAAGTCTAGGTAGGGCATTACAGAAAGGGTCACAGGAGCTTGCACTTCCTCTTTTGAAATACAGATCGTGCCGGTTCTAGATGTGCATTGGTGTGATCCCGACTAGATGTGCCTTCTTGTGCATGGGGAGATCACCTCCTAAAAGTGAGGGTATCCTTTGCCTTTTTCTCCTGTGCCATATTACGGACATGAGCACAGAGGCTATTAAAAGACACACATAGAGGTGGCACACAGTCAGGGCATTCCAAGAGGGCACTCCTTCAAAAGGTGTAACATAGATCTCCAGGCATTCTCTGAAAGTGGGTGCTATCACTGACTGCACCCACTTGCATTGGCATCTCTGCTCCCTTTCACACACAGGCCAGGTTAACAACTTCACAATGAAAGGTAGACCAGCAGCTTTAAACAGCCAGTTGGCCTTTCACTAAAGCACATTTGCTTTGATACATATTGCTATCCCGCTCGGGGCCCTGGGGCGTATCACTAATACACCACTATGAGCCTCCATTCTTGCCATTAAATGTATACTTTCCTGGCTTAATTGAAGGAAAGTCCAGTCCTGATCATGTTAATGACATGTAGTTTAGGATTACCCTCATCTGCCTCTTTAAATGTACATTTAAATAAGTCATTTTATACCAACTACATGAAATATTGTAATTATATTTGTTTTTCTACAAAGTGCTGTCTACAACAGTATCTCCTTTCACTTGAGGAGGCAGACAAAGACACTTCCTAGACTTTGATTTTGAGCTTACTTTTATTGTTCACCTTTCATGGTAAGAAGGAGGACTTCTAAACTTCAGGTAATCACATCCATGGTCATGGGCCTCAATCAATCAATCAATCAGGAATTTGTAAAGCGCACTACTCACCTGTGAGGTCTCAAGGCACTGAGGAGGAGTGGGGAGACAGGGGAAAGGTGCTGCTATCCATTCATGTTTGTACTTACCTTTTTACATAGTATCCAAAGCGGGTTATCTACCCGCAAAACGCGAGTTGTTAAATTACCCATAGGTGGGAGTGTTTTACAGTTGAGAGAGTGTATCCATTATATACATAAAATAAATACAATAAAAAATCACTTGCCTTACTTGAGGCACACACTTCCTCCTCGCTCCAGTGTTCTTCCTCTTTTGCCCAAGCTCCAGCATGGGCCCAGCCGACTCCCTTCATCAATCCTGGTGCTGCTCTTATGCTGTTAACCAGCATAAGAGAAGTGCCAGGATTGGAGGGAGCGGCCTGTCTCGGTGCTCTCGAGGGCACTGAAGTCCTCTGCTTGCTCTAAACCCAGTTGCCTTAGACAGCTCAGTTAGAGAGGTTTAGAGTCCACATGTCAGGCAGGCCGTCACAAGACAGCTGGCCAAAGTGATATGCACTTTCAACATAAGTACACAGGCAGCCCACCACTCCTCCATACTGCAGAAATGGCCCCACCCTGATCTGACACTGAGTTCTGCAGGGATTGGTGAAAATACATTTTTAATAAATCAACTTTATTACTATTTTATTTTTCATCTCTGGGGGCATTTTAGTGGGGCAATACTCATCTGCTCTAATGAAGGAGCCACCCCTGTCCCTTGGGACTTTCTCTGGAAGTCAAAATGATTTGGCAGGGCAAGGGTAAGTATATATCCAAGGAGGACTCCACAATATCAGATAGGCGCTTGATGAAGTCCTGGTGAAGCCGTTAATTTGGCAGGAAAAACTCTAAGCAGGGAAATTAAAATTTCATGTCTAGGGAAGTCCTCTTGCCTGTTGGATACTTTCAGTGCCTTAACCCCAGTCAAGATTTTCACCTTTGGAGTAAGAGCTTGATGGATATGTTGGTGGAGAGGGAACTCTGTCTTAGTGGCAAAGGAGTTCGTTCTCCACCATCATGGTCCGCCCACTTGATTTGAGTCCGGAGGACAATGGTTCGACAACAGCAGAGACAACTCTGTCTCATCCATGGTCTAACCCCTCCAACAACCGGAACAAGGACTGTTGGATATTTGGCTATATGTCCCCACACCTAAATTAGATGGACGGACACATAGACATTTTTTCAATACAGTCACAGCCAGGAAAAGCCTGGTGGTATGAGGCATTGAAAAGTGCCCAATGCCCCTCCCACCATGGGAGGAAACTTTTATGGTAAGGAGTGCCTTGTTTTTTTAATTTGAAAAAGAAAAACCCGCTTTGACTGAGTTGTAAAGCAATGTTACAATGCATTGATGGGAACTGCTGTGACTGTGGTTCCTGCCACTGCTAGAAATTTTCCGAATTTGGCCAATAGCATCTCCATCAGGGTGATGGTGTAATTTACTCTGTCTCCCTGGCGAAGGATGGGTCGCGCGCCAAATATTAAATCAGGCCCTATATCTCTTTTTCAGAGCTCAGAATCCTCCAGTGGGGCAAGGTAGCGGGCTATATCTGAAAAGGACTCCACAAGGCCAGAGACATTTTGATTTGCTGCTGTAGAGAAGCTCAGAGTGGGGAAAACAGTTTCTTCACCTCAGCAGTAAGGCGCATTGGGAGGATTGTCTTGGCAGGTTTGACCTGATCCTCTGTAGGTTTTGAAGTCCAAAAAAATTCCAAGTCCCATGTTTTCTGGGATGCTAGAAGAAGTCCAGTTAGACACAGTCATAGGTTCCAGCAACTTAGGAACAGCACTTGTGGATCGAGACTCAGGTCTATTCAGGAAGAAGCATCTTGCAGGCTGTTGTGGTTCTGTATCTTACACAGGAGATCAGACAACTTATCATTGCAGCCCACTTCTTTGTCCTGGGAACAAGTGGGAGCAGGTGTAGCTCTTCAGGTTTCCTCACAGGTATCAAAACACAGATGCAGTCCTTCTGTTTAGTAGAGTTGTGAGAAAGGTGTCTTGGGTCCCATTTTTATTCTTGGGACTAGCGTGGAAGAGACTCCTGTCCCCTCCTTAACCAATTGAGTAAGGTTTCCCAGGGGTATCTCTGCACAATTTCCAGCAGTTCTTGTGTGTCCTACCACAAACAAACCCACTGTGACCCTCACTTACTAAATTCAAGATGGAGGAGTCATTCTCCCCTTGTGCAGAGCTGTGTGTCCTTCTAGAGGTGTGGTCAGGGTAATGAACAGTCCCCTCCTCCTTGGTCACTCCAAATTTTTGGGGGGCAACTTCCCCCCACTGGGCCTGGTACCAGCTTTCCTAGTAGGACAAAAAATGGGGCCTGTGTAGGTGTCATGTGATGTCTGCTTGTGACTGAGAGGCCTCTTTGGAGCGAGTTAAGTTCCCGAATAGCAAGTCCAGGATATCATGGGGCACAAGTATCATGGAAAACATTTTGGGGGACAAAATATTGAGAGATAAGTATGGGTAGATTTTCCATTCCTAACTCCACATTCACATACCCTGATGATGTATATGGTGTATACATGTTGAGTTAGGAATAGTAAATCTATACTTCCCTCTGTGCACCTAGCTTTCAATATTTTAGTCCTCAATATTTTGGGGGTCATTCTAACTCTGACGGGCGGCGGAGGCCGCCTGCCAGAGTTCCCCCCTCCAGAACACCGCTCCGCGGTCATAAGACCGCTGCAGTGATTCTGGGTTTCCCACTGGGCTGGCGGGCGACCGCCAAAAGGCCACCCGCCCGCCAGCCCAGTGGGAAACACCCTTCCCACGTGGAAGCCGGCTCCGAATGGAGCCGGTGGAGTGGGAAGGTGCGACGGGTGCAGTTGCACCCGTCGCGAATTTCACTGTCTGCAATGCAGACAGTGAAATTCAAAGTGGGGCCCGCTTACGGGGCATGCTCATTGGCATGGGCACTGCAGGGGCCCCCAGGGGCCCCACGACACCCCATACCGCCATCCTGTTCCTGGCGGGCGAACCGCCAGGAACAGGATGGCGGTATGGGGTGTCTGAATCCCCATGGCGGCGCAGCTCGGGTTCAGAAGGGCAGCGGAAAACCGTCGGGAGACCGCCGGTTTTCCTCTTCTGACCGCGGCCAAACCGCCGCGGTCAGAATGCCCTGCGGGGCACCGCCAGCCGGTTGGCGGTGCTCCCGCCGACCCTGGCCCCGGCGGTCTAGTACCGCCGGGGTCAGAATCACCCCCTTTGTCTACTATGTTAGTGTGCCACAATATTGTTGTACTTCATATTCAAGAGTACCACAAGGTATTACAGTGTTACTCCGATTCTGAGATGCAAAACCTGAAATGATGTGGTTATCCCAGATTCTTTATTTAGCGTTGGTATTTATAGGGTTGTGTATTCATACATGTAATTGAGGTCAACATATTAACAAACATGTAGTACTTTTGTCCCTTTTAAAGGAATGATACCGGATAGCGGAACCACTATAGAGACACCAATATTAAATTAATATAATACCAAAACAGAACAATTACCAGTTCCACATTACCTTCAGTCTTGTAGTCATATGTTTCATGTGTGGCACTCAGACCTCCTCTCATGATGACTCTGCCAGATACTCTGTAATTTTCTTTGTAGTGCCTACATTTCCTAGACTAGGATTTGTGGAGTAGATGGTGAAGTGAAAGGATCTTAGAGGCCATGGTGCCCTCAATGCATTGTGGTTCTGCATGCCCCTACTGCGTACCACCCCCATTGTGACATTTAAAGCACTGTAATCAGCTGCCCCTGGAGAACATGACACTAGTTATCTTGTTTTGGGCTGTTCAGGCTACTTGCACTGCAACAAAACTCCAAGAGGCCACAATGTTGTTTTAACACTTACTCTTCCTTTTTAAATTCTATATTTCTACAGACAACAGTGGTAGCTGCCACTCAGCATTGTTCTAGTGGGAATTGTTTAGCTATAGTATTCAATTGAAGTTCGTGCAGATTATGTCTGTTCAGGTTTGCCAGCAGGAAAAAGCAATATTGAGGCAAGATTTACAATTTCCGAAAGAGAATGGAGACCCACATCATGAATTATTTCCACTGCTCCCAGAATCTAGAACTCCTGGATAGTAAACCAATAGCAGAAAAAAATGTCTAAGCATTATATATGACACAGGGCTCTAAGTTAATTAAAATACTTAGCCATTGTATTTAATGTTCTCCATTATATCATGCCTGTTGTCTTTAAAATAGTAGCACAATTGCCGTGATTGTTCTAAAGCAAGGCAAGAAGATATGTGTGTACTTAAATTGAGAGACCTTCCATTTGAGCTTGAGGAAAATGTTTGACATTTCTTCTTGCTCGTGCAAAAAGAATAATAGTTCAAGTGGCTTTGGACTATAAACAGTTGTTGACTTACAATTGAAAAGATAAGAATATTATAATTCTGATTTATTCATTTACATGAAAGGAAAGGTCAGTTAAAAGCAGTGCATAGCTCATCATCTTATATGTTGGTTTCTGCTGAGTGTGAAACAGTGGATTGGAATGTGACCTGAAAGATCTTCAGTGGTTGAGATTAATTCAATCATTCTATCTTTCACGTTGTTTTTTGCTGCAGTTGATGCCGTGAGTGTAATGATTATGACCAGACGTGGGCCCATGCTCACTGTGTCATAGGGTAAAAATTCCCTCACCTGCCAACTCCGAAATAGGCCAAAGCCAGTCTGGGGTTGTGTTGAATGTGTTAGCCTTAGCTTGGCCTTCCCCCATTCTTTTTTGCCTTACTCCTCCATTTTTTCCTGATCTTGTTTTTGTTGGCCTTAGGAATTACCCAGTGCTAAAGTGCATGGGCTCTTTCCATTAAACATGGTAAAAATGGCTTACACCCAATTTCACATTTCATTTACTTATAAGTCCCTAATAAAGTGGTGCTGTTTGTGCCCAGGGCCTGTAAATTAAATGTTATTAGTGGGCCTGCAGCACTCATTGTGCCGCCCATTTAAGTAACCAATTGAAACATGGGTCAGCCTGCCATTGCACCCTGCTTGTGCAGTTTTTATCTGCCATTTTGACCTGGCAAAATAAACCATTTGCAAGGCCCAAACCTTCCATGTTAATACAATAAACATTAGTCACCCATAAGGCATGCTTTATGTAGTCCTTACGTTAAGGTGCATTGTATTTAAAAAGCTGGGCATGTACTTCTAAGTTTTACATGTCCTAGTATTGAAAAACTTCTAAATTTGTTTTTCACAATTGCAAGACCTAATGCTCCCATAAGATAACTTTGAGTTGCCTTATTAAATTAAATAAGTGATAACTATTGTGTGTGAGCAGGTAGGAAAGTCATGCTTGTTGTCTGAGAATTGTAATTTAAAGCACTATTAGTGGGCAAAGTAATTTCTTTCCATCAGGGACTGGGAATTGTATTTACTTACCGTTATAGAAATACCATGGGATTATGCAGCATAGGAGGAACATGGTAAAATGAATATGATGATTGCACTGACTCAGAAGGGACTCTATTTACCAGACTTCCTAGCAATGCAGAACTCATCACCACATCGCAAAGCAGGTTACCATGCAGCAGCGTTTTGAATGATTACGAAGATCAGATAGACTTCGAAGACACCACATTTCCCAGAATTGCTGGTGATGCAGGGCATGTCCCAACATTGCAATATATATTTCTTCTCCTTATAATCAGGTGCTAGACCTGACAGTCTTAGGGTGGTCTTCCCCCAACTTTTTGCCTGCCTCTCGCCATTTTACTGTTCTCGTTTTTGCTGGATTTAGGACTATGCACATTTTCCCACTGCTGACCAGTGCTAAAGTGTATGTGCTCTCTCCCCTAAACATGGTAACATTGGCTCCTACCCAATTGGCATATTTAATTTACCTAAAAGTCCCTAGTAAAGTGCACTGTATGTGTCCAGGGCCTGTAACTTGAATGCTAGCAGAGGGTCTACAACACTGAGTGTACCATTCACATAGGTAGCCCCTTAACCATTTCCCAGGCCTGCCATTGCAAGGCCTGTGTTTCTAGTTTCACTGCCACCTCGACTTGGCATTTAAAACTCTTTGACAAGCCCTAAACTCCCCTTTTGTTTCATATAACTCACCCATATGGTAGGCAGAATGTGACGCACGGGGCAGGGTACAAAGTCATTTTTCACTCTTGTGAAGCTTGCTCCTCTCATAGGCCAGCATTGGGAATTCCCTTATATACAGTTAAGTCATATGTCTGATCTGAAAGGAGGTGCATTGTTATGTTTGGTATGCTTGGAATGGCAGTGAGAATTCCTGGTTACTGGTAAAGTTGGATTTAACATTACTATTTTAGAAATGCCACTTTTAGTAAGTTGGCATGTCTCTGCTCTTACTGCTCTCTGTGCCTTACAGCCTGTCTACAATCCATGTCTGGTCTGTGCTGGGTGACTGCTCCCCTTGAGCCTTCCATTTAGACAGTCATAAACACAGAACACTCAGCTTTATCTGCACTTATCTGCATACTGATGGGTCTTCTTGTGCAGGAAGGGTGAGGGGCTCTCACTTACACAACAAAGGGTAGTAGATTGACCACACACAAGGGACTGATCCCCCCCCCATGATTTCCTGGCAGACAAGACTGGGCTGAAAGGGGGACTGGTGCACTTCAAAAGCACTCTTTGAAGTCTCCCCCACTTCAAAAGCACATTTGAGTATAAGTACTGGGTTTGTGATCCCTATAATCAGACACTTCTGGACCTACAATTAAACTCTGTCAGAAATACTGCTGGGCTGCTCAAAGGACTCAACCAGTCTGCCTTTCTTGAAGGACTGCTGTTCTGCTTGTTGCCCTACTGCCTGCTGCTCCCTGACTCTGCTGGAAGTACTCCACAAGCGATCTCCAAGGGCTTGTTAGCTTGCCTCCTGTTTCCAGTCTCACGGACATCAAAGACTTAAACCCTCTGCGCCTGGACACTGCAAGCTGTGAGTCTGCCCTGCCTTAGAAGTGGGCCTCACGTTCTCCACCTTCTGTGGTGTTCGTCAGAACTGCTACGAAGTAATGCAAAGCCTTGCAAAGCCTCGCCACTCAGCTGACAGCCTCACTGGACTCAACACAGGGCAGTGCGAAGCCCTGCAAAGCCTTGCCGCACAGCTGCCAGCCCATCAAATTGATGCACAGCGACACCAAACCCTTCAATGCCTGGTCCCACAGCTCCCTAGGATCAACACAAAGTGACAGAAAGCACCCCAAAACCGTGCCGCACAGCTTCACAGAACTGATGCCAGACGTCGAAAAGCAACGCCATGCATACTGCTTCAGGATTTAAGGTTCTGTGTTCAGAGGTCCCAAGTGGGTCCCTGTAGCCAGCCCGAACTCCATTGCAGTTGGCCTGAACTTGTGACTTTGTCCCATTCTAGTGCAACCAGATAACCACAGCTGGCGTTGCGCACGTCTATGTGCTATTTTCACCTAAATCTTTAAAGTTGCATGTCTCAGGATCTACGTATTGGATTTTTGTTATTTTGGCCCTCTTTTATTTACAAAATCATAATCTATTTTTCTAACATGGTGTGGAGTCTTTTGTGATATTTTCACTGTGTTATTGTGTTAGTTATTGCACAAATATTTTACTCATTGTAAAAAGAAAAAGGGAGCACACTGCCTTGCATTCAAGCGGAAAATAGTTCCAAGGCATCATGGTAAATGCAGTCATTTAAATATAAATAGTGAGAATTTTTCAAAAAATTATTCACTCTAAGTAGGTGCAGCAAGTGCTGTATTGCTGTAGGAAGCTCTTCACCTAAGGTAGGTGCAGCGAGTGCCGTATCTCTGGACACGTGTTTCTGGCTTTTGGCCTTCATCAGCAGAGAGCGTATGTAACTGAAGGGGTAGCTTGAAATGCCGCCAAACGTCTTCACAGGTTTTTGTACCACTCAGTAGGCGCACAGGTGCATCGCCAGTGCTCGTCAGCAAGATGCTCACGGGAGCCGTCATTTAGACCGCCAAAAAGAAAAGGGGAGCACACTGCCTTGCATTCAAGCGGAAAATAGCCCCAAGGCATCATGGTAAATGCAGTCATTTAAGTATAAATAGCGAGAATTGTTCAAAAAATTATTCACCCTAAGTAGGTGCAGGAAGTGCTGTATCGCTGTAGAAAGTTCTTCACCTAAGGTAGGTGCAGCGAGTGCCGTATGTCTGGACATGTGTTTTTGGCTTTCGGCCTTCATCAGCAGAGAGCGTATGTAACTGAAGGGGTCGCTTGAAATGCCGCCAAACGTCTTCACAGGTTTTTGTACCACTCAGTAGGCGCACAGGTGCATCGCCAGTGCTCGTCAGCAAGAGGCTCACGGGTGCCGTCATTTAGACATCCAAAAAGAAAAAGGGAGCACACTGCCTTGCATTCAAGCAGAAAACAGCCCCAAGGCATCATGGTAAATGCAGTCATTTAAATATAAATAGCGAGAATTTTTCAAAAAATTATTCACCCTAAGTAGGTGCAGCAAGTGCTGTATCGCTGTAGAAAGTTCTTCACCTAAGGTAGGTGCAGCAAGTGCCGTATCTCTGGACACGTGTTTCTGGCTTTCGGCCTTCATTAGCAGAGAGCGTATGTAACTGAAGGGGTCGCTTGAAATGCCGCCAAACGTCTTCACAGATTTTTGTACCACTCAGTAGGCGCAAAGGTGCATCGCCAGTTCTCATCAGCAAGAGGCTCACGGGAGCCGTCATTTAGACATCCAAAAAGAAAAAGGGAGCACACTGCCTTGCATTCAAGCGGAAAATAGCCCCAAGGCATCGTAGTAAATGCAGTCATTTAAATATAAATAGAAATAATTTTTCAAAAAATTATTCACCCTAAGTAGGTGCAGCAAGTGCTGTATCGCTGTAGAAAGTTCTTCACCTAGGTAGGTGCAGCGAGTGCCGTATCTCTGGACACGTGTTTCTGGCTTTCGGCCTTCATCAGCAGAGAACGTATGTAACTGAAGGGGTCGCTTGAAATGCCGCCAAATGTCTTCACAGGTTTTTGTACCACTCAGTAGGCGCACAGGTGCATCGCCAGTGCTCGTCAGCAAGAGGCTCACGGGAGCCGTCATTTAGACATCCAAAAAGAAAAAGGGAGCACACTGCCTTGCATTCAAGCGGAAAATAGCCCCAAGGCATTATGGTAAATGCAGTCATTTAAATATAAATAGCGAGAATTTTTCACAAAATGATTCACCCTAAGTAGGTGCAGCAAGTGCTGTATCGCTGTAGAAAGTTCTTCACGTAAGGTAGGTGCAGCGAGTGCCGTATCTCTGGACACGTGTTTCTGGCTTTTTGGCCTTCATCAGCAGAGAGAGTATGTAACTGAAGGGGTCGCTTGAAATGCCGCCAAACGTCTTCACAGGTTTTTGTACCACTCAGTAGGCACACAGGTGCATCGCCAGTGCTCGTCAGCAAGAGGGTCACGGGAGCCGTCATTTAGACATCCAAAAAGAAAATGGGAGCACACTGCCTTGCATTCAAGCGGAAAGTAGGTGCAGCAAGTGCTGTATCGCTGTAGAAAGTTCTTCACCTAAGGTAGGTGCAGCAAGTGCCGTATCTCTGGACACGTGTTTCTGGCTTTCGGCCTTCATCAGCAGAGAGCGTATGTAACTGAAGGGGTCGCTTGAAATGCCGCCAAATGTCTTCACAGGTTTTTGTACCACTCAGTAGGCGCACAGGTGCATCGCCAGTGCTCGTCAGCAAGAGGCTCACGGGAGCCGTCATTTAGACATCCAAAAAGAAAAAGGGAGCACACTGCCTTGCATTCAAGTGGAAAATAGCCCCAAGGCATCATGGTAAATGCAGTCATTTAAATATAAATAGCGAGAATTTTTCACAAAATTATTCACCCTAAGTAGGTGCAGCAAGTGCTGTATCGCTGTAGAAAGTTCTTCACCTAAGGTAGGTGCAGCGAGTGCCGTATCTCTGGACACGTGTTTCTGGCTTTCGGCCTTCATCAGCAGAGAGCGTATGTAACTGAAGGGGTCGCTTGAAATGCCGCCAAACGTCTTCACAGGTTTTTGTACCACTCAGTAGGCGCACAAGTGCATCGCCAGTGCTCGTCAGCAAGAGGCTCACGGGAGCCGTCATTTAGACATCCAAAAAGAAAAAGGGAGCACACTGCCTTGCATTCAAGTGGAAAATAGCCCCAAGGCATCATGGTAAATGCAGTCATTTAAAAATAAATAGCGAGAATTTTTCACAAAATGATTCACCCTAAGTAGGTGCAGCAAGTGCTGTATCGCTGTAGAAAGTTCTTCACCTAAGGTAGGTGCAGCGAGTGCCGTATCTCTGGACACGTGTTTCTGGCTTTCGGCCTTCATCAGCAGAGAGCGTATGTAACTGAAAGGGTCGCTTGAAATGCCGCCAAACGTCTTCACAGGTTTTTGTACCACGTAGTAGGCGCACAGGTGTATCGCCAGTGCTCGTCAGCAAGAGGCTCACGGGAGCTGTCATTTAAACATCCAAAAAGAAAAAGGGAGCACACTGTCTTGCATTCAAGCGGAAAATAGCCCCAAGGCATCATGGTAAATGCAGTCATTTAAATATAAATAGCGAGAATTTTTCAAAAAATTATTCACCCTAAGTAGGTGCAGCAAGTGCTGTATAGCTGTAGAAAGTTCTTCACCTAAGGTAGGTGCAGCGAGTGCCGTATCTCTGGACACGTGTTTCTGGCTTTTGGCCTTCATCAGCAGAGAGCGTATGTAACTGAAGGGATCGCTTGAAATGCTGCCAAAAGTCTTCACAGGTTTTTGTACCACTCAGTAGGCGCACAGGTGCATCGCCAGTTCTCATCAGCAAGAGGCTCACGGGAGCCGTCATTTAGACATCCAAAAAGAAAAAGGGAGCACACTGCCTTGCATTCAAGCGGAAAATAGCCCCAAGGCATCATGGTAAATGCAGTCATTTAAATATAAATAGAAAGAATTTTTCAAAAACATATTCACCCTAAGTAGGTGCAGCAAGTGCTGTATCCCTGTAGAAAGTTCTTCACCTACGGTAGGTGCGGCGAGTGCCGTATCTCTGGACACGTTTTTCTGGCTTTCGGCCTTCATCAGGGGGGAGCTTATGTAACTGAAGGGGTCGCTTGAAATGCCGCCAAACGTCTTCACAGGTTTTTGTACCACTCAGTAGGCGCACAGGTGCATCGCCAGTGCTCATCAGGAAGAGGCTCACGGGAGCCGTCATTTAGACATCCAAAAAGAAAAAGGGAGCACACTGCCTTGCCTTCAAGCGGAAAATAGCCCCAAGGCATCATGGTAAATGCAGTAATTTAAATATAAATAGCGAGAATTTTTCAAAAGATTATTCACCCTAATTAGGTGCAGCAAGTGCTGTATCGCTGTAGAAAGTTCTTCACCTAAGGTAGGTGCAGCGAGTGCTGTATCTCTGGACACGTGTTTCTGGCTTTTGGCCTTCATCAGCAGAGAGCGTATGTATCTGAAGGGGTCGCTTGAAATGCTGCCAAACGTCTTCACAGGTTTTTGTACCACTCAGTAGGCGCACAGATGCATCGCCAGTTCTCATCAGCAAGAGGCTCACTGGAGCCGTCATTTAGACATCCAAAAAGAAAAAGGGAGCACACTGCCTTGCATTCAAGCGGAAAATAGCCCCAAGGCATCATGGTAAATGCAGTCATTTAAATATAAATAGCGAGAATTTTTCACAAAATGATTCACCCTAAGTAGGTGCAGCAAGTGCTGTATCGCTGTAGAAAGTTCTTCACCTAAGGTAGGTGCAGCGAGTGCCGTATCTCTGGACACGTGTTTCTGGCATTCGGCCTTCATCAGCAGAGAGCGTATGTAACTGAAAGAGTCACTTGAAATGCCTCCAAACGTCTTCACAGGTTTTTGTACCACGTAGTAGGCGCACAGGTGTATCGCCAGTGCTCGTCAGCAAGAGGCTCACGGGAGCCGTCATTTAAACATCCAAAAAGAAAAAGGGAGCACACTGTCTTGCATTCAAGCGGAAAATAGCCCCAAGGCATCATGGTAAATGCAGTCATTTAAATATAAATAGCGAGAATTTTTCAAAAAAGTATTCACCCTAAGTAGGTGCAGCAAGTGCTGTATAGCTGTAGAAAGTTCTTCACCTAAGGTAGGTGCAGCAAGTGCCGTATCTCTGGACACGTGTTTCTGGCTTTTTGCCTTCACCAGCAGAGACCGTATGTAACTGAAGGGGTCGCTTGAAATGCTGCCAAACGTCTTCACAGGTTTTTGTACCACTCAGTAGGCGCACAGGTGCATCACCAGTTCTCATCAGCAAGAGGCTCACGGGAGCCGTCATTTAGACATCCAAAAAGAAAAAGGGAGCACACTGCCTTGCATTCAAGCGGAAAATAGCCCCAAGGCATCATGGTAAATGCAGTCATTTAAATATAAATAGAAATAATTTTTCAAAAACGTATTCACCCTAAGTAGGTGCAGCAACTGCTATATCCCTGTAGAAAGTTCTTCACCTACGGTAGGTGCAGCGAGTGCCGTATCTCTGGACACGTTTTTCTGGCTTTCGGCCTTCATCAGGGGGGAGCTTATGTAACTGAAGGGGTCGCTTGAAATGCCGCCAAACGTCTTCACAGGTTTTTGTACCACTCAGTAGGCGCACAGGTGCAACGCCAGTGCTCATCAGCAAGAGGCTCACGGGAGCCGTCATTTAGACATCCAAAAAGAAAAAGGGAGCCCACTGCCTTGCCTTCAAGCGGAAAATAGCCCCAAGCCATCATGGTAAATGCAGTAATTTAAATATAAATAGCGAGAATTAAAAAAAAAATTATTCACCCTAATTAGGTGCAGCAAGTGCTGTATCGCTGTAGAAAGTTCTTCAAATAAGGTAGGTGCAGCGAGTGCTGTATCTCTGGACACGTGTTTCTGGCTTTTGGCCTTCATCAGCAGAGAGCGTATGTAACTGAAGGGGTCGCTTGAAATGCTGCCAAACGTCTTCACAGGTTTTTGTACCACTCAGTAGGCGTATAGGTGCATCGCCAGTTCTCATCAGCAAGAGGCTCACTGGAGCCGTCATTTAGACATCCAAAAAGAAAAAGGGAGCACACTGCCTTGCATTCAAGCGGAAAATAGCCCCAAGGCATCATGGTAAATGCAGTCATTTAAATATAAATAGAAATAATTTTTCAAAAAATTATTCAACCTAAGTAGGTGCAGCAAGTGCTGTATCCCTGTAGAAAGTTCTTCACCTACGGTAGGTGCAGCCAGTGCCGTATCTCTGGAGACGTTTTTCTCTGGCTTTCGGCCTTCATCAGGGGGGAGCTTATGTAACTGAAGGGGTCGCTTGAAATGCCGCCAAACGTCTTCACAGGTTTTTGTACCACTCAGTAGGCGCACAGGTGCATCGCCAGTGCTCATCAGCAAGAGGCTCACGGGAGCCGTCATTTAGACATCCAAAAAGAAAAAGGGAGCACACTGCCTTGCCTTCAAGCGGGAAATAGCCCCAAGGCATCATGGTAAATGCAGTAATTTAAATATAAATAGCGAGAATTTTTCCAAAAATTATTCACCCTAATTAGGTGCAGCAAGTGCTGTATCGCTGTAGAATGTTCTTCACCTAAGGTAGGTGCAGCGAGTGCCGTATCTCTGGACACGTGTTTCTGGCTTTCGGCCTTCATCAGCAGAGAGCGTATGTAACTGAAAGGGTCACTTGAAATGCAGCCAAATGTCTTCACATGTTTTTGTACCACTCAGTAGGCGCACAGGTGCATCGCCAGTGCTCGTCAGCAAGAGGCTCACGGGAGCTGTCATTTAGACATCCAAAAAGAAAAAGGGAGCACACTGCCTTGCATTCAAGCAGAAAATAGCCCCAAGGCAACATGGTAAATGCAGTCATTTAAATATAAATAGCGTGAATTTTTCAAAAAATTATTCACCCTAAGTAGGTGCAGCAAGTTGTGTATCGCTGTAGAAAGTTCTTCACCTAAGGTAGGTGCAGCGAGTGCCGTATCTCTGGACACGTGTTTCTGGCTTTCGGCCTTCATCAGCAGAGAGCGTATGTAACTGAAGGGGTGGCTTGAAATGCCGCCAAACGTCTTCACAGGTTTTTGTACCACTCAGTAGGTGCACAGGTGCATCGCCAGTGCTCGTCAGCAAGAGGCTCACAGGAGCCATCATTTAGACATCCAAAAAGAAAATGGGAGCACACTGCCTTGCATTCAAGCGGAAAATAGCCCCAAGGCATCATGGTAAATGCAGTCATTTAAATATAAATAGCAAGAATTTTTCAAAAAATTATTCACCCTAAGTAGGTGCAGCAAGTGCCGTATCGCTGCAGAAAATTATTCACCTAAGGTAGGTGCCGCAAGTGCCGTATCTCTGGACACGTGTTTCTGGCTTTCGGCCTTCATCAGCAGAGAGCGTATGTAACTGAAGGGGTCGCTTGAAATGCCGCCAAACGTCTTCACAGGTTTTTGTACCACTCAGTAGGTGCAAAGGTGCATCACCAGTTCTCATCAGCAAGAGGCTCACGGGAGGCGTCATTTCGACATCCAAAAAGAAAAAGGGAGTACACTGCCTTGCATTCAAGTGGAAAATAGCCCCAAGGTATCATGGTAAATGCAGTCATTTAAATATAAATAGAAATAATTTTTCAAAAAATTATTCACCCTAAGTAGGTGCAGCAAGTGCTGTATCGCTGTAGAAAGTTCTTCACCTAAGGTAGGTGCAGCGAGTGCCGTATCTCTGGACACGTGTTTCTGGCTTTCGGCATTCATCAGCAGAGAGCGTATGTAACTGAAGGGGTCTCTTGAAATGCCGCCAAATGTCTTCACAGGTTTTTGTACCACTCAGTAGGCGCACAGGTGCATCGCCAGTGCTCGTCAGCAAGAGGCTCACGCGAGCCGTCATTTAGACATCCAAAAAGAAAAAGGGAGCACACTGCCTTGCATTCAAACGGAAAATAGCCCCAAGGCATCATGGTAAATGCACTCATTTAAAAATAAATAGCGAGAATTTTTCAAAAATGATTCACCCTAAGTAGGTGCAGCATGTGCTGTATCGCTGTAGAAAGTTCTTCACCTAAGGTAGGTGCAGCGAGTGCCGTATCTATGGACACGTGTTTCTGGCTTTCGGCCTTCATCAGCAGAGAGCGTATGTAACTAAAGGGGTCGCTTGAAATGCCGCCAAACGTCTTCACAGGTTTTTGTACCACGTAGTAGGCGCTCAGGTGCATCGCCAGTGTTCGTCAGCAAGAGGGTCACGGGAGCCATCATTTAGACATCCAAAAAGAAAATGGGAGCACACTGCCTTGCATTCAAGCGGAAAATAGCCCCAAGGCATCGTAGTAAATGCAGTCATTTAAATATAAATAGTAATAATTTTCCAAAAAATTATTCACCCTAAGTAGGTGCAGCAAGTGCTGTATCGCTGTAGAAAGTTCTTCACCTAAGGTAGGTGCAGCAAGTGCCGTATCTCTGGACACGTGTTTCTGGCTTTCGGCCTTCATCAGAATGGAGCGTATGTAACTGAAGGGGTCGCTTGAAATGCCGCCAAACGTCTTCACAGGTTTTTGTACCACTCAGTAGGCGCAAAGGTGCATCGCCAGTTCTCATCAGCAAGAGGCTCACGGGAGCCGTCATTTAGACATCCAAAAAACAAAAGGGAGCACACTGCCTTGCATTCAAGCGGAAAATAGCCCCAAGGCATCATGGTAAATGCAGTCATTTAAATATAAATAGAAATAACTTTTCAAAAAATTATTCACCCTAAGTAGGTGCAGCAAGTGCTGTATCGCTGTAGAAAGTTCTTCACCTAAGGTAGGTGCAGCGAGTGCCGTATCTCTGGACACGTGTTTCTGGCTTTCGGCCTTCATCAGCAGAGAGCTTATGTAACTGAAGGGGTCGCTTGAAATGCCGCCAAACGTCTTCACAGGTTTTTGTACCACTCAGTAGGCGCACAGGTGCATCGCCAGTGCTCATCAGCAAGAGGCTCACGGGAGCCGTCATCTAGACATCCAAAAAGAAAAAGGCAGCACACTGCCTTGCATTCACGCGGAAAATGGTCCCAAGGCATCATGGTAAATGCAGTAATTTAAATATAAATAGCGAGAATTTTTCAAAAAATTATTCACCCTAATAAGGTGCAGCAAGTGCTGTATCGCTTTAGAAAGTTCTTCACCTAAGGTAGGTGCAGCGAGTGCCGTATCTCTGGACACATGTTTCTGGCTTTCGGCCTTCATCAGCAGAGAGCGTATGTAACTGAAGGGGTCACTTGAAATGCCGCCAAATGTCTTCACAGGTTTTTGTACCACTCAGTAGGCGCACAGGTGCATCGCCAGTGCTCGTCAGCAAGAGGCTCACGGGAGCTGTCATTTAGACATCCAAAAAGAAAAAGGGAGCACACTGCCTTGCATTCAAGCGGAAAATAGCCCCAAGGCATCATGGTAAATGCACTCATTTAAAAATAAATAGCGAGAATTTTTCACAAAATGATTCACCCTAAGTAGGTGCAGCATGTGCTGTCTCGCTGTAGAAAGTTCTTCACCTAAGGTAGGTGCAGCGAGTGCCGTATCTTTGGACACGTGTTTCTGGCTTTCGGCCTTCATCAGCAGAGAGCGTATGTAACTAAAGGGGTCGCTTGAAATGCCGCCAAACGTCTTCACAGGTTTTTGTACCACGTAGTAGGCGCTCAGGTGCATCGCCAGTATTCGTCAGCAAGAGGGTCACGGGAGCCGTCATTTAGACATCCAAAAAGAAAATGGGAGCACACTGCCTTGCATTCAAGCGGAAAATATCCCCAAGGCATCATAGTAAATGCAGTCATTTAAAATATAAATAGCAAGAATTTTTCAAAAAATTATTCACCCTAAGTAGGTGATGCAAGTGCTTTATAGCTGTAGAAAGTTCTTCACCTAAGGAAGGTGCAGCGAGTGCCGTATCTCTGGACACGTGTTTCTGGCTTTCGGCCTTCATCAGCAGAGAGCGTATGTAACTGAAGGGGTCGCTTGAAATGCTGCCAAACGTCTTCACAGGTTTTTGTACCACTCAGTAGGCGCACAGGTGCATCGCCAGTGCTCGTCAGCAAGAGGGTCACGGGAGCCGTCATTTAGACATCCAAAAAGAAAATGGGAGCACACTGCCTTGCATTCAAGCGGAAAATAGCCCCAAGGCATCGTAGTAAATGCAGTCATTTAAATATAAATAGTAATAATTTTTCAAAAAATTATTCACCCTAAGTAGGTGCAGCAAGTGCTGTATCGCTGTAGAAAGTTCTTCACCTAAGGTAGGTGCAGCAAGTGCCGTATCTCTGGACACGTGTTTCTGGCTTTCGGCCTTCATCAGAATGGAGCGTATGTAACTGAAGGGGTCGCTTGAAATGCCGCCAAACGTCTTCACAGGTTTTTGTACCACTCAGTAGGCGCAAAGGTGCATCGCCAGTTCTCATCAGCAAGAGGCTCACGGGAGCCGTCATTTAGACATCCAAAAAACAAAAGGGAGCACACTGCCTTGCATTCAAGCGGAAAATAGCCCCAAGGCATCATGGTAAATGCAGTCATTTAAATATAAATAGAAATAATTTTTCAAAACATTATTCACCCTAAGTAGGTGCAGCAAGTGCTGTATCGCTGTAGAAAGTTCTTCACCTAAGGTAGGTGCAGCGAGTGCCGTATCTCTGGACACGTGTTTCTGGCTTTCGGCCTTCATCAGCAGAGATCTTATGTAACTGAAGGGGTCGCTTGAAATGCCGGCAAACGTCTTCACAGGTTTTTGTACCACTCAGTAGGTGCACAGGTGCATCGCCAGTGCTCATCAGCAAGAGGCTCACGGGAGCCGTCATCTAGACATCCAAAAAGAAAAAGGCAGCACACTGCCTTGCATTCACGCGGAAAATGGTCCCAAGGCATCATGGTAAATGCAGTAATTTAAATATAAATAGCGAGAATTTTTCAAAAAATGATTCACCCTAATAAGGTGCAGCAAGTGCTGTATCGCTTTAGAAAGTTCTTCACCTAAGGTAGGTGCAGCGAGTGCCGTATCTCTGGACACATGTTTCTGGCTTTCGGCCTTCATCAGCAGAGAGCGTATGTAACTGAAGGGGTCACTTGAAATGCCGCCAAATGTCTTCACAGGTTTTTGTACCACTCAGTAGGCGCACAGGTGCATCGCCAGTGCTCGTCAGCAAGAGGCTCACGGGAGCTGTCATTTAGACATCCAAAAAGAAAAAGGGAGCACACTGCCTTGCATTCAAGCGGAAAATAGCCCCAAGGCAACATGGTAAATGCAGTCATTTAAATATAAATAGCGAGAATTTTTAAAGAAATTATTCACCCTAAGTAGGTTCAGCAAGTTCTGTATCGCTGTAGAAAGTTCATCACCTAAGGTAGGTGCAGCGAGTGCCGTATCTCTGGACACGTGTTTCTGGCTTTCGGCCTTCATCAGCAGAGAGCGTATGTAATTGAAGGGGTGGCTTGAAATGCCGCCAAACGTCTTCACAGGTTTTTGTACCACTCAGTAGGCGCACAGGTGCATCGCCAGTGCTCGTCAGCAAGAGGCTCACGGGAGCTGTCATTTAGACATCCAAAAAGAAAAATGGAGCACACTGCCTTGCATTCAAGCGGAAAATAGCCCCAAGGCATCATGGTAAATGCAGTCATTTAAATATAAATAGCAAGAATTTTTCAAAAAATTATTTACCCTAAGTAGGTGCAGCAAGTGCTGTATCGCTGCAGAAAATTCTTCACCTAAGGTAGGTGCAGCAAGTGCTATATCCCTGTAGAAAGTTCTTCACCTAAGGTAGGTGCAGCGAGTGCCGTATCTCTGGACACGTGTTTCTGGCTTTCGGCCTTCATCAGCAGAGAGCTTATGTAACTGAAGAGGTCGCTTGAAATGCCGCCAAACGTCTTCACAGGTTTTTGTACCACTCAGTAGGCGCACAGGTGCATCGTCAGTGCTCATCAGCAAGAGGCTCACGGGAGCCGTCATTTAGACATCCAAAAAGAAAAAGGCAGCACACTGCCTTGCATTCACGCGGAAAATAGCCCCAAGGCATAATGGTAAATGCAGTAATTTAAATATAAATAGTGAGAATTTTTCAAAAAATTATTCACCATAATTAGGTGCAGCAAGTGCTGTATCACTTTAGAAAGTTCTTCACCTAAGGTAGGTGCAGCGAGTGCCGTATCTCTGGACACGTGTTTCTGGCTTTCGGCCTTCATCAGCAGAGAGCGTATGTAACTGAAGGGGTCACTTGAAATGCCGCCAAATGTCTTCACAGGTTTTTGTACCACTCAGTAGGCGCACAGGTGCATCGCCAGTGCTCGTCAGCAAGAGGCTCACGGGAGCTGTCATTTAGACATCCAAAAAGAAAAAGGGAGCACACTGCCTTGCATTCAAGCGGAAAATAGCCCAAAGGCATCATGGTAAATGCAGTCATTTAAATATAAATAGCAAGAATTTTTCAAAAAATGATTCACTCTAAGTACGTGCAGCAAGTGCTGTATCGCTGCAGAAAATTCTTCACCTAAGGTAGGTGCAGCAAGTGCCGTATCTCTGGACACGTGTTTCTGGCTTTCGGCCTTCATCAGCAGACAGTGTATGTAACTGAAGGGGTCGCTTGAAATGCCGCCAAACGTCTTCACAGGTTTTTGTACCACTCAGAAGGCGCACAGGTGCATCGCCAGTTCTCATCAGCAAGAGGCTCACTGGAGCCGTCATTTAGACATCCAAAAAGAAAAAGGGAGCACACTGCCTTGCATTCAGGCGGAAAATAGCCCCAAGGCATCATGGTAAATGCAGTCATTTAAATATAAATAGCGAGAATTTTTCAAAAACGTATTCACCCTAAGTAGGTGCAGCAAGTGCTGTATCGCTGTAGAAAGTTCTTCACCTAAGGTATGTGCAGCTAGTGCCGTATCTCTGGACACGTGTTTCTGGCTTTCGGCCTTCATCAGCAGAGAGCGTATGTAACTGAAATGGTCGTTTGAAATGCCGCCAAACGTCTTCACAGGTTTTTGTACCACTCAGTAGGCGCACAGGTGCATCGCCAGTGCTCGTCAGCAAGAGGCTCATGGGAGCTGTCATTTAGACATCCAAAATGAAAAAGGGAGCACACTGCTTTGCATTCAAGCGTAAAATAGCCCCAAGGCATCATGGTAAATGCAGTCATTTAAATATATATAGCGAGAATTTTTCAAAAAATTATTCACCCTAAGTAGATGCAGCAAGTGCTGTATCGCTGTAGAAAGTTCTTCATCTAAGGTAGGTGCAGCGAGTGCCGTATCTCTGGACACGTGTTTCTGGCTTTCGGCCTTCATCAGCAGAGAGCGTCTGTAACTGAAGGGGTTGCTTGAAATGCCACCAAACGTCTTCACAGGTTTTTGTACCACTCAGTAGGCACACAGGTGCATCGCCAGTGCTCGTCAGCAAGAGGCTCACCGGAGCCGTCATTTAGACATCCAAAAAGAAAAAGGGAGCACACTGCCTTGCATTCAAGTGGAAAATAGCCCCAAGGCATCATGGTAAATGCAGTCATTTAAATACAAATAGCGAGAATTTTTCCAAAAATTATTCACCCTAAGTAGGTGCAGCAAGTTCTGTATCGCTGTAGAAAGTTCTTCACCTAAGGTAGGTGCAGCGAGTGCCGTATCTCTGGACACGTGTTTCTGGCTTTCGGCCTTCATCAGCAGAGAGCGTATGTAACTGAAGGGGTCGCTTGAAATGCCGCCAAACGTCTTCACAGGTTTTTGTACCACTCAGTAGGCGCACAGGTGCATCGCCAGTGCTCGTCAGCAAGAGGCTCACGGGAGCCGTCATTTAGACATCCAAAAAGAAAATGGGAGCACACTGCCTTGCATTCAAGCGGAAAATAGCCCCAAGGCATCATGGTAAATGCAGTCATTTAAATATAAATAGGAAGAATTTTTCAAAAAATTATTCACCCTAAGTAGGTGCAGCAAGTGCTGTATTGCTGTAGAAAGTTCTTCACCTAAGGTAGGTGCAGCAAGTGCCGTATCTCTGGACACGTGTTTCTGGCTTTCGGCCTTCATCAGCAGAGAGCGTATGTAACTGAAGGGGTTGCTTGAAATGCCACCAAACGTCTTCACAGGTTTTTGTACCACTCAGTAGGCGCACAGGTGCATCGCCAGTGCTCGTCAGCAAGAGGCTCACGGGAGCCGTCATTTAGACATCCAAAAAGAAAAAGGGAGCACACTGCCTTGCATTCAAGCGGAAAATAGCCCCAAGGCATCATGGTAAATGCAGTCATTTAAATATAAATAGCGTGAATTTTAAAAAAAATTATTCACCCCAAGTAGGTGCAGCAAGTGCTGTATCGCTGTAGAAAGTTCTTCACCTAAGGTAGGTGCAGCGAGTGCTGTATCTCTGGACACGTGTTTCTGGCTTTCGGCCTTCATCAGCAGAGAGCGTATGTAACTGAATTGGTCGCTTGAAATGCCGCCAAACATCTTCACAGGTTTTTGTACCACTCAGTAGGTGCACAGGTGCATCGCCAGTGCTCGTCAGCAAGAGGCTCACGGGAGCTGTCATTTAGACATCCAAAAAGAAAAAGGGAGCACACTGCCTTGCATTCAAGCGGAAAATAGCCCCAAGGCATCATGGTAAATGCAGTCATTTAAATATAAATAGCGAGAATTTTTCAAAAAATTATTTAACCTAAGTAGGTGCAGCAAGTGCTGTATCGCTGTAGAAAGCTCTTCACCTAAGGTAGGTGCAGCGAGTGCCGTATCTCTGGACACGTATTTCTGGCTTTCGGCCTTCATCAGCAGAGAGCGTATGTAACTGAAGGGGTCGCTTGAAATGCCGCCAAACGTCTTCACAGGTTTTTGTACCATTCAGTAGGCGCACAGGTACATCGCCAGTGCTCGTCAGCAAGAGGCTCACGGGAGCCGTCATTTAGACATCCAAAAAGAAAATGGGAGCACACTGCCTTGCATTCAAGCGGAAAATAGCCCCAAGGCATCATGGTAAATGCAGTCATTTAAATATAAATAGGAAGAAGTTTTCAAAAAATTATTCACCCTAAGTAGGTGCAGCAAGTGCTGTATCGCTGTAGAAAGTTCTTCACCTAAGATAGGTGCAGCAAGTGCCGTATCTCTGGACACGTGTTTCTGGCTTTCGGCCTTCATCAGCAGAGAGCGTATGTAACTGAAGGGGTCGCTTGAAATGCTCCAAACGTCTTCACAGGTTTTTGTACCACTCAGTAGGCGCACAGGTGCATCGCCAGTGCTCGTCAGCAAGAGGCTCTCGGGAGCCGTCATTTAGACATCCAAAAAGAAAAAGGGAGCACACTGCCTTGCATTCAAGCGGAAAATAGCCCCAAGGCATCATGGTAAATGCAGTCATTTAAATATGAATAGCGAGAATTTTTCAAAAAATTATTCAACCTAAGTAGGTGCAGCAAGTGCTGTATCGCTGTAGAAAGTACTTCACCTAAGGTAGGTGCAGCGAGTGCCGTATCTCTGGACACGTGTTTCTGGCTTTCGGCCTTCATCAGCAGAGAGCGTATGTAACTGAAGGGGTCGCTTGAAATGCCGCCAAACGTCTTCACAGGTTTTTGTACCACTCAGTAGGCGCACAGGTGCATCGCCAGTGCTCGTCAGCAAGAGGCTCACGGGAGCCGTCATTTAGACATCCAAAAAGAAAAAGGGAGCACACTGCCTTGCATTCAAGTGGAAAATAGCCCCAAGGCATCATGGTAAATGCAGTCATTTGAATATAAATAGCAAGAATTTTTCAAAAAATTATTCACCCTAAGTAGGTGCAGCAAGTGCTGTATCGCTGTAGAAAGTTCTTCACCTAAGGTAGGTGCAGCGAGTGCCGTATCTCTGGACACGTGTTTCTGGCTTTCGGCCTTCATCAGCAGAGAGCGTATGTAACTGAAGGGGTCGCTTGAAATGCCGCCAAACGTCTTCACAGGTTTTTGTACCACTCAGTAGGCGCACAGGTGCATCGCCAGTGCTCGTCAGCAAGAGGCTCACGGGAGCCGTCATTTAGACATCCAAAAAGAAAAAGGGAGCACACTGCCTTGCATTCAAGCGGAAAATAGCCCCAAGGCATCATGGTAAATGCAGTCATTTAAATATGAATAGCGAGAATTTTTCAAAAAATTATTCAACCTAAGTAGGTGCAGCAAGTGCTGTATCGCTGTAGAAAGTACTTCACCTAAGGTAGGTGCAGCGAGTGCCGTATCTCTGGACACGTGTTTCTGGCTTTCACCCTTCATCAGCAGAGAGCGTATGTAACTGAAGGGGTCGCTTGAAATGCCGCCAAACGTCTTCACAGGTTTTTGTACCACTCAGTAGGCGCACAGGTGCTTAGTCAGTGGTCGTCAGCAAGAGGCTCACGGGAGCCGTCATTTAGACATCGAAAAAGAAAAAGGGAGCACACTGCCTTGCATTCAAGCAGAAAATAGCCCCAAAGCATCATGGTAAATGCAGTCATTTAGATATAAATAGCAAGAATTTTTCTGAAAATTATTCACCCTAAGTAGGTGCAGCAAATGCTGTATCGCTGTAGAAAGTTCTTCACCTAAGGTAGGTGCAACGAGTGCTGTATCTCTGGACACGTGTTTCTGGCTTTCGGCCTTCATCAGCAGAGAGCATATGTAACTTAAGGGGTCGCTTGAAATGCCGCCAAACGTCTTCACAGGTTTTTGTACCACTCAGTAGGCGCACAGGTGCATCGCCAGTGCTCGTCAGCAAGAGGCTCAAGGGAGCCGTCATTTAGACATCCAAAAAGAAAAAGGGAGCACACTACCTTGCATTCAAGCGGAAAATAGCACCAAGGCATCTGGGTAAATGCAGTCATTTAAATATAAATAGCGAGAATTTTCTAAAAAATTATTCACCCTAAGTAGGTGCAGCAAGTGCTGTATCACTGTAGAACGTTCTTCACCTAAGGTAGGTGCAGCGAGTGCTGTATCTCTGGACACGTGTTTCTGGCTTTCGGCCTTCAACAGCAGAGAGCGTATGTAACTGAAAGGGTCGCTTGAAATGCCGCCAAACGTCTTCACAGGTTTTTGTACCACTCAGTAGGCGCACAGGTGCATCGCCAATGCTCGTCAGCAAGAGGCTCACGGGAGCCGTCATTTAAACATCCAAAAAGAAAATGGGAGCACACTGCCTTGCATTCAGGCGGAAAATAGCCCCAAGGCTTCATGGTAAAGGCAGTCATTTAAATATAAATAGCGAGAATTTTTCAAAAATGTATTTACCCTAAGTAGGTGCAGCAAGTGCTGTATCGCTATAGAAAGTTCTTCACCTAAGGTAGGTGCAGCGAGTGCCGTATCTCTGGACACGTGTTTCTGGCTTTCGGCCTTCATCAGCAGAGAGCGTATGTAACTGAAGGGGTCGCTTGAAATGCCGCCAAACGTCTTCACAGGTTTTTGTACCACTCAGTAGGCGCACAGGTGCATCGCCAGTGCTCGTCAGCAAGAGGCTCACGGGAGCCGTCATTTAGACATCCAAAAAGAAAAAGGGAGCACACTGCCTTGCATTCAAGCGGAAAATAGCCCCAAGGCATCATGGTAAATGCAGTCATTTAAATATGAATAGCGAGAATTTTTCAAAAAATTATTCAACCTAAGTAGGTGCAGCAAGTGCTGTATCGCTGTAGAAAGTACTTCACCTAAGGTAGGTGCAGCGAGTGCCGTATCTCTGGACACGTGTTTCTGGCTTTCACCCTTCATCAGCAGAGAGCGTATGTAACTGAAGGGGTCGCTTGAAATGCCGCCAAACGTCTTCACAGGTTTTTGTACCACTCAGTAGGCGCACAGGTGCTTAGTCAGTGGTCGTCAGCAAGAGGCTCACGGGAGCCGTCATTTAGACATCCAAAAAGAAAAAGGGAGCACACTGCCTTGCATTCAAGCAGAAAATAGCCCCAAAGCATCATGGTAAATGCAGTCATTTAGATATAAATAGCAAGAATTTTTCTGAAAATTATTCACCCTAAGTAGGTGCAGCAAATGCTGTATCGCTGTAGAAAGTTCTTCACCTAAGGTAGGTGCAACGAGTGCTGTATCTCTGGACACGTGTTTCTGGCTTTCGGCCTTCATCAGCAGAGAGCATATGTAACTTAAGGGGTCGCTTGAAATGCCGCCAAACGTCTTCACAGGTTTTTGTACCACTCAGTAGGCGCACAGGTGCATCGCCAGTGCTCGTCAGCAAGAGGCTCAAGGGAGCCGTCATTTAGACATCCAAAAAGAAAAAGGGAGCACACTACCTTGCATTCAAGCGGAAAATAGCACCAAGGCATCTGGGTAAATGCAGTCATTTAAATATAAATAGCGAGAATTTTCTAAAAAATTATTCACCCTAAGTAGGTGCAGCAAGTGCTGTATCACTGTAGAACGTTCTTCACCTAAGGTAGGTGCAGCGAGTGCTGTATCTCTGGACACGTGTTTCTGGCTTTCGGCCTTCATCAGCAGAGAGCGTATGTAACTGAAAGGGTCGCTTGAAATGCCGCCAAACGTCTTCACAGGTTTTTGTACCACTCAGTAGGCGCACAGGTGCATCGCCAATGCTCGTCAGCAAGAGGCTCACGGGAGCCGTCATTTAAACATCCAAAAAGAAAATGGGAGCACACTGCCTTGCATTCAGGCGGAAAATAGCCCCAAGGCTTCATGGTAAAGGCAGTCATTTAAATATAAATAGCGAGAATTTTTCAAAAATGTATTTACCCTAAGTAGGTGCAGCAAGTGCTGTATCGCTATAGAAAGTTCTTCACCTAAGGTAGGTGCAGCGAGTGCCGTATCTCTGGACACGTGTTTCTGGCTTTCGGCCTTCATCAGCAGAGAGCGTATGTAACTGAAGGGGTCACTTGAAATGCCGCCAAACGTCTTCACAGGTTTTTGTACCACTCAGTAGGCGCACATGTGCATCGCCAGTGCTCGTCAGCAAGAGGCTCAAGGGAGCCGTCATTTAGACATCCAAAAAGAAAAAGGGAGCACACTACCTTGCATTCAAGCGGAAAATAGCCCCAAGGCATCATGGTAAATGGAGTCATTTAAATATAAATAGCGAGAATTTTTCAAAAACTTATTCACCCTAAGTAGGTGCAGCAAGTGCTGCATCGCTGTAGAAGCCCTGCAAAGCCTTGCCGCACAGCTGCCAGCCTATCAAATTGATCCACAGCGACACCAAACCCTTCAATGCCTGGTCCCACAGCTCCCTAGGATCAACATAAAGTGACAGAAAGCACCCAAAAACCGTGCCGCACAGCTTCTCAGAACTGCTGCCAGACGTCGAAAAGCAACGCCATGCATGCTGCTCCAGGATTTAAGGTTCTGTGTTCAGAGGTCCCAAGTGGATCCCTGTAGCCAGCCCGCACTCCATTGCAGTTGGCCTGAACTTGTGACTTTGTCCCGTTCCAGTGCAACCAGATAACCACAGTTGGCGTTGCGCATGTCTATGTGCTATTTTCACCTAAATCTTTAAAGTTGCATGTCTCAGGATCTACGTATTGGATTTTTCTCATTTTGGCCTTCTTTTATTTATAAAATCATAATCTATTTTTCTAACATGGTGTGGATTCTTTTGTGATATTTTGACTGTGTTATTGCGTTAGTTATTGCCCAAATACTTTACACATTGTCTACTAAGTTAAGACTGCCTGCTCTGTGCCCAGCTACCGGAGGGACAGCAAGGATAATTTAGGTTGTGTTGTGACTTACCCTAACTATGATTGTGGTCCCTACTTGGACAGGGTGCATACCTCTGCCTACTAGAGGCCCAATTTCTAGCACTGGGGTTGATGCTAGACATCAAACTAGGCTGAGGAGCACACTGGTGGCACCCTTAGCTTAATGGAGCTGAGCCTTGACAAAGTAAGCTGTGGCACAGGGCCTCTTGTATGTTATTAATGATGATTATTTGTATGAAAGGAAAGGACTTTTCTCTCTGGGTTTCTAATCCATTGGTGTATGGATAAGAGTTTGGGATACTGTGTGAGTGCATGCAGGAGACATTGCGATATATGAACAGACTGCGTTGCTTTACTTACAAACAGATATGCATGAAAATTAATGATTCCATGAATGCTTGGTGCTTGATTTAGCATGACCTTTGATGATGCCAGCATACGTATAACAGTGGCTTTCCAGTTACAGAGGATACGTAAGACAGTCATTTACGTGAGGGTGTATGCATATGAGCTGATTAGGGTAGTGAGTATGCATGCTAATAGGACTAAAGTGAGAAGGTCTGAGTTTGATTAAAGGAGCTAATTAAGACATACACAATAACGTATATGCATGTGGCACAAGAAAAGAATATTGTATGACTCATGAGTGTTATGGAAAAGGTTGCTGTATAATAACAGTGCCCCAGACCAGTGGTATTACATAGGAAGGGGAGGCACCCTGGATTTTTACTATCACAGGAAACACACTGAACTGTAACGGTACTTATGACGCCCAGTATCAAAACATCAGTTGACTCTGATTTAGGCAAAGTAGTACCTTATTTGTGAAAAGATTATCAAAAGAGTGGATGTGTCTTAGTAGACCTAGTGTGCAGAGCACATGTGTAGTTTCCTCCAAGGTATTTTAAAGGAAATTGTTTTGGATACAATGACTTTTAAATTAAAAAAATGTGATGCATTAGTAAATAGACTACGCTTGTACCACTTACATTTATTTATTTATGTAAAGGTCTGTAATTACAGGAGGGGTTCCATTCCTGGTGTGACTACTAGGTTTGAACCCAATAGTATTAGGGTAAGTCAGTGCACTAGCAGTGGATGCATACAAATTTGGAGTTCACGTGTGCTCGGTGTGCAGTGTTGTCACTAAATCATGCACTGACAATAATAGCAGATAATCTAACATATGGAAGACAAGAGAAACTAATGAAGTAACCTGAGACTATGGACAAAAAGGTCAGTTATTGGTGATGTAACATTGAGAATATGTTAGCTTCTTTACAGGGAAATTACAGTTGTACGGGCAGGTAAGGCCTATTTGTACCTGAATTTACAAATTATTCACTAAAGGACATGAGAGTACGGGTATCCGTGACTACCCTGACGAAGGCCCTTGGCCCTTCTATAAGGGATCTTACTGAGGCTAAAACATTATGGCAAAGGAGAATTAGAAAGAATGTTTGAGACATATAGTCATGATAACAATCTTCTGTATTTTTAAACCAGCCTTGTGTACCCCAAACGGGAAACTTGGGGTTTACACAAAAGTTGTTTTATATTAAAATATGAACCACCCCCTGTATGACCAGAAGAACATTTATTATGATATCCCTCTCTATGAGGTCGAGACCACCATCTTGGTGTCATCTTAACATGGTGAGACAGACTGGCCGATAATGAAGAATGCCACAAAGAGCGGGATGAGGACTTTCCGTCCACATTTTTGTTACTTCCTCATTTTCTTTAAACATGATTCTGCTATTCCAAGAGTAATACTGGAATAGAGACTTTGCTGTACTTCAGTGTCTTTTTGAGAATATTTAAGGGGCTGAACCTGGAGGTTCCTCTTGCATATTTAGATAACATCACAAGAGGAAAGGTGTGACATATACACAACATACTACAACATATTCAAGAACCCATTTGATTGGAAGAGACTGACAAAGACCATTCTCTTTAGACTGGGAGATGTTGTACTGCAGTTTATTAGATATCACTACATTTTTATGTGTTACTGTAACTTACCTTTATGTTATCATATTATTATTTATTTGGAGTTCCACTTTCTAGTTTTGTCCAAAGATGCCTGCTGGCAGTCATAATCAAATGCCCACATAAGTAGAATATACAGGAACTGAGATTCTTTTATATTTAGAAATAAATTGCTCACTGCAAGTTAATCTTCAGGTAAGGAGTCTTTCTTCACATGTACCTATTGTTAACCTGGTCATTTCATAAAAGGTGAAAAGAAGTTTGGTGATCGTGTAAAAGTGGACAAAGCATTTGGAAATGCAACGTGAAATTAGGGGAGATCAAGGTAGCACATCCAAAGCAAACTCATTCAAGATGCAGGGTTTATTAGCCTACTAAACATGGCATTGCATGCAAGAGTGGATGTATTAGGACTGTTCCTTCCACATTTGGAAGACTGTCTAACATGTGCCATTCTTCCTGTATTTTTACCATGAATTATTTGCATTCACACCTTGGTTGATTGTTTCATAAAGGTGTTGGGTTATATATTTCCTCTTTCTGTAACTGCGAGGATTGTGTTTGTCTTTATTGTTGTTGTGTTTTTGTTTGTGAAAGGGAAACAATGGTGTTATGTGCTTAGCTACCATGGACAGTGGAACCCTATTCTTTCATTGTTGTTAGGTATTCAGTTGTTGAAGTAAGAAATCTGCTGAGTGCTCTTCAGTTTGAAGGTTCATAATGTGCTTGTCAGTGGCTGGAAGCTGGGTGTGAAATTGGCTTGCTGCACTTATCAACTAAACTGCTGTTCCACATAATTTCTGCTTTGTCAGTTACCTAGATCAGCACCATCGAACATGGTTCCAGGTTTAGGTTCGGAAGAGCTGTGTGAAGCAAATGGCGAACCAGCATCAACTTTCTGTCCCTACTGATATGGTCATTGTTGGACGTGGCCCTCTATGCAAGGTTACCCCCCAAACATTTTGCTTTCACCCCTCCTATTTTCGTAAATTCATTTTTGTTGGCATTAGAATCACTGCTAACCAATGCCAAAGTGTGTGTCCTCTTTCACTAAGCATTGTACATTTGGTCTTAGCTTGATTGGCACAGTTAATTTACTTTTAAGTCCCTCGTATATAGTACTGCATGTACCCAGGGCCTGTAAATTAAATGCTACTAGTGTGCCTGCAGCACTTCTTGTGCCACTCACTAAAGTAGCACTAAAAACATGTCTCAGGCTTGGCATTGCAGCCCGTAGTGCAGATTTAAACTGCTATTTTACCAACCAAAATAAACGTTTTTTGCCAGGCCTAAATTTTCCTTTTTAATACATATGTCACCCTTAAGGCCGTTTCTAACCAGCCCATTGTGCAGGGTACATTATATTTAAAAAGTGGGACATGAACAAGAAGTGACAGTAGCCTAGACAATTCCTCCACCGCACAGGATGGTACCAGGTATAAATATTGGACTTCTTGAGCCACACTTCAGGTCTCTCCAGGACCTGCAGACATTACAGAAAAAGGACTGCCTTGCTCTCCAGAGGACTGCCCTTCTGCATGAGGCCTTCCTTGTTCCCCAAAGGAATGCCCTGCTGCTTCAGGCTTGCCTTATTCCCAAGAGGACTGCCCTGCAGCTTTAGACCTGCCCTGCTCTCTGTGATGGAAGATTGAACCTGCTCCCTTTACCCTGGGCTACCTGAGTGACTCCAAGAGTCACTAGGTGACCTCCTGTTCTGAGCGCAACAATTTACAGAGGCATCCATGCAACTGCTCAGCTGACCTGCTACAACTGGCACTTCCTCGGTCTGCAACTGAACCTGTCCAAACCTTCATTTGGACCTGCCTGAGCCCTGTTGACCTCTGGTAGGGTGAGATCTGGTGCCTTCCCAGATCCTGGCCCCATGGCTGGCAACGGTGGAGCTCCTCCTGTGAAATTCTGAAGTTCTGAAGTCTTTGTGCCAGACTTTGAGGAGGTAACTTTTTTTCATCTGGACTAATCTGGTCCCTGGATCCGGCCCCATACTTCATTGCGGTCAGCCTGAATTTGTGACTTCCCCCAGTCCAGCATTTGCTTTAAAAGACTCCCATCCTTCCCACTGTTCCCCAACGCATATCCATGCTCCCTGTCACACCAATTATGTGTGGGATATACTTGGCTGGAATACATTCCATTTGTGTATGTGGGTGTACATAATTGTGTTATGGTTTGAGGGGAGTGGAAACCTTCTCAAGCAACAACTACAACCTTGTTAAGGTGAACCACAATAGTCACTAAATTAACCTGTGGTTAACCCCTCGGTAGTTTGGCACAAAAGCAGTCAGGCTTAACTTAGAGGCACTGTATTAATTATTTATGCAGCACACAGACAGTAATAAAGTGAAAATACTACACAAGAAAAATCCAACAACAATTTAGAAAATAGAGTGAAATGTAATAAGTAAAATGAGACCAAAATGACAAAATTCTAATACGTGAAACTGGAGATATGCGATTTCAAAGTTTTAGGTAAGTGTAATCCTTAAAAACACAATTCAACACTCCCTATCGTTGCCCATTCTCAGTTGCAAAGACCCCAAAACCTCAGCATTTAAATTACAATTTAATTGAGACCAAACATAACATTTTAACCTGTTCCCAATCAAAAGCTAGCCCATATTAAATACAATAAAGTAAACCAATGTTATCCTTTGATAGAGGTAGGCCTTACAGTTGTTAAAAATAAACGTAGTAGTTTTGCACTACCAGGAAATGTGAAACTTAAAAATAAATGACCCACTTTTTCAATACTATGCACCCTACCCTGTGGGCTGTTCAGGGCCTTCCTTTTGGGTAACTAATATGTATTAAAAAGGAAGGTTTAGTCCTGACAAAAGGCTTATTTTGCTAGGCCAAACTGGGAGTTAAAACTGCACTACTAGCTCAGAACTGAAAGTCAGTCAAACAACCCTTGGAGTCGCTCAGGTCGTCCTGAGAAGAAGGATATGGTAAAGTTCTCTTTCAGCAAGGTAGGACTCAAGCAGGCGGACATTGCTTTTGTGGTCCAGACAGGCCTCTATAAGCAGGAGAGATTATATGGTAGCAACAGGGCACTTCTCTGAGGTCCAGGCAAGCTAGCAGCAGGGCAGCCCTCACGGGAACAAAGGAGTCCTTCTGCAGTCTTCCACAGGTCCGGGAGCATGCTCAAGAGTTGGGTTCATGGTCCAATATTTATACCTGGTGCCAACTTTTGAAGTGGGAGAAACATCTAGGCTACCATCACTTCTGGTTCTGGAAAGTTCCTCCTTCCCCTGCCCAAGCTCCAAGTAGTTTACAGTGACAAAAGAGTGGTGTCAAGTTCCTTTGTGAGAATACTAGAGGCAGCCCTTTTAAATGTTAGTGGGGCAGGGAACACCTATGGCCCACCGGTACTACCAACATCTAGTCCCCTTTTGTTTCAGTTCTTGGTAGGAATACACAAAGGCCATATGCCAAGCTATTCACAGTCATGTGACCCACAGACACCGGCTGCAGGCACCAAATGGTTAGGATAAGAAAATGCCAATTATCTAAAAGTGCCATTTCCAGAACTGTGACTTAAAATCCAAAAATACCACTAAAGAGGATTTGAAATTACAATTTATTTAAGACCAAACATAACATTTTAACCTGTTTTCAATCAAAAGCTAGCCCTTATTAAATACTAAAAGGTAACCCAATCTTATCTTTTGATAGAGAGAGGCCTTACAGTCGTTAAAAATAAACGTAGTAGTTTTTCACTACCAGGACATGTGAAACTTAAAAATAAATGACCCACTTTTTAAATACTATGCACCCTCCCCTGTGGGCTGTTTCGGGCCTTCCTTTTGGGTAACTCACATGTATTAAAAAGGTAGGTTTAGTCATGACAAAAGGCTTATTTTGCTAGGCCAAACTGCACTACAGGCTGCAATGGCACAATCAAGACATGTTTTAAAGTGCTACTTTAGTAGGTGGCACAGTGAGTGTTGCAGGCTCCGTATTAGCATGTAATTTAAAGGTCCTGGGTATATGGAGTGCCATACTAGGGGTTTACAAGTAAATAAAATGTACCAATCAGGTGTAGCCCAATTATGTGTAGAACACAAGCACTGGTTCCCGTTGTCAAATTGTAAGGAGTCCTAATGCCAACAAAAACTAATTTGGAAAACAGGAGGGGTAAAGGCAAAACGTTTGGGGGTGACCCCGCAGTGAGGGTCAAGTCCAACACTGGGGATGGTTTGCTTCATTGAAGCCACGTAATTGCACCAATTCACTAAATCAAATTTGACTTAATTTGCAGGCAGTGTTTTTTTTCATCATTGTTCATTCTTAATAAAAAAGAAAGAACAGAAACAAAGTACACATGCCACTCAGGTATGTGGTAGATGGGGCAGCCTGAGTTTCAAACAAACCATCTTGGGATAGGTCTAGCTATGCTGAATACATGGAAGATTTTTTAGGCTACTCAGATAAAGTACATTTGCTTACAATTAACCTAAATACAAATATAAATCACTCTTGCATATCAGCCGTGGATCTGGCCTTTAAATGATATTGGAACCTTGAAAATCCAATCACCCTCCTCCAAAAATAAACATGTACATAATACCTAATTTGATTTTTGGTTATCCCCCCACTTCCATTCTCCCTTCCCTAACTCCCTCCATCCCTCTTCCCTGCATTCATTTTATTCTATCCTACTGCACATCTCACCTCACTCTTAATGCTCTTCCAGCACTTTCTTTCCATTTCATCTCTCTTTATGCCACACTCCTTCTTTCCTCCCATTCCTCCTTTGTTTTCTCCCTCTCTTTAATTTCTTCCCTCCTCTCCTGCCTCCCTTCCTCTTTACTTTCTTTCTATCCTGTTTTACCCGCTTCCTCCTTCCTTCTTGCCTTCCCTCCTCTGTAGCAGGGTCATACGCATAGAGATATTGATCGAATCACATCTTTCTGCTTTGTTTTAGTACACAAGTCTTATTCTTATGAACAAACAGCTAACTCATGTTAGTAATGCATGGTGCTTACTCTCTTTACCTAAAACAGCATATCTCTTCTCTCAATTAAATTCCTCTATTTTAACTTTATGCATTTACCTAGCTTAAAAACAAAGCAATTATCGTGAATGGTTTGCTTAAATAATGACTGCACCTGCTGCTGCTTAAAATTGCACTCTTTGAAGCAGGTCTAATCTGTCAAATATCTCATCAACATGGAACACACAGTGCAAGGCAGAATTTATATTTTCACATCAGTATTCATATTAGAGCAGTTTACTCTTTTAAGAATACCCTCAGGACTTAACACCTTGTCCTTATAAGTAGAATGCTCTTACAGCAGGAACATTACATTTACTTAAGTAAACGAAGGATTCAGTCTTTGGAATAGTGCCATTAAAATTATCAAATTGCTCTTGTTATTTTCATCACGCTCTTCATGGTGAAATATGCAAATAAAGGTTAGAAGGTGTTTTAGGGGCTATTTGTCTGTCCTTAATAAATCCACGATGAATCACATCCTCACAATATACTTAATAAAGATCACAACAAAAACATAACATCCCACTATTTCACTTAACATCTGGATAAAAGTGCCCATGATATATACTATAAGTAGTATCTAGTTCTGGATTTAATGTTCCTATTGCAGACACATCCTGATATTCGAATGCACCTGATATAAAGAAACCTATGTAGCTGTTTAGTTGCAATAATTTATTAGAAGTTATCAGTTGCATCTTTGAGTCGCCAACAGTTTATGCCACTTAGTTTGAGGGCTTCCATCCTTCCTCCACTTTCATCCCACGCACTAAAGGAAGGAGACTTGTCATTGGCAGGGAGACCTGCCAATCTGCTTCAACATGCCTTCTACTTCCTCTCACCCACTCAAAGGGTCACAAAGAGAATGTATGGCACTGTCTGTCAGTAATCTACATCCTTTATTTACTTTTTTACCATTTTCCATAGTCCGGACTTGGCCAAAGGGCATCAGAGAGTTGTACAAACAGTGCTTAATTTGTAAGACAATGGGTCCCGGTGCCTAAAGCTCTGCTCAGAAGCCTCCATCCAGTGCTATCAAATATCTACGTGCCAAATATAAAGGCTATATGTACAGCACCTCTTTAATCCACTGCCAGACACTCCCTGCCCATTTATCTCACTCTTGCAGGTTCCATCTTTCTCCCTTTGTGATGGCTTTTCCTTCTTTTTCCTCCTCCTTCTTACCCCTTTTTGTGTGTTTTCCTCTCTTGCTTTCTATAAATGTTTAATTAGGAAAAATGAGTAAGAGTGGGCCCCACTGGCAACCGTCTCCTCAAGTTAAGCACTGTTTGCAAGACAGCAAGACATTTTAGAGATAACACATATAAAGGAACAAATATACAACTGGAATCAAAAGGAATAGAGTGTTCATTTTTACATATGAGCAATACCTGAAATGAAGTACATTAGAAAACAATGATAGTAAAAGGACAATAATGCAAAAAGAGAACAGAAGGAGTGAACAGTTCAAACTGGGCTAGGTAGTTAGGGTCATCCAAGGCAATGGGACAAACCTTGTTTCAACCAGTGTCTCTAAAATAAGAGATATTTTAGATCCTGTTTGAACCTGATCATGCATGACATTATGTGAAGGGTTGGTGGTAGGGAGTTCCAAAGTTTGTTGTGCTGCATGTAGTACAACTTTCAGTGTTATGAGAAGGGGATACCAGAGAGAAGTTATTTCCCATAATTCATTATGGAAAGAATCAATGCCTGGACCACAGATTCCACGTCCTGCTCAGGAATGAACTACATAATGTCTAAAAGCGTTTTAGCTGGTTGCTTGCATTTTTGGCCATACCAAGAATTGCCTATGGAGGTCCAGATGATTATCAAGGGTACAACCAAGAGATTTAGCATTCTCCACAATGGCCAGATTTTCTTTCAGGGGAGAGGAGGATTTAAGCCACTCTTGGAAAAAGTGGTTTGGTATTTTTGATGAGATTAGTAAGCATTCAATTTTTTGCAGGATTGAGTTTTACGTATGGGTTAGATATTTATTTTTGCCTTGCTCTGCCTTTCAGTCACCCAACGTGCTGTCCAATGCTTATGCAGCTCCGGCTCCTTAGAGATTTCTGTTGCCAGTACCCAGCCTGCAATCACCATTGTCCATCATTCACAGAACTCTTGTGGCCAAAAGTAAGCCCTTAGGAGAGGAGGGAGGAAATAGGCTTTATTTGAAAGGTGACCACTGCCAAATCTGGAAACAAACACCTTCACATTTGAATGCCTGGGCCCTGATTTTGCCAGGTCAGGAATGAGCAGCGTATTAAGTCCTTGCTTTTTACCTCTGCTTTTGGAGTGTTGCAGGCATGCTTACATAAATGTAAAATTAAAACAACAAGCCCTAGAATGCAAAGAAAATTCCAATTGGAAATCTGACATCCTTTGAGCTTCATGGAAGGATACAAACATCCACCTATTGTGTAAGATAGAACAGGTATCTCTATACATTTATATAGTAAGTGCTTTTATTGAAGTATACTCAACAGTGGTATCCTACCCCTTCATAATGAACACAACCAGTAACCATTGTCAAGAACCCCCTGGGTTGCAATGCTTTGACTCCTGTGAAGAGTGGGAGAAGAGCAAAATATTTGCAATTCAAAAGGAATCCACAGTAGCAGAGGTGGCTTCCTTATTGGAAAGTATTGTGTTGAGTTGTATTACAGTTATTGCACAGAGAGAGACATCCAAGATGGCCGTCAGGTTGTGCCAGCACAAGTTACAGTTCTAGTGTTGTTCTTCAACAATCGAGCTGTTAATAGGCGCGCGCAGCTTGAGCACCGCGCACTTCAACTGAGCTCTGACTGGAGTCCAGAGGCAAAATATGAGAGCGCTTATCCTGAAGTAAAAGTTGTCGGCAAAGGCACCATAGTTCAATGTAATCCTGAGGTAAAAGTTATCTGCGAAGGCACCGTAGACCATAAGAACAATTCAAGTAAGTCTCATATAAATTTTGGCAATGTAAAGTCGGAGAATGTTTCAAGGCGATTCGCAGCATCCTGAGAGTTCCACTTGGATTCTATGTAAACACTTGATATGAATAATTCCAAAATATGACAGAGAGCCTATTTATAACTGTATTTAGACACTACCGACTTCGAAGTAGTCGGCAGGGTTTTAGAGAGTTGTCGGCTGAGTTTCCAGAAACAAGCATTACTAAAACATATCGGAGACGTTGTAGAAAGTGTTGTTAACTGTTTAATATCGATATGGTCCAGAGATATCCAAAGGTCCTGGTGATAACGTATCATAAGGAGAATCTCAAACAAAAAGCATTGTTACCTACAAAGGAACATTTAAAAGACAGTCAATAAGAATTCCAGGTTCATAAGTCATATGACAGTATTTAATTCTATAAATATTTATATTTGTATAGCAACCACTAATTACAAAAGAAACTTAAGGCAAGAATGAACTAATAATACGTGCCTACAGAGACAATGATATTCAATAAGAAAACATCAAATTGACTATTATCTCAATCGAATATCAGATAGTCCTTCATTGAATCTATTTATTATAAATACTGATAAATACCAGTTGAGAGAAAGAGAGAGGCAAATTCCTCAGAAAGTGCAGGTAAAGAATGTGGAGTATAATAGGAGAAAAGACCTAATTCATTGTTGGTAATGTTATAGGTGTTAAAGAAAACAATGTGTCCCTAGTAATTGTGATTGTAATTTTTCAGGTGTCACTTCAAGGTAAATATAGAAGAGTCTAGCAGACTAAACAAAAGAAGAAACTGACCTGTTAGAAATGGGGTCTTTGGTTGGCAGTCAGGTTACCCCATGTCCAAGCAAGTACCCTCACTCTAGTCAGGGTAAGTCACACACAATCCAAATTACCCTGTTCCCATCCTCTGGTAGCTTGGCACTGAGCAGTCAGGCTTAACTTAGAAGTCAATGTGTAAAGTATTTGTGCAATAACTCATGCAATAACACAGTAGAACACCACATAAACAAACCACACAGTGTTTAGAAAATGTATAATATTTATCTGGTAAACTGCAGGTCAAAACGATTAAGATGCAATAAGTATATTTTGGAATATCACTGTAAAAATGATATAAAGTGTCTTTAGTCTCTTAAAAGCAACAAATGTCTCTTACAAGCACAAAGTACCTGGTTTGTGTGCAAAATCTCTGCAAAGAACCGCAGAGGAGGAGATGCGTGGAAAACAGGGAGGTGTGTGTCAATTTTTTCGGGCCGCACACGGTGATGCTTCATTTATTTTCCAGGCAGGGATGGCTGTGCGTCAATTTCTGGCGCTCGGTCGTGGATACTCTTTGGGTTGTGGGGTTTTTGGATGCCCGCGGGATGATGCATTGAAATCTGGCGCTGACAAGATGAAGTCACAGGGGGCTGCGTCGATCCGGTGGGCATTGCGTGGAAATTTCTACTGCATGGCAGGCGCATTCTTCTCTGTAAGTTGGGCTACGTCATTCCGGCTTGGCTGTGCGTCGATTCAGTGGGCCATGCATCGAATTTCTGGTCGCTTCGCTGGCGCTGTGTTGATCTTCTCATTGCAAAGTCGAGCTGCGTTGTTCCGGTTTGGCGTGCAGTGAATTTTTCACCGCAATGCAGGCTGTATGTCGTTTTTGGCAGGCTGTGCGTTGATTTTCGCTGCACAAGGAGTTATTCTTGTAGAGATGAAGTCTTTTTTGTCCTGAGACTTCAGGGAACAGGAGGCAAGCTCTATCCAAGCCCTTGGAGAGCACTTCTCAGCACAGCCAGAGAGCACTAAGGCAGCAGGGCAAGAGCAAAGCAGCAGTCCTTCACAGAAAGCAGTGAGGTGAGTCCTTTGGGCAGCCAGGCAGTTCTTCTTGGCAGGTTGCAGGTTCGGGTTCAGGTTCTCTTCTCCAGGAAGTGTCTGTTACAAGAGTGTCTTGTCAAGAAATGTCTTACTTCAGAAGTGTCTGAGTTGGTAGGGGCAGAGGCCCTGTTTAAATACCCAAATGTGCATTTGAAGTGGGGGAGACTTCAAAGAGTGGCTTAGAAGTGCTCAAGGTCCCCTTTCAGTTCAATCCTGTCTGCCAGGGTCCCTGCTAGGGTGTGTGGCAGTCCTTTGTGTGAGGGCAGGCTACTGTCCTTTAACATGTAAGTGTCAGGCCCTCAATCCTCCCAGCCCAGGAAGACCCATTCAAAATGTAGATGCATGCAAGTGAGGCTGAGCATTCTGTGTTTGGGGTTTGTCTGAGTGAATGCACAAGGGAGCTGTTAACTGAACCCAGCCAGATGTGGATTGTAAGGCACAGAAGGATTTAAGTGCAGAGAAATACTCACTTTCTAAAAGTGGCATTTCTAAAATAGTAATATTAAATCCGACTTCACCAATCAGCAGGATTTGTATTACCATTCTGGCCATACTAAATATGTCCTTCCTACTCCTTTCAGATCAGTAGCTACCCCTCAAACAGTATATGATGGTAGCCCTAATGTTAGCCTATGAAGGAGCAGGCCTCACAGTAGTGCACACACAAATGTAGGAGTTTTATACTACCAGGACATTTAAACTACAGAGGTACATGTCCTGCCTTTTGTCTACACAGCACCCTGCCCTATGGATTACCTAGCGCTTACCTTAGGGGTGTCTTATATGTAGAAAAAAGGGAGTTTTAGGCTTCGCAAGTGCTTTTAAATGCCAAGTCGATTTGGCAATGGCAGGCCTGTGACATGGTTCAGGGGCTACTTCAGTGGATGGCACAATCAGTGCTGCAGGCCCACTAGTAGCATTTAATCTACAGGCCCTGGGCACATATAGTGCACTTTACTAGGGACTTAAAAGTAAACTAAATAATCCAATTGAGTATGATCCAATGTCATCATGTTTAAAGCGAGAGAGCATATGCACTTTAGTGCTGGTTAGCAGAGATAAAGTGCGCAGAGTCTAAAAACCAGGAAAAACACTATCCAAAAAGTGGAGGGAGGCAGGTGAAAAATTAGGGGTGACACCCCTAAGACTGTCAGGTCTAACAGGACCTCTGAGGCAGTCTCTCTTATCCCATTCCCCTTTCCCCTTCCAGAGTGCTCAAAACAAGGAACTATTTGTTGCGAGTAGCTTGGGTTAGGAATTGAGGATTAATCTTCTGCTCCTGAGGGAATCGAATTAAGGTACTCTGACAACCATTTAAACCACAAATGCTGCAATGCACAACCTAAGGTTGAAAAAAAAGTAACTTTCTATTTTGGACTCATCATCTGGAGCAGTCTTTCAGCATCCTTAGAAAAAGACCATTGAGGTGAAGAAGAGAGAAAGAAGGTGGTCAAATGACCATTACATAGAATACTTATAGCAGAATCATGAAAACATAGATTTTGTAACAATATAGATACATGGTGGCTTAGAGTCCCTAAATAATCCTCAAAGAACAAAAAACAAACTATTACTAATTATCATTTTTTCATTTCAAGATAATAAATCACATGGTGCTGCATGTCTTGCTCTCATGCAAACAGTGCTTAATTCCTCTTCCTTTGTTCCAGAAATATTGGAGATGCTCCTAAATGGGAAAAAGATTAACCTTTCCTTCAAATAGCACTTGATTGGATACTGCACTATTGGCTTGAGTCCTATGTCCTGAAACTTGTCTCATGATGAGCTTGCGCTCTTCCCAAATTTTAACATTGGTGTGGTTAAGATCTGGGAAAATAGTGCCCTGACCTGTGTTTGAAAGCTATGCCAGGAGAGTGCTCGTTCCAGCATGTGAGCCAACATGGCCTCTTTTAGGGAGCTCCATTTTCTGACCACCTCCACTGGAGACACATCTGCACACCTCAATATCACATTGTTAATTTCTGGATCACTAATTTGACAATGGCCTCCGATGAAGAGTGGGAGGTCCCCAAGTCTTTGACTTGGGAGGTCTATGCAGCATTTTCTATAGCCTGTGTCTTAAGCTCTAACCCAAAAACCACAATGGAGATAACCTCAGCTATTGACAGAAAATACTTGCTATATACAAGACTGAACTCCTGTTTGTTTGTGTATTCTCAACCACATATTTCTACGTGGCAAGCTTCATCATTGAATCCTCAACTGGTATGGGTTTATGGTAGCAGGTCGGCGGGAAGTCATTAAGCTCCACCCTACACCCCATTTCCTGTTTTTAGCAATGCCAGGGCTGCCCGTTAAAATTAAAAATAACTTAGCAACCTTAGGCATTATTAAAACTCCCTTTTTCCAATGCCCTTGTTTAAACCTGCAGGTGATAAAATGAAGGTATCTCCCAGCAAGAGGGGTTACTCCCATCCGGTACCATAAAACAGTACTGGATGAGGACTCGATAATGAAGCATGCCACATAGAAATATGTGGGTGAGGGTCCTCTAAAAAACAGTTCTGTCCTCTATTTAACAAGGCCTTTCTGTCAATAGCTGACATTGCCTCCTTGTGTTTTTTGTGCTAGTATGTAGGGGACTGAGTGAACACTTTCTTTGTCCCTGTTTCCCTTTAGTGGTTTCTTGATATTAAGTACTAATCCGCCATTCGACTTTAGTGACCCATTGCTGAGGAGACCCACAAAGAGTCTGCCTTCGGTCGTTCTGCCTCTCACCTCCTCCATAATCCTTTAATTATTTTTATCTCAATCCATTGGGTTACCCTCTGTAAATCCATGAGTCTGCCAACAAAGATGACCCAAATTCTGTTAGACTCAGCTCACATGCCAGATCACTACTTGATGGTTTCTTTGTTTGTGTGAGGATTTTGCTGGAACAAAACTGATGCTTGCCTCTGAGCTCTTTTTGTTCATTTTATTTATGTGGCATTGTGCCAGAGAACCCTTCACTTCATCAGAAAAGTGCTCAGTGCTCAGTCACGCCAGCTGCTTTCCAGTCTCCACACCCTAGAATTGCTCCCCTCAAAGGTAAAGGTATACCTTCACTCTGCAGGAGAACCTCCCAACACCAATTCTTTGGTGCAATACATCTGCTTCATTCTTAGGATCACTCCTGAGCCAGATTTGGGAGCACAAGCTATGGGAACTAGCTATACCAGGCGATTCAGGTTTGGCTTCCCCTCTCCACTATTACCAGATCACTGTTCAACTTCTCAGCACTGCTGAGGGTGGTATATGGAATGGTTCTCATCAACCTTCTTCCCTATGTGATGTCAAATTGCCATCAGGCAGGTAAGACAAGGAAAAGTTAATTCAGCCACAGATTCGGGTTGCCTGGCCTTGCCTGTGTCTTGAAACTCCAAGGGACACTCCCTGAGTAGGTTGCTGTTTCCTTTACCCACAGTGAAACATGCATGGGTCTTCTGCACGCTCCATAACCACAACCAAACCTGAAAATGAAACCACACCTGATCTCACAGTAATTCTAACTGCATTGGTACCCTGCTGGTTCTGCTACCTCCAACATGTCATTTAAAAGACTTTTTCAAGACAACCTCATGTACCTTATGTATTTTATTTTTATTGAATATCAGATCCATAATCCAATAGAGCACTTTCCAATTAGCAAAAGCATACTTATGTATATGTAAGTACAAAATTAGAAGGTCAAACTCGTATCCCTCGAGAGTCAAGTGTTCAAGCAATATGTACCAGGTAATCCTTGTTTTTAAGTCTCATGTTCCCTCTTTATAAAATAAGTGAAGTGTGGTTTCATTCAGGGCAGAAATCACAATATAATAGCACAGTATACTGAACAGCAACAATTATTTATAAAAACATCAAAGGCGTCTTCCATCATTCAAGAGGTTATAGGATCATTTGGCAGCCATTCTCATTTGGAAGTGCCCTGGAAGACAGTATTTTGAGCTCTCCCCCAAAGGTCTTTAGTGAAATGATTGTCCATCTTGAATACAGACACTGGGTCCTCTTCCTGAGGACTGTGTTCTTGACCCTGCATGTTCGTGGAACTTTTTAGCGACTTACAGTATCCTAACAATATATACTTGGAATACATTATCCCACATTAAATTGCCAAAACTACAACATGGATTGATAAAGCCAAGAGAGTTTTTTTAGGGCAATTGGTGAAGAGTGAATATGTGATACGGGTAGAATGAAACATTCTTCTGTCTGCTAATTTATTAGCACACCAATGCATAGTTGCAGTGTGGATATTATGGTATACAGATGATGGCTGGAAATATATATGGACTTTTCTTATTTACATAGTACCTCATCCTACAGTACACTGTTGCTTTTTACGCATGCTAACAATGGTAAAAACAATGTAGTCTACAATAACATTTCACAGCGATTCGTTGTAAATCCTATGGGTGTTTGGTTTTTCTAAATTGTATATGGTTCTTGTAGAACCATTGACAAGGCCTTGCCACATTCTGAGATACTATATAAAACCTAACATTTAATTATAAACTTATAAACAATATTATTAAAATTATCTGCCAGTATATCTTCAATGTAGGCATTATTAACTGATTTTCTAAAATCAATCCTCAATTTCAGATTTATTTGTAGACTGCATAATGCTCAGCTTCTTAGAGACCACTGTATTCCACAGATTGTATTAAACTACACTTAGATGTGATATCAAGAGGGACAACGATTCAAAAGAGCCTCAGGAAAACATGGAGGGCAAATATTAGGTAAATAATAATACAACTGGAATCTGAGTTTTTGGGGCCTGAATGCCATGCATATAAAGAATGGGGGAAAGGTGTGGCCACTTATCTACCAACACATTAAATTTAAATGTGGCCTATGATTGAAATAGAGTTGTTTGACCTGATAGCCTTCGGGTGGTCTTCCCCCAACTTTTGGCCTGCCTCCCTCCATTTTTCTGACCTTGTTTTTGCTGTTTTTTGGGGGTTATGCACACTTTATCACTGCTGACCAGTGCTAAAGTTTAGGGTAGAGTGCTTGTGCTCTCCCCCTCAACATGGTAATATTGGGTCATACCCAATTAGCATATTTAGTCCCTAGTGAAGTGTAATACTTGTGCCCAGGGTTGATAAATTAAATGCTACTAGTGGGCCTGCAGCACTGATTGCAGGGCATGTGTGTGTAGTTTTGCTACCACTTTGATTTAGCATTTAGAACCCTCTGCCAAGCCTTAAACTCTCCTTTTATTACACCTAAATCACTACTAAGGTAGACCCTTGCTAGCCCACTTATGTAAATAAAAGGCAGGACATATAATTTAAAGTTTTACATACCCTGATAGTGAGACACTCCCAAAGTCGTATTACACTACTGTGAGGCCTGCTCCTCTCATAGGCTAACATTGTGAACTCTGTAATTCCTGATTAGAAAGGAGTACCCGCATCATGTTTCATATCTTTGGAATGGTTATAATAAATCCTCTTTAGTGGTTTAGTCGGATTTAATATTACTATTTTAGATGTGCTGTTTTGATCTTATTAATGACTGAGCTGACAAAAATCTCTGGAATACACTTCTCAGTTCAAAGAAGACATGTATTATTATTTCACCACGAGGTTCCTAAAAGGAGATTAGCATGTTGAAAGCACACATTTAAAAATAGTCACAGCAATGAAAGAAAAACATACCAAAATGATTCTCCACTGCAATGTACACAGCAAATATTTGTATTTATATCATATTATAATGCAAAGCAAATAATGAAGTAAAAGTTCATCACCACACGGCCTACCAAGCTCTTCATCTTTCTCATGCCAGCAAGACGATGACCACGTTCGACTGTGAAAGAGAAAGAGATCTCCACCCTCATAGGAAAGATATCAGGCATCCGACGTCGAGAATTCTGATTGAGGCCACTCACTCTCTCACTGTCGCGCTGGGTATTTTGATATCTTAAGAAACCAAAAGGAACTTTCTGGAAAAAAAAACTCATTTTGTAATTCAAACATGCTGGCTAGTTTAGGTATGCTTTGAAAATAACACTTTGGGGTTTGGTCACAATCCTAAGGTGTCAAATCAAAACAAGGACGTTCCTTGCCGTCTGAGTACATCCTTATCAACCAAAGCCCCTGGTGGGAAAAAGCACGAGAACAAGCACAGTTTACAATTTGAAAAAGTACGAGCAGATTTAACATGGCAGTGTCTAATGCTACGATAAAGTCAATAGGCAGCTAAACCGAATTCAAAATGTAGTCTGCAACTGGTGAACACTAGACAGCTAATCCAGGTGCAAGTGGTGCAACACAAAGTCAGTGGTCAAAAACACATATTTCACTACAGATGCCAGTTTTGGAAAGTAGGCATTTCTCTGTTCTTACTGCTCTACACAGGACGGCTAGGAGTGGCTCAGTACACATCTAAATATATCTGCATTCTGATGGCCCTTCTTAGGCAGAAAGGTAGGAAGGGGCTCACACTTACACTTCAAAGGGTAGTGGCCTGACCCCACACAAAGGACTGATTAACCCCCAATGATAGCCTGGCAGACAGGACTGGGTTGAAAGTGATGCTGGTGCACTTCAAAGCCATTTTTTGATGTATCCTCCACTTCAAAGGAATATTTCAGTGTATGTACTGGGTCTCTGACCCCACCAAATCAGACATTTCTGGACCTGCAACTGGACTCTGTCAGAAGAACTGCTGTGCTGCAGCAAGTACTGTTACTCTGCTGGACTACTGATCAGGAAAGGCTGCTTTCCTGCTGTACTACCCTGCTACTCTCTAACTCTGCTGAGGGAGAGTTGGAATTGCCTTGCACAACAAGTGATCTCCAAGGGCTTGTTGGCTTGCCTCCTGTTGGTTGAGGCTCAGGTCCATCAAAGTCTCTAACCCTGCTCCTGTGCCTGAATTAGTGGAAGTAGACCCAGAGACTTGCTGCACAGAAATTGATGCATCTCTTGTCTGCGTGTAGCAGCACCAATGCATCAACATGGTTGCAGAAGTAAAATCAGTGCATCACTTGCAGAATCTTAGCATTGCCTTGAGAGCCCAACGCATCGCACCGTGCTTCACTTCCGCAGCAATCTACGGAGATCGGCACATCCATGGATTGTGCGGGAAAACCCATCGCACTTCAGAACCAGCGGCTCTAGGTTCAAGGCTTGTCTTTGGAATTAATGCAGTGCCATACCTGCAAGAGCCCGATCGACGCATCTCCCCATGCATTTCTCTGTTTCGACAAGGAGAGGTACTTTGTTCCCCAGTGCCTGCATGTTTCCTGTAGCTGGCCTGCGCTCTTTTGCAGGTGAACAAACTTTGACTTTGCCCTGATCGAGCATGACCTAAAATAACCTCCAGCAGCACTATTCGCTTTTAAGCACTATTTTGCATTTATTCTTGAAAAAAATCATATATCAACTTCTACACATTGGACTCTTGTTGTTCTGCTCTTAATTAATTGATAAAATGATAATCTATTTCTCTTTTTGTGGCATTTTCACTGTGTTACTGTATGAGGTATTGCATAAATACTTTACATATTGCCTTCTAAGTTAAGTGCACAGGATAATTTAGTTTGTGTTGTGACTTATTTCTGACTAGGATTGTGGTCCCTACTTGGACAGGATGCATACCTCTACCAACTAGAGACCCTGTCGCGTGGGCTCTCATTATCCTAAATGAGACTACTGGATTTCTAGGCAGCAGGATCGATAACGGTGTGGGGGACTGAGTTTGACCCACGTGTAAGGAACTCTGTCACCCTAAATCCGGTTTTTGCTCCGGCTAACTAGCAGTGCCTCATTTCTCTCACGGGGAAGAGATGATTGGGCAGCCGAGCGCATGACATCTTTGGAACTTCTCAGGGAAGTCGTGGTCACTCAGATCCAAACCAACTCTCTCATTTACAGTATGATCTCATATACAAATGACAAAGGCAGTATAAGTTTTATATAATGTTTTAATAAAACGACTGTATTTTAGATAATAAGGCGTGAGCCGCAATAACCAGAATCATACAACACAGTAGGATTGAAATAGTCACCAGGAGAGTAAAACATAAGAACAAAGCTATCATCGTGTCTAATAGTTTCTACTCTCCCTCTGCTTGTTCTATTTCGAGCACAACATGTTAAGCTTCTAACTTGCCTTTCTGAGTCACTGGGGAGACATAAGCCCTCATACCTGAGCAAAGGCCTGTGATCTTGGTTCAGCATCTGCAACGAGGCAGTCAGCGTCTAGTTGTGGTTCCCTGGTCGGAATCTCCCTCTTGCGTGTATTGGGACAAGGAAGTGTTTTTATAACTAACATGTCAGCGTGATCACAAAATGTCCCTACGCAGAAGTGCCAAAGACTAAACTCCTACCACGTCTATCGGCAATGTACCAGACTGTATCCTTGACTGAAGCACAGAGTGAATGTGTTATGGAGAACTCCAGTGCTGAAGTAGGCTAAACAGTGTGATATGAATATAAAACAAGACCGTAGAACTGGCTATTTGAAAAATAACAGTACGAAGCCTAATAAAAAGTATTTAGAGCAAAGTGCACAGAGGCTCTAAGCTGCAAGCAAATGAATAAAATATATCCAGGGCAAAGTGCACAAAGGCCTAAAGCCTGAAAGCTAATGCACAAAGAATACGTAAAACTAACCACACTACAACCCCATTTCTAACAAGAGGCATTCATTTCCAGTTATTATTTCAGATGTAATCATGCAGCTGTACCTTTTGATGACTAGTCCCAGAATATCTCTAGAGGAGATTGCTGGATGTCCTAAAATGCAAAGCCTTGTGTGGAGCTGGTCACCATAACCCCAAGCGATTCAATGTCACAACTGTCCACACATTCTTAGAAGATGGACCTTCTACAGGATCCTCAATTTTTGCTCCATTTTTTGTAACTTTATTTGTTAAGAAAGGAAAGTATAAGTTCTGTATTCAAATCTATGTCACTCATATGTTCATGTTGAATGGGACATCCTGAAAGCATTTAAGTGGCATTTAAGCACTAGGTGCTGCATCATCAAACAAAACAACAGTTGGCAGAAGCAGCAGCAAGTACATACAGGTCGCTATTTAGACTTTGTTATCCAAAGTATGTACAGTCGTTATTGCGGAGTTCTTTACTTCCACCATGGCAAGGATGCTCCGTCCATCAAATTTAGAGATATTAGCTGGCTCAGCAGATATCTCTTGCATTTTCAGGAACCACCGTTACTGTGCATCATTTAAATACATTAAAAGTTTGATGGAGCCATCTGTCAAACAGACAACTGTTTTTTTTATTTTCAAAACAAAATCCAAAAGAGAGACTCTGTTTTTGAAAATAAAGAAAATTATTCCCTTACCATGGGAGTTTTTCCCCATAGTGTGTGATCATTTTGAAATTTCCCTGCCCTCTGCCACCAGGTTTTACCCTGTGGTGACACACACTGAAAAAGTGCCATGTGTTCACTCATTCTTAACAGGTCAGGCAGAGAAATGGTAAATGCTGTGACAGCCCTTACTCTGTTGGACAATTGGAGGTGTATGTCGGTGGCAGAGACTACTCCATATCTGCTGCCAACATATGGCAGGTCCACTTGCCTCTAAATGAGGTGAGTGCACCCTGGATTAGCAGAGAGGGTACTTCATCACCGTTTAGACACAGTACCCGCTCCACCAAAATCTAAACTGGGCCCCTAGATTCCTACACAGGATCCCTATTTGGTGATCCTTATCACTGTTTTATTTGTTGATCCTTATAACTGTTCACCACTCAGGGGCCAAGAATATTTTCGAATACTTAATCATTTAAAAAATGTAAATACAGACATAACTCTCTGAAAAAGCATGGCACGATCATTGGGCCTCGGTTAATGTTGTTTTCAACTAGACATGAAGGACTTTGATATCCTAGCTAATGTCAATCTATCAATGATTGAGGAATAATCCTGGGCTGATTCCTGTAAACCTGTTACATTCTACATGTGGAGGTGAAGAGCGCAGGGCCCAAGAATGACTGCCCAGTGGTAAACAGATCAAATAAGGCAAGGGAAACTGAGATATCTTTGTGAAGCAGCATTTTGAGATAATCAACACATCCCAATGCACTACGTAGCAGAGGCGATCATTTTCATGGCAGTCAGATAGTTTTAGATTGATATCTTTGCAGGGGTTTTAGTGGGCATAGGAAGTGGAAAGAAAGGTGGGATGAGATTTATTCAAGCTTCTTGGTCAGAACTGGGTTCCTTAACTAGAGAGAAGATGTAGGAATGTTTCCAAGGTACAGGGACAGGTATAGTGCTAATGAAGAAATTACAGAAATCAGTATATACTTGGCACAGGATTTCAAGAGCAAGTGCCATGATGTATGGGTGGCATGGACTGATGAACATCCTGGTTTAATATACCATTGAGAATGTTGGACCTCTTCAGTGGCGGGACGGACAAAGGAGGTTGAGAGACTTGGCCCCCATAGGTTCTAAATGACCGTGGGCCACAAGTGCTGAATTAAGTTTCTATTTGAGTGTTAAAGCATGCTTCAATAGCAGTGATTTTATTGCAAAAGAAAGTATAGGGTTTGGAACAAATCTCATATGAAGGCTCAATGTAATTGTTCAAGGCTGGCGGGTATGAAAGTTATTCAACAATGTAAAATATCTTGTGGGAAAAGATTCTACATTTTACCATTGCCTAACATATTAGTTAGCATGAGCCACAAGGAACAATTGCTAATTGTCCTTTATGTCTGCTGTATATAAAACCTTTGCAGTTGTGCCTTAGGAAAGATGCCATGGGATGTTCTAGTTTTCTGTATTGTCGTTTTGCCAATCTAAGAATATTGGTGTACTAAGATGCAGACGAAGATGAGTCATATGTCTTAAAAGGCTTGTAAGGAGTTGCCTAATCCAATGTATTGGATAGCCAGTTATTAAAATAATTTGCTGAGGCAGTCATGTTAGAAGAGGCCAGAGGTCAGTGAATAGCATAAGTTATGGTATGAGACTTAACTTTGGACCGAGGTCTGATGTGAGTGGAACCACTGTTATAAGCTGGAGGCACACGGGGTGCGGCAGATTAATCAGACATGAACTGATCCTCCGGGTTAAAGGTAGGGGGTTAAAATTCATATAGAGAAATTATTGAAAAAATGGCATCCAGAAGGTGATTATTGGTGAGGAAAGTGTTGATTAGGGAGAGTATGAACATCTGCAAAGTCACAGAAAGTAGCATCAGTATTCTCCAAATCATTAAAGTAGATATTAAAGTCACAGAGTGTTATACAACTAGGTGATTTTTAAAAAAGCAGGAGGTAGCAGATCGATTAGATCAGTATTGAAATTAAGTATAGGATCCATACGGTGATATATGAAGTCCTTTGAGAGACAGGACGCCTGATTGAATCTTAATGTGAAAAGCATTCCTTCTACAAAGGCATAGGCAAGTATAACACTATCAGTCCAGATTACTGATGTGTAAAATATAATGGCTAAATTGCCACCACCTCCACAGGTTTACCTTAGTGGTACTGATGGAAGGCTGGATACCTAGGGACAGGGTAAAGTGCATGTACAGCTACAGTGATATCAGGAACAGATTAATCATACTGCCAAGTTGTAGTAAGGAACAATGTATGTAGCTGGCAAGAGTAAATAAAATCCAAAACATCTAGTAGGTGTTTGGTCAACAATCTGACATTGATTAGATTGCTTTTTGAGGAGAGTAAGGACATGTGGTTACAAGGGTGGAAAGGAGAATTTCCATGGACTCTTGAACCAAGAATTAGAAATAGTAGGAGAGACAGGAGAAACCTCCATTAAGCAGTGCCAGTTAGGACTAAAGAAACAGGCATTACCATTAGGCTTCAGAGCATAAAGTTGATTTGAAGTACAAATGGTTGTGTTTAATGCTTTGTGAGGGTGGAGAGGCAGAGTTTCTGGTAACTGACATGATTTGGTGCCGATGGGTGCAGCAGGGTACAGATAGGCTTGCCTTTGGCACTACTTCAGCCCTGTTGTTGATACAGGCCACCCTAGAGTATAGGGGCCAGTGGCATAATGCAAAATGGTGGTGCATCCCTGCAGAATGTGATGAGGGGCCCCTACGTCTCCCATTTCTCATGGTTATTTATTGGTATTGAGCTTATTTGGGTCCCCCTGAAGGGTGGAAGGCCCCCCTGTGCTGCAGGAGCTAAGGGGGCATGCCCGACTACATGCTGTAGAACAGGGAATCCAAGTGCAAGCAGGGAAAATGAAATATAAAACTGGAGTACTATTATTCCTGTTACAGTGACTAAGCTCCCTTTCCCTAATCAGAAATTAAATGAATATTAAAACAATAACATGAAAACTGAACACATAAAAAAAAGAAAACATTAATAGAACCGTGTGGGATCTAAGAGCTCTGCATGTGGTGGAGCCAGGCACCTTCTTAGAAGTGGTACAAGGAAACAAAAGTTGGGGGAGTAAGAATAAGGATCTACAGGACCTAGGAGTCTGCTGGTCTGTGGGACTACTGGGTCAATGTTGACTCCTTGTTTAAATTGTTTGTTGTAGAGACAAAGGGGCATGGCCTAAAACACACTGTAGCGTAGTGAATCAAGGTGCAAACATGGAGGGTGAACAAAATATGAAGTTAGGTCCAAGCTGTTTCAGTTACACCAACTAAGCTATCTTAATAACTGTAACTGAATAAAATAAAAGCTTAATAAAACAACCATGTGAGAATTAAATGGAATTAAAGGAAAACTGTAATGAAGCTGCATTGCATGTGACCTAGCAAGCCTGGGATATGATGGAACCAGGCACCTCCCACAGGCGGTATAAAGGAAACAAAAGCTGTGCAGTAAGAATAAAGGCCTACAGGACCCAGAAGTCTGCTGGTTAATGGGAGGTCTGGTCCGACATCATACCTCAAGTAAGAAAAACACTTCAGACCTGCTCTACAACGTAACATCAAAAGCTATACTGTCAGCAACACTGTTATTTCTTTCAATAACATCCAATGAATTACACCTTCAGGTGTTTTAGAAATGGGGTCTTTGGTTGGCATTCAGGTAACTCCCTGTCCAAACAAGGTCTTTCACTCTAGCCAGGGTAATGGAGAATCCCCCTCAGTTAAACCCCCTTACCCCTTTTTTTCTGAGGGGGTACTTGCGCACCCTTGGCGTGGTCTCCCCCATACCTCTTCTGGACCCTGGTGCTCTGACAGCTTTCCGCTTTCAGCGCAAGCTTCCTTGGGCAGTCGGCTTGCTGTCAATTAGGTGCTGGTGCAGCACTGGAAAACTGTACAAGTGCTCCCAAGCAATTAAATTGTAAATCCCCTCATACATTGTCACCTTACCACCCTTCACCCAACCATCCAGTGACCTGCAAAAAGCATCAACACATTCCAACCATGTTTGGGATGCCTTCCTCTTATAGGGCCTTAACTTGTCCTTATATTGCCCAGGGGTGAGACCATACCTTGTGAGTAGGGCATCCTTTATGATAGAGTAGGGGAACCCCTGAGGATCTCCCAAGGATGTCAGAGTATCCCTCCGCTCTACCTCAAAGTGCTTCCACAGACCTGCCCCCAATGAGCGTAAGGGACCAGATTCATATGGAGAGCAGACTCATACCCCTTGATCCACAAGAATATGTCATCCTCCCTTTTGTAGTCCTCCACAAGGTATTTAGGGATGTGCACCCTCCTCTCAGGCTGCACTGTGATATTGCTGCCACCATCTCTACTGGACTGGCTCCTCTGATACAGCTCCCTCAAGCTGAGCTCATGAGCCAGCAGTATCTTCTACTTCTTTATGGCCATCCTCCTTTCTTCCATCTCACTTTGCACCCTAAACCTTTCCAACTCCAGCTGGTGAACCCTCTCTGCCTGTCTGTCCTGTAACTCTTCAGGAGTCAGACCCTTGGATGACACTCTGCTACATGCCCTGGAGACTCTCTCCCTGGACATAACAGGCCCACCCACTATACCATTGTGTATGGATTGCACCTCCTCACCTTCATCCTCCTTCTCCCCCTCTGTGTGACCGTCAGCTTCCTTGACTGTCACGCAGGCCCGCAGTGCCTTCTGCAGCTCCTCCTTCCTGGTGGATCCCTTAAAGGGACAGGCAAGGTTTTTGCAGAACTGCCTCAATTGAGTAACTGTATAGCTCTCAAGTCAAAAGCAGCTCCAGCTGATACATCTCCAGATTGAGACATGATGAAGAATCAACAAAAGTGCAAATTCCAAGGCAGAAAAAAGAGTTCCCAATGAAGTTCAAAAAGTCAATCAGCAATCAGCAAAAATATGGAAGTAGGAAAAAGCAATCCAAAAGAGAAAAATCAAAAAACAAGCTTATGTGATCATGTAATGGCCTGCACTGAAAACAGTAGTGCACACTCAATCACTGTATGTCCACTACAAAATACAAGTCCAATCCCATCGCTGCCATCAATGTTAGAAATGGGGCCTTTGGTTGGCAGTCAGGTTACCCCCTGTCCAAACAAGGACCCTCACTCTAGTCATGGTAAAAGAGAATCACCCTCAGTTAACCCCCGCTTACCGCCTTGGTAGCTTGGCACTGGCAGGCAGGCTTAACTTCAGAAGCAACCTGTAAAGTATTTGTACCAACACACAGTAACTCAGTGAAAGCACTACAAAATGACACAACACACATTCAGGAAACTAGGTAATATTTATCCGAACAAAACAAGACAAAAACGACAAAAATCCAACATAGAGAGTCTTAGGGCCAGATGTATCAAAGGGTTTTACCCATTCTGTACCTATGGGAAATTGTGTTCATACATATGGCCCTTAGGCCCTCATTACAACATTGGCAGTAAATGCCGCTTACCGCCGTGCAGAAGACCGCCAACACACCGCCGCGGTGGCGGAATTCCGCAACAGCTATTACGACCCACAGCTCGGAATTCGCCATAATACAGACACCCACACAAGTCCGCCACACCACAGGTCAGTGATAAACTGGCGAAAACAAAACCTCCACCGTCACGGCAACAGGAAAATGCCCACACTATCACGACCCATGAACCCATGCGGCGGTCTTTCAACCGAGGTATTCCATTGGCGGTACACACACACTTACAAAACACAACCACATTGGACAATTCAAAATACACACACCAGATACACATACACACACCACTCACACCCAATTCAATAAAAAACACCCACCCACATCACCCACAAACCCTTACTACCAAAAATTCTGAAAGAAGGCCAGAGAGAGACACAACCAGAAACAACACTAGCATCCACAGACACACAACATCATCACTCACACAACATCCACGCACCTCAAACAACACACAACAACACATCCTCTCACATATCACAACACACACCTCCTCAGAAATCACCCACACCACATCACAGCACCACAACGACACCCCAGGTTCTCTGAGGAGGAGCTCAGGGTCATGGTGGAGGAAATCGTCCAGGTAGAGCCACAGCTATTCGGATCACAGGTGCAGCACACCTCCATTGCTAGGAAGATGGAGCTATGGTGCAGATTCGTCGACAGGGTCAACGCAGTGGGACAGCATCCAAGAACAGAGGATGACATCAGGAAGAGGTGGAACGACCTACGGGGAAGGTGTGTTCCGTGGTCTAAAGACACCAGATTGCAGTACAGAGGACTGGCGGTGGACCCCCACCTCCTCCCCCACAACTAACAACATGGGAGGAGCAAGTCTTGGCAATACTGCATCGTGAGGGCCTCGCAGGAGTAGCAGGAGGAATGGACTCTGGTAAGTCAACTCTTAACTATTATATCCCCCACCCTACCTGCATGCCATCACATACCCCCGCCCTCACCCTCACCCCATCACTCCAACACCTCACATATGTCCCACTATCACAAACCACCCATTCCAACACCAAGCCCTGCATGCAACACCAAAGCAGGGACACCCATCATCAAAGCATGTCCACTACAGATACCCACACAGACCTCAAACCAAATATCACACAAGGACCTAGACAATAATGCAAGCACTGGAGTACAGGGTCACTCACCCATTGCACACAATGGCACACACAAATGCAATAAGCATGCCATTACACCCCTGCATGACCCCTACCCAACGTCACCGGACAGAGGGTTCCAGACATATCCAGTTCCCCCACAGAAGAGGCCCACAGTGATGACAGCATCTCTGCACAACTGGATCAGGATGACCAGCCCGGCCCATCAGGGACCTCTGGACAGTCGGTTCCTCTGACACTGGCACAAGCCACCACGGAGCCTCCCCCTCAGGAAACATCAGCACAGCACCCACCCAGCTGGCCCATCCCTTTGTCCCCAGGACACGTCAAGCAGCAGTGTGTCCACCACTACAGGGAACCCAAGAAAACCGACCACCCCAAGAAAATCAGGGAGATGGGGGCAGTGGCAGTCTGCACACAGTTTAGGGGACAGAGGAACAGGAACACAGGGGAACTGGGAGGACAGCTGTGCGACAGTGGGAGGACAGGCCCAGGGAACCCACTCTCCACAAGGCCCTCTCCAACATCATGGGAGCGTACCATCATTCCCAGGAGACGATAGCAACGGTACTGGCCAACTTTCAGGAGACCCAGCGGCTGCAGGAGGAACACTATCTGGGGATCAGGGATGAACTGAAGTCCATTAACACCACCCTGGTCACCATTGTTGGGGTGCTGAAGCACCTTGTCAACACCAGGAGGGACACTGTGGCACAACAAGGGGCCCCTGACACTAGCCTGGATGATGAACAGCCCTCCACCTCCGCCGGCGCTAGTGGACAGAAGGCACCGCCACAGGACCACGACACCAGCACCAGATGCAGAGCCACCCCGCAAACAGACCCTGAGATCCATGAACAAGACAGAGAACATTGCCAAGACCCCCGCCAGGAAATGAGACCCCCCTCAACGTCCCCCTTCTGTCCCACTTTGTCACCATGTCCATCCTCCTACTGCCCTTGCTCCACTACCTATGCCACTTTGGACAATGCACCTGTGAAACAAATAGACTGGACTCTGCCATGGACATTCCTCCACCGTCACCCCTGCCCATTTTACAACCCCCTCCACTTATTAGCACAGAAATAAACACACATCAATCACAAAACAATCTGGAGACAGTCTGTGCTTTCACTAATGTGTAATTGCAATAACTATGGAATATAGCAATGTCAATTTAATTTTCCACATACCGATGAAAGACAGCTGTAGGTCTGGAGGAAATATAGCAGAGGGCACAAAGTGGGACCCACATCTGTTAAATGGAAAGTCACAGTGACAAGTCCACTCAATCACCATCCTAGTTCACCCATGTGCCTCATTGTAGAGTTCCTCTGCCCTTGTCCTGGGATTTCTCACTGGGGTCAGTAGCCATGACCAGTTGGGGTACCCAGAGTCACCTGAAAATTTCGAGGGACAACTGTTAGACACACACTAACCCGTAGGGACAACCCCATACCCAGACACCTACTCACACTGTATAGGGTCCTTGTCCTCACCTATTAGCCACGCACAGTGCCTCTGGAGTTGCCCCATCACATAAGGGATGCTGCTATTCCTCAGAATGTAAGCATCATGCATTGTTCCAGGAAATTTGGCATTCACATGGGAGATGTACTGGGCGGCCAAACACACCATCTGCACATTCATCGAATTATAGCTTTTCCGGTTTCTGTACACCTGTTCACTCCTGCGCGGGGGTTACAAGGCCACATGTGTCCCATCAATGGCACCTATGATGTTGGGGATATGTCTCAGGGCATAGAAGTCACCTTTCACTGTAGGGAAATCCTCCACCTGAGGGAAAACGATGTAGCTGCACATGTGTTTCAGCAGGGCAGACAACACTCTGGACAGCACGTTAGAGAACATTGGCTGGGACATCCCTGATTCAATGGCCACTGTTGTTTCAAAAGACCCACTTGCCTGGAAATGGAGTACTGACAGGACCTGCACTAGAGGGGGTATCCCTATGGGATGGCGGATAGCTGACATGAGGTCTGGCTCCAGCTGGGCACACAGTTCACGGATTATTGCACAATCAAGTCTGTAGGTGACTATTACATGTCTCTCTTCCATTGTTGACAAGTCCAACAGTGGTCTGTACACTGGAGGATGCTGCCATCTCATCACCTGCCCCAGCGGACGTGCCCTATGGAGGAGAACAGCGAGCAGAGAGTCAGCCTACACTGAGGTATCACAAAATGTCATTTGCACACATTTATTAATCCTCAATGTGCCTGTTCCTTTGTGTATGCAAGGCCTAGATAGGTGTGACTCAGTTATTATTAATGCCATGTGGCCCCCTGAAATGGCGGCTGCCTGACCTGTAAGGTGGGACAAGGGGATATGAGGTAACTGCGCTGGCATTCTACACCGTTGCGGTAGGCGGTCGAAGACCGCGGCGCAATCCTGCATTGGTTAACATTGGACCCTATAGGTCCAAGGAGCCAATGACGATGAGCCAATGACGCCGGCGGTGATGGTACGCACCGCTGCAGATGTGACCGCCATTTTCTGTCTGTTCACTCACTTGGTACCTGACCTTCAACAGGAGAGACCTACACTTCAAGTGCTGCTGTGACCTCAGTCTAGAAGCGACGATGGCTCATGTGTCTGGGGAAAGGGCCCCTGCATTCACTTCGGAGCAATTGGAGAAATTAGTGGATGGGGTCCTCCCCCAGTACACACAACTGTACGGTCCTCCAGACACACAGGTGAGTACACTGTGAGCATGCTGCATGGGCAATGCCTGTTTGGAGTGGTGTGGATGGAAGCAATATGGGAGGAGGACTGAGGCCTGCATGAGCGGACGGTGAGTGTATGTGTGTCAGGGCAAGGGTGGGAACGTGGGCCAATGAGTATGACGGTCCGGTAAAGATCTTCCTTTTCCCCTATACTATTCCTCTAGGTCTGCGCCCACCAGAAGAAGGATATTTGGCGTGCCATCGCAAAGGCCGTCCGGACCCTGGGGGTCCACCACAGACGGAGCACCCACTGCCGTAAAAGATGGGCGGACATTCGCCGCTGGAGCAAGAAGACAGCGGAGGCCCAGCTGGGGATAGCCTCCCAACGTGGGAGGGGTGCCTGTCGCACCATGACCCCCCTGATGTTCCAGATCCTGGCGGTGGCGTATCCGGAGTTGGATGGGCACTTGAGGGCATCCCAGCAGCCAAAAAGTTGGTGAGTACAGTCCCATTCATCTGACTCTGGGAGCATTACGAGGTGTCTGGATGGGGGAGGTGGGCAGTGGGTTCGCCTAGGCCAGGGCGAGCTTGGTAGGCAAGGTCTCTTGAGAGGCAGGTTCAGTGGAACCCCAACCCCACTAGTGGTTAGTGCCATCTACACCTAGTCAGACTCCTGTGACTTCCATGTGTGCAGCAATCGGGCTTAGGCCTTGTACCCCATGGGCATGTGAATAATCTAGGAACAATAAGTGCATGGTGTAGTGCAGAGGGCTGCTGTGTCTGTAGTGTCCGCCAACGGTAGTGGTGTTGCAAGCACTGAACATGTCTTTCTTCTGTCTCCCCCCACGTTTTTGTGGTCTCCCTGTTCTTGTGTGCAATAGCATCATCAGGCGGAGGTGCAGTGTTACTGGATCAGGAGGCAGCTACATCCCACTTGGCCCTGGAGAGCGAAACAACAGAGTCAGAAGCCACCAGTGGGACGCAGGGCGAGGGGAGCTCCACCGCGGGGACATGAGGTGACAGCAGTGACAGCGACTCCTCTTCTGATGGGAGCTCCCTTGCGGTGGCGGGCCCCTCTGTGCCCCCGCATCAACAGGTACAGCCGCCAGCCCTCCTACCAGCACCGCCCTCCCAGCAGCCCCTCAGTGTGTGTCCCATGCCCGCTCACAGAGTAGGGTGGGCATCTCCTTTGCCCAAGGCACCTCAGGCCCTGCCCCTGTCAGCCCTGCTGCCCTCCAGGGTGTTGAGAGGCATTTGCAACAAACAAATGCATACCTGGAGGGCATTAATTCTGGCCAGGCAGCCCAACAGAGAGCATTTCAGGCGCTGACCTCAGCACTGATGGCAGCCATTGTCCCTGTGTCCAGCCTACCCCCTCCAACTTCCTCCAACCAGACCCAATCCCCTGTACCTCAGCCTATCCCAAGCACACCATCAGACTACCATGCACACACCTCAACACACAAAAGTGGCTCAGGCAAACATAAGCACCACACATCCCACAGGCACTCACACAAGCATCATACACATGTACACATACCAACATCCACCGCCTCCACTGTGTCCCCCTCCTCCACGTCTCCCTCCTCCTGCCCAGTCTCATCTCCACTCACACCTTCATGCACTACATCTTCATCCACTACTTCCATCGCCAGCACGCCCATCACCACACACCGCTCACTTGAACTCACCACCCCAGTGTCACACCTTCTTTCCACGTCGATGGCAACCTGTACGTTGGAGGAGACTGCCACCTGCACCACCACCTGCACCGCCACCAGCACTGCTGCCACAGAGCCCGCCGCCAGCACCGCTGCCACAGAACCTGCCGCCAGCACCGCTGCCACAGAGCCCGCCGCCAGCACCACTGCCACAGAGCCCGCAACCAGAACTGCCACCACAGAGCCTGCAACCAGCACCGCCGCCACAGAGCCCGCAACCAGCTCCGCCACCACAGAGCCTGCCGCCAGCACCGCCGCCACAGAGCCCGCACCCTGCACCGCCTACACAGGGCCCGCAACCAGCTCCCCCGCCATAGAGTCCGCAACCAGCACCGCCGCCATAGAGCCCGCAACCACCACCGCTGCCACAGAGCCCACCGCAATAACCGCCGCAACTGCCACCGCCGCAAGCACCACCATTCTGACACCGCCGCAAGCATCGCCAGAAGCCCCGCGACATCCTAAGCCAGTGGCACCACCACAGACATGGTTGCCATCCCCAGTGGTCAGTCGTCCGAGGCTGGTGGTGAGCTCCAGGAGCCTGGGCAGCTTCCATGAAGCATCACTTTCAGTGGAGAAAGGCATCCACTACCTCAGTCCTTGGCAGGATGAAGCACTCTGGGCACAAAGCCCCCTCCAGGAACCAGTGGAGAAAGGCATCCACTACCTCAGTCCATGGCAGGATGAAGCACTCTTCACACAAATCCCCCTCCAGAACCAGTGGAGTATCACATCCACTACCTCAGTCCTTGGCAGGATGAAGCACTCTGGGCACAAAGCCCCCTCCAGAACCAGTGGAGTATCACATCCAGTACCTCTGTCGTTGGCAGGATGAAGCACTCTGGGCACAGAGCCCCCTCCAGGAACCAGTGGAGAAAGGCATCCACTACCTCAGTCCATGGCAGGATGAAGCACTCTTGGCACAAATCCCCCTCCAGAACCAGTGGAGTATCACATCCACTACCTCAGTCCTTGGCAGGATGAAGCACTCTGGGCACAAAGCCCCCATCAGAACCAGTGGAGTATCACATTCACTACCTCTGTCCTTGGCAGGATGAAGCACTCTGGGCACAGATCCCCCTCCAGAAACAATGGAGTATCACATCCACTACCTCAGTCCTTGGCAGGATGAAGCACTCTGGGCACAAAGCCCCCTCCAGAACCAGTGGAGACTTTTATCCACTTGAGAGACTGTGGCTTTGCACTCCCCAGGATAAAGCAGTGGGCAACCCACCCACTGGAGAGACTTGAGAGACTGTGGCTTTGCACTCCCCAGGATAAAGCAGTAGGCAACCCACCCACTGGAGAGACTTGAGAGACTGTGGCTTTGCACTCCCCAGGATAAAGCAGTGGGCAACCCACCCACTGAAAAGACTTGAGAGACCGTGGCTTTGCACCCCCCAGAATACATCAAAGGGCATGGAGCCCCCTAGTGGAGCAGTGGCGTTGTGCGTTCATCAGGCTGAGGTGCCCCCCTCCCCCTGAGGTGCATGTATATTTTCGGTCTGATGCCCCAGCAGTGTTCTCTCCGTTTGGAGTCAGGTATCTAGTGTGGGCCCCGCCCATGCATTTTGGCCCCAGTGGTCCACAGACAATGATTGGTGCACTATCTGGACTTGTGTAGTTGGTGTACATAATTGTATATACTGGATTTGGAGTTTTGACTACTGGATTTTTATTGATTACCATTGTTCAAATCATTTCCTTTTGTCCTTGCATTATTCAAGCGGGGGTGGGGGGTGTAAATGTAATGTTGCAGCATGTATTTGGGTGTATAGTGTTGTGGGTGAGGGTGTGTTGCGTGTTGCGTGTGTGTGTGTCACTCTCTTTTACCTCCCTCCTCCCCTATGTTGTAGGTGCAGTACTCACCGTGGTCATCGCCGCCGTCATTGGAGCTCCTGATAGAGGAGCAGGAAGACCATCGCCGGCAGGATCTGCAGTTCTGGCTCCATGGCGTCCTGGTTCCTCATGGGGTGTGGAGAGGTGAGTGATTTTCATTCTGTGTACTGTTTCCGACGTGTTTTTATTCGCATTGGTTCTGTCCCTGAAAAGGTGGCCGATTGGAGGGTTGTGATAGGATGGGCGGTACATTGTCTTCCGTCTGTCTGTTGGCGGTTACCGCCGTGCTGTTTGTTTGTACCGCCTTGGTGGTCGGAGTGTTAAAGTGGCTGTCTATGTTGGCGGTTTCCGCCGTGGTCGTGATTCAATTTTTTTTTCCACCGGCCTGTTGGCGGTTTTACCGTTGCTTTAACACCGACCGCCAGGGTTGTAATGAGGGTCTTTAGAAAACAGTGAGAACACTGTTGTTACAAAAAGTGCCTGGTTAGCATGAAAAATAAGCCGCACGGGTCGAGCGTGCATTGGAAAAAGGTAGTGATGCGTCAATTCCTTACTCGCAAGTGAGGCCTTGCATAGTTTTCATCTCCGGTCAGGTCGATTTCCGGATGGGGCATCTCGAATATAGGCAGAGTTGGGTCGACTTTGACGCCCAGGGATGATGCATGGAAAATCTTGTCTAACGGTATCAAGAAACCGTGCTGCGTGGGATTCGCGTTGTTATCAGCCTTCCTTAGTGGGTGTTGTGCGTCGTTTCTCCAGCTGGGTTGCGTCGATCTCCCAGCTGTGATGCAGGTGGAGCATTGATTTCAGCCGCGAATCCGGTGGCACGTTGTTTATCAGCCAGGCCATGGAAGGTGTGTTGAAGATTTCCCCGCACGGCAGTCTGTGTGTGGATATTCAGTTCTTGTCTGCCAACTTCATCTTTCAAGGGCCCAGGAACTAAATAGGGCACACTTGTAGGGGCAAGAGTCTCAGCAGAGAGTTCAGGTGCTGGTGTCGAGACGGGCCACTCACCTGAAAATCAGGTTGTCTGCAGGGGTGATGGTATGCCCCTGACCTCTTGGAACACCTCTGGGCATTTCCTGGTGGACACAGAAACCCCAGCAGGTGTCCCAAAAGTAAAGGGGGAGTGGAAGAAAAAGAGACAAAACACTGCACATCATGCCGGTCCAGCCAGGCACCCTGCATCTTCGGGAGGGCAGGTCGTTGTTGACAGAGTGATAGTGGAGTTAGAGCACTCAACTTCCTTGAAACTGAATCTCTCTTTCGATATGGGCACAGGAGTGGTGGAAGAACACCGGGATGCTCCAGCACTTTTTTTTAAATAATAATAACTGTTGGCACAATTACTAACACTGCATTACCAAAAACCCAAACTGAGTACCATAACAAAAAGTACTGCAACACTAGGGCTGGCTTCACAAAGATTCACTGTTGCACACTACAATTAGAACTGTGGTTGCACTTACCATGCACAAGAAACACAAACAAGGGCATTAATTATATCACATATAACTTTCCTGCATGCATAGAGTTAAACTAAAAGGAACAAAAACAATCCAAGAAATACAAATGTCCTCTCTGGGTTTAAACAGTTAGAGTGGCACAGTTTGGTTTGGTTTCACTGTGTGTGTGAAAAACCCTTCAAAAGCAAATTCCTCAAACCTGAAGCACAGGCATGAATGACACAAGTTAAATTTAAGAGTTATGCTATTAGAGAAAGACAAGTCACGTAAATGCTCTTTTAAAATTGTACTGTGTCACTTTTTGTAGTACTTGAGCTCAAGCAGATTTCCTGAATTACATTTAGGCAACTAACTTCAATAATAATGTAGAATGTTCAGAAATGCATTTGCCTCTTCAAGATAAGCACTCTGCAAAATACGAGGTCTGCAATACACCAGCCGTTCTAGGAAAGCGCAGTGCTCAAAGAACAAACTCCCTGGAGAATACTAGTCACTTAGCTGCAGTCTTTTCCAGAGTGCTGGAGGTATGCCTGGTGTCAGGTGATACCGGAACAAAAAAAAGAATTGCCTCAAAAGTCCTGAATATGAGGATGACAGCAAGGGCTGGACTGCCAAATCAGATGCTGAGATCAGGAAGCAAAACAAAGCCAAGCAGGGAGGCATGCTTCACTCTGCTATTCATAGCCAATCAGGAAGGCAGTTTAGTTTCCACAGGTGGATGAGTCACCACACCCAAAAAGAAGCACACGTCTACACCTGCTCACATTGGTAAACAAACATTGGTAAAACAAGCATTGATAAAACCAATTGTGTAAAACAGCACATTATGTTTACTTAGAAATATGAAGGTTTAACCAAGAACAGAGATATGATTTAACCCTAATCCCTGGGGATGCTGACAGATAACACAGGAGGTACCTTGGGGATTCCTGACAGCTAGCAGAGGAAGTCTTTGATGTCCCTGAGAGTACAACAGGAAGCAAGCTCAGTTCAAGCCCTTGGAGAGCCTTCTCAAGCAAGAATACACAACAAAGTCCAGTCTTTGTCCCTTTTCACAGGCAGAAGCAGCAACTGCAGGATAGCCCAACAAAGCACAGTTACAGGCAGGGGCAGCACTTCTCCTCACCCCTTCAGCTCTTCTTGGCAGAGGTTTCTTTTGATTCCAGAAGTGATCTGATTTTCAGGGATTTTAGGTGCTCTTTTTATACCCCTTTCTGCCTATGAAGTAAGCCTACTTCAAAGAGAAGTCTCTGTTGTTTTCAAGATCCTGCCTTGCCCAGGCCAGGTCCCAGATACACACCAGGGGGTTGGAGACTGCAATCTATGAGGGCAGGCATATCCCTTTCAGGTGTAAGTCACCACTCCACCCAACCCTCCCAGCACAGATGGCTCATCAGGATATGCAGGCTTCACCCCAGCTCCCTTTGTGTCACTGTCTAGAGAGAGGTGCAAACAGCCCAACTGTCAAACTGGCCTAGACAGGGAATCCACAAACAGGCAGAGTCACAGGATGGTTTAAACACGAAAATGTACACTTGCCTAGTCTAATTGGCAGTTTACAAGTGCACACACAGACACTGCAGTGGCAGGTCTGAGCCATGTTTACAGGGCTGAGCACCTTTAGTGCACTGTACTAGAGACTTACTAGTAAATCAAATATGCCACTCATGGAAAGTCAACTACACATACATTTTGCATAGGAGCACCTGCACTTTAGCACCGGATAGCAGTGGTAAAGGGCCCAGAGTAGAAAAAACAGCAAAAACAGAGTCCAGCATACATCGACAACCTGAGAAATAGAGGCAAAAAATTAAGGGAGACCACGCCAAGGATGCCAAGTATAACAATACCCCTCATTGGCTCTTCAGATGAGGGCTCACAAAATTCTCAATCTGTTCTAAATGTGGTATTCTTGAAAACACATACTCATTGTTTTTCTCTTGTAGCATACATTTAATCTTCTGGCACCAGATCTTTCTCTATTTCCTGCTACAAAACATCGCCCCCTCTTATTACTCTTGGGCTTGATTCGTATACACCAGTTGCATTAAAACATGAACCTTTTTTCTTCAGTGGAACTTCAGTTGCTTGGCGGTGACGTTTGATAGGATAGAAATGTTGTTTTTTTTCAGAACAGGTCACTGCCTATAGGAAATCTAGAGTGGTAGCATTCCAACGGATATGATGCCTTCTCAATAACTTTCTTAATTAACAACTGAAGTATTAAATATGTTCATTATGATTCACTCTGCACTTTCATTCTCATGTTCATTTTCTATTCTATTTGTGAGAAAGACACTTTTTCAGCATGTTCACCCCAATGTTTCTGACTGATACTGATGGCAACCGACCCTGACTGGGCCCTGGGCTCTGCTTGACAGGTCCAGGGCCAGTGCTCAGAAAAAAAGATATATGGTCAAATGGCACAATGTTATAATTTCAATTGGCAATGACAGACCCTAGAAGTCCCTAATAGATAATAGGGCAAGGTGGTTTCAAACTACCTATTAGTGCCTAGTATATAGTAGGGCAGGGAAGTTTAGTAGCCTTGTAGATTTCCGGCACTGAGGTGTGCAGGCCTGTGTGCCTTCTGTCATTTTTAAAGGTAGACCTGCCTTGCAGACCATCTTTAACATTTTCAATGTATGCAAAATTTGACTTGGAATTAAATGTACTTACAAAGTAACAATCTCCCTAAATTTTTATATATGTCACCCTCAAGGTCTCCCCTAGATGCCCCAGAGGTAGGGTGCCATGTAACTATAAGCAGGGACAATATAAAATATGCTTTATCTGCCCTGGTGAGGGCAATAACTGCACCTTTCATGTTCCCTCATTGTAGAAAGTTAGCTCCATAGGCTATAATGGAAATACTTTTCATAAGCCTAAATATTGCTAGGAAAAATATAAAAGTGCCATGAAAGGACTCAAATGAATGGCAATGATAAACTGTTGAATTTATCATAACTTATACAGAAAGTAAGTTATGAGACTTTCTTTACTGTAAGTCAGATTCCAGCATTCTAGTGATCCCTTTCCTATTGGTCAGCTCTAACAGGTTTACCTAGGCTGCTTTGATGAGGTGATGGAGGTAGGCAGATGGTAAACCCACGACGGGGCTGGATTAATCAAGCTGAGGCTTCGAAAGGATACAAGTCAGGAAAGAATGCATCCTGGTCTGCCCTCTCACCTCTGTACCCCCACAGACAGATGGTGGGCTTAGGAAATGAATTTGCAGATGTCCAGAGGGGTTGGTAATGGAATTGAACTACATCAGGGGGTTGGTTTAACCAGATCTTTCTCCTCTGGAGGAAAATCATCCATCTTGGAATGTTAAAGTGCAGTGCATTATGGGACAAGAAGATGCCACACTTTGGAGGAAGCTGTCATACTTTTGTGAGGCACCCTTTCAGCTCATTGGACAAGGATGCCGACTGGCCATCCCCCTGGATGATTGAATAAAAGTGGCTGATCTGCAATGGAATTCATATCTGCTGCCTGAAACCACAAAAAGAAGAAGGACAACCCTCATGAAACCTTGGTTTGCAAACCCAGAGGCCTGTGCATTTAAGGACTGCGCCCGTTACACACTGGAACCACAGCCCAAATGACTTTGCCGTGATTCAAAAAGGACTCAGATGTTGACTCTCTGAAGCAACAGGTTAAAAGAACTTCCTACACCAATTTCCACAAAAGCTCCCAGTCTGGAGTGCGTCCAGTGGACTTGCAAGGATTTGGCCGTGTGTATTGTGGGAATTGTAGTTGCAATGCCCCAAGGAGCAACTCAGAGATCCTGGAATCTTGAATGGGGGTTGTTGATCACTTTCCTGCATCAAGAAACACTTCTGTAAGTAAATGTAAAAGTGTTACATTGCAGACGGCTGGAACTCTTGACTGTGTCCCAGTCCAGTACAACCTCCATCTGAGTGCTATTTATATCCAAGCTCCAGTTTTACTTTTAATTTTTTTTAAATTCATATCTCTGGTTCCCTATATTTTTGTCATTTTAAAGATAAAAATATTTCAAAGTTTTATAAATTGGTGTGGGATTTTTATTGTGTGTTGTGTCTTGCTTATTTACTGTATTGGTGTAACTACATGCTTTATATACCTGTCTCCTGAATTAAGTCTGCCTGCTTGTTGCCAAGCTTCCAGTGGTTGAGATAAGGGCTAATGTTCTGAGACCTTGACTGGGCACAACCCTGTGTTTGGGGTGTATTGCTAGTGGTAGGTGTGTACTTACACCTATCAATACCCAGCCTCTAACACTATTCTATTCTAAAACAAGTGAGGTGGATTTATGTCTCTAGGTTGCAATTAAGTGTTGTGTGATCATATCTTTAGGATGCAGGGCGGAACAGTGGGCAAATGTCCAACATATTTATTTGGCATGCACTCTCCTTTTCTTTACAGGGATACTTTCTTGCCCTGGTTTGAAGGACTCCATCGCAAGAGTCTGGTGTTGTTTGTGAGTGGTGTTAAGTAGTAGGCAGTTGGGAGATATTTGCTTTTTTGCTGTTGACAATTGATATTGACTATTGCTTATATGGTCTTTCTGATGATGTATGGTGGTGGTATGGTTGAATGCGTTTATGGACACACTGATATCCATCTATTTCGTGTGTCTAGACAGTGTTGGTTGTGTTTTAGGTGTTCATAATAAATTAGGTGTTGTTCGATGTTTGCCTGTGTTGTTGTTTAGTGGAAAGTAGTGCTAGAAGCGTATTGAAACACAGCTATAGGGAGCTTGTTCCATTGAGGTCGATTGTTGTACCTAGATTACATTCATTTGGGATTTTAGCTCTAGGAAGCAATGTGCTGTAGTGGCATAATTAGGTTATATTGGATGGCTAGTGTTCCTTAGGATGTAGTCCTGCATTAGGATATCTTTCTAGGATATAGAAAAGAGCGGTGGGGAATACTTCTTGGATTGTGTGTTGCGTGGACTAGTGGATTATTTGCAGTTGAGTGTTACAGGTGATTGTCCCTAGGAGGGCACATTCTGGTTGGTTAATGTTCATGGGATATAGTTAAATATGATATTTTAATGTTCCAAATGTATAGGGCAGTGCATTTTAAAGAATAGCACATAGTGTGGTATGCTCGCAATCGTATGGTGTGAGGTGATAGGTCAGAATCCCTAGGATGCAGTGAGCGGTCCCTAAAATGAAGTAATGTGTTGAGTTAGTGCCCATGTAATACAGTGTGCCGATTGCCATTAGGGCGCAATGAAATTTGGGGAGTTACTATATATATGGTGCAATGGAGTACTGTGAGTTAGTGTTCCCCAAATGCGTGTTGTGCAAGCATTATGCTGGCAACATGATTTCAAGCTCTCTTTAGACAGAGTTAAATGAACGCTAATAAGACTAATGGAAAACTATCTCTTGTAGCAATCTGCATATTTGGAAAGAGGCTCTTATTCTGTAAGTGCTAGCAATTGGCGCTTTTGCTTTCCCCAGCCAGAACCAAAATAACACAAGACAAAAGATAGGCTGAGTATGGATGATGTATTCCAATTACTGTGGCATGTCCACAGATATATTCTCAATGGTATTCATGCATGTAAGTCAGACATTATCTGTCTGACTTACTTTTTTGTAATTGAAATATTTAGGGTTGACTGGAAATTCAGCTATCACATTTGAACATCGTGTTCAGCAAATGAGATGTTTGACCTGAGAAGGCTTTTCATATCCTTAGTCAGTCATGTATGTATAAACTATTGCTTATCGAACAACTACTTTGTACTTCGGCGTTTGGCGAAAAAGTCATTAATGTCTCACTGTGACACAAAGGCTTGTTTTCAGGCAGCTACAAACAGCGGAAGCGTTTATGCTGCATGTTATACAATAGATTATAAAAATCTCTCAGTGCAGGAAGAAAAATGTTATGGTTGTAAAGCAACAGTCCAGACTGAACTTTTAAAATCCAGAAAAATATCCCTGCTTCTTTCTCACATATGACATATTTTGTCTTAATTAATTATGTCTAATCCATCAATAATGCACTTTCTCTTATTAAGCAATATTATTCAAAGGCGATAGACAGGCATCTCTCTTTGATAATTTTGCGATTGTAAATCTGATCCTTACATATGGTGGTGTTAGTCACAAAAATAATTTGTGGAGTGTTTTGACATTACATTGTTTTATATCTATAAAAGGGTATTAGAAGCAATACTGTTGCACTATTTTTGATGATAAGGTTGCAGCATTTATTTTTGTGCACATGGTGAAGGGAATAACTGTTTAGGAGGGTCACAAAACAGAACTTTGAAAAATGCTGTTAACAGATTTTAGTCACAATATTTAAATCATTTATTGATAGTGCCTCGTTAATGATAGGAATTATTGACTTTAAGGTGTTTTCACAACGTAAAAGTGAGCACAATTGGCGGTACTGTTGTCCTAACAAAAAAAGACAAGGAACTGTGTCAAAAACATGACTTCAAACTGACATCGTCTCCAAAGGGTTTAATTTAATCTAAAAACGGACTACAAATAGATAAAAGGCATATTGAAAAGACCAGGGGCTTTTTTCGAGTTTGGTGGATGCGGGTATATGCCATAAAATATCTAATGTACCGGTCAGTCTCAGAACCATATGCGTGGCTTACACTCCCATTTCCTAATCTCTATCCACCAATTATTTAAGACCACCCAGCTCTTTGTGTGTTACAGAAGGACAATTTACTCTTTTTATATAAGTTTGTTAAATATTCACTTTGGAATAGTTTTTGTTAGTGCCATTAGGAGGAATCGCCCTCGCTCCCTCACTCACTCATTCACTCACTCACAGGAAGTGCTGCTAGTTTCTACGCAGCAGTCCCCTCACTTCTTTGCCAAACGGTTTATCTCATATCTTTCTAGCTTATAGAATTAGATACTTTCCAGTACAAGACTCTGAGAACGCAGCGTCTATTTGATTTCTCTCAACTAAAAGCAGTACATCCCAAAGAATAAATCTAAGATATTGTGCACAGTCAAAAATACATGAGGGACTACATTACCCTTGGACCTAACCAGAGTTTGCTGTACACTTAGGGCCTCATTCCGAGTATTGCAGTCAGATTGCCATGTTGGCGGTCCTGAAAAGACCACCATGTTGGCGGTCTTCCAGACTGCTCTACTTCAAGTCATACAGGCAGACCGGCCAACCAAAAAAGGCAAACCGCCAGCTGCACGGCTGCCTGAAAATAGGTGGTCCAACCTCCAACGCTTTCAGCACAACAATGAACCACTGACCTTATTACAAGCATACAGTCGCCGTGGTGGACCCTTACGTGGTCAGCCAATGGCAGTCCGAACCACAGTGGTCCGCAATCAGCAAAGTAATACACAATTGCACATTGGATGAATTTGAAAACAACACTGCTGACACACATTGCTACGCTGGACACACCTGCAAAGGACACTGTAAAACACACCCCTTCACACACCACAATCCTTTGCATTTCCAATGCAAATAACAGAAGCATGAACACTTTTTTCCACAGAGTTCATATATTAGGCACCTTTTTTGTTCACCATTCCATTAAAAACCCTCCACACATTTTTGTCCATTCACACCCTATTGCACTTCCCCTGTTTAGTAAGTCAATGTCACACATTTGTTTTTGTTTCACCATGTCATGTTTCAAAAATCCCTGTTTTTTTAAAGATGAGTTATGAGTCATGGTGGATGAAAACATAAGAGTAGAGTAACAATAGTTTGGAGCACAAGTCCAGCATACTCCTTGCAGTAGGAAAATGGAAATGTGGGACAGGATCCGTGTTGGACTTGGCGTCCTTGGTATGGTCTCCCCTAACGTTTTGCCTCTGCTTCCCAGGTTGTTGATGCGTGCTGGATTATGTTTTTGCTGTTTTTGATACTCTGGGCACTTTACCACTGCTAACGAGCTAAAGTGCAAAAGCTCCTATGTAAAAATGTATGTGTAAATAGGCTTATCCATGATCTGCATATTTGATTTACTAATAAGTCCCTAGAAAAGTGCACTAGAGGTGCCCAGGGCCTGTAAATCAAATGCTACTAGTGGGCCTGCAGCACTGGCTGTGCCACCCACATGAGTAGCACTGTAAACATGGCTCAGACCTGCCACTGCAGTGCCTGTGTGTGCAGTTTAAACTGCCAATTTGACTTGGCAAGTGTACTCACTTGCCAAGCCCAAACCTTCCATTTTCATACATGTAAGGCACCCCTAAGGTAGGCCCTAGGTAGCCCCATGGGCAGGGTGCAGTGTATGTTAAAGGTGGGACATGTACTGATGTGTGTTACATGTCCTAACAGTGAAATACTGCTAAATTCAGACTTCACTGTTGCAAGGCCTTTCTCTCTCATAGGCTAACATGGGGGCTGCCTTTAAATATTATTACACTGCAGATTCCCTTTGAGAGCAGATAGAAATGTGGAGTTTGGGAACTCTGAACTCACAATTTAAAAATACATCTTGTAGAGAACTTGGTTTTTAGATTGTTAGTTTGAAAATGCCACTTTTAGAAAGTAGGCATTTTCTTGCCTAAACCATTCTGTGACTGGTTTGTGGTTTGCCTGTCTAGGTCAGTTTGACAGTTACGCTGCTTGTGAATCCCCTCTAGACAGTGAGACAAAGGGAGCTGGGGTGTAGCCTGCATATCCTGATGAGCCACCTGTGCTAGAGTGGAGGGAGGAGTGGTCAACTACACCTGAATGGGCGGTGCCTGCCCTCTCACAATGCAGTCTCCAACTCCCTGGTGTGTGTCTGGGGCCTGGTCTGGGAAAGGCAGGATCTTGTGAACAACAGAGACGTTCCTTTGAAGTAGGCCTAGTTCAAAGGCAGAAAGGGGTATAAGTATTGGTCCCAAAACCCCCGAAAATGAGATCACTTCTGGAACCAAAAGGAACCTCTCCCAAGGAGAAGAGCTGAAGAGCCGAGGAGAAGTGCTACCCCTGCCTGTGATTGTGCTTTGTTGGGCTATCCTGCAGTTGCTGTATCTGCCTGTGAAAGGGGACAAAGACTAAACGTTGTTGTATATTCCTGTTTTGAAGAATCTCCAAGGTCTTGAACTGAGCTTGCCTCCTGTTTTGAAGTCTCAGGGCCATCAAAGACTTCCTCTGCCAGCACCTGGACCTTCTGCTGAGACTCCTGCACTGCTAAGTGGTGTCATATCTAGTCCCTGTGCCTCTGAAAGGGGAAGTTGGCAGAACAAGAGCTGTAAATCCATGCACAGAACGCTGTGCGTAAAAATTTTCAACGCACCATCTGCGGCGCAATGCCTGCTTTGTGGCTAAAATTTATGCTCCATCTGCATCGCGGCAGGGAGTTTGATGCATTGCGGCTCGAGAAACGATGTGAAACACCCACTTGCGGCTGCTGATAATGATGCAAACCCCATGCAGCGTGTTTTTTTAACAACGTGCAACCGGATTTTCCACGCATCGTCACTAGCCGTAAAAGTAAACCCGACTCTGCGTGGATCCGAGGTCCCCTGTCTGGAATTCGATGCACCAGTCTCTTGCGAGGGAGAAAAACGATGCATCACTGACCCGACCGGAGAAGAAACAATGCACGGCCTCTCTTGCGAGGAAGGAATCGACGCATTGCTGCCTTTTCCACCACACGCTTGCTTGTGCGGCTTTATTTTTTATGCTAACCAGGTACTTTGTGAAAAATGATCGTTTCTATTGTTTTCTATGGAGTAAGACTCTTATTCTTTTGAAAATTCATATCTTAACTTGTGCATGTTGGATTTTTGTCATTTTGGTCTTGTTTGATTTAGATAAATATTGCCAATTTGTATAAACTGGTGTAGTGTTCATTTTAATGTTTTACTGTGTGTGTTGGTACAAATACTTTACAAATTGTTTCTGAGTTTAGCCTGTCTGCTCGTACCAAGCTACCAAGGGGGTGAGTGAGAGTTAACCAGGTGTGTTTCTCCTTTATCCTGACTGAAGTGAGGGTCCTTGCTTGGACCGGGGGTACCCTGACTGCCAACCAAAGACACCATTTCTAACAATCCGTAACAGAGTGAATGCTGTAGGTACCACCCTGTGCTCAATGTAGGACATAAGGAAGAGGTAGAATGATCTCAGAGGCAAGGTCCGTTCTCTGGTCTCCAGGCACCAGCTGCAGGTCAAGAAGACTGGCTGTGGCCCTTTCAGTGCCTCATTACATCTCTTTTCCTGAGAGGAGAAGGTCTTGGCCATCCTGCATCCTGAGGTCTTGACAGGAATACTTGGGGGAATAGAGTCTGGGAAGTTCCAACACTAAATATGACACAAAAATGTAATGACATGCATGCTCATAGCTCACCTTTTGCCTAATTTCCTGTTACTCCACTCAACAGCTCAGTGTTCACCTGGCAAAGACCTCTTTTGGGCAACTCACAATTGAAGTCTACTCATCTGGGGAGATGACGTTTGTATAGTGTGTATAGTGCAGGGACTGACATGACTCCAACTCCCAGCAGGCACTGTTTCTATAACTTCAAACACCGGACCAGTGCTCACTTGTCCAAAGACCCCTGTTTGTTATCTATCAATATAATGATACATATCTGGGGAGAGAACATATGTCAAGTGTGTGTAATACTGGGATTGACATGGGTCCATCTCCAAGCAGGCACTGTTCCTACAACTCCAAACACCGGAGCAGTGTTCACTTGTCCAAAGACCCCTGTTTGTTATCTATCAATATATGGGTAGACACCTGGGGAGATAACATTTGTCAAGTGTATGTAATACAGCGGCTGACATGACTCCAACTCCTAGCAGACACTATTCCTACAACTCCAAACAGCAGACCAGTGTTCACTGTTCCAAAGCCCTCTACTAGGCATCTCACAATTGAAGTGTACTCACCTGGGGAGATGACATATGTATAGTGTGTGTACTACAGGGACTGACATGACTACAACTCCCAACAGGCACTGTTTCTATAATTCCAAACACCAGCACAGTAGTCGCATGCCCGATGCATATTTTTCAGAATTATCAATTGCAGTGCACTCACCTGGGGGCTAACGTTTGTATAGTGTGTGTAGTAGCGAGAGTGACGTGACTGCACATCCAAGGAGGCACTGTTTATATAACCCCAACCATCAGCCCTGTTTTATCTTGTCCAAATACCCCAGTTTGTCAACTCCCAAATGACGTTTACTCACCTGGGGGGACAACATTGGTCAAGTATGTGAAGTAGATAGAATAACCTGACTGCAGTACACAGGATGTACTGTTTCTCTGACTCCAAACATCAAAACAGTGTTCATTCTTCGAAAGACCCCAGTTTGGCAACTCTCAACGTATGGTTACTCAGCTGGGAGGATAGAATTTGTCAAATGTGGGAAGTGGAGGGAGTGACTTGACTGCTAAGGCCAGGAGGGTCTGTCACTGTTAATCCACTCACCAGTGCCCTCTTCTCCAAAGACTCTTGTTTGGTAACTTACACATGAAGAGCACTCACCTGGTGGGATAACATTTGTATAGTATGTGATACAGGGACTGACATGACTGCAACTCCTAGGAGGCTCTGTTACTATCACTCTAGCCTCCAGTTTTCTCTTCTCCAATTACCCTTGTTTGGGAACTCACAAATGAAGTGCACTCACCTGGGGTTGACATTTATCAAGTGTATGAAGTACAGGGAGCAACATGACGCTAAGGTCAGGTAGCTCTGTCACTGTTACTCGACTCACCAGCCCAGTGTCCTCTTCTCCAAAGACTCCTGTTTTGTAACTCACACATGAAGTGTACTCACCTGGGAGGATAATATTTGTAGTGTGTGTAGTTCAGGGACTGGCATGACTGCATCTCCCAGGAGGGTCTGTTACTATCACTCCAACCACCAGTCCAGTGTTCGCTTCTCCAAATTACCTTGCTTGCTAAATCTCAATTGAAGTTTACTCACCTGGTAGTGACTAAGATACAGATCATGCTCAACTCAGAGATGTGTCTGGCTACCTAGCGTCATCTTGACCTGCTAACCCAAGATGAAACTATTGAGGGCAGGAAAGACAGCTTACCCAATGTGCAAAACAATGATCCCAAAGGCCTCAAGATACATAAACAGAATGGTATTGGCAGCAGACACATTCACACTGCACTGACCACATATGACTCCAGTCACATATATAATAAACTTCCCAGTTTTCTGTATCACAACCAACTAGGCCTCAAAATGGCCAAAGACATATCTTGCATAGACACTGTTTTGCCTGCACTGGTGGCATTCTCAGGCCATCCTCTCAAGGGCTAATGATCTGCACATTTCAGCTGCTGCTTCAGTCACAAAGATCTGGCATGCTCCACAAATGTCATGTCAATACAACCAATACCATGGGCAGTTACCACAATAGGATTAACTGCAACTTAACTTTGTTCAAGGTCTCTGCTTAATGTAACAGTAACCTGTTGGAGCTAGATGTCACATTACAACCAGTAACATTATGGGGGTCATTCTTACTTTGGCGGGCGGCGGAGGCCGCCCGCCAAAGTAACCCCGTCAGAACACCGCACCGCGGTCGAAAGACCGCTGCGGTGATTCTGAGATTTGCCCTGGGCTGGCGGGCGGCCGCCAAAAGGCCGCCCGCCAGCCCAGGGCAAATCAACCTTCCCACGAGGACGCCGGCTCAGAATTGAGCCGGCGTAGTGGGAAGGTGCGACGGGTGCAGTGGCACCCGTCGCGTATTTCAGTGTCTGCATAGCAGACACTGAAATACTTTGCGGGGCCCTCTTATGGGGGCCCCTGCAGTGCCCATGCCATTGGCATGGGCACTGCAGGGGCCCCCAGGGGCCCCGCGGCACCCCCTACTGCCATCCTGTTCATGGCGGGTTTCCCGCCATGAACAGGATGGCGGTAGGGGGTGTCTGAATCCCCGTGGCGGCGGAGCCATGGAGGATTCAGAAGGGCAGCGGTAAACCGGCGGGTGACCGCCGGTTTACCCTTTCTGACCGCGGCTGAACCGCCGCGGTCAGAATGCCCTTCGGAGCACCGCCAGCCTGTCGGCGGTGCTCCCATGGCCGGTGACCCTGGCCACGGGAGGGCCAGGGTCAGAATCAGGCCCTATATCTTTTAGATCAATAGGTCGAGCTGCCACTGGGCAAGAGAAGCCACAGAAGAGACTGCCACTACCAGGTTCTGGCCCATCTGGGCAACCTGGTAAGACACCAGCACCGAGTCTCACTGTGGGCACATCATCACCTCCCAGCTCGGTTGCTTCAACATCACAGGCAGCCATTCACCCCCCAAACTGTGTACCAAGCACAGTGTCTATTGTCTTGTGCTCCCCAGTCCTGGATCCTGAATTGCAACGCAATACTTCGGACAATAAGGTTCCAGGACCCAGTGGGAGAGGGCACCCTGTGGGAAGGGCATAGGTTCATCGGGTAGAGTGTATGATATGGATGATGTGGCCAGTGGGTTGAGGCCAACGGGGCTGCTCCTGGCCGGGACATCATTGGCCATGTCTTGGAGATCTATCAGGAGTCCCAAGGCATGATGGGCCTGGTCTTGACCGAACTCCGGGAAATTAAGCTGCTACAGAGGGACGTGCATAGAGACATGTGAGAACAGATGGAGGCCCTCAATACCAACATCGCCTCCCTTAAAGGGGTGATGAGGAACATACACAGAGTCCTGAGCAGGGCTTTTCAAAACCAATTTTCTCCTTCCTTTGGCTCATCAACACCAGGCACATCAACATCAGTGCCCGTCATTGGAAGGGAGATCCTGCCAGAGGTAGAAACTACCCCAGACACCCCTGCCTCTGTGCCAGGAGACAACCCCCCAAAATGCAGGGACCTTCACAAACCAATCCAGGAGGTGCAGATGGCAAAACACCCACTACTGCCAGGAAGTGACTTCTTCCTAAAGTACCTCCTTTGTATGCCACATATTCACTCTGTTGACTGATCCTCAAATTCGCACCAGTTCCAATGGGGGGAGTACTCTGGACGTTGGACTCCCAATGGTGTGGCATCTACTCCAATGATTTCATTGACCATGACTGACACCTTCACTTTACTTTTTTGTTCCTTTCTGTCCAAATTGTATTTTCTGCATCAGCATTGTGATACATTCACCCATCACAAACTCATTGTCTGCTTGCTTAATTTCCACATTTTGCTATGTAGAGATGTAGGACCATGTGAACCATATGATGAAGACACAAGCTACTTGTGCAAGGAGGGACATGTTACAGATACACAATGACCTGCTCAGGATTACAACCATTGCACACAAACATATTAGTACAAGTGTCTGATCATACCAAACATTTTATTCCAGTGTCACAGAACATAGGCTCTCTATATGTCTGGACATTTTGAAACAAGAATGTGTGACTCATAATCAATCAATCAATCAATCATAAGATTTATAAAGCGCACTACATACCCGTGAGGGTTTCAAGGCGCTGGGAGCAAAAAAAAGGGGGGGAGGGTGCTGTTTACTGATCGAAGAGCCATGTTTTGTGGAGTCTTCTGAATGCGAGGAGGTCCTGGGTCTGGCGTAGGTTGGTCGGGAGGGAGTTCCAGGTCTTGCGGCGAGGTAGGAGAAGGACCTGCCACCGGAGGTCTTTAGCTGGATGTGGGGGACGGCGGCCAAGGATCGTGGAGCGGAGCTGGCAGGCGGGGGTGTAGAAGTTGAGTCTGCTGCTCATACTGAGTCAAAATACATATTCCAATGTACAGCCCCCCAGACCATGTTAGGAAGGGATTTGTCAGACTTTGTCTTGTAGAACAGGCAAATATTAAAGTGGATCATATCACCAGTTTGAGCCTTATCACATACCACACTAAAGTAATCCAACATCACATAATCCAAGATACAAACAAATGGAAAAACAACAGTCCCTGATCACACGCCCATCATAATCCAATCTCCCATGCATGTGGTGGAATGACACAAACATATGTCAGTATTGTGGCACAAGCACTGTGGCCTGCAGTGATGAAACACATCTACTGCTACAAACAGGTCATACAAGAATAGTGTTTAGCCAATGTGAAGGGAAAATGATGTGGTCGCAATCTATAGCTACATATGTCTTGCTCACATTTCACACACATGATGCAATCGGCCCACCAAACACACAAAACAAGTCCAATGTGCACTTCTGATCTTCCACCCAAACACGGTGTAAGCTGTCTTGGCACAGGTCTCATAGACCCAAAATCTATGACCTACATTACCTAGAATAATCCATGTCCACTTTGTATGTCAGAACAGCATCAGATACCTGCCAATGTCACAACCCTGAAATACCCACAAGAGGATGTCATTGTAAAGGTACCTGTACAAAGCCAGAACAAGGAGTATAGGCTAAAAAACATACCTATTACACAAATCACGTACCAAGCATCTAGAAATGAAATTACATTGCAAGGAAACTGACGCAAACAAAGCAACATCATCAAGGTGGGGATATGTTAAAAGTTAACTCATCAAGCAGCCTTTGGCTGAATTATGCAGCGTATTAGCTCCCTAGTTCCCTACTTGTATCTAAAACACTCAACTCTACACATTCTCAGAACTACAGTTCATTGTACAGTCACAGACATAACATCACATAACATTCTTACACTCATGAAAAGTAGCTGTTGATGAGATCTTTCCGCAAGTCAGCTACTTCCTCTTCACCACTGTCATCCTCACTAGGCATTTCAGGAGTCTCACCCAGTGGCACTGCAGGCTCCCCCTCCTGTTGGATGTATCAGATATTCCTCCGCAGGGTGATGTTGTGGAGCATGTAGCATGCCACAGTGATCTGACATACTTTTCCGGGTGAGTAGAGGAGGGCTCCACCAGTCCTGTCCAGACTCCTAAATCTGGCCAGTAGGAACCCAAAACCCTGCTCCACTACCCACCGTGTTCTTCCATTGGCCTCATCGAAGCAGACTTCTGGTGTAGTTGGTTTCCTTTGAGGCATCAACAACCAAGGAATGGTTGGATATGTGGAGACTCCTGTTAAGGAACAGAACATATGTGCAATAATGGTTCACTCAGTTCATGATTGTAGCCCATGACATTGCACTCACATAATAAGGACGGATGTGACTTACCACCCTGCCAGGCCCTCTTTGGGTACATTTGTGACATCAGCTGGGTTATAGTGCTGTTCTGCATTGTGAAGGAATCATGGACTGAACCCATATAATGGGCACAGGCATGTGAAATGTAGTAACCCACTAAAGAGACAACTTGCAAGTTGATGAAATGGAAGTTCTTTCTGTTATGATAAGCTTGCAGTGACACTAAGCCAACATGTGTGCCTTCAATGGCCCCCACCACATGTTGGAGGTGTGCAGAACCATAAAAGATCAATAGCTCTATGGCTCATCAGAGGACCAGGTAAGTACCTCATGTGCACAATTTTATATGTACCTCACCATCCTTTTCCTCATCACAAGCTACAATGTGCCCCTCTGTGCCATTCAGACTTGTTGTGTGTCTGTTGCTGCACTCTGTGTGGCATCAATGGGATGTGGAATGTGTGGTGGCCAGTACCATATATTAAGTTCAGTTACATTAAGTTGTGTGAGATTTTTGGGGTCATAGATCATCTCGGTGATGGATGCACATTAGTAGGAAAGAAGACATTATTTCCATCCAGTGACATCTCTCTCCGTGTGATTGTTCTAAATGTTGAACAACATGTTTGTGCATGGCAGCATGAGCTGTGTATGCATCTTGTATGAGTCATTTGAGAACCATGGGCCATATGTACAAAAGCTTTTTCCCATACACACAGAATGGGTAAAATCCTTTGGTACATCTGGCCCCATATGAGCAATGTGTATAATGCCACATATCTTTCAAAACACATCTGTCTTCGCCAATCTGTTGCGTAAAGGCATATCATGACTTACTGTGCCCTTCAGGTTGCCACACACATACACCACATGTCAAATTGCTGATGGCCACATGATGTACTGTCATGCATGGAAGTGATGGGAATGGAGTGTCATTTAGGTTCTGCTCAGGCTGCAGAGACCAGGGCCTGTCAAATGTATCAAACGGTGTGGGACTTAGTCTAGGCTGTGGGAGAGTCACTATGGCTGTGCAACTGTGGCACTGTGCCTACTCCCTCTTTTCCAGCAGATCCTGACATGTGGAAAATATGATGCTCTAGAGGCAAAACCTGCCCTGAATGACTCATTCATTTGACTAGATTATGAATGAGTATAGAGGTTATTCTTTAAACTAGTTCATATGTGCATTTTTCATCATTGCCAATGCGCGTCTTAAACTCATGACAATTCCCTAACTCCCACAGGTCTGTTGTCACCTTCACACATGTCTTATTTGTCCTGTACAGGCTTATTGCATAAATAACAGCCCCACAGTTTAGACAGTGTGTTGATTCCTGGGAAGCCATGACATATGACTCAGTAGCTTGGTCAAGTAGCAGAAATTGTAGAATACATGTCTTTGTATGTTGGATTCCATCTCTGTAGGATAGACACATATGCCCAAAGGACTGTTATGCGGTACTGGTACATACCTCAAAACTCACTTCCTGAGGTGGCATGAGTCTGCATTTTTATTCCACATGTCCACACATGGACACGGTAGACACTTTCTATACGCACCATGCCAGCCACTTGATTGCTGCTGAAGTGTAATTGTGAAGTTTGTTCTATGGCAGTTGCCTATAGGGACTGTATACAGTGAGTCAATCTCACAGAGTGTAAATGTGTTGGTCCATTCATGCCTAAGGAGTTTACCCTTTAAAATCTACACAGGTGTGTGGTGCTTCACTGTGGCTCACATCACAGTACAGGTTGTTGGAGCAGGGGCCGCCTGATGTCAGTAAGCATACTTAGGCATTGTAGGCTATGAGCAGGGTACTGCGTTAGTCTGCAGATGCAAATACATAAGTCCCTGTACTTATGGGCTTGTACGTTTCACACTTGTGGAGAGTCAACACATTGAAAAGTTCTAGCTTGTTTTTTCTGACATGTATGTGACTCAACCATTTGTGACAAAACATGTTATTGTAATAATCTGATTTGTCTTCTGCATCCATGTAGGTTAATGCACATCAGAACGAGGAGCTATGGAGATCCATCGCCACTAAGGTGCGGACTCTGGAGCACCCACTGTCCGAAGAAGTGGGACGAATGGAGATGCTGGGCCAGGAAGATCACTGAGGTGCAGCTGGGGATGTCTTCCCAACATGGGCTGGGTGCCCATCAGACCATGTCCCCCCTAAAGGCCCATATTCTGGCAGTAGCCAACCCAGACCCTGAAGGGTGTTTGAAGACAGCACAGCAGGCACAAGGGAGTGGTTACAGGGCATATTCCTGCCTCTGACATTGCCAAGTGAAGATGTTCTGACAGCAATACCCTGATGATGTGGAAAACAGTAGATGAGTGAGTGTTTGTGTAGACATTTCATGTTTTGCATACTGATGTGCCTTGCCTATTGGCCCAGGGACCTAGGACACAACTGTGTCCAATCCACAAACAATTTGCTCTCCAGGAACAAAATATGGCTGTGTACAGTGATCAAACAAATACTGTTGGTTGTTGTAGTAGGTGTAATTTCTATGCAACAGACCACTACTCCTCAGTGTTACAGGCCAAAAGAAAGGTAGTGATGGATCATGGTCCTCAGGCATGTGTCTGGTGAAAGGAGAATATTGGCCTCTGCCACCCATAGGCTACTTGTCTTCAACGTATGACGGGTGCTGGTGTCTCACTACTGTCTGTAATTTGAAGATGGCCATAATACATGTGACAGTGCATACATGTTTTTTGGAGTGCAGCTATAGATCAATACTTTCCTTTGGTAAGTGGGGAATGCTCATTCACATGATTTATGTGCCATCGCTGTTGCCAACATTCCTTGTGCCTGCATGTCAGCATGTGTCCCTTTCCCTTTAGAAAAACATTTGTAAGCTGCTGTTTCATGCATGATCCACCTGTGTTGAGGGGATAATTTCTGTATTCCGTCTCATATATGTGCATGCCAACCTATGTGTGGAATAGGACATTTATAATAGGGGTACATTTCATGTTGTGCCACAGACAGCAGTGTGTCACCATTGATTATTGGCTAACACTTACTCTTACTCGTCACAGCATGTCATTTGGCATATAAAACTGCAGTAGCAATCAGGGACATGGCGGGCAGGCCTAGAGTTTTTACACACAATGTGCATTTCCACATCTAGCAAAGTGCTTTACACATGTGAAATGGAGAAGATTTGTAACTTGACTGTTGGTGTTGGCATGCATCATGGAGTGACTTGCAGTTATATTGGAAACAAATGTGTTTTGGTACAAGCATTCATTAACAGACATCTGGGTTTGCATGACCAAAATGGAGACAATGATGTAGCTTCCAATTGGGCAACATGTACTTGCAACTCTCCATGCCAAATGGGTGGCCTATTTGAGCAACATTAGTACTACCTCCATGACTCCATTGGGACAAATATCACTTGGTGAAGTGTGAATCATGGATCTGTTTCCTGTGTGACATGAGTATTTCCATGCCACCTTCTCCAGGCTATTGTTATGTTGTCAGTAACATGGCATGGTCTAGGAGTATAATTTATTATTGTTGTGTCATTGTGTATGTGACAAGTAGATGTTTGCATGACCTTGTGTGGGATCTTGTGTGGGATCTGTGGCAATGGAGTTGGCATTGACCTACTGTTGTATGAGAATGGGTAAGTGATGTATGCTCCATGATGCAATATATTGAATGTGATGAGGTTTCTTACTTGTTTAATGGTTACTGTGATTGCTCAACTTCTGCCATGCAGTTGTAGTTGTCTGAGATCCTGATTTTCCCATGGGCAATTGTTGACAGTTCAGATGGCATGCATGAATATGGTATGGTACATGTATGGGCCACTTAGGTGGAGTTTGTTGATGGGGCCTATGTAACATCATAGTAATGTTTCCTAATCACAGCTGTTGTTCAAGTGTGATCATGGACATGTGATGACCCTATTTCTCTTTGTATTTTGCAGCATCAGCCCAGGGAAGCAAAGGAGACAGGCACAGCTGAGTGGGGAAGCATCTGGCTACGGGACCTTGGGTCAAGACACCACTGACACAGAGGGATCCAGTGGCCTGGAGGGTGATGGGAGTACCGCAGGGGACACCAGATCTACATCCTTATCATCATCGGATTCTTACTCCATTGGGCACTCCCTAGTGGTGGCTGACCCATCAGAATGTACCCCTGTAACATCTTTGCCTGCCACCCCCAGTTCTATCGCCGCCCTCATTCTTGCTCCCACCCAGGTGGCAATGCCTACTCACCCAAGAGAGTGAGCATCTCCTTTGCCACTGGCTCCTCCGCCCCAACCCCTGTTACCCCTGCCGCCCTCAGGGAGGAGCTCCTGAAGAGTATCTCTGTGGGTCAGACAGCCATTGTGAATGCCATCCTGGGGTTGTCCACCCAACAGTAGCAGACAAATGCATTCCTGGAAGTTATTCATAGTGCAATATCTGGCTTACGGAGATCTTTTCAGGCTCTGGCCTTCACAATGATGGCAGCCAGTTACCCCCCACCTTCCACCCCCTGAACCTCCCAAACCAAATGCCCCATTCTCCACCCTACCCCAAGAACACAGACACACACCCACCTCAACACGCAAGAGCAACACAGATAAACACAAACATGACAAAACACACTGGCACACAAGCGCTCAACATACACAAACATCAGCCACCACTTCCCCAGGTACATTTATGTTATTCCTGCGTAACTTGTGTTGTCTGCCTACAGTTGTGTATGTTTCAGCCTGCTTGCTGATTCATTTGCTGATGTTTGCAGTATCTGACTTGGTGGGAAGTGCTGGTGTCACCCAAGATAAAGGTACATGTTGACTGTGTGGATATGTGGGTGTTAATGCAATTATGGTGTCATAGCATTGTGTTCTGTTTGGTATGGTAAGTATTTCATCTTGTGTTGTCCAATGTGAGCATGTATGGTGTTGTATCTGTCCCTCTGATATGGATTATAGGTTAATCTAATGTGTGGCAGCTTGAGTTCTGTTTGTGCAGACATGGAGTGTGGTCAATTGTGCAACCTTGGTTTGCATTTGACTGTGCATGTGTTAATTTAGTTGTGTGTACCTTGCAGCTACTTCATGTAAATGTATGTCCCATGCAGTTGGAATTGTGTTTGCTTTGTTGACTTGCACTTCCACATTGTGCAGATTGCCATGTCTCTTGAGTCTAGCATTATTTGTCCCAGAGATACCTGAAGGGCCAGTTCCTGTGCAAATGTTGTTTAAAGGGCATGTGCAAAGTGATCCCACCGCAGCCTCCTTTCCCTGAGTGCTCCTGATGCCCCCATCCCTATTGTGCAGGTATTGTTTGCATAGTGAGTTTTGTATATTTGCCTCTCTGTCTATTGTGCATCCAATTATCCTTCCATTGTGTTGCAATGTAGGTGGTTTGGGTGTCCATTGTAGGGCTGTTTAATGGGAGTGGTGTTTGTGTTCAATGCCACATCCATGCATATGTGTGCTGAATGTGTCTGCAGTCCATGGCATGTGTGCACTGTGAGTGTGTGAGATGAATTTGTTGATGTGATGCTGCTATGTTGTTGGTATTTTGTGACACAATGTTATGTATACTTCACTGTCCCTGTGCCTGAGATGAGCAGACATGTTTTTGTGTAGTGTTGCAGTGCAGTGTGAGTGACCGGCCCAAAGGAGGTGTTTTGTTACTGTGAATGTGTCCTTCTTTGTGTATGATTCTGACATGGGATACAATGATAAGGGCCCTTGGTGCCTGTAGCGTGACCCCTATATAATGTGGCTGACGGTGCAGGAATCTATTGTTGAGATTAATGACACATGAATGGGAGTGTACTTAGGGTCGGGTGTGTCCACGCCGGTGTGGATCTTGTGCACCATCGATTATCAGCAGTAGTGGCAGGATATGTGTGATGGGCTCCATGGTGGCACCGGATGTGTAAGGCTGCCTGCAGGTGTGTGTCTCCTGTTATATTCCTTGTTTCCACCTGCTGAGACATGGTTGTTAGACTGCCACGGTCAAATTGGTGGTGTGCCGCCTCATAACATGTCCGGCAGAACCCCTGGCTCTACCGGCCGGCCTGTTTGTGCTGCCTTGTGACTGCAGCAGTCTCTGCTGCCTGGCAGTGCCAGAGGTCTTTGCTTCATAGGCCTGCATGACTCGTAATACGGCAGACAAACCGCCAATGTCACCACGGCAGTCCATTGACCGCCAAACTTGTAATGAAGCCCTTAGTAATGCAAACCCCCACTGAATTCCCAAACCCAGACCCTAGAGAATACCTGCATGTTAAGGATTTTGGGGCTCTGGGCCAAACGTATTTGGGGACCCTGTTTGTAACAGCTTTAAATTTATGATCCAATTTCATCTCTTTAATGCCTTCTTTGGTCAGGTCACTGTCTAATATCTTTACATCTAATATTCAGGGATGTGTGTTTTTCAATATTGTAACACAACGGCAGGTCACTAATATTTATACAAATACTCTCTGTTACGTCCCCCATTTCCCATATGTGAGGTCCTGTTTTGATGTAAAAGAACATTTTTAATGGATTTTTCATTAAACATAATCACAACATGTCTCTGAAAACTATCTGTAATAGACTTTCACACATCACCCACATTAAAAATAAATTAAAGGAAAACAGTATTTGAAACAATTCCTTTAACAATTGTTCAAGTTCACCAGGGCAAGACTCTGTACAACAGAGCTGGCTCTATCAGTAGAGACCCTGAAAGGCTGGGACCCTGGCCCAGAGCCCACTTTACCCATCCCTTAAAATGTCTCTGAGAAAGATGGCTACAAACTGTTCACAATTATACCCGCAATGACTCCCAGGGGAAGCTACCAAAAATAGACCCGTAAAAGAATTCACCTGGAATCTTTGGCCACTACTACTGCTTATAAAGAGTGAGGACAGAAGGCAGCCCTACTCTTTTTCTCATACAATAGATAACCTGAAATGTTCACCAACAGTCTAACGGTTTAAAAAAATGTAATTTGGTTGGAAGTATAGCATTATACCTTCTCGTCTTTTAATGATGCAATTTTCATCTAAAATAAAGGCAATGTAATGCGACAAGTCTCAGATAACAACCTGTTAATATTTAACCCTCAAAAGTGCATCTGTCATCTCCAAAAAAGAAGCAAGTATGCCTGTAGTTGGAGGTCCATCAGCCAAAAATAGTGCCAGAAATCAAACAATCAATCACACTAAGAAAGTAAGGACTGAGGAAGGAGCTTAGGGCCTGATTTAGATTTTGGCAGATGGGTAACTCCGTCACAAAGGTGACAGATATCCCGTCCTCCGAAATATAAATGCCATAGGAAATAAAGGGATTTATATTTTGGTGGATGGGATATCCGTCACCGTTGTGATGGAGTAACCCATTTGCCGAAATCTAAAATCTAAACCAGGCCCTAAGGGCCTGATTTAGAGCTTGGTGGATGGGTTACTCCATCACAAACGTGACTGATATCCCATCCACTGTATTATGATCTCTATAGGCTATAATGGGATCATAATACAGCAGGCAGGATATCTGTCACATTTGTGAAGGAGTGACCACCTCCGCCTAACCCTAACTCAGGCCCTAAGTCATGAAAAATTCACTGATCCTACATACCAAGGTTCATGATTGTGGTAGCTAGAAACACAGGACCAGAATCTTTGGAAATCAGGGAAGTAGAGTTTAGGAATGCCATTTGCCACTGATGCTGGGAGGTCTTAGTATTCCAGTTCATAGGTCTAACACTACCAGGGCAAAATAGGTAGCATTAGAAGTGAACCTTAGTTCAGGAAGCTTCTCAAGTAGCTTGGTTCCAAGGGTGGTTGTTAATTCCACCACTTAGTCCTAGTTCACACCTGTCTGGTATTCCTACAATGTTGTTATTTTGTGCCTTCCTCGGTTCCCCTAGGCCACTTCAGTCAGGATTTTGAGTGTTTCCCCTTACCTTGTGCGTTGCTATGGTAGTTACTATCCATTACAATAGATATATTCTTTGAACATTTCTTCCAGCAACCTGATGTGTTCCCTGGCAAGGTCTGAGGACGCATGCTACTCAAGGCTTACTATCCTTTTCAGTTCTCCTGCTAAACCATAATCCTGTCACCTGCCTTGAAAAGTCACAATTCTTGTGCAGCTTTTTAGGTCTGGCCTGAAAGCACAGCTGTCCACAGATGCAGTGTGCTCAACCTTCAGAAGTTTTACAGACAGGGAATCTGGCTCTGCCTACATATTGGTAGCCAGAGTTACATATATAGAAGTAGAAGCTGTGTTCTTCCACAGAAAAGAGTGCTCCTCCTCCACATAGCTGCGAATATTTTATTTATCCAGCTGCCTATGCCAGCAGCAATATCACTGGCTGAGTTTGTACTTTCAGGGGCAAGCACATGACATTGTAATGGCACTAACGTTTTGTAGATAACTACATTGTTTTCAACATGTGGTTTCTGCAACAGCAGCACAGATGGAGGAGTGCAGTCATCATTAACATTAAACTTTAGAGTGCAGTTTATGCTTGAGGTTATTATGGGATGCCCAGGGCTACTTTAATCGACATGGATTTTTATGCTTGGCTCTGACCTTATGTAATCAACAAATAATTTCAGAGTACTACTGGGAGCTTAGGCCCCACTCACATGTTGTTTCACCTGAGTACAGGATTTGATTTGGCTGAATTTGTGTGCTTCCACCAAAAAATGATTTGTATTGTACTTTTAGGCTTATGGCAAAGCTTATACTTGACACAGCAGAACTGTGTTGGTAGTGGTAGCAAGCCTATGATCACGGCTATTAGCCTGATCTGTTCATTAGGAATTGTTAGGATAAAGGCACAGTGTCTGATGCATTTATTATGAAAAGCATATGCTAAAGTTAGCAGGCTTTCAATTGTGGATTGCTATCACTCTATAGTAAAGCCTACAGATAGGTATTTTGTCACATGGAATCCCATTGAGTACCATAGTAGGCAATTATTTTGATGGTGATTACCTCATGTGGCATACCATGGATATAGACGGTGTGCTCTATTAGAATTCTTGTTAGACCTTTGTAGGAGAGATAGTAACTTTCTTAGCCAACTGTAATTGTATATATGCTTCTAATTTTATGACTGTATGTTCTGATGGTTGCCTTGTGGAAAGGCTTGGACTCAAACCTGTAGGCCTCAGTTGGTTATGGGAACAAGTAATCAACCTGATTAGTCACTGGGAGACATTATGTTCAATGCCAAGGGTCTGGTCAGCTTATCATGAAACTTTATGACAGAACCAGGTGGCCTAGTTTATTGATTATGAAAACATTTGTTAAAGTTAGTAAGCATTTGTCATTTGGTTGTTATCACATTGTGCTATCATGCTGATTACTGTAGTAAACAGGGTTTTGTGTTGGCCACCCACTCTGACAAACCCTGGGGATTTTCACTGTGATTGTGTTTGTTACACTCTGTTGAGAGAGGTTGTTTATTGCTTTGCAAGCTGTATATTATTGCATATTTGTAATTTTAAAACTGTATGCATGATGGTTGCCAGTTTATGTGCATCTGAATAGTGTGTTGTTGAGTGAGGTATAAAGCCAGGGGAAAGGTTTCATCGGTTCATTGGGGAAAGTCATGCCAAATTTCTTAGGATTGATCTGTTTATTATGAACTGTTATAGCAAAGCCAGTAGGTACATATTGTGAACAGTGTGTGTTACAGACAATAGTTGTTTGAGGATGGATTGTTATTACACTGTGTTAAAGCCTGTAGGCAGGTATTTTGTTACATATAATTTCTCAGATTACTGCAGTAGGTGAGGATTTTGGAACTGGTGTTACACCTTAACAAACTGTGGGGAAATGAGATACGCACCACAATAATTATTGCTAGTCCTTTTCTTGTACACTGCAATTTTACAACTCTATACCTACCTGAGGGTTCCTTGTAGGAAAGCCTATGATCAGTACAGTAGGCCTGTTGTGGTTATGGTGACAAGCCAATGGTAACAACTATAGGCTTGATAAATGTGCAGGGTAATATTAGGTTAGGTGCCTTAGGCCTGGTCTTTTCATTATGAAACGGTATAACAAATTCGGTAGGCCTGTCTTATTTATTGTGAAAACCACATGATAAGGCTGATAGGCTTATCAAAGTATATTGTTATCACATTATATAGGAAGCCATAGAAAGGTGTTTAGTTATGTGTAACCTCACTAATTGGCTTAGTAGTTGGTCACCCACTCTGCTGCTGAGATGATCATTTCACTGCTATGATTTTTGTTAGGCTCTTTTGAGAGGGGTTGTATATTGTTTTGCCAACTGTAATTTTGTACATATTTGTACATTTATAAATGTATGCCTGATGGTTGCCAATTTATGCATCCTTCCGTAGGCCTGTATTGTATACATTGTCAATCAACTGGTAAAGGCTAGTGAAGTCTGTTTACTGGGAAATGTTATGTAATATTCCTCACGTATGATCTGTTTCTAATGAAAAGTTATGATGACGAGAGTAGGTCTTACTTCCTTATTACCAAAAACAAGCAAAGGCAATAGGCTTTTAAGGGTGGATAGTTATTATACTATTCTAAAGCCTGTAGGCAGATATTTTGGTGCATGGTATCTGGCAGATTAACGTAGCAGGCAAGGGTTTTAGTGTTGGAGACCCCACTGAACAAACTGTGGGGCTAGACTATTTGCACTATGGTAACCCATATTAGGATCTATTACTTGGAATTTTATATTGTTTTGAGAACTGCATGTTTTACTTATTTGTAATTTTATTACAGTGTACTTGATGGCTGCCTTGTGGAAAAGCTTATGACCAACATATTATGGCTGATTTGGTTATGATGAAGGTTAGGTTATGAGCCTGGCTATTTATAATGAAAAATTATGATAAAGGAAGTACGCCTGACATATAGCCATTTAAGGATAGACTGTTATTTCTTTGTTGTAAAGCCTACAAATAGTAATATTGTTACATGAAATGTCAGAGACGTCCATTATAGGAAAGAATTTCAGTGTTGGTTACTGCCTCTGACAAAGCCTAGGGGGAGGAGATTTGCACTATAATAATTATTGCTAAAATCTCTTTTTAGATCTCTGTATAAAACAATAGTACTTAGATAAATAAACATAATTATAAATAATTATCTATATAAATCCATATAGAGGGCATTTTGGTCAGTTCTGTTCTGCCATCAGTCTGCCTGAGTTTTATTTACACTCTGCTTCCATCTAAGACATGGTACTTAAAAGGATAATTGTTCAGTCCACATCGGTCATTGGCACTCTTGCCTGTGAATAATATCATTTTCTGATCACATGTGTACATCCACCTGCAAATGAGTGAACTTCAATGTTAGGATGGTTTGACCATTTCCTTTATTTCCATTTTTTTCCCTTTCATATTGTCCCTTTCATTTCTATGCTTCTCCTCTTTTTATTGTTTCTTTAGAGGATACCACAGCTCTCCTGGCAGTGCTAACAGGCTACTTGCTTGCCACTCATTTCATGTTCATTGCACCACATCTCATGCATCCACTTCCTCTAAATCAGGACTATGATGTGAATGCAATGATAGTGGATCATTGTTTTCCCATTCCAAGATTGTCAACATGTTGGTTCTAAATGTGGAAGGCATCCAAAACTTTAAAACAACCATAGATGATTTACAATACTTCTTCGAGAAGTGCTGTGTTTACTTTCATTATTAAAAGTATGTGTCTGCCATATTTAGCTATCAGTATGTTTTTTTCTACTAGTATCCTTTAATTTATTTTGCATATGTTGTTGAGAGTATGTGTGTTTTATTTTAGTTGTGTCAGTGGTTGAAAGCAAGTATGAGTCAGTGGATGGATGCATGGATGAATGACTGCAAAGTTGCAAAGTTGAGTAACAGAGTACAGGTATGATGGATTATTGAGTGAGCGAAGGCATGGGCTAGTGATTACAAAGGTAATACCTCACAAGGTGATAGGGCTAGGTAAATATCTGGGTAGTTAAAGTATAACTGTGGTCAGGAGATGGCTGTAGACAGCGACAAGGGGAGAGGCAGGAAACAGATAAGAACAGCGTTTAGTCATAATAAGGGATGTACTGGTTTACGACAAGAGGCATTTTAGTAGCTAAGGGAAAGCCTTTTGGATCAATACTAGCAGATTGCTCATAACAACAGTCATACGGCAAAAGTCAAAGGTTGGGCCTGCTGTTATAGAAACTGTTGTACTCTGTGAAAGATGGACCCAGACTGACAACAACGCTAAAACAGATTGGACTCCAAAGGGTCTAAGTGCAACAAAAGAAGTCCTTCCCTTACCTTATCATAATGGAGACCAAGCAAGAGATCACACTGTAAATCCATACAGGACTGCAAGAGATAGTGGACAGAATTTGGAATGGAATAGAAAACCAGAGTGGAATGAATAGCCAGGATACAAGATAGACCGAGCTCAAAAGCATAAAAGCAGAAAATGTGAAAGAATAAGAGATAGATATGGAAGACCGATACTACACTAGCACAGGGAAGAATAGTCTTATCAAGGAGACAGGGAGAAAACCAGAACAAGGGATTATGAACTGGGCTACAGAAATCAAGAACAGTAATTCTGGAATCGAAAGCAGGCTGTACCTAAGAGTAACTGGGACACGTAATGCCCTGGTGGCACATGGAAACCTGGACTATGATTCAAAACAAGGAATTAAAGAATGTACCCAACAGGCACAGGAGCAAGTAATGGCCTGCTGGTACATGGAAACTCGAACTAGGGTTCAGATCAAGGTCAGAACAGTAAAGTTCAAGGAAGCAAAGGGATCTGCTTCTAACCTAGCGAATACGTGGTCAGAAGCACAACAGAGAAAACACAGAAATTCAGGATATCAGGATAGAAATGAAAGGCAGAAACAATGTCTAAGTGTGAAGCAAGGAAGAAACATGTAAAGTTCAATGTTGCACAGGGTCACCAAAGGAAATCAGAATACTGCAACAAACAGTAGCAGGAAACAGAATTATTCTCAGTTTCTCAAAGATTCCCCTGTGGAGGCAAACTGGAGTAGAAGCAGGAGCCCCTTGAAATTGTAGTTAAAGCACAGATTCTAAATGATAACAGCCAATCTTAAATCACTCCTTCCAGCTTACATCCACGCAAGGTGATTGGAACACAGAATAGGTGTGAGCTAGCTTCACCACAGTGAAGGTGAGAGCACTTTATGCCTAGTTTGGGCATGGAATGTTTCGGCGGGATCCGTCAAGCGTGAGATGAGAAAAAGGGGAGGTCTTAAAATGTGTATTTCACATTCCATAGGAAGTTTAGACACAGCTACTGCCCAAACCACTGAACGGATTGACACCAAATTTGTCAGAAAGATAGATCTTGGTTCAAAAAGAGTGCTTTTGTGATTTTGCATACATCTGTTCAGTATTTTTTGAGCATTTAATGATCAAAAACTTTGTATATTTCATGTCGCAGGGGATCTGCGGTCCCAACAGATTTCCTGCTAAGATCTGTTTGACTGCCACCCTAATAAACAGGAAGTAGTGGCAGCTCTCTTAGGACTTTGAACCCACTCTTGACTCCTGAGTACTAAAAAACTCCAAAAAAAGGACACGGGCAGGATAGGGATACCTTGACCCCTAGGCCCATTGGTGAGGTCCCAGAGGAACCACTCCTGGGGCCATAAATGTATTTTTTTTAATTTGTGGAGGAATTTGTGGAGGAGCCGCAAATTCAGTGCAAAATTTTGAAAAAAATGACAGGTTCCTGTGCTTTTCCAAAAAATACCCCCCAGGGTGGCACAGGGCCTGAGGCGTGGTGTGGATAGTGGTTAAGTGGAGGGGGTGCGTAGCCCCCTTACCTGTGATTAAAAAGGGCCCCAGAGTCCCTATCCCTTTGGGCAGAGTACTTAATGATGGGAGGGGAGCATGCAGCCTCCCTCCCTGAGCCTGATTAGGCCCAGAGAGGCAATCCCTGAGGCATTGGGACCCAAGGACACTGCCTGTCATCAGGTCCTGGGGGAATGAAGTCTCTAGTGCCATTCCAAACACACTACATGAGGACCCGGGAGATAAGGTCCCTGGGGCCACTAAATGGCTTGGGCAGGGGGTCCACATGCCCCTGTCCTAAAACATAAATAATACAAGGAGTGAGGCTTCAGGGGGAGGGGACACAGGGCCATTTAATTACTGTGGGAGGGGTCCAAAAAAATCCATATATTATCTGAGGCCCAAGGTGACGTAGTTCCCAGGGCTATTAAGTGGCTCATACAGGGCCACAAATCCCCCTCCCCAATATTAATGATTATCTCATTCTCTGATTTTCTAATCCACTCTATTCCATTGCCCACCCCAGGGGGTATTCAAATTGTTAAGGGTGGGAGCTCTCCTTTTTTTAAAATGTTACCACAGTACCACTAAAAAAATCTGTTTTGGCCCCGGGTATCCAGACTCTGCTCCCTATATGCTATTTTTATTCTTTTTCAGGACATGCGGTGTCTGAGTCCTAAAAGATAAGCCAGTCCTATCTTTTTATGTGTGGAGTTCTCCTATTAGGATGCATAGCCTCTGCAGTCGTAAAGTTACTATTAAGTCATAGTTTGTGACTAGCAAAAGAATAGTAAACTTACACAAAAGTGTAAGTTTACATTTACAAATTAGGCCCTAAGTAATTATTTTAAAGGCATAGACTAAAATATGTGTTCAAGGTTTTTATTTTCAAAAGTTTAAATACAGAATTTCTTTTTAGTTTTCACTATTTGGATAGTAAGGTGGTTTTAGGGTTCAGGGATGCATAGCATTATAAGGTTAGTAGGGAGTTCTTAGTGCCCAGGGATAGGTAGTGAACAGTGGTAGTAAGGAGTTGTTAGGGCTCATGGCAGGATAGTCTACAACAGTAGTAACAACGCTTTAAGGCTCAGGAATGGGTAGTTTATAAGCATAGGATGACGTTTTTTTAGGGCTCAAGGATGGGAAGTATATAAAGGGTGGTAAGGAGTTTTTAGGGCTCATGCTTGGGTTGTGTTTAGAGGTAGTAAGGAGTTGTTAGAGCTCAAGAATTGGTAATGTATAGGGGTGTTAATGAGGTTTTTAAGCTCAGGGATCAGCAGTATATGTGGGCAATAAATGTATACTTACCACTTTACCTATGAAGTAAAGTACGTCCATGTAAAGTACCATAATGTATAGGTACTCCTGATGTAATGACTACAATATAATTATTCCTGATGCAAAAATTTGCAATTTAATAGCTAATATTCTAGTGTATGTCATTCAGGTCCTTGAGATCACAGAATTCCTTCACCTCATCAGAACATCACCTGTCTTTCTGTCTCTTTCTTTCTCTTTCTCTTGGTCTTCTCTTACACTTTTTCCCTTGGCAGCTTAATGGTACTCTTGGATAGTATACTTGGCTGGGAGATCGTTGTTATAGGAAATCAATATGGATCATCACTAGTCCTGAGAAACAATGGCCACTCAGAAGTTCTGACAAATAGCTCCTTTCCTCCAATCCATTAAATTAATAACACTAATGTAACCCCTCCCAGCAGCCGTCTCACAAACAATCAGACCCATGTGCATGCCATTACAATCTGACCATGCTCTCTAATCAGTGCAACTAAAGTGGACTTCATGAAGGACAAAAACACCATTTCATCTGTTCCCATCTGTTCATCATTTTCCCATCACAAACCTCTCCATTGTTTCCTAGAATCAACTCAAACTAAAATTATTATAATAAGGTAGACAAACTCCAGGTTACAACATCTGCAACACTGAAGACAAACCTCTGTACCCAGAACAGTCTTGATGGAGAAACTGCAGAGTTTGACCTCTGGCCTAAATCTAATCTATTAGCTACACACCTCCTGAGAACAAAATATTCAGTATTGAGAAGGTAAATGTTTTACTGAATGACAAAACTTTTCAAGATGTCAAGTAACCTCTTGTGTGCTACTGATGTCATCTCCACTTCAACTGCATTCTCAGACAGCTGCCATTGATATGGACATCAAAGCACCCAGGGTAGATATTCTTTCTGTTGCTAGTACCAGAGAAATGCCCTTTTTTAGTTCAGGTCAAGCTACTGGGGAAAAGCTTTCCTTGCTGCTAAAGGCTGATTCTTTGTAATGGCGATAAGTGAGCATGACACAGTGATGTCATTAAGTTGAAAGTGAAAGTGAAATTTTACTTTCACTTGGTTTAGTGCTCAGGGGCATAACTCACCTCTCTGAGCACTGATTGTGATGGGAGAGTGTTAGACTTTTCATCCTTGCCGTGGTCTACCTTAACTTTTTGCCTCTGTTCCCCAGGTTGTTGATGTGTGCTGGACTCAGATTTTGCTGTTTTTGTTACTCTGGGCACTTTACCACTGCTAACCAGTGCTAAAGTGCAAGTGCTCCTTTACAAAATGTGTATGTAATTGGCTTATCCACAATTGGCACATTTGGTTTATTAGTAAGTCCCAAATACAGTGCACTACAGGTGCCCAAGGCCTGTAAATCAAATGCTACTAGTGGGATTGCAGCACTGGTTGTGCCACCCACATAAGTAGCTCTGTAATCATGTCTCAGCCCTGCCACTGCAGTGTCTGTGTGTGCGGTTTTAACTGTAAATTCGACTTGGCAAGTGTACCCACTTGCCAGGCCTAAACCTTTCCTTTTCTTACATGTAAGGCACCCCTAAGGAAGGCCCTAGGTAGCCCCAAGGGCAGGGTGCAGTGTATGGTTAAGGTAGGATATATACTAATGTATTTTATATGTTCTTACAGTGAAATATTGCTAAATTTGTTTTTCGCTGTTGCAAGGCCTGTCCCTCTCAAAGATTAACATGGGAGCTACCTTTAAATCTGATTAAAGTGTAGATTCCCTTTGGGAGCTTATGGACATGTGGAGTTTGGGATCTCTGAGCTCACAATTTAAAAATACATCTTTTAGTAAAGTTGATTTTAAGATTGTGTGTTTGAAAGTGCCACTTTTAGAAAGTGAGCATTTTCTTGCTTCTACCATTTCTATGACTCTGCCTGTTTGTGGATTCCCTGTCTGGGTCAGTTTGACAGTTAGGCTGGTTGCACCTCACACTAGAAAGTGACACAAAGGGAGCTGGGGTGTAGTCTGCATTTCCTGATGAGCCATTGTTGTAGGAGGGAGGTGAGGAGTGGCCACTCACACCTGAAAGGGCTGTGCCTGCCCTCACAAAATGCAGTCTCCAACCCCCTGATGAGTGTCTGGGGCCTGGCCTGGGCAAGGCAGGATTTCACATTCAAAAGAGACTTTACTTTGAAGTAGGCCTACTTCAAAGGAGAAATTGGGAATAAGAAGGGCACCCAAAACCACAGACTTTGGAACACTTCTGGTGTAGTGTGGTTGGTTTTACGTATCCTTTGTGAGTTAGCTTCAGGCTTTAGGCCTTTGTGCACTTTGCCCTGGATGTATTTTATTCATTTGCTGGCAGCTTAGAGCCTCTGTGCACTTTGCTCTAAATACTTTTTATTAGGCTTCGTACTGTTATTTTTCAAATAGCCAGTTCTACGGTTTTGTTTTTTATTCAGATCACACTGTTTTGCCTACTTCAACACTGGAGTTCTCCATAACACATTCACTCTGTGCTTCAGTCAAGGATACAGTCTGGTACATTGCCGATAGACGTGGTAGGAGTTTAGACTTGGCATTCCTGCGTAGGGACATATTGTGATCACGCTGACATGTTAGTTATAAAATCACTTCCTTATCCCAATACACGCAAGAGGGAGATTCCGACCAGGGAACCACAACTAGACGCTGACGGCCTCGTTGCAAATGCTGAACCAAGATCACAGGCCTTTGCTCAGGTATGAGGGCTGATGTCTCCCCAGTGATACAGACAGGCAAGCTAGAAGCTTAACATGCTGTGCTCGAAATAGAACAAGCAGAGGGAGAGTAGTAACTATTATACACGATGATCGCTTTGTTCTTATGTTTTACTCTCCTGGTAACTATTTCAATCCTACTGTGTTGTATGGTTCTGGTTATTGCGGCTTATGCCTTATTATCTAAAATACAGTCGTTTTTTTAAATCATTATATAAAACGTATACTGTCTTTGTCATTTGTATATTAGATCATATTGTAAATGAGAGAGTTGGTTTGGATCTGAGTGACCACGACTTCCCTGAGAAGTTCCAAAGATGTCATGCGCTTGGCTGCCCAATCATCTCTTCCCCGTGGGAGAAATGAGGCACTGCTAGTTAGCCGGAGCAAAAACCGGATTTAGGGTGACAGAGTTCCTTACACGTGGGTCAGACTCAGTCCCCCACACCGTTATCGATCCTGCTGCCTAGAAATCCAGTAGTCTCATTTAGGATAATGAGAGCCCACGCGACATGGCGCCGCCAACGATTGGTCAGGCTCTAATATTTAGGTCCGACTGACTCTCTCGGTCTCATATATATTTTGACTCCTCGGTTCCGTAAGCGGAGACGTCCGTGGGGCTGAGGGTTTCCGCCACCACGGTCTAGGTACATCCTGTTACTTAGTGGTTGGTTGTTCAAGCTTGAACTTTGAAAGGGAAAAACCCCGATATTGGTGTGCCTTCTCTGACCTGGTTCTGTTTTTACAAATGGCGAATCCTATTGTAGTGAATATAGCAGTTCATATGTGACACCCGCTCACAGGGCATCTGATAGCACATGGACTGACGGTCCAGGGGGGTCCGGTCACTTTTGTGGTGGACGCCCATGCAGCCTATAGAACAGAACTTTTTTATTCTTGGGTCGTATTTCCAGCAGTTGACGGGGGTACAAACACTTTTCACGAATACACTGTTGCAAATGTCCCTGGACAATACAGGGCTTATGCATACTTAGAGATACCTTTATCTTATCAAGAACACCATAATTGGCTTGATGGCGCCCTCCCACACACAGTAGCACAAGTTAGGTTAGGTCCACTGAGTAATGATGGTCCTACCTGGCCGCTATTGGCTACATATACACCTCATCCTGCGGCTGCTCAATTGACAGTGGTTGAAGTTCGTCGTTTATATACAGACTTAACGGCTACATATAGACGATTAGTTCAGTTTGTGATGCAGACACTGAATACAAACGCAGCGCGTGCTGCTCCGGCGCACCCACCGGCGGTGGTTCCGGGTATCAATCCGGCCACTGTACACTCAGTTATGGGTAAGGTACCGGCTAAACGTGAGGAAACTCCATTTTGGCTAGCGCAAAAAATGAATATGCTGGAAGCAGTATTTCCCCATACGGGACCTCAGGATAAACATAGAATATTGACGATGTGTTTGCCATATGGGATGGTTCCTCCGGTGGACCTTTGTAATACCTGGGGCACGGTGTTTGCCGCACTCTACACTACGGCACACGGTACACCGACATTAGCTAATTTACCGGAAGTGCTTAAACAAATTCAAGATGAATATGGGGCTGCCCCTGCCTTAGATTTGGGCATGCAGTTAATGGGCAATTTTGCCGCAGTTTCTTCTATTATTTTGAGTAATCTCAAGGGAGAGGCAGTAGCACTAGCAGTGCGAATGCGTCTTCGGGACGTTCCGCAGATTAATCAGGAGCGGGAACTTCCGAGAATAATAGCAGAGACATATTCCAGTATTGGTCATGATAGCCTAGGGGCTAGACCGCAAAAACCCCAATTACAGGGTAAAAATAATAAAGACAATGCTAAACAACAGCAACCTGAGGGTACTAAGAAGCGCTGGGAAAAGAAACAGCAAACACCTAAGAAAAACGGGGGACAGTCTCAGCAACCGGAAACCCCTCAGAATAGGTATAATCTCAGGAATAGGGATAATTTGAAGACGCCTGATAGATATCAATATACTGATAAATGCCAATCTCGTTCCTTTCAGGACTCCTCAGAGAAGAGAAGTGAGAGAGGTGGGCAGTCAGAGCGGAGAACCGAGTACGTGAAACCAAGACAGGATTCACAACGCTCAACGGAGGTTTCTATTAAACAAGAAGAGAAACCGCTGCAACAAAAACAGCAATTTAAAAAGAAGAAAGTGGCAGCAGTCTCAGTTAGACATGCCGCTCAAGAAGAGAGCTCTCTTGACGAACAAGACATGGGCGTTGGCACTGTTAGACAGCGCGGCAGAGGTCACAATAGTTCGCCGGAGTCTTCTAGAGCATCTGGAGGTGAAAGCAACTGATGACTTCATACAAGTCGAAACGGCGGATATGCGAGTCTCTGATCCTGATAGAGTATATAAAGTGACTCTGCGATTAGAAGGGGACATTGACCGCATTGTACACGCCATATTTTGGGACCATGTGGTAAAATCATATGATGTTCTGCTGGCCGAACAGGATTGGCCACCTGACTTTGTTCACGACTGTCCGGTTGGGGAGGAGGTTATTACACCTTCCTTCTCACCACTTGTTCCAAGAGAACTTTCGGAGTCCTATAGTAAAATATGGGCTCTAGCACAGGCTCCCGCCCTATATAGAAATAACGTGGGGTGGGATAGACAATCACCTTATCATGTAATTCCAATAAAGGGCGAACCTCTGCCACAGCCGCAGTATCCTATCAAATTTGAGGCAAGGGCATCGGTTAGGAAAATTCTTACACAATTGGAGTACCAGGGTGTAATTGAGCCCTGTGTCTCGCCGATGAATAATCCCTTGTTTCCGGTTGCTAAACCGGACCATTCATATAGGATTGTGGTGATTTACAGACATTTAAATGGTCATACACGCACATATGCAATACAGAATTCACATAGCGCAGCGCTTATGAATAATATAGTGCGTAAGAAATACAAAACAACGTTAGATATCTCAAATGGATTTTTCTGCCAAAATATAGCCCCCGAAAGTCGGGACTATACCAGTTTCAGTGCGTTTGGCTCTCAGAAAAAGTTTTGTAGTTTGCCTCAGGGGTATAAGAATAGCCCAGGACTGTTTTCGGCTCGTGTGACTGAAATGCTGCAGGAGTTGGACCCTGAAGCGTTATCATATGTTGATGACATATATCTGACAGACGATGAGATTCTGCAATATCTAAGGCGTGTATCGCGCATTGTTGTGGGGTTTGCTGATATTGGCTATAAGTTTAATTTTAAGAAATCGAAGATTGCCTTCCTCAGCGTCATTTTCCTGGGATATGAGTTGTCGAGTGAGGGCAAGAGCTTAGCGCCACATTTTTTTGAGAAATGTGCTTTATTGTAGCCTCCAAATACGGTTCGGAAGCTCCAGTCATTGTTGGGGTTTCTGAATTTTGGCAGAACTTACATTCCTGATTATGCTACGCGTATTAAACCTTTATACGAGTTGATTCGTCCAAATTTTTCGAGTAGATTTTGGACGATTGAGCATACACATATACTACGAGATTTGCAAACTGATCTCTTAGCAGTTAAACATTTACACACACGGGACAATAAGACACATTTAGTCATCAGGGTGATACCTGGGGCTGTTGGGTTTACATATGTCACCTTTAATGAGGGTGAGACAGTCCCGATTGCGTAGAAGTCCCACTTGTATTCTGCTGCAGAACAACGATTTGCACAGACTGAAAAAATACTTACTGCAGTACAGATGGCTGTGATTAAAGAAAGACCGCTTGCCCAGGGACAACGCATCGTTGTCGTTTCCCCGATTCCGGCCTTAAAGGCTGTTACAAAAGCGAGTATTCCTAATTTGAAAGCTTTACACCCGTGATGGATTCAATGGGCTACGTCTTTGACAGCCACTGATGTAGATTACATATTTGACCCTAAACTGCAGACTCAAGAATTTCTTCAATATGAAATAGAGTACCCAGTCCCTGCTGGCACATTGCCTATTGACCAATATCAGGTGGTCATGTATACCGATGGCTCTGCGCAACCAGCGGTTGGGACTAAACAGCAGTATTCTGCTGCATGTGCGGTGGTGAGCGGCACAATGGAGGGGGAAGTGTTCTGCCCCCGACATACTTATACTAAAACCTTGGGAGATTGCACGGCACAGCTGGCTGAGCTCAAAGCTCTATTGTTAGCATTGGAGCACGCGGATCCGGCGATTTTAACCTTGCTGGTCTGTGACTCCTACTACTGTGTTCAGTCTTTCAATGAATATCTACACTATTGGAAGTTTAATGGGTTCAGAGATTCTAAAGGCAACACCATTAAACACAAATTGTTGTGGGGCAAGGTTGCGGATCTGAAGGAGACGCTTCCTAAGGTCCATGTTGTACATACACTTGGACACCAGCGCGTTGGAATACACGTTATTGGGAATACTTTGGCTGATGAAGCCGCGAAATCAGCAGTGGCTGTCGCCACTGTGGCCGCAGTGACTGGTTCGAGTTCCAAACCAGACACAGAGATTTCGGCTGCCATAAAAGCTACGGCTGATGACACGCCATTTCCTAAAGGATTTCCTTCTAAATATAGTTACTGCTTGAGTAGTGCGCTAAATGCTGTTGTTAATATTCCAGGCATTGGTGTACGTGAACTACCCAATAAAATTGAGAGACCTTGATTAATTTCTGAAGCACATGAGGGGGTGGCGTCTGCACATGCTGGTGTGGCTGCCACGATTTCACTTTTACAGGCTCGTTACTGGTGGCCTGGTCTCTATAAAGAGACAAAGCAATATGTCCCTTGTTGTGACGTTTGATAAAACAGATTAAAGCTTCGTCGGCTAGATGCCCGCAGCAGACGCCCCTTCTGATTTCAAATAAACCTTTACAGTGTGTGTACTTGGATCATTGTGGTCCGCTGACACCAGATAGTGCATACAAATATATTTTGGTTGCTGTAGATTCGTGCTCCAGATTTGTGTGGGTCTGGCCACAACGCTCGGCTGATGCTCGGACTGTTATTAAAGATTTGCGCATCTTTGTCGATACATTTGCAGTTGCGGCTTTTCATACGGACCAGGGCCCTGCTTTTGCCTCTAAGGCATTCAGGGACACCATGGCTTCGTTGGGGGTCCAACTCCAATTCTCGTCTCCATTTCATCCCGAGGGAAATTCTGTTGTGGAGCGTTTAAATCGTGATTTAAAGCAATCCTTAATGGCCAGGGTTATAGGTACGGGTCGTAGTTGGCTAGCCCACCTGTATGGAGTACAGAGAGCACTTAATAACTTGCCTAGACGGTCACTGGGGGGTCGTACTTCATATGAGTGCCTGTTTGGAACATGAATGTATGTTCCTGATCTAGATGGTCCTGGTGTGGAGGCGGCGGATACGCCCTTTGACATAAATGATCAAGTCACTGTTTTGCAGGATTTACAACAATTCCATGAAGATAACTCTTCTGCAAGTGCTGCCTCCTCAGGAATTAAGGATGAGCCAGTAACACCTACTGGTTGGATACCCAGGATTGGGGATCTAGTGCGTGAAAAGGACGCAGTAAAGAAATAATTTGGTCCTTCTTATCGAGCACCTGTCCCTGTGTTAGGGGTAAGCGGCACGAGAACTGTGATTTTACCGCTGCTGCGAGGGGCCAAAGGAAATCGCTTTGTTTCCATTGATAATGTCAAGTTACAACATGTGGCCGATTCTGCACAGCAGACCAAGAGGGACACCCAGTAGTTCCGGAATCCCTCTCACTACTGGGGAAGAAGACCCGCTGCAGGTGATTTACACCGACGATGTTTCCTCTCCGAGCTTGGGGAGGGTGGAAGATGATCTTGCGATTGTTCCACAGACGACGAATAATATGGAATCTTTTGATCAAATTGCTGTACGTTCTACTGATGTTTCTGAACATGTGGTTTATAGCGTGCCTAGGCGAGAGCCTCCATCTGCTTCTTTGTTTACAGTTGCATCTTTGCACCCAAGGGTAGGTCGCTCCCCCTGCCGCTGCAGCTCCTCCAAGTTCCCGAGTTCCTGTGTTCCTGAGACCCACCTAACTGTAAGTACCCCCCTCCTCCCAGCCCCTCACCCTGCCCCGCGCCACTCACCTTCTCTCCTGCTCCTGCTTCTTTTCCTCCTCTCTGTCTCTTCCTCCTCGCTCCCCCTCTGCAATCTTCTTCTGTGTTCTTCTGTTCTTCTCTTCTGTTCTTCTGTTCTTCCCTTCTGTTCTTCTGTGTTCTTCCGGTCTTCTGTGTTCTTCTTCTCTGTTCTTCTCGGTGCTTCTGTGTTCTTCTTCTCGGTTCTTCTGTGTTCTTCTCTGTTCTTCTCTGTTCTTCTGCTCTTCCGATCTTCTGTTCTTCTGTCTTCTGTTCTTCTGTCTTCTGTTCTTCTGTTCTTCTGTCTTCTGCTCTTCCGGTCTTCTGTTCTTCTGTCTTCTGTTCTTCTGTCTTCTGTTCTCCTGTCTTCGGCTCTTCTACCTCCTCCGTCTTCTTCCCCCGAGCCTGCCCTCCTGCTCCTTCCTCATCCCCCTCCCTCACTCGCCTCCCCCTCTCTCACCCCTAGCTAACCCGTTCGCTATCTACCTCCCTCACTCCTCCTATCTTCCTATCTCTCTAGCTCCCTATCTCACTATCTAACTCCCCCACTCTCCACCTCCTCCTACCTACCTATCTGTCTATCTATCTATTTCCCTATCTATCGACTTCTCTATCTATTTTCTCTATCTATTTCTCTATCTCTCCCCCCCTCCCGCCACCCCCTCTACTACCTATCTCCCTATCCTCTCACTCTACCTCTCTCCCTCACCCACCTCTACAACCCCCCCTCCCCTATCTTCACAACCCTCCTCCTATCTCTCTCCCTAATCTCCAAACCTCCTAACACTCACCCTCCTCCACCCTAAACCCCCTCCCCCAGCTCCTCTCACTCTACCTGTCTCCCCCCCTCCCTCGCGCTTTCCCGCCGCGACCTCCTGCACGCCCCCGCCCCCCAGCTCCCATTCGCCCCAGCTGACCCCTCCCCCCCCCTCCTACCTCTTATGGCGGCCGCTGCGCGACAGTGGTAGCGACCCTTGACCCAAGGGTAGGTCGCTCCCCCTGCCGCTGCAGCTCCTCCAAGTTCCCGAGTTCCTGTGTTCCTGAGACCCACCTAACTGTAAGTACCCCCCTCCTCCCAGCCCCTCGCCCTGCCCCGCGCCACTCACCTTCTCTCCTGCTCCTGCTTCTTTTCCTCCTCTCTGTCTCTTCCTCCTCGCTCCCCCTCTGCAATCTTCTTCTGTGTTCTTCTGTTCTTCTCTTCTGTTCTTCTGTTCTTCCCTTTTGTTCTTCTGTGTTCTTCCGGTCTTCTGTGTTCTTCTTCTCTGTTCTTCTCGGTGCTTCTGTGTTCTTCTTCTCGGTTCTTCTGTGTTCTTCTGTGTTCTTCTCTGTTCTTCTGCTCTTCCGTTCTTCTGTCTTCTGTTCTTCTGTCTTCTGCTCTTCCGGTCTTCTGTTCTTCTGTCTTCTGTTCTTCTGTCTTCTGTTCTCCTGTCTTCGGCTCTTCTACCTCCTCCGTCTTCTTCCCCCGAGCCTGCCCTCCTGCTCCTTCCTCATCCCCCTCCCTCACTCGCCTCCCCCTCTCTCACCCCTAGCTAACCCGTTCGCTATCTACCTCCCTCACTCCTCCTATCTTCCTATCTCTCTAGCTCCCTATCTCACTATCTAACTCCCCCACTCTCCACCTCCTCCTACCTACCTATCTGTCTATCTATCTATTTCCCTATCTATCGACTTCTCTATCTATTTTCTCTATCTATTTCTCTATCTCTCCCCCCTCCCGCCACCCCCTCTACTACCTATCTCCCTATCCTCTCACTCTACCTCTCTCCCTCACCCACCTCTACAACCCCCCCTCCCCTATCTTCACAACCCTCCTCCTATCTCTCTCCCTAATCTCCAAACCTCCTAACACTCACCCTCCTCCACCCTAAACCCCCTCCCCCAACTCCTCTCACTCTACCTGTCCCCCCCCCTCCCTCGCGCTTTCCCGCTGCGACCTCCTGCACGCCCCCGCCCCCCAGCTCCCATTCGCCCCCAGCTGACCCCTCCCCCCCCCCTCCTACCTCTTATGGCGGCCGCTGCGCGACAGTGGTAGCGACCCTTGACCCAAGGGTAGGTCGCTCCCCCTGCCGCTGCAGCTCCTCCAAGTTCCCGAGTTCCTGTGTTCCTGAGACCCACCTAACTGTAAGTACCCCCCTCCTCCCAGCCCCTCGCCCTGCCCCGCGCCACTCACCTTCTCTCCTGCTCCTGCTTCTTTTCCTCCTCTCTGTCTCTTCCTCCTCGCTCCCCCTCTGCAATCTTCTTCTGTGTTCTTCTGTTCTTCTGTTCTTCCCTTCTGTTCTTCTGTGTTCTTCCGGTCTTCTGTGTTCTTCTTCTCTGTTCTTCTCGGTGCTTCTGTGTTCTTCTTCTCAGTTCTTCTGTGTTCTTCTCTGTTCTTCTCTGTTCTTCTGCTCTTCCGATCTTCTGTTCTTCTGTCCTCTGTTCTTCTGTCTTCTGTTCTTCTGTTCTTCTGTCTTCTGTTCTTCTGTTCTTCTGTCTTCTGCTCTTCTGTTCTTCTGTCTTCTGCTCTTCTGTTCTTCTGTCTTCTGCTCTTCCGGTCTTCTGTTCTTCTGTCTTCTGTTCTTCTGTCTTCTGTTCTCCTGTCTTCGGCTCTTCTACCTCCTCCGTCTTCTTCCCCCGAGCCTGCCCTCCTGCTCCTTCCTCATCCCCCTCCCTCACTCGCCTCCCCCTCTCTCACCCCTAGCTAACCCGTTCGCTATCTACCTCCCTCACTCCTCCTATCTTCCTATCTCTCTAGCTCCCTATCTCACTATCTAACTCCCCCACTCTCCACCTCCTCCTACCTACCTATCTGTCTATCTATCTATTTCCCTATCTATCGACTTCTCTATCTATTTTCTCTATCTATTTCTCTATCTCTCCCCCCCTCCCGCCACCCCTCTACTACCTATCTCCCTATCCTCTCACTCTACCTCTCTCCCTCACCCACCTCTACAACCCCCCCTCCCCTATCTTCACAACCCTCCTCCTATCTCTCTCCCTAATCTCCAAACCTCCTAACACTCACCCTCCTCCACCCTAAACCCCCTCCCCCAGCTCCTCTCACTCTACCTGTCCCCCCCCTCCCTCGCGCTTTCCCGCCGCGACCTCCTGCACGCCCCCGCCCCCCAGCTCACATTCGCCCCCAGCTGACCCCTCCCCCCCCTCCTACCTCTTATGGCGGCCGCTGCGCGACAGTGGTAGCGACCCTTGACCCAAGGGTAGGTCGCTCCCCCTGCCGCTGCAGCTCCTCCAAGTTCCCGAGTTCCTGTGTTCCTGAGACCCACCTAACTGTAAGTACCCCCCTCCTCCCAGCCCCTCGCCCTGCCCCGCGCCACTCACCTTCTCTCCTGCTCCTGCTTCTTTTCCTCCTCTCTGTCTCTTCCTCCTCGCTCCCCCTCTGCAATCTTCTTCTGTGTTCTTCTGTTCTTCTCTTCTGTTCTTCCCTTCTGTTCTTCTGTGTTCTTCCGGTCTTCTGTGTTCTTCTTCTCTGTTCTTCTCGGTGCTTCTGTGTTCTTCTTCTCGGTTCTTCTGTGTTCTTCTCTGTTCTTCTCTGTTCTTCTGCTCTTCCGATCTTCTGTTCTTCTGTCTTCTGTTCTTCTGTTCTTCTGTCTTCTGCTCTTCCGGTCTTCTGTTCTTCTGTCTTCTGTTCTTCTGTCTTCTGTTCTTCTGTCTTCTGTTCTCCTGTCTTCGGCTCTTCTACCTCCTCCGTCTTCTTCCCCCGAGCCTGCCCTCCTGCTCCTTCCTCATCCCCCTCCCTCACTCGCCTCCCCCTCTCTCACCCCTAGCTAACCCATTCGCTATCTACCTCCCTCACTCCTCCTATCTTCCTATCTCTCTAGCTCCCTATCTCACTATCTAACTCCCCCACTCTCCACCTCCTCCTACCTACCTATCTGTCTATCTATCTATTTCCCTATCTATCGACTTCTCTATCTATTTTCTCTATCTATTTCTCTATCTCTCCCCCCCTCCCGCCACCCCCTCTACTACCTATCTCCCTATCCTCTCACTCTACCTCTCTCCCTCACCCACCTCTACAACCCCCCCTCCCCTATCTTCACAACCCTCCTCCTATCTCTCTCCCTAATCTCCAAACCTCCTAACACTCACCCTCCTCCACCCTAAACCCCCTCCCCCAGCTCCTCTCACTCTACCTGTCCCCCCCCTCCCTCGCGCTTTCCCACCGCGACCTCCTGCACGCCCCCGCCCCCCAGCTCCCATTCGCCCCCAGCTGACCCCTCCCCCCCCCTCCTACCTCTTATGGCGGCCGCTGCGCGACAGTGGTAGCGACCCTTGACCCAAGGGTAGGTCGCTCCCCCTGCCGCTGCAGCTCCTCCAAGTTCCCGAGTTCCTGTGTTCCTGAGACCCACCTAACTGTAAGTACCCCCCTCCTCCCAGCCCCTCGCCCTGCCCCGCGCCACTCACCTTCTCTCCTGCTCCTGCTTCTTTTCCTCCTCTCTGTCTCTTCCTCCTCGCTCCCCCTCTGCAATCTTCTTCTGTGTTCTTCTGTTCTTCTCTTCTGTTCTTCTGTTCTTCCCTTCTGTTCTTCTGTGTTCTTCCGGTCTTCTGTGTTCTTCTTCTCTGTTCTTCTCGGTGCTTCTGTGTTCTTCTTCTCGGTTCTTCTGTGTTCTTCTCTGTTCTTCTCTGTTCTTCTGTCTTCTGTTCTTCTGTTCTTCTGTTCTTCTGTCTTCTGTTCTTCTGTTCTTCTGTTCTTCTGTCTTCTGTTCTTCTGTCTTCTGCTCTTCCGGTCTTCTGTTCTTCTGTCTTCTGTTCTTCTGTCTTCTGTTCTCCTGTCTTCGGCTCTTCTACCTCCTCCGTCTTCTTCCCCCGAGCCTGCCCTCCTGCTCCTTCCTCATCCCCCTCCCTCACTCGCCTCCCCCTCTCTCACCCCTAGCTAACCCGTTCGCTATCTACCTCACTCACTCCTCATATCTTCCTATCTCTCTAGCTCCCTATCTCACTATCTAACTCCCCCACTCTCCACCTCCTCCTACCTACCTATCTGTCTATCTATCTATTTCCCTATCTATCGACTTCTCTATCTATTTTCTCTATCTATTTCTCTATCTCTCCCCCCCTCCCGCCACCCCCTCTACTACCTATCTCCCTATCCTCTCACTCTACCTCTCTCCCTCACCCACCTCTACAACCCCCCCTCCCCTGTCTTCACAACCCTCCTCCTATCTCTCTCCCTAATCTCCAAACCTCCTAACACTCACCCTCCTCCACCCTAAACCCCCTCCCCCAGCTCCTCTCACTCTACCTGTCCCCCCCTCCCTCGCGCTTTCCCGCCGCGACCTCCTGCACGCCCCCGCCCCCCAGCTCCCATTCGCCCCCAGCTGACCCCTCCCCCCCCCTCCTACCTCTTATGGCGGCCGCTGCGCGACTGCCAGAGGCAAGCCCGTCTGCGCCCGTCCGCGCCTGGCCCGCGCCTGGCCCGCGCCCAGCGCCACGACCCCTGGTCCCCAGCTCCCCCAAGCCCCGCTGATCCGCTACGACCCCACCACCCTCCACGCCCTCAACCCAGGGCGCTCCAAAACCTGCTTCCTAGCTCACCCCAAACGCACCCATGGACCCTTCGCCTGCAACTCCTGCAAACGCATCTTCCACCACGCAACTACCACGACCACAAGCCCACGCGCCATCAACCACCTCAAGTGCATCCTGATCAACGCTCGTTCCGTCCACAAGCACGCCGTTGAACTTTGGGACCTCCTGGACTCCACAGCCCCGGACGTCGCCTTCATCACGGAGACATGGATGAACGCCTCCTCTGCTCCAGACATCGCTACCCGCCATCCCCGAAGGCTACAAGATCTCCAGAAAAGACCGCACCAACCAAGTAGGAGGAGGTGTCGCCATCATCTTCAAAGACTCCATCAGCGTCACCACCTCCACCGAAGACCCCCCCCTCGCCGCTGAACACCTGCATTTTCAGATTCGCACCGACCCAAGGACCACCCTCAGAGGATCCCTCGTCTACCGTCCTCCCGGACCTCGCGCCTCTTTCAGCGACGCCATCGCCGACTTCATCTCCCCGCACGCCCTCGCCTCACCGGACTACATCCTCCTAGGCGACCTCAACTTCCATCTGGAACAAAACAACGACCCCAACACCACCACCCTGCTCGACAACCTCGCCAACCTCGGCCTCAAACAACTGGTGAACACCGCCACCCACATCGCCGGACACACGCTCGACCCTATCTTCTCCGCCAGCAAACACGTCTTCTTCAGCCACACCTCTGCCCTACACTGGACCGACCAGAGCTGCGTCCACTTCACATTCCGACGCGAGACCTCCCACCTCCGCACTCAACCCATCCCTCATCGACAGTGGAACAAGATCCCTGAAGAGCAACTCTTCTCCGCTCTCGCCGCCAACCAACCCACCCTCACCACCGACCCCAACGACGCAGCTCTCAACCTCACAAACTGGATCTCCAACTGTGCTGACAACCTTGCTCCCCTCAAACGCACGCATCGACAGACCAACACCAAAAAACCTCTCTGGTTCTCTGACACCCTCAAAGAATCAAAGAAAACTTGTCGTGCCCTTGAGAAGGCCTGGCGCAAGGACCACACCGCTGACAACATGACCGCCCTCAAGAACGCTACACGCGAACACCACCACCTGATCCGCACTGCCAAAAGGAACTTTTTCACCGACAGACTAGACAAAAACAGCCACAACAGCAGAGAACTCTTCAGCATCGTCAAAGAGTTCTCCAACCCCAGCGCCAGCGCCAACGCCGTCACGCCCTCACAGGATTTGTGCGAATCCCTCGCCACTTTCTTCCATCGCAAGATCAGCGACCTCCACGACAGCTTCGGACACCAGACCCAACCATACACCACTGAACCCGCTTCCCCGGACACCACCCTCAACAACTGGACCCACATCAACACGGAAGAAACCAAATCCATCATGAACTCTATCCACTCCGGCGCCCCTTCGGACCCCTGCCCGCACTTCATCTTTAACAAAGCCGACGACATCATCGCCCCGCACCTCCAGACCGTCATCAACTCTTCTTTTTCTTCTGCTACCTTCCCCGAATGCTGGAAGCACGCTGAAGTCAACGCCCTACTAAAGAAACCTACGGCTGACCCAAGCGACCTGAAAAAACTTCCGCCCCATCTCTCTTCTACCTTTCCCAGCCAAGGTAATAGAAAAGACCGTCAACAAACAGCTGACCACCTTCCTGGAAGACAACAACCTGCTCGACCCTTCACAAACCGGATTCCGAACCAACCACAGCACGGAAACCGCCCTCATCTCAGTCACAGACGACATCAGAACCCTGATGGACAACGGTGAAACAGTCGCCCTCATTCTCCTCGACCTCTCGGCTGCCTTTGACACCGTCTGTCACCGCACCCTAATCACCCGCCTACGCTCCACCGGGATCCAAGGCCAGGCCCTGGACTGGATCGCCTCCTTCCTCGCTAACCGCTCCCAAAGAGTTTACCTCCCTCCGTTTCGCTCAGAACCCACCAAGATCATCTGCGGCGTACCTCAAGGCTCATCGCTCAGCCCGACACTCTTCAATGTCTACATGAGCCCCCTCGCCGACATCGTACGCAAGCACGACATCATCATCACCTCCTACGCCGACGACACCCAACTTGTACTCTCCCTCACCAAGGACCCCGCCAGCGCCAAGACCAACCTACAAGAGGGTATGAAGGACGTCGCAGATTGGATGAGGCTCAGCCGCCTAAAGCTGAACTCTGAAAAAACTGAAGTCCTCATCCTCGGCAACACCCCGTCCGCCTGGGACGACTCCTGGTGGCCCACGGCCCTCGGCACCGCACCGACCCCCGCAGACCACGCCCGCAACCTCGGCTTCATCTTGGACCCTCTTCTCACCATGACCAAGCAAGTCAACGCCGTGTCCTCCGCCTGCTTCCTCACTCTCCGCATGCTCCGCAAGATCTTCCGCTGGATCCCCGCCGACACCAGAAAAACCGTGACCCACGCCCTTGTCACGAGTCGCCTGGACTACGGCAACACCCTCTACGCCGGGACCACCGCCAAACTCCAAAACCGCCTGCAACGCATCCAAAACGCCTCGGCCCGCCTCATCCTCGACGTACCCCGCAACAGCCACATCTCCGCACACCTGAGACACCTGCATTGGCTCCCAGTCAGCAAAAGGATCACCTTCCGTCTTCTCACCCACGCACACAAAGCCCTCCACAACAAGGGACCGGAATACCTCAACAGACGCCTCAGCTTCTACGTCCCCACCCGCCCCCTCCGCTCCGCTGGCCTCGCACTTGCTGCCGTCCCTCGCACCCGCCGCTCCACGGCGGGTGGGAGATCTTTCTCCTTCCTGGCGGCCAAGACCTGGAACTCCCTCCTCACCAGCCTCAGGACCACCCAGGACCACTCCGCTTTCCGGAGACTCCTAAAGACTTGGCTGTTCGAGCAGCGATAACCCCCCCTTTCCCCCCTAGCGCCTTGAGACCCGCACGGGTGAGTAGCGCGCTTTATAAATGTTAATGATTTGATTTGATTTGATTTGCAAGAACTGCCTATGGCTGCTTCAACGACATTGATGATGCAGTGTCCAGCTCCTCGTCCTCGATGTCTTCAGTCCGAAGTCCACGTAAGCTGCTGTGTTGGCTTAAACGCACATATTTTGTTTTTCCTTGGAACTATTTGTGGCTTTTTATGGCTGTAATGACTCTTTTTTTGTAGTTGGGATTTGTGGTTACTTTTTTTCTAGTAATACATGGTCATTTTCTTCCTGATCGATCTGACATTGAGCACGTGGAGACTGTGTTAAAACCACATTTTTCGTCTCATATGGTTCGAAGAGACTTGTCCAATGTAAACATTTCTGCAATACCGATTCCGGATGGGATTGTGTTGGATAAAGTAATGTTTGATATATATGGTCCCACTGAATTGATTCAAATACCGTATGTCCTCAAGTTATCAATTAATGATATTGTTATACCAGGCATTGTTTCTGATGATTGGGATGTGAAGACAGTAGATTCTATGCTGACAGATTTGCAATATTATACTGTCTATGACGATGAAGATGCTTACCAATTTAGAGATAATCATGGTGACATGTTTTGCTACACTATTATGGACACCACTTTATTCATAAAGCTAGTAGCCCTAAGTCCATATTTAATTATGTGCAATGGGAACATTGCCCGACTCCTCCACAAGGGAGCTCGAAAACGTATTATGATAAATTTGCATATTTTTCTGGGCATAATCAACTAAATGCTAGGTCTTACTATTTTAAAGTTACTCTGTATTCTAATAAGCAAATCTTATTGACCGATACTAAATTACTGTATTCAAATTTGTTTGTATCTAAACTTTCGGTCGAGGAGTATGAATACTGGTTTAAGACTGTTGACTTGAAAAGTGTTTGGGGTACGAAAAATTGGCAGATACAAGGCAGGGACACATTATTTAGAGCATGTATTATCCCTGTGCAGATGATTTTCCTCAATAACACAGTACAACAGACTAGCTGTTTGGGCTTGGCAACAATTAAAGAGTTAAATTTGCCTAGTATACCTGTCCCTTCCAAATTAAACAACTGGCAGCACTATGTGAATGCTACTTTTAGTGAATTTACACATTGGGTCCAGAATGGTACGCTTAACACTTCATCGATACATCCGGGCGGGTGGTTATTATGGCCTGTAGACACTAATAAGTGTCATCAACGTTTTGTCACCTCTTCAGGGGGGTTCAGGACTAGTAGGGCAGACCCTCGTTACATTTCACCAGAACATGCTGATATTATAACTACATACAGCGTGGGGAAGCTTTGTCAGCAATGGTTGAAGTCATCCACGCTGGGTGCAGTTAAGTCACATCTCACGTTACTGTCTAATGATACTGATTTACAAGATTTTTTTTGTCAGGTCCCAAGGTACCACGGAAGAAAAGATTTTTATACAAACGCGGTATTCCATTGGCTGTACACACCGCCGCGGTCAAAATACACACACCCATAGAAAACTCAGCCACATTGGTCAGTCCGATATACACACACCTGATACACATACTAACACCACTCCCACACACCCAACACAATATAAAACACACACCTACATCACCCACAAGCCCCTACGACCCGAAATCATTGACGAAGGCTAGAGACAGAGCACAGAATAGAGAATCCCACAACACAGAGGCACACAACACCATCACCCACACAGAATCCACGCACCAAACACCACACACCACCACACGCACCACACTCATCACCACAAAAACCACCCCACACCTCAACCACACCACCCCATGGCACCCCAAAGACACCCCAGGTTCAGTGACGCCGAACTCAGGGTCATGGTGGAGGAAATAGTCTGTGTAGAGCCCCAGCTTTTCGGTGCACAGGTGCAGCACACCATAATTGCCAGGAAGATGGAGCTATGGCAAAGGATAGTGGACAGGGTTAACACGGTGGGACAGCATCCACGCAATCGGGAGGACATCAGGAACGACCTACGGGGGAAGGTGCGTTCCATGGTATCAAGGCACAACATATCGGTGCAGAAGACTGGCGGCGGACCCCCACCTACTCCCCCAGAATTTACCGCGTGGGAGGAGGAAGTCTTGCACATCCTGCATCCTGAGGGCCTCGCTGGAGTAGGCGGAGGAATGGACTCTGGTAAGGCAAATCTTCACTACTGCTTCCCACCCCCACCCCACCTGAATGCCAAATCATACCCCCACCCTCACCCCCTCCCCCATCACACCAACCCCTAGCAAAAGCCTCACCATCTCAACCCACCCATCCCAACACCAAGCCCTGCATGCGACCACAAAGCATGGACACCCATCACCAAAGCATGCCCACTGCACACACACATCACCCCCACAAACCACCCTCACAAAAGCCCTCACAAGGAAATGCCTGCACATGGGTACACGGACACCCAACCATCACACGAAATCCCGCACACAGAAGCAATAACCATACCTTTATACCCCAGCAGGACCCGAACGCCACCACACCGCCACGGAGGGTCCAGAGATGTCCATCCCACCCCCAGAAGAGGCCCCCAGCGATGACAGCAGCTCTGTCTCCCTGGAGCCAGACGACCAGCCCAGCCCATCGGGGACCTCTGGACAGTCGGTTACCCACAGACAGCCACAGGCTACACCAGACCCAACCCCCTCTGGGAACACCAGCACAGCTCCCACCCAGCGGGCCCATGCCTCTGTCTCCAGGGCACGTAAATCAGCAGTGTGTCCACCACTACAGGGCACCCAGGTTGACCCACCACCCCAACAACAACAGGGACCTGGGGGCAGTGGTAGTGGGCACACCGGCCAGGGGACAGAGGCCCAGGAACACAGGGGAACTGGGAAGGCTGCTGTGCGACAGGGGGGGACAGGCCCGGGGAACCGACTCTCCAAGAGGCCCTCTCCTCCATCATGGGAGCATACCACCGCTCCCAGGAGACGATGGTGACGGTACTGGCCCGGTTCCAGGAGATCCAGGAACTGCAGGAGGAACGGTACATGGGGTTCAGGGAGGAACTGAGGAACATCGGTTCCGCAATGGGGACCATCGTCCTGGCCCTTACCCAGATCGTCACCACATTGCGGGACCATGTGGCACCCCAAAGGGCCCCTGTCACTAGCCCAGGCCAGGAACAGCCTACCACCTCCGCCGGCGCTAGTGGACAGGAGGCCCCCACACAACGACAGGCCCCCAGAACCCCACCTCCTGCAGAAGAAGAACCACCCCGCAAGCGAACCTGAGATCTCACAAGAAGACAGAGTAGGATTGCAAGACCCCCGCCAGCCTAAGATACCCCCTGATGTCATCCCACTGTCCCACATTGTCACCCTGTCCAACCTTGAACTGCCCCTGCTCCATCCTTCCAGAGGCATATGGACAATGCACCTGTGCGACTGAGAACTGGACTCTGCCATGGACATTACTCCACCCCCACGCATCCCCGCTTCCCAATCATTTACCTATATCTAGCACTTAAAATAAATCACTTATTCCACTTAAATAAACAGGAGTCTGCTTGTATTCTTAACAAATGTATTACACATAACGGTTCAATAATGTCCAGTTACTTTGTGATGACAACATACCAATTTCAATAAGCTGTAGTCCATGGGCAAACAAAGCTGAAGTCAGGCAGTGGGTCATACAGCTCTGAAAAGGGAAGGGAAAGTCACAAATCAGTTAACAGGAACTGGGGGGAAACACAGACAGTGGAGACGCATGAGGTCTTAAGTAAATGTAAATTGGGGTGGCTGTTTCTTACCTGTGTGCTACTGAAAGTATTGTTGTATGACTGTATCCCTGTTGTCCGTATCGTCCCCGTCGTCTTCCTCCTCTTCACTCTCCACAGGCTCCACAGCTGCAACAACACCACCATCTGGACCATCCTCCTGCAGAAAAGGCATCTGGCGTCGCAATGCAAGATTGTGAAGCATACAGCAGGCCACGATGATCTGGCACACCTTCTTTGGTGAGTACATGAGGGATCCCCCTGTCATATGCAGGCACCTAAACCTGGCCTTCAGGACCCCGAAGGTCCTTTCTAAGATCCTCCTAGATCGCCCATGGGCCTCATTGTACCGTTCCTCTGCCCTGGTCCGGGGATTCCTCACTGGGGTCAGTAGCCACGACAGGTTGGGGTAACCAGAGTCACCAATTAGCCACACACGGTGTCTCTGTAGCTGTTCCATCACATAAGGGATGCTGCTATTTCGCATGACATACGCGTCATGCACTGACCCAGGGAACTTGGCATTTACATGGGAGATGTACTGGTCAGCCAAACAGACCACCTGGACATTCATCGAATGATAACTTTTTCTGTTTCGGTACACCTGCTCACTGTCTTTGGGGGGAACCAAAGCCACATGGGTCCCATCAATGGCCCCAATGATGTTGGGGATATGTCCAAGGGCATAGAAATCACCCTTCACTGTAGCCAATTCGCCCACCTCAGGGAAAATAATGTAGCTCCGCAAGTATTTCATCAGGGCAGACAACACTCTGGATAAAACCTTAGAAAACATAGGCTGAGACATCCCAGATGATATGGCCACTGTTGTCTGAAACGACCAACTTGCCAAAAAATGGAGTACTGACAGAACCTGCACCAGAGGGGGAATCCCTGTGGGTTGGCGGATGGGGGACATCAGGTCTGGCTCCAGCTGGGCACATAGTTCATGAATAGTTGCTCTGTCAAGCCGGTATGTAAGTATGATATGTCGTTCTTCCATTGTCGACAGGTCCACCAGCGGTCGGTACACGGGAGGATTCATCCTTCTCCTCGCAAGTCCCAGTGGACGTTGCCTAGGAAGGACAACATGGAGCACAGAGTCAAGCAACCCACAGGTTCGTTCACACAGCTTGCACAGTACACGAATCGCTATGCATGGAACGGCTTGTATGAGTGGCAATGCAAGGCCTAGGCCTGTGTGACGCAGTAGAAATCATGCCATGTGGGCCCTTGAAATGGCGGCTGCCTGACCTGTGAAGTGTGACAGTGGGATGTGAGGTCACTGCGCTGGCATGGCACACCGTGGCGGTAGGAGGTCGAAGACCGCAGCGCAAAGCAGAATTGGTTAACATTGAACCCTATGGGTCTCAGGAGCCAATGACGATGTGCGCCGGCGGTCGCGGTACGCACCGCCGCGGTACGCACCGCCGCGGGCGTGACCGTCATTTTCTATCTGATTAATCACTCAAGACCTGATCATCCACAGGAGAGGACCTATACTGCAAGTGCTGCTGTGACCTCGGTCTGGGAGATACAATGGCTGCTGCGACTGGGGAAAGGGCCCCTGCCTTCACTTACGAAGAATTGGAGAAACTTGTTGATGGGGTCCTCCCCCAGTATGCGCTACTCTACGGTCCTCCAGACCAACAGGTTAGTACACAGGGTGCACGCTGAATGGGCTATGCCTGTGTAGAGTGGGGTGTATGTAAGATGGTGGGGAGGGGAGCGAATGAGGAGTGCAACGCACGACAGATTGGAACATGTGCCACATGGCAAGGTTGGGGAGGGGGGGCCACTCACATGTACCATGCAGAAAAGTGATGATATTTCCTTTCCCACCCTGTACATGTCAAATAGGTCAGCGCCCATCAGAAGATTGACATTTGGCGTGCCATCGCCAAGGACGTCCGGGCCCTGGGGGTCCACAACAGACGGGGCACCCACTGCTGAAAGAGGTGGGAGGACATCCGCCGCGGGACCAGAAAGACCGCCGAGTCTCTGCTGGGGATGGCCTCCCATCGTAGGAGGGGTGCCAGCCGCCAATTGACCCCCCTGATGTCCCGGATCCTGGCGGTGGCCTACCCCGATTTGGATGGGCGCGTGAGGACATCACAGCAGACACAAGGGGGTGAGTATCAGCACATTCTGCTATCTTTGCGCGCAGTGGAGGTGTCTGGGTTGGGGAGGCGGGCTGTGGGTGACTCAAGGCCAGGGCGCTTTCTGTAGGCTAGTCCCCTCCGTTAGGCATGACCCTGTGCCCCCGCCCCCCACCTCTGTAGGGTGCCAAGTACAGCTATCCATGGTCCTGCATCACCCATGTGTGCATTTGTCGTCCATAGACCCGTAGGCCTAGTCACAAGAACTGAGTAGTGTACCCCGATTGCGCAGCGTAGTGCAGGGGGCTTCTGTGTCTGTCCTCTCTGCCAACGGTGTTGCCAATGCATGCACTCAACCTGTCTTCATTTCTCCCCCCCACCCATTTTCTTTTTCTTCCTGTGCATGTGTGCATTAGCATCATCAGGCGGAGGAGAAGTGGCATCGGCGCACGAGGGAGCTGCATCTCACATGGCCCCGGAGGGCCATGCAACCGACTCCGGGTTCACCAGTGAGACGGAGGGCGAGGGGAGCTCCACAACGGGGACCCGTGGAGACGTCAGCGACACCGACACGTCCTCGGAAGGGAGCTCTATTGCCGTGGCGGCAACATCCGTGCCCACTGCCACAACAGGTACAGCCGCCACCCAGTGCACCAGGCCCGCCCTCCCAGCAGCCCCTCTGCCTTCGCTCCGTGTCCGCTCACCCAGGAAGGTGGGCATCTCCTTCGCCCCAGGCACCTCAGGCCCTGCCCCAGTCACCCCTGCTGCCCTCAGTGAGGAGGTCATTGACCTCCTCCAGACCATCATTGTTGGGCAGTCTACCCTTTTGAATGCCATCCAGGGTGTAGAAAGGGAGGTGCATCGGAGCAATGCATACCTGGAGGGCATTCATTCGGGTCAGGCTGCCCATCAGCGATCGTTCAACGCTCTGGCCTCAGCACTGACGGCAACCATTGTCCCTGTCTACAGCCTCCCTCTTCTAACTCCCTCCACCCAGTCCCAGTCTCCTGTTCCTCAGCCTATCCCATCCACACCATCAGACCAGCCTGCACACACCTCAACACCCAAGGGCAGCTCATCCAGACATAAGCACCAGAGATCCCACAAGCATTCACACAAACAACATCCAGATGCAGACATGCCAACAGTCACTACCACCTCTGTGTCCCCCTCCTCCTCGTCTCCCTCCTCCCTCCCTGTGATGTCTCCACTCACACCTGCATGCACACCACCATCAGCCAGTACTTCCATCACCAGCACACCCTCCATTACAATCAGCACACGTGCAGCCACCACCCCCACTGCCATTTACACGTCCCCTGTGTCCTCTCCCACTGTGTCTGTCACCCCCTCTTCCAAACCACACAAACGCAGGCAGCCACCCAACCAACAGCCATCCACCTCACGACAGCCTCCAGCCCAAGCACCTGCACCCAAAGACAGCACACTTGACTCTCCTACAACCACATCCTCTTCCTCCACTCCCATACCCACTGCACCTACCCTTCCCATTGCTCCTAAAAAGCTTTTCCTCTCCAAAATTAACCTCTTTGCATCACCTGATCCACCCCCTCCATCTGGTAAGAGTCCAAAGAGCACCTCAGCCACCACCAGCCCTGCATCTAGTATCACCATAGTGCAGGGCTATTGGAGTCCACCAGCTCCTAGGGAAGGAACATCGGCCAGCAGCAAGGGGACAGCCAGCCCACCCCCTGGGAAGAGGACAAGAAAAATTAAGGGCCGACGCGAAAAGCCTGAGACGGCTGCCACCAAGGAGAGTGGCCTTGCCACGTCACCTGCCACATCATCTAAGGGAGGCAAGGGCCAGAGAGCTGCAGCGAAGGAGGGCAATGGCAGCAGGGCGGGGAAGACATACAGCAGCCGAGCGCACCAGGAGGGACCCACCAGTCCCATACCGGGTGTGACGGACGACACCCACGGGCCCAAGACTCCATCAGAGGAGGGCCCCGCTACCGCAAGGTCGGAGGGCGACTAAGCGGGGAGTCTTGGCCAGGTCTGGCTCCCTTGAAAGACAGGACAAGCACCGCTGAACAGGGCCCCGCCAAGACAGGCACCGCTGAACAGGGCCCCGCCGTGAAGAGCACCGCTGAAGAGGGCCCCACCGTGAGGAGCACCGCTGAAGAGGGCCCCGCCAAGACAGGCACCGCTGAACAGGGCCCCGCCGTGAAGAGCACCGCTGAACAGGGCCCCGCCGTGAAGAGCACCGCTGAACAGGGCCCCGCCGTGAAGAGCACCGCTGAAGAGGGCCCCGCCGTGAGGAGCACCGCTGAAGAGGGCCCCGCCAAGACAGGCACCGCGGAACAGGGCCCGCCATGAAGAGCACCGCTGAACAGGGCCCCGCCGTGAAGAGCACCACTGAACAGGGCCCCGTCGTGAAGAGCACCGCTGAACAGGGCCCCGCCGTGAAGAGCACCGCTGAACAGGGCCCCGCCAAGACAGGCACCGCTGAACAGGGCCCCGCCGTGAAGAGCACCGCTGAAGAGGGCCCCGCCGTGAGGAGCACCGCTGAAGAGGGCCCCGCCAAGACAGGCACCGCTGAACAGGGCCCCGCCGTGAAGAGCACCGCTGAACAGGGCCCCGCCGTGAAGAGCACCGCTGAACAGGGACCTGCCGTGAAGAGCACTGCTGAACAGGGCCCCGACGTGAAGAGCACCGCTGAACAGGGCCCCGCCGTGAAGAGCACCGCTGAACAGGGCCCCGCCAAGACAGGCACCGCTGAATAGGGCCCCGCCGTGAAGAGCACCGCTCCGCTGGGCCCTTCCTCTCAAGCACTGCTCCGCTGGGCCCTTCCTGTCAAGCACCGCTCTGCTGGGCCCTTCATCTCAAGCACCGCTCCGCTGGGCCCTTCATCTCAAGCACCGCTCCGCTGGGCACCGCCGTCTCAAGCACCGCTCCGCTGGGGCCTTCCTGTCAAGCACCGCTCCGCTGTGCCCTTCATCTCAAGCACCGCTCTGCTGGGCCCTTCATCTCAAGCACCACTCCGCTGGGCCCTTCCTCTCAAGCACCGCTCGCTGGGCCCTGCCGTCTCAAGCACCGCTCCGCTGGGCCCTTCCTCTCAAGCACCGCTCCGCTGGGCCCTTCATCTCAAGCACCGCTCCGCTGGGGCATTCCTCTCAAGCACCGCTCTGCTGGGCACCGCCGTCTCAAGCACCGCTCCGCTGGGCACCGCCGTCTCAAGCACCGCTGGTCCATTGACAGTGCCGGTTCTGTGTCGAGCAGGTGTTCACGAAGCACTCTGGGCACCATGCCTCCTCCAATACCAGTGGAGCTGGTTATCCATCTGATGGACTGTGGCTTTGCACTCCCCAGGATGGTACAGGGGGCATGGAGGCCCCTCGTGGATCTGGCGTCGTGGACTCAAGTGGCTGAGGTGCCCCCCTTTCCCTTCCCCCTGAGGTGCCTGTTGTTTTATCATCTGATGCCCCTGCAGTGTTCTCTCCAATGGTATCCGGTCTCCTGTGTGGGCTTTGCCCATGTGTTTGTACACATTGGCCCACGGACTATGGATATTTAACGGACTGTGCAGGACTTATTGACTATGTTTATACTTTGCACTATGTTCATTATTTCTTTTGTATATTTCATATGGCATATTTACCATGACTTCAATGAACCTATTTTATACATAAATTTTTAACTTCATTTTAATTATGTGTTTGCATTCTTCTGGGGGGTTTGGGGGGTGTCACTCTGACTTGTTGCTCTGCATTGGTGTGTAGGTATTGGGGGGGTGGGTTGGGGGGGTGGGTGTATCGCGTATGTGTGTGCACGTAACCTTTCCTCCTCCCCCCTCCCCTGTGTCGTAGGTGCAGTACTCACCGTTGTCGTCTGCGCCGGCGTTCGTACTCCTGGTAGATGAGCAGGTAGACAATAGCTGGTAGGATGTGTAATTCGGGCTCCATGCTGTCCTCCTTCCTCGTGGAGTGTGTATAGGTGAGCGTTTTCCCGTTCGTAGTCTGTTTCCGCCGTGTTTTTATCGGCGGGGCTCCCGCCCCGGAAAAGGTGGTGGATTGGTGAGTTGTGATAGGGTGGGCGGTACATTGTCTGCCGCCTGCCTGTTGGCGGTGACCGCCGCGCTGTTTGTCGGTCCCGCCGTGGCGGTCGGAGTGTTAAAGTGGTGGGCTGTGTTGGCGGTTCCCGCCAGGGTCAGAATTCCATTTTTTGGACCGCCTGCTTTATCACCGACCGCCAGGGTTAGAATGACCCCCTTTGTCTGTTGTTGATAATGGCATGCATACCCTTTCTGACCGTGTTTACACGATTGACAGCATTGTTTCCTCTGCTATTGACATTATTAAATCAGACATGTCTTCTTTATATCATGGGCAGAGTCAGACGCGGTCCATCATGCAGCTGGGTTGGACTCTTCAGACCTTGAAGGCAGGTCGCGTTCCATGGCAGCACATTCGTGCCAGAGAGATCTTTGTCTCCTTTAATTTGACTCGTCAACAACAGCTGATGGCTAAAAAGGAAGCTCCGTATGTCATGTTGAATATTGAAAAACTGGAGAAACTGCCTTTCACGGTTGCTGAGATTCCGTCAGCTGAGTGGTTGATTCATGGGGTTATTAATCTGCCTATCTCCACTCTGCAATTTACTTCTTGTTTGAAGCACATTCCGGTGGGTAGATATGAACTATTGGGAGACAGTTACCTACACGAGGTGTGGGAGCTTCCCTTTCAATACAGATGTGTTAATGGATTGAGGGAAGTTTTTCTTAGCGGTAGTGAATGCAAAACTTCTGTCAGCCATTCTATGGTTTGTAAACAGCTGTCCTTGCACGGAGTGTGTAACGCTTCGATTCCTAACTTAGCTTGTTATCTGAAGGGAGTTCCAGTCCCGGTTATTAAAAACACTTTCCAGGTGCTTTCTAACGGCAGTTACATTGTTCTTAACAGCGAACGCTGCTGTGGCATGCGTGCCGGAATAGTTTACGTTGTCGTTGTCAACAAGGCCGTTACGTGCTGCGGGAATTTGTTGTTTCCACCCACTCAAATTAGGGAGGTAGCGGACATCTGGCCTCATATTGCTACTTCCAAGGTTAATTTCGACAAGTTGAGTCGACTAAAAGCTTTATTGTTTCAAAAGCATGTGGCCCTTACATCTGCTAGCGAGACCTACGCACTTCAGGTGGCAAGGTCATCGGCGGAAATACAGTCCCTTTTGAATACTAACTTTCCAAGTCACTTCGGTGAACTTGTGGGACGTATATTTAATGCATCCAGCACTGCTGGTATTGCACATTTTTTCAAAGCCGTTGGTGTTGGTTTTGCTCATACCTTCTCTTCCATATTCGGTTTGATACCTTCGGCTATACACTCTATTTTCGGAAGCATTTTTGGGGGTTTCCCGATTACTTTGGCTTTATTGGCTGGAGTCTTGCTGTTGTTGCTATTTTTTTGCAATGGCTGTCCCGCCACGACGAGATCCTATATTGCTGCTCCCGTCAGCGCAGCGGTGTCGTGAACGCATGATGCAGCATTTTGGAGCAACACTCCTGGGCCATTTGGAGTGTGACTGGTCTCTGTCATTCCGACCGGTTTTGGATTGTGTGCAACCCGTGTTTCGGTGCCTTTGGTGCTCGTTTGAACATGCACTGGCTCTCTGTCTCTCACTGCGGCGCCCTCCAGTGGTCGATCCTGATCTGTTGATGTTCCCGATTAGGGCTCATTCCCAGACTTGTGCACTATGGTTGCGTTTGCTTCGTGAGGCAGTTTATGAGATTTCCTTCCTGGAGGAAGATGGTTTTGTCTCATTCATAGGCCCTGCACGGGGGGCGCCCTGAATGGTTTTGGGGCTTTGGAACACACCTGCTCCATGGTACTTTGTGGCGTGGATCTTCCGATATTGTCATATATCGAAGTGGAGGAGCTCCTACTCTCTATTGCTTCTGTTTAACAATTGGATTTTTTTCCTCTCCTGCAAAATTAACATTATATTGACTTTGGCTTTATTGTCACATGTTTTCTACATTTATGACTTTGTTGTCTTCTGACCTTGTCGAAATATGTATATAATTTTAGGTATTGTTTATATCTGGGGCATATTTTTATATTATTGGAACCACTTGCTACCGACAAGGGGAGTCTGTAGTGTGGTTGGTTTTACGTATCCTTTGCGCGTTAGCTTAAGGCTTTAGGCTTTTGTTCACTTTGCCCTGGATGTATTTTATTCATTTGCTGGCAGCTTAGAGCCTCTGTGCACTTTGCTCTAAATGCTTTTTATTAGGCTTCGTACTGTTATTTTTCAAATAGCCAGTTCTACCGTTTTGTTTTTTATTCATATCACACTGTTTTGCCTACTTCAACACTGGAGTTCTACGTAACACATTCACTCTGTGCTTCAGTCAAGGATACAGTCTGGTACATTGCCGATAGATGTGGTAGGAGTTTAGACTTGGCATTCCTGCGTAGGGACATTTTGTGATCACGCTGACATGTTAGTTATAAAATCACTTCCTTGTCCCAATACACGCAAGAGGGAGATTCCAACCAGGGAACCACAACTAGACGCTGACTGCCTCGTTGCAGATGCTGAACCAAGATCACAGGCCTTTGCTCCGGTATGAGGGCTGATGTCTCCCCAGTGATACAGACAGGCAAGCTAGAAGCTTAACATGCTGTGCTCGAAATAGAACAAGCAGAGGGAGAGTAGAAACTATTATACACGATGATCGCTTTGTTCTTATGTTTTACTCTCCTGGTAACTATTTCAATCCTACTGTGTTGTATGGTTCTGGTTATTGGTGCTCATGCCTTATTATCTAAAATACAGTCGTTTTATTAAATCATTATATAAAACTTATACTGTCTTTGTCATTTGTATATGAGATCATATTGTAAATGAGAGAGTTGGTTTGGATCTGAGTGACCACGACTTCCCTGAGAAGTTCCAAAGATGTCATGCGCTCGGCTGCCCAATCATCTCTTCCCTGTGGGAGAAATGAGGCACTGCTAGTTAGCCGGAGCAAAAACCGGATTTAGAGTTCCTTACACGTGGGTCAGACTCAGTCCCCCACACCGTTATTGATCCTGCTGCCTAGAAATCCAGTAGTCTCATTTAGGATAATGAGAGCCCACGCGACACTGGAAACCAAGAGGAACCTCTGTCTGGAGAAGCGCTGAAGAGCTGTGGAAGAAGAGCTGCCCTGCCTGTGACTGTGCTTTGTGGAGCTATCCTGCAGTTGCTGCTTCTGCCAGAGTAAGAGGGCAAAGACTGGACTTTGTGTGCCTTACATCTTGTTAAGATCCCCAAGGGCTTGATTTGGAGCTTGCCTCCTGTTGTTTGAAATCTCAAGGACAGCAAAGACTTCTCTCTGCCAGCACCTGGAGTCTCTAGAGAGACTCCTACTCTGCCAAGTGGTGCCCATCCAGTTCCTGGGACCCTGAAAGGAGAAGCTGGCAGCCTAAGAGAAAGAAATCCACGCACAGAATGCCAGGCAGGGAAAAGATCGACGCAACTCTGATCTGTGGCTGAAAAATCGACGCACCACCAGCTTCGCTTCTGAAAATCAACGCTCACCTGCAACGCAACCGAAGACTTGATGCACGGAGCTATAGAAACAACGCTCAGCATCACTGACGGAGACTGGTGACATGACAACCTGCGCTGCGTGGTTGTAGGGTCATCGTGCGGCTGGATTTCTGACGCAGGTACCGCTGGGTGTGTAAAAACAACGCAAGGCCTGCCCGGACCCGAGCATGCTGACCGAATCGACGCATCGCTCTCCTGTGGAGAGAAGAATCACAAGCCCTTTTTGACGCACACTGCCTCGTGCGGGGGTATTTTTGACGCACCCAAGGTACATTTTCATGCCAACAGTGTTAGTGTGTGTTTAAAACTAATGAAGATTCTTTTTGCTTTTTACTTGATATTTTCTATTTTTCTAAACCTGTGTTGTGTCATTTTGTACTGTTTTCATTATGTTACTGTGCGTGTTGGTACAAATACTTTACACCTAGCACTCTGAAGTTATGCCCACTGCTCTGCCAAGCTACCAAGGGGGTAAGCCGGAGTTAGCTGAGGGTGATTCTCTTTTACCCTGACTAGAGTGAGGGTCCTTGCTTGGACAGGGGGTAACCTGACTGCAACCAAAGACCCAATTTTTAACAGAGAGGTATCATTGGAAAGGGGATATTCTCAGCACAGCGGATCCATGCTCAGGAATTGCAGCAGCATGGTGATCCTCAAGCAGTGCTCTATCAACTAAACCCAGGGGAGGGGGAAATGACTCCAAAGGCATGGGCAAGTATTTCACTCTGAAAACAAAAATCAGCTTTTCTGCTCCTTTGGGGGACGTTTGAGAGTGTTTAACTAGACTCCAGGGCAAACACTTGGCCAATACGAAAGAGATTGGGCAACCCAGACAGATGTTATGCCATGCTTCAACCCCAGAATAGGGGCACGAGTTTTCTACCCACATCTAGATGGGTTGGGGTTTACCCTGATGTGGGCAGAAAGCCCACAAGATGCCACAGATTATTTAGGTCGAAAAAGATGTGGAGAGTCCGCCCTGGCATTGGGAAATGCCCCCATCTCACCAGGGGCAACTCACTATTTCTTCCTCCTTTAGGTTGAAGATATGGGGTGTTTACCCCCAATCATCCCTCTGGGGGGCCAAAAGCTCACTAGACACGCTGGATTTTCAGATGCTAGTGCACGCAAGGGATAGAGCAGGCTACCATGGCATTGTGTCATACTCCCTCACCAACAGTGATAATCTAGTCTTTGTGCCCCTCTTGGTGGATACATTTGGGATTTGCTCCTTATGTGCCCCCCGGTGAGGCAGTAAGCCCAATAGACAATAGGGATTTTTTAGGTCTGACACTGGGCAGTGCTCCACCCTGGAAGGGAAACACAGTGTTCCTGACCCCCTCTGACAGTCAGATAGGGAGTGTTGACCACCAAACTGCCCCTCAGGGGAAGAAAGCCCCATAGACTTTATGGATTATATAAAGGAGCAAAAAGGGGTGTCTGTGAAATTAAAATCATAACTACTATTGCTAAAACTAGGCCACTGTGTGTCGTGTTCTTCAGCTGCACCATATTAAACAATATTGGCCTACCATTCCATTATTCTGCGCTAACCTGACCTATATTTTGTTTAGCTCAAGTGATAGTACTGGACTGCCTCAAAATAGGGCCATTCACTCATCTCCTGAAGAAAACAGGAGCAGATTTCCACAGCCTTTATCCAGTCTCAAACCTATCCTTCCTAGCAAAAGTCATATAAATCAACATGGTTCCTCAATTCTCATTTCAAACAATTCATCAAGGTTAACAAGCTATTGAGTTAATGTCAACCTGGCTTCAGATGAGGTTTCCACATGGAATCAGTAATTTAAAAAATAGTTCATCGTTCTGTTTACGTACTAGATTCAGTGACTCATGGTCTCCTAATTCTTCTGCATCTCTATACAGTGTCTGACACTTTAAATCAGTCCATCATCCTGAGACTTCTAAGAGAAAGAATGAACAAAGACGGGGATGTCCTAAACTGGGTCACTTCATATCTAGAAGACATGGAATTCAAATCTGCAACTTTCTATCAAACACCTCTCAACATAGACAAGGGGGACCATTCTTTTTCCATCACTTTTCAAATTACATTTGGAACTGTTGCCAAACTACTCAATAATTAAAATTGAAAAAAAGTCTATAATTTCTAAACTGATGATGCTCAGCTCTAAGTCATCTTTGAATTACATCATATCCATGATACAGACTCTCAAGGCCATTTGATCATGGTTGTCTCATCATCATCTTAACGTTAACCCTCCTCTAAAAAGGTGTCTATGAATCCATCCCTAAAAGTAACAATTCATGCACAACACTGGATGAATGATTCCTCCATACTAGATCACAAGCCTGAAATTCCTAAGTCCGCAAAATCACTTGGTTGCTTGCTGAAACAAAAAATCTTAACTGGTAATCGGCCACAAGTACACTAGATGAAGAAGAACAATACTAGTTAAGACTGCTGAAAGGTATCAAACACGTTATACCATAGAATCTCAGGTCTCTGTATTCTGGAGGCAGATGCTGACCTCATGCCATCCTTTGAGCTTAAGTACAATCATTCATTTAAAACAACTACAATTTATAAGACCCTGGGGAAAAAGGGAGGAAGTATCTGCAAAGGTGGAAATACTAGAGTGGCATTGTGGACTTTGAAGAACTCTGCACTCCATTTGCAGTTGTCCATTGCTTATGGCGGGACACATTAATTAATATATAATTATTATACGGAATGCTGAATGGAAGCATAATTTTGGTAACTGCAAATTGGATAACTTTCTGTAGTATTTACCAGTTAAGGTTACGCTTAAGGCATCATCCACAGCATGAGTAAATACTTCAGTATTTGATTCAGAGGAAATGGAGTGATGCGAATGACAGGATTGCAAGATCTGATAAGGTAACAAGAGAAAGCAAGACATAAGGAGCGAAGCAGAAGGACATCAAACAGAAACTAAGGGAACCACCAAAACAACAAAGGTGCATACAGATGGAGAGCCATGTGCGTAGTGGTACTACAGCAGAGAAAACAACAAGATACATAATTGCTGGGTTTTTGTGTGGTGGTTTACATACTGCCCCTTGCCCCCTTATCCTGGAACTAATAGCTTCTGCCATCTTGCATTGAGAAGGTCATGTAATCCAGATTGGCAAAAGGCACCATGATGGAATAGGAAAGACATCAACATTCTTACCAGGGCAATTTGTCAATGTCTTTTCCAATGTGCAATGGGTTTGCACATCCTCCATGTCTTCTTTTTGTGTTTCTTTCCTGCAGTGTTCTCGCATTGAATGAAGTACTTACTGTGGCAATAGTGTTCATCAAAATAACATAAGCATCCCCTGGTTTGGTAGGAAAACATTTCTGATATTTTTTGGCCAGATATGGAGCATTTACAAATTATACAGTCTCCCTTAAACAATCCAATGGCACATATCCCTTTCAGTCAATCAGGTATTGTAATCAACTTTGGAGTATTCTGCAGTCTAGAACCACACTTATGCTTTCATTACTCAGCTTGCACTAAAGGTGGTTGCGGAAGTACAGTACATAGTGGAAGTTTATTCACAGGTTCAATAAGAAAACATGAAACACTAATTTGTGGATAAACCGAGCTACTGGGTTGATTAATTTACAGATGGGTAATTGACTTTCAAAATGAGGCTTGAATATTTCCTGTTTCTGGGCTGTTCAAAGAAGGTAGATAGCTAGACTGAGGCCCTCATTCCAACATTGGCCTACCGGCGTCCTGACGGCTGCCAACATACTGTGACCGCGGCGGTATACCGCTACGGGTATTATGACCCACACAGAGAAATCCGCCACTATACAGACACAAACACAAGTCAGCCAGACCAAAGGTCAGTGATAAATTGGCAGTACCAAAACCCACACCATTACGCCAACAGAAATACGCCCACAGTATTGGGACCCACGAATCACCGTGGCTTTCTTTCAACTGCGGTAAACCATTGGCGGTACACACCACCACCCTCAAAATACACACACACTTACAAAACTACACCACATTGGACAATTCAAACTATACACACCTGACACACATACACACACCACACCCACACACCCACACCACTATAAAACACCCACCCACATTACCCACAACCCTTTCAACAAAAAAACAGATTGCCAACTGAGAGAGAGAGAGAGGGAGAGAGAGAGAGAGACAAGCCAGGAGCACCCACTCAATCTGAGCCACAGAACACCATCACCCATACACCATCCATGCACCTCACAGCACACACCCCAACACAGCACCCCACACACCCTCACACATACCACTCACACCACATCCATGGCACCCCAAAGACACCCCAGGTTTTCAATGGAGGAGCTAAGGGTCATGGTGAAGGAAATAATATGGGTAGAGCCACAGCTATTCGGATCACAGGTGCAGCAGACATCCATTGCAAGGGGGATGGAGCTATGGTGGAGAGTCGTGGACAGGGTCAACGCCATGGGACAGCACCCCAGAACAAGGGATGACATCAGGAAGAGTTGGAATGACCTATGGGGAAGGTGCGTTCCGTGGTTACAAGACACCAGGTAGATGTACAGAGGACTGGGGGTGGACCCCCACTTCCTCCCCCACAACTAACAACATAAGAGGAGCAAGTCTTGGCGATCATGCATCCTGAGGGCATCGCAGGAGCAGCAGGAGGACTGGACTCTGGTAAGTCAAATCTTTACTATTATATCCCCCACCCTACCTGCATGCCATCACAAACTCCTACCCCTATCCTCACCCCCATCAGTCCACCACCTCACATATACCCCACTATCACAATCCACCCATCACAAAACCAATCCCTGCATGCCACACCAATGCATGGACACCCATCACAGACCTGTATGGACACCCATCACTAAAGCATTCACATTAGAGAGAATCACCTAGCCCACAAAATCACAACTCACACAAGGCAAAGCTGACAGGGCAATCACAACCATGCAGAGAAACACACCTATGCACAAGATGGCACATGCAGATACAATAACACTGCATTTACAGCCCCACAGGACCCCCACTCAATGTCACCAAGGAGGAGGTGCCGCCAACATCCTGTCCCCCCCCAGAAAAGGCCCACATTGATGACAGCAGCTCTGCACACCTGGATCACGATGACCAACTTGGCCCATCAGGGACCTCTGGACAGTCGGTTACCCTGCCACAGTCCCAAACCACCACAGAGCATCTCCCCTCAGGAAACACCACCACAGCACCCACCCAGCGAGCCCATACCTCTGTTCCCAGGACACGTCAATCAGTAGTGTGTCCACCACTACTGGGACATCAGGCAACCCCACAAACCCAAAACTATCAGGGACCTGGGGTCAGTGGCAGTGGGCACACGGTTCACGGAACAGAGGCACAGGACAACAGGGAAACTGGGAGGACTGCTGTGCGCCTGGGGGAGGACAGGCCCAGGGAACCCACTCTCCACGAGGCACTTGCAGGGATCCTGGGAGCATACCACCATTCCCAGGAGACCTTGGGCCAGATTATGGCCAAGTTGCAGGAGGGACAGTACCTGGGGATCAGGGAGGACCTCAAACACATCCACACCATCCTGGTCACCATTGCAGGGGTGCTGGCTGACATGGCCAACACCATGAGGGAGGCAGTGGCACACCAACGGGCCCCTGACACTAGCCACACCAAAGAAGAGGCCCTGCCACAGGACCGACAGGCCACCAGCACCCCACCCCCTGCAGAAGGAGAACCACCACGCAAAAGGTCCCTGCGATCCAGGCAGAAGCCAGAGAACATTGCCAAGACCCCCACCAGGAAATAAGACTCCCCTGAAGGTCACCATTGTGTCCCACTATGTCACCCTGTCCACCTTGAACTGCCATTGCTCTACTTCCTATGCCCCGTTGGACAATGCACCTGTGATACAAAGAGACTGGATTCTATCTGGACAGTCCTCAACCATCACCTACAGCCCATTGCACATCCCCCTCCACCTCTTAGCACTTAAATAAACACCCTTGGAACACATAAAACTATGGAGTATGTCAATTGATTGAATTCTTTATTAGTTCAACAAGCTGTAAACATTCCAAATCATATGTACAGTAATATATACATTGTAGTGGGCAGAACTAAACACACCAGGAGCCAGAGTGGGCCACAGAGATCTGAAAATAGAGATGCCAAAGGGTACAGTAAGTGGCCATAGACATAGGGAAATAAGGCAGCCATGTCCAACGTCTAACACAAAACTGCAATGGAAAGTGAAGTTACAGTGTCTTACCTGTGTGTCACTGGAAGTACTGTGTATGAGTGAGCTTCTGTTGTCCACATTTTCTTCCTCTGCCTCCTCTTCCTCCCTGTCCACAGGCTCCACCGCTGCCACAAGACCATCTCCAGGCTCATCTTCCTGCAGAAAAGGCACCTGGCGTCTCAAGGCCAGGTTGTGCAACATGCAACATGCAACATGCAATGATGATCTGCAACACCTTCTTGGGTGAGTAGTACAGGAATCCACCTGTCAGATGGAGGCATCGCAACCTGGCCTTCAGGAGGCCAAAGGTTCTTTCAATGATCCTCATTGTTCGCTCATGTGCCTCAGTGAAACGTTCCTCTACCCTTGTCCTGGGATTCCTCACTGGCGTCAGTAGCCATGAGTGGTTGGGGTAACCAGAGTCACCTGCAAATATTTGAGGGATACCTGTTAGACATACACTCACCCTTAGGGACAACCCCACACCCATATACCTACATCAACTGGGTGGGGACCATGGGCTCACCTATTAGCCACACCCGGTGCCTCTGGAGTTGAGACATCACATATGGATTTCTGCTATTCCTCAGGATAAAGGCATCATGCACAGAGCCAAGATACTTGGCATTTACATGGGTTATGTACTGGTCCGCCAAACACACCATCTGCACATTTAGAAAGTGAAAGCTTTTTCTATTCCTGAACACTTGTTCATTCCTCTGGGGGGGGGAACACATGCTATATGTGTACCATCAATGGCACCAATGATGTTGGGGATATGTCCCAGGGTATAGCAGTCAGCTTTCACTGTGGCCAAATCCTCCACCTGGGGGAATACGATGTAGCTGCGCATGTGTTTCAGCAGGGCAGACAACACTTTGGTCAACACGTTTGAGAACATAGGCTGTGACATCCCTGATGCCATGGCCACTGTCGCTTGGAAGGAACCACTTGCCAGGAGCACTGACAGGACCTGCACTAGAGGGGGAATACCTGTGGGCTGGCGGATAGCTGAAATCAGGGATGGCTCCAATCGGGCACACAGTTCTTGGATTGTGGCCCTATCAAGTCTGTAGGTTAGGATAATGTGTCTGTCCTTCATTGTAGCCAGATCCACCAGGGGTGTGTACACAGGAGGATGTCTCCATCTCATATTCCTCCTCAGCGGTTGGGGCCTAGGTAGAAAAACGGTGAGCAGAGGGATATATTCACACATCTATTGAATGAATGATGCATCTCTTCCTTTACAGAAACAGTATGTGAATTCGAGAGTCAGTTGATGTGCCAATGTCTGCTGTGACGCAGTTAGGTTCCATGCCCTGTGCTCCCCTGAAATGGCGGCTGCCTGACCTCTGTGGAGAGATAAGTGGAAATGAGGTAATTCCACTGGTGTTGTGCGGCGTAGTGGTAGGCGGTCAATGACCGCCGCACAACTTTGCATTGTTTAACATTGGGCCCTATGGGTTCCAGGAGCCAATGGCGATGTACGCCGGAAGTGACAATATGCACCGCCACGGACGTGACTGACATTTTCTATCTGTTCACTCACTTGCTACCTGACCTTCAACAAGAGAGGACCTACACTGCAAGTGCTGCTGTGACCTGTGTCTGGAAGCGACAATGGCTCAAGTGTCTGGGGAAAGGGCCCCTGCCTTCACTTCGGAGGAGTTAGAGAGATTGGTGGATGGGGTCCTACCCCAGTACACTTTACTCCATGGTCCTCCAGACAAACAGGCGAGTACACTGTGAGCATGATGCATGGGCCATGAATGTATGGAGTGCTGTGTGTGTCAGCCCCATGTGGGGGGGCTGAGGGGCCCTGGGCAGAGTGCTGTATGTATGGTGGTCAATGTCTGTACGTAAAGGGATGGGAGGGGTATGGTGGGCCATGAGTATGACAGTCCGGACAGTATGACTAATCCTTTTTCTGCTGTCTTTTCCCTGCTGGTCAGCGCCCATCAAAAAAAGGGTATTTGGCGTGCCATCGCCAAGGAGGTCTTTGACAGGCAGAGCACCCACTGCTGCAAATGGTGGGAGGACCTGCACCTCTGGGTAAGGAATATGGCGGAGTCCCAGCTTGGGCTAGCCTCCCAACGAGGAAGGGGTGCCCGTCGTACCCTGACCATCCTGATGTTCCACATCCTGGCGGTGTCCTATCCGGAGTTGGATGGGCACTTGAAGGCATCACAGCAGCCACAAGGTGGTGAGTACAGATTCAGATTCCTGACTTCACACATGTTAAGGTTTACCTGGGTGGGGGATGTGGGCTGTGGGTGCCCCTAGGCCAGGAGCGAACATGGCAGGGTAGGTCCCTTGTTGGGCAGGCTCTGAAGCACCCCAACCCCACTAGTGTTAGTGGCCATGTACTACCGGGGTTTCAGGTGTGCACCTTATGGCGTCAGGTATTGTACCCCATGGGCTGGTGATTAGCTGTGTAACTGGTAGCGCATGGTCTAGTGCATAGGGCTGCTCCCTGTGTGTTGTGTACTCCAACGGTAGTAGTATTTCTGGCATTGACCAAGTGTATCCTCTGTCTCGTCCCCCCTTTTTGTTTTGTCACCCTGTCCTTATGTGCATTAGCATCCTCTGGTAGAGGAGCAGAGGCACCGGCGACGGAGGGAGCTGCATCCCACATGGGCCTGGAGGCCGAGTCCACCGGCGGTGAGGGCATCAGTGGGAGGGAGGGCGAGAGGAGCACCACGACAGAGTCAAGAGGGGACGCTACAGACAGTGACTCCTCCTCCAATGGAAGCTCCCTGGTGGTGGCGGACACCTCTGTGCCCACCCCAACTACAGGTACAGCCGCCACCCCATACCAGCTCCGCCCTCCCAGTAACCCCTCAGCGTGTTTCCCATGCCCGCTCACCCAGGAGGGTGGGCATCTCCTTCGCACCAGGCACCTCAGGCTCTTCCCCAATCAGCCCTGCTGCCCTCAGTGAGGAGGATATTGACCTCTTGAGATCCCTCACTGTTGGGCACTCAACCATACTGAATGCCATCCTGGGTGTCGAGATGCATTTGCAACAAACAAATGCATACCTGGAGGGCAGCCCAATAGAGAGCATTTCAGTCTCTGGCCTCTACACTGATGGCAGCCATTGTCCCTGTCTCCAGCTTCCCCCTCCAACTTCCTCTACCCAGTCCCAATCCCCTCAACCCCAGCCTACCCGAAGCACACCTTCAGACCAGCAATCACCCAAATCAACACACAGAAGTGGTTCAGGCAAACACAAGCACCACACCTAATTTCACAGGCACTCACATAAGCACCATCCCCATGCCGACACACCAACATCCACTGCCTCCACTGTATCCCCCTCCTCCTCCTCATCCACCTCCCTCCCAGTAGCATCTCCACTCACACCTGCATGCACCACATCCTCATCCACTACCTCCATCACCAGCACGCCTATCACAACACACCCCTCATTGGCAGTCACCACCCCCAAATTCATGCACACGGCCCCTGTGTCCTTTCCCACTGTGTCTGTTACCTCTCCTCCCAAAGCACACAAACGCAAGCACACACCCACCCAACAGCCATCCACTTCACAACAGCATCCAGCTCATGCACCTGCACCCAAACACAGCAGACTGACACCTCCTACAACCACTCCCTCTTTCCCCACTCCCAATCCTTCATGCACTTCCCACCCCAATTTCCCTAAGAAGCTTTTCCTAGTCAACATTGACCTGTTCCCTACCCCACTCCCCCGTCCTTCACCTTGGGCCTGGGTGGCCAGAACCCAGCCCAGCACCTCAGCCACCAAGTCCACGTCCCCTGTGGTTTCTGAAGCTGTCAGAGGCCGTAAGGGGGCACCCGTCATGCCAGCCAGTGTGCCACCAACCCCTGCCAAGGCCAAGAAGATTCCGCCACCTGGCAAGGGCAAAAAGGGGACAGCATCCAGCAAGGAGAAGGAGCCACAACCACCCAGTAAGGCCACACCAAAGACTCCATCTGGCAGACCCAAGGTGACACCGCCATCTGCCAAGGGCAGTAAGGGGCACAGAACACCAGCAAAGGCACTTCAGCTGTCTGAGCCTGCAGGTGAAGGCCTGGTGGCTACCAGCACAACCGCCAGCACCGCTAACTGCACCGTGGCCAGCACTGCCACCTGCACTGCTGCAAGCACCAGTACTGTCAGTAGCAGCAGCCCCAGTGGGCAGCCGTCTGAAGCTGCAGGGGAAGGGATGGAGCTTCCCCTCACCACTGGCAGCACTGGCACCTGCACCGCGCAAGCACCACCACCAGCACCGCCGCAAGCACTGTCACCTGCACCACTGAAAGTAGCACCACTGGCAGCAGCAGCAGCCCTAGTGGGCAGCCGTCTGAGGCTGCAGGGGAAGGGCTGGAGCCTCCCCCGCCCCCCCTGGCAGCACCCCCACCAGCACCTGCACTACCACCACTGTGCAGCTGTAGCTGCCGGCAGATGAACTGTAGTCCTGCCTTCATGGAGTATCATGCATCCTGGCCACTGCAAATCTCGTGACTCTGACACCCAGGTGAGGGACTGTGACCTGGCACCCCCCAAGTGCTTCATTACTGGGCACCAAGCCCCCTCCAGAACCAGTGGAAAAAGGCATCCACTCAACCTATCCTAGGCAGGATGAAGCACACTGGGCACAAAGCCCCCTCCAGAACCAGTGGAAGAAGGCATCCACTCACCCTATCCTTGGCAGGATGAAGCACACTGGGAACAAAGCCCCCTCCAGAACCAGTGTAGGAGCCACCCACTAGAGAGACTGTGGCTTTGCACTCCCCAGGACCAAGCAGTGGGCATGGAGACCCCTCCAGGAGCAGTGGCGTTGTCCCATCTTCTGACTGAGGTGCCCCCCCTTCGCTGTCCCCCTGAGGTGCCTGTGTGTTTTAGACCTGATGCCCCTGCAGTGTTCTCTCCGTATTGAGGCAGGAGTCAAGTGTGGGCTTGGCCTATGTGTTTTGGCCCAGCGGGCCACGGACATTTTGAGAGGACATTGTACCGCCTTTTGTAAATATTGCATATTTTGTAAATACTGTTTTTGAGTTCTAAACGAATGTATAACTATTTCTAATCTAACACTTATTTGACTCAATTCCTTTTGTCCTTGTGTTATTCCTGAGGGTTACGGGGTGTATATGTAATGTTATTGCATCTGTTTGTGTGTATGGTGTTGGGGGTGAGGGTAGGGGTGGGAGTGTTGCGTGTGTGTGTCACTCTCTCTTTCCTCCCCCCTCCCGTGTGTGCTAGGTGCAATACTCACCGTGGTCGTCGTTGGTACTCCTAGTATATGAGCAGATACACCAGCATGGGAAAGATGTGCAGCTCAGGCTCCATGGCATCCTGGTTCTTCCTTGAGTGTCGAGAGGTGAGTCGATTCCCTTCAGAACACCTCTCATAATACAGTAGGCAGTACATTGTCCTCTACCTGGCTGCTGGCGGTTACTGCTGCGGTGCTTGTTGCTACCGCCATGGCGGTCGGATTGTTACAGTGGTTGTCTATGTTGGCGGTTTCCGCCGTGGTCATGATTCCATTTTCTTTACCACCGGCCTTTTGGCGGTGTTACCACTGCTTTACCACTGACCGCCAGGGTTGTAATGAGGGCCTGAATCTCTATTTTTATAAGAAGAAGTAAGGCAATGATGCACTTCTGCAAATATTTTATAAACAGACTTTGATTTCTGGGAATATTGTACAATATCCGTGTGGATCTGCCTTATGTATAGCTTCAAGGCTTCGGCTAAGGGAACTGCTACTTGAGGCATTTTCAGTGAAAGGATCTACACAGGGAATTCAAAGGTAGAAAGGAATGTTGACATCTTCAAAGAACTGAGTAAATAATTATTAAACAAGTACTCAGATTGTGGACTTAAATGAACCCAATTATCCTGATAGTGTGTAATACAAATATGAGATACTGGTCAATTGTCTAATTTATTCTATCTATCTGTCCATCCAATTGTGGATTGTAGCTCCTGGTGTTAATATCCAGTAATGAAATTAAGGCTATCCAAAGTTTCAAAGGAAAATGCGGGCCTCAATTTGAGATAGTGGTAGTAGGCACACAGACAACTGTCTTTTGTTTATGAAATACTTGGCTACTTCTTGTGATGTTGGAAGTATGGGTAATTGAATAAAATGCCCCATTTCAATAAAGAGATCCACTACTACCCATAGGATTATGCAGGACTCAGTAGGTGGTAAATCTGCAATACAATACAATACAATACAAAGTTCAATGATTACTTTCCATAGCTGCTGAGTTGAAAGCAAAAGTTGTAACAATCCAATATGTTTAATATAGGTACACATGGCTGATGGAGAAATGCTACAAGTAAACACAAGGGGCCATATTTACAAGACTTCTCTTGCATGCTCATACTGCCACCTAACGACACCATATGTGCACCATATTTATCATACGCTGAGCCATGGTGTACATTAGGACAATAGCGTCAACATTTTTTATGCTATTGTGGCACTTTGCAACACTAGCAGCAAAAATGTTCACCCTAGTGTAGTAAAGTGCAAGGAGGCCCATTGATTTCAATAGGTGCATCATTTTAAAGCCTGCTCTGAGGAGGCGTCAAAAATAATGCCCAAAATGTTGCAGTGAAATTTTGTAGATTACAATGTACCATTTTTGCAGGCCTCCTAATACAGGAACACCCCCCAGCATACATTATGCCGGACACAAGTATAATGCGGCGCAAGGGGTCGCAAAAAGGTGCAATGCATGCATTGCACCACTTTGTAAATATGGCACACCAAAAATTGCCTCCTTGAGTCAGATTAGCATTTTAAAAATGCATTTAATGCAGCACAAGGAGGTGCTAGTGCCTTGTAAATCTGGCCTAAAGTTTTATACAGTCTGATATACCTGAGCCTTCAACCTACAACGACCACCCATGACGACTGGCAATGCAAGATCTGTACTTTGTGCTACATCCCACAGTGACCACCAATGTGAAGCTTCAGCAACGACCATGTATGACTGGATTGTCACGCTGCAGCAACAACCATTCGCAACACTCTTTCGGCACTACAGCATCGACCATTTGTAATGCTCTCCTTGTTCCTGTAGTCCTCCTCCTTTGTGAACTGGACTCTCTGTGCCAGACTTTGAGTAGGTAACGTTATTAGAGGGACTAACCAGGACCCTGTATCCATCCCATGCACCATCACGATCATCCTTAACTTGTGACTTTCCTCCAATCTAGCACAATCAGATGACAGTGAGTGGCAATTTGTGCTTTTAGGTGTTATTTCTACGTAACCATTTTAAATTACACTGTCATTTGAGATTTCATCAGTGATGTTATCAGTGATGCCACTGACCTTGTCATGAGTGATGCAGTATGTGAGACCATAAGCAGTGCATTGCAGGGGGCTTGATTTATATTTAGCTCAGGTAACTATAACTGCTGAATTTCTATTGTTTTTGTGTGTAAAATCAGTACCTAATTATAATATTCTTGTAACCTTTGTTCTCTTCGGTGAATTTCTATGTCTTTTTTTTAATTCTCTTTCCTAACTATAACGTCCCTGTAACCTTTGTTTTTTTTGTGAATTTCTAAGAGTTTTGTAATTCTATTTCCTGACTATACTGTCCATGTAACATTTGGGTTATTCAGTGAATTTCTGCAGTTTTTTAATGCTATCTCCTAACTATAACATACCTGTTACTTTTGTTTTTTTGTGAATTTCACCTTTTTCTAATATAAAGCATATTATAATATATTATATTATAACTTCACCCATAAGTTAGCAGTGTACATTTTCACAAGTTTATTAATACATTTTATTCAGACATTTATTCATATTATACATTTTAAAGTAGCAACTATCAAATCAAGATAAGGTAACTTGTGTGGTTTTTCTATAAATGCAATACAACAAGATGTTCTATTATTTTAATCATTTTATGGATCAGCGGATCCGCTGTGATTCCTAGTGCCTCTGACAAAATTGCAGTGGATTCGTCAAAGTGTTTAAAAAAGTATAAATAGCAGGTACATGCCCTTCACGCATTAACATCAAAGAAACCATATCTATGCATTATTATTTGGAAGTCTATCTGTGTTTTACAACATATTTATTTTACAAGTTCAGCAAATCTGTGGATTCACCACGATGGCACCGCAGATGCTCTGTGATGCCAGGAACACACTCAAATCTCAACTTCTGATTGGATACAGTAATTCTCCACAAAAGCACATTGCAAGCTACACCCTAAATCAGTTATTTAGCTTTCAAAACTCTTTAGAGAAGACTGAAAACCAGAGCTGCATTGTTTTTAGCCTAAAGAACGTAGGGGGTCATTCTAACCCTGGCGGTCGGTGATCGCCAGGGCTAAAATGACGGAAGCACCGCCAACAGGCTGGCGGTGCTTCCTTGGCCGGTTTACTCCTTTCCCGCCGGTTTACCCCTGGCCCAGGGAATCCTCCATGGCGGCGCTGCTTGCAGCGCCGCCATGGGGATTCCGACCCCCTTACCCCCATCCTGACCGCCAGGAACATGATGGCGGTAACGGGTGTCGTGGGGCCCCTGGGGGCCCCTGCAGTGCCCATGCCACTGGCATGGCCACTGCAGGGGCCCCATAACAGGGCACCACTAAGATTTTCAGTGTCTGCAAAGCAGACACTGAAAATCGCGACGGGTGCCACTGCACCCGTCGCACCCCTTCGACTCCGCCGGCTCCATTCGGAGCCGGCATCCTCGTAGAAGGGGGTTTCCCGCTGGGCCGGCAGGCGACCTTCTGACGGTCGCCCGCCGGCCCAGCGGGAAAGCCAGAATGGCCGCTGCGGTCTTTTGACCGCGGTGCGGTCATTCGGCCATTCACGCATGGCGGGCGGCGACCGCCGCCCGCCAATGTAGGAATGACCCCCATACTTTGAAAATCAACATGTCTTCTTCAGAAGATAGAAGAGAAGGAGAACAGCATGATAAAGAGGAAGAATATTGCCACCTCCCAAGAAGGAGTCCGAGGAATGGAAGCATTTCTCCATACCATCAGGAGAAAAGAAGGTTGTGGCTAAAATTGTACAGTGCAACATATGCAGCAAAAAACTATTGAGAGGAACAGGCAAGAAGTATTCCAAAGGCACATTATCTATGTGGAAACATTTTAAAACCATCCAATCACAGACATGCAACAGGATGATGAGAAGGAAAGAAAGTGTTGCAGCATCATCAGCAGCTGGACCATCTGTGAGACCTTCACCACCTGACCAGATGATTACTATCATTGTTGTCTCACACAAACTACCGGGCATGGTCACTCATTCTGGGAAGTGTTTCTCTTCACGGTTCCACATTCCATTCTTTTTAAAGACTGAAGCCATTGCTTCTTGCAAGTTGTCTTCCCTTAACCCTTCTACTACCCTGGTTATTTTTGTTCCAAAAGAAAAAAGCCCCCCCCCAAAAAAAAAAATATATATATGTATATATATATTTTTTTTTTTAAATCAACCCCAAAAAAGGCTTTTTAGAACCACTTCATCAGGTCAGAGAAAGAGCTAACTACATGTTTAATGTTTTTTTGCAATTGGGTGTTTAAGTGTTTGTTACTTAGTCTATGTATAATTGTATCAATCACTGTATAAGTGAAATCAAAGGAGTTCATCTGATTACTTTAATATTCACCAAGGGGAAAACATCTATAAAGTATTAAAGAAGTCACTAGCAAATGTTTTGCAACGTCATCTAGAACACTTTGGCGGTCATTATGAACACAGCGGTAAACACCACTGACCGCTGTGGCGACGGTGAACAGAAGACCACCATTGGCGGTGAATAGAAACCCGCCATATAATGAACCAAAAAACAGATTCCGTCAAAAATCACCAGTCTCTGCAGGACCCTGTCGGTGGAAATGATGGACCTCCCACCCCGCCACCGCCGAGCACACCCACATCCCGCCCTCCAAATAATGATGCACAAATCACCTTGGAGGTCAGTGGAAGACAAACGACCATTGGCGGTGCAGACCGCCACGGGCGGCAAGTAGACCCAACAGTAAGAAGTTGACACCTTTGGATAAGTTAGAAATCCACACACCTGACACACATCCACAACACCATAAAAACACTCACAGACACACCCCACAACCCTTTGCAACGAAAGTAGGCTAACAAAGACAGAGAACCCCAGAAGCAGACTCACACCAAACCACAGAAGAGCACCCTCACCGCGATTCCACCCCGACACCATTCACCACACTCACAATGTCACCCCCAAACATCTAAGCTTCACAGAAAGGAAGCTAAGGACCATGGTGGACGAGATCCTGAAGGTGGAGCCACAACTATTTTGGGGCTCAGGTACAGCACACACCCATTGCCAGGAAGATGGAGCTATGGCAGACCATTGTCAACAGGGTCAATGCAGTGGGACACCATCCACGCACCAGGGACGACATCCGCAAGAGATGGAATGACCTGCGGGGGAAGGTCAGGGCCATGGCATCCAGGCACCACAATAAAGACCAGAAGACTGGGGGATAACCTCCACCAACACCACCCGACTAACTGACTAGGAGGAAAAGGTACTGGCCATCCTGCCCCCTAGGGACTCACTGGACTCACTGGAGAAATGGACTCGGGTAAGTCGTCTACATTTACCCCATATCCATCACACCTGGAATGCATGCACCACCCCACCCCCTCTGACACACACCAGGACCAACACCCCACCCTGCTCACAGGCACTGAATCCACCACCCATGCATGCTCACAAACCCACTAACAGGCCCACATCCCTCACCCTGTACACAGCCACCCACCCCTGCAATGAAACACAATGGGCTAGAACACCCACAGTGCACCTCCACACCCTAAGTTAAAAGCAATGTTAACCCCACTAAAGCATCCTGCATGTTCCCAAAGTGTGTAAGCTGCAGAAACCCGCCCACGCCTCTGCACCCCATCTGACTATGCAAATGTAACAGACATGTCCATTTCCCCCAACAGGCACCACCACCCATGCCACCCTGACAGACAGGACAAGGAGTGCCAGTGTGCTCCAGGGAGACAGAGGCACCTCACAGGACACTGGGGATGGAACCCTGGACACTGATGAGCAGGCTGGCCCCTCACACAGTTTGGACTGTCACCATCCAGCAGCTCCACCCAGGATACCACTCACACCCCTACCACCCAGGCAAGAACAGCAGCCCAGGGCAACTGTCCCCACACCTGTGTATTCAGGCCACAGACTGGTGGAACACAAGTACAGAGGCCACAGTTACCCCCTACCAACAGGCAGGAAGACGATGGCCCCAGTACAAGTGGCACCGCCAGACCTGTGCAGGGGACACAGGCACAGGGGGCTAGGCCCGGTGGGAGGGCATCACTGGCCCAGGGGGGAGGCCACAGGATGGATGTTGCGGCCCAGGACGTGGTATCTAAGGTCCTGGGGTCCTACCAGCATACCCATGACAGATTGGCCCAGCCAGTATCCACCCTGGAACAGTGTCAGAGGATGCAGCAGGAACATCACCAAGAGGCCATGGAGCAGTGGAAAATGCACAACGCCACAATGGCCGGCATAGCAGGTGCGCTGCTGCAGCTTCTACAATCCCAGTCTGAGACCCACACAGTTCAAGGAGCCCCCACTACAGCACAGGAGACAGACCACACAATGACTGCATCAGCAGCAACTTCCCAGGAACTACCCTCAAAGGAAACACAGGGAACAACCATTTCATCCCCTATAGGTCAACAACAGGTGCCCAAACTGACCCTCAGGCCAAAATATGGGACTGGAACACCTGCCAAAAACAAGGCCGCCTCAAAGAAATGACTCTGCAACAATCTGTCCACCAACTATCCCACACAATCAACCACCAAACAGTGCTATAAATAAATAAGAACTCATGTAAGCAATAATGGACCTACCAATACTTACAACAAGGCTGCCACTATGTTGGCATTTAGGAAAACCACCCATGACCAACTGCCATCACTGAAATTAGCAAGATTCAATCCCTGCACCAAATAAAACACATATCACACCTGTAACACTGTCCCCTGTCATAATGTGTGAACAAAGTGAACTAGCTGATAACTACTTTATTTGTACCTGCGTAGCATGAAAGTACACACTCGCCTTACATGTTGTTGTGCCTAAATATGTTGAGAAAAAGAACCACTAAATTGTATTCTGTCCTATGCAGAGCTGGACACAGTTGCAATTAGTACATTCAAACCCCTCCTAGATGACAAGCCACACTGACAGTATGTTTCACAAACACCAATCTCAGCCCTTAGTCCCACATAGTTACTGGAAGTATAGTTGTATAGGTTGGGTCCTGGAATTGGCATCTTTCCCTTCCTCATCATTACCATCACTCTCGTCCCCTCTCTGAGGAAGCTGGTCTGGATATACAGCACCCTCCACCTCCAAGAGGGGGATTGAATTCCTCACTGCCACGTTGTGCAGCATGCAGCAGGCCACCACTATTCTACACACCTTTTCAGGCCCATAGGCCAGGGAACCCCCAGAGATATGTAGACAACAAAATCTAGCCTTCAGGAGACCTATTGTGCGCTCAATCACCCTCTTAGTAAGTCCATGGGCCTCATTGTAATTCCTCTCTACATCTGTCCCAGGATTCCTCACTGGTGTCAGGAGCCAACCCAAGTTGGGATAGCCAGAATCACCTAGAAAAAGGTGCAAAATAGAATTGTCATTGACAAGCCTTAGAGTCAGACAGGCTAGCTGTCTACTAGGTGGCAGTTAGTGACAGAAACACCTACCTATGATCCACCCTTTGTCCTTTTGTAGATGTTCCATCTTGTGTGGCACACTACTGTTCCTCAGCACAAAGGAATCATGGACTGAACCGGGGAACATGGCATTCACATGTGAGATGTACTGGTCTGCAGTACATACCAATTGAATGTTCATGGAGTGAAAGTTCTGTTTCTGTACACCTGTTCACTGACTCTTGGGGGGATTATAGGTATGTGGGTGCCATTGATAGCACCTATCACATGGGGTATGTTGGCAAAGGCATAGAAGTCAAACTTGATGGCAGAGAGGTCAGTACTTTGTGGAAACCTCACATAGGACTGCAGGAGTCGTAAAAATGCATTCAGAAATCTTGTCAGTATCAAGCTGAACATTGGCTGTGAAAATCCAGCACCCATGCCCACTGTCACTTGAAAAGAGCCCATGGCCAGGAAGTGGAGTGCAGAGAGCACCGGCACTTCAGTAGGGATGGCATGCTGATCAAGATTTTCCGGAGTCAGTGCAGGATCCAGTAATGGACAAAGTTCAAAAATAGTTGCACAGGTGAGTCTGTAATTGATTATGATGTGACGCTCCACCGTGGTCCGCATATCCACAATTGGTTTGTACACTGATGGGGCCCTTCCTCGCCACAAGGGCCTGTGCCTAGAAGGAATTTGAAACATGTGAGGAAGACACATACATCGGCACACATTGTCAGTCATTGAGCACTGCTGACTTGATTGTAGGGACTCAAATGCTAAATGTTTTTGACCTAACATCAACTAGACCATAATTATTGATCAGGGTTATCAGGTGGGGTATTGTTAATGATCAAATGCATAGGTGTGTTAGGTGAACATTAGGGCCTGCATTGTGCAGATAGCAGTATTATAAATGCGTAGTTTTTGGCAAAATGTCTGCCTCCTGTAATCCAGAACTGTCGTGGTGGAAGTGACCTCATACCGCTAGCGGTTGACGTAACAGCATAAGGAGGTGTTTACCGCCGTGCACACAGTCAGTGGTTAACATGGATGTCAATGGGGAATCCTAGCGTATCATGATCACCGCTGGTGGTGACGGTGCACACCCCCGTGGTATGTACGCAAAGTCGTCACCGCAACTTCACTTGACTCCCTGATCTCGTGCAAGCAGGTACTCCACTAAGTGTACTGCTATGTTCTGCCTCTGGTCATGGAAGTGGCTTGTGTTGCAGGGGAAAGGGCCTCAGCCTTCACCCAGGAGGAATTGGAGAGGCTAGTGGACATCGTCCTGCCCCTGTACGCCAAGCTCTAAGGACGGCCAGAGGTACAGGTGAGTAAAGGGATTGTGGGCATGGGTTGTGTGTAATGGATGGTGTTGGCAGTACATACCTCTGACCCTGGATGGGCCATGGTTCATGACATGCTGCATGCGTATGTGCTGTTAGTCTGTTTGTACAGTCCATCCCATAGTGGACGTATAGCCAGCTGTATATATTTGTCAAGTGCCTGACCTCTTTGTTACATTTCTGTGTGTCTCTTTTAAGTCAGCACCCACCAGAAGAGGGCACTTTGGCATGCCATCGCCAAGGAGGTGCGAACCCTGGGGGTCTACAACCAGCGGGGTACACAATGCAGGAAGAGGTGGGAGGACCTGCGGCACTGGGTGTGAAAAATCTGTTAGGCCCAGCTGGGGAAGTCATCCCAATGGGGAAAGGGTGCCTGTCGGGCACTGACCCCCCTCATGCTACGCATCCTGGCGGTGGCGTACCCAGACCTGGATGGTCGCTTGAAGGCTGCACAGCAGTCACAAGGGGGTGAGTACACATACCACATTTGTGACCCTTGATGTATGTCTGTGTGTGCATTTGGGTTTATGCTGCTTAGTTGCAGGGACTCTGACTGATGTCCATCTACATGATGGCCCGTAGGGAGTAGGGGTGTTTGGGTCAGGTCACCATCACTTCGGGACCTTAGGTTGTTTAGGGAATGGGTGTAGAGCAGGGTTCTGGTCACTAGTCAGGGGCATGGCCATGGGTATAGTGGAAGGTGCTGCCTGTTGGAGGATCTTCTGGGTGGGTGTATGTCTGACCACTATGTTCACTCCTTTCAGCTATTTACAAGTGTCTCTCCTGTTTTTTCTCCCCATCCCTGTTCTCTTGTGTTGTTTGTGTACATCAGCATCATCTGGTGAGGAAGCTGAGGCACCAGCGAGTGGGGATGCAGGGGCCCACGGATCCTCGGAGGCAGAGTCATCAAATGCCAAGGAGACCAGTGGGTTGGAGGGCGAGGGGAGTACCACGGGGGAGGCAACTACCACTGGAGGTAGTGACTCCAATACCTCCTCCGATGGGGGCTCGCTGGCGGTGGCGGACCCTAGTGGGCCCACAGCTACTGTATTATCTTCCGCCACCCCCATGCCATCACCGCCCTCCCATTTGCTCCCCACCGAGTTGCCTGTGCCCGCTCACCCAGAAAGGTGGGCGTCTCCTTCGCCCCAGACACCTCCTCCCTGCCCCAGTCAGCCCTGCTGCCCTCACGGAGGAGGCTATTGACCTCCTAAGAACCATCTCTGTAGGGCAGACAACCATTGTCAATGCCATCCAGGGGCTAGCATCAGGTCGCACCAGACCAATGCCTATCTGGATGGCATTCACGGTGCTGTGTCTCGCCTACAGAGATCTTTTCGGGCTCTGGCCTCCTCTTTGATGGCAGCCAGTTTCCCTGGTCTTTCCGTCCCCCCTCCAACCTCCTCGAACCTCCCAGGACCCCACTCCCCTCACCCGTCCAAACCACACAATCTGACACGCAGCCACACACCTCAACATGCACATTCACTCCAGACACCATACCTGCATGCACCACAGCTACTTTAATTGACACATGCAGCACACTCACCAGACTTGAAGACACCCACACAACATACATTCACACTGGCAGCCTTTCTTCTCCCACTGTGTCTACCACCCTCCTCCAAAAGCACACAAACGCACCAAAGCACCAACCCATCACACATCCACCACACCTCAGCATACTGTCCAGTCACCTGCACCCACAACACACACGCCTACAGCACTTACGTCTACACCCTCTGCCTCCACTCCCACGCTCTCCACCAGGTCCAACCCAATTGCTCCAAAAAAACGTTTCCTCTCCCGTGCTGACCTCTTCCAACCCACTGGCCCACCCCATTCTGTCCCTAAACATGCACACCTCGTTTGCCCTTTCCACTCCTTCCACTTCACAGCCTGCCCCTGTCTGCCCTTCACATTCCTGTGCCCCTTCCTCAGAGAGGAAGAAGCCCCGTGCAGAGCCAATTCCATCTGGCTCCACCCAGTCCAAGCCCACTCCCCCACCTTTCAAGGGAAAACCCAAACCCCCTCCACCTTCAGAGCGCAAATTCAAGGCCCACCCCGTCGCAAATCCCCACCCCCCACCCCCTTGCCCTGTTCCCTGAGGTACCTGGATGCCCCATTGTTGCCCCTACAAGGTGGAGTACCGTTGCACTTTTGGGAGTCAGGTTGGGGCCATTGTAGCCCATTGAACTCTAGCACTATGGACTGGCCATTGGCCTTAATTGACAATCGTTTGCTCAGAGAGCTGCATTAAACGTTTATGTGTGGCCTGTGTTTTGGCGGCACACTCTCGACCCCTGGTCTCTCGTTTCATTGTTTGTGGGTGTGGGGCATTTGTATGTACTATGGTCAGGTTGGATTTGCCTTGTGTGGGGTAAGTACCTCTTCCTGTGGGATTTATAGGCTGCGCTGTTGTGAAGGGCTGTGGGAGGGTTGCATGGTGGGTGGAGTGGGTGGGTATGCAACTGTTCCCTTTCTTGCCTTGTTTCGTAGGTTGCGGTACTTACCGTCATTGTCTTTGTCGGCGGTCTCGGTCGTGGAGATACATGGCAAGGAGGAGGGCTGGCATGATCTGCAGCTCTCTATCCATGTCTGCTTCGGCGTGCTGTGTGAGCCTCCGGTGAGTGTTTCCTTATATTTGGTTCGTTTCCACCTGGCTTTGCGTGGCGGTGGTTCCCGCCCGGAACTGACGGCAGTCTAGTGGTTCATTATTTGATGGGCGGGTTGGGCCTTTCCGTTGGCCTGTGGGTGGCCTCTGCTGTCGTTGTCGGCACTCCTCTACTGGCAGTGGGTGGTTTTCAGGATGCCTGTGTTTCAGTTAGTTCAGTATTTGGCGGTCCGGACTGCTCCTCCATTGGCGGTTTTTACCGCCGCCGGTGGCGGTGCGGTCTCTCCCGCCGTGTTCATAATGAGGGCCTTTATCTTCAATGTAAATTGATGTGTACGTGGCTGTATGGGTTTGTTACTAGCTGAGTGAGTGACTTTATGGGTGTGTAGTAGGGATATAAATGTCCGTGTAGGTGTCTGAATGTATGTGTGCCTGGGTGTGTGACTGGTGGTGTGGGTCTATGAGTGGGTGTGAGAGTGACTGTATGGGTGTGAGTGTGTCAGTAGCTGTGTATGGGTCAATTAGTGGGCATATAAAAGACTGTGTGGGTGTTATAAGTGGCCCTGTGAGTGTATGAATGGGTGTGTGAGTGTCTGTATGAGTATGTGAGTGGGTTTCTGAGTGATTGTGTGGGTGCATGAGTTGGTGTGTGAGTATCTGTATGGGTCCATGGGAGTAGGTGTTTGCATGTGTAAGTGGGTGACTGAATGGGAGTGTGAGTAGGTGTGTGAGTGGCTGTGTGGGTGCATCAGTAATTGGTTTTTGTGGAAATATAAGTTCACTTAGGTGTTAGAACTCAAGAGGTCCACGCTACAAGTTTAACATGAAGTTCTCATTAAATTCCACCATCTGGCACATGGTGTAATTATTTTTCCGTTTGTGCATGCAACACTTATATTGGTGTGAGCAAGACTTGTTTTGGCATGTGCTTGTGAGTGTAACATGATTTGCTGCCCACTCACTCAGCTTCCAGTCACCATGTAGCCTTCCAGCTCCATTTACGGGATGCTGGCGAGCCCAAGCATCCATGGTCGCTTCTCAAGCAGACTTTCTACTCAAGAATCAGCTAAATCTACTCCAAAAGACATTTTCAGGTGAATATTCTACTCCAACAGACCGTTCAGGTTGTTTTTGGTGGGAAAAGCATTTTTATTTTTTTTCAACAGGAAGAAAGTGCCCCAGAGACTCCAATTTCCTCTTCATGTCCAGCAGGCTCCTCCAGTAGGGTGACCAACTGGCATGGATGCAAATTCAGGATGGTGAGTGTAAAAATTCAGGACAAAAGGTTTAAATTCAGTACAGAAATTCAGGACAGAAGGTCAAAATTCAGGACATTTTCAACCCATGCCCTTTTGGTTGTGTTGTGATCTGCTGTGCAATTTCAGGAGCAGTCTCAGCTGCATCCTTATAGAAATCCAGCAGAGTATAGATCACACCAGAAGTGAAATTAAAGTGCCACAGCAAAAGTGGATATAGTTTAATGTTGCCTTTGTTTGAGGCATCACTGTAAACTTAGAAATAGCCATCTTTCAGGTCTACATATGCTTGCTGCAATGATAGAGGTGCATGCACATTCTGAGTGATACTGGATACCTTTGTGCAGATATGATGATATCTCCCTTTCTTCTGTGGGCAATGGAAAAGTCTTTATTACAGAGGTTACACTTGGCCTTGTGCACATCTCCTGAAGACTTCTGGATGGTGGGGTGTGTAAGTTCCCATTCAGGTCTGTACTTCACAAAGAGCTTCTCTGACTTTTTTTCTTGAGTGTCTCTATCAAGGTGTCTATTTGGGAGGTAGATGTTGCATCTGAATATGCCTCTACATCCGATGTGAATGTTGCCTCTACAGTACCTTCGCCTGACTCATAATCAGACATTGTGATTTTTTCTGAAAGTACTCTTGAGATGTAGATGCATACTGTATTCCCGCTTTCATCTGTGGGCAATGGAAAAGTCTTTATTACAGAGGCTACACTTGGCCTTGTACACATCTCTTGAAGACTTCCGGATGGTGGGGTGTGTAAGTTCCCATTCAGGTCTGTACTTCTCAAAGAGCGTCTTTGATTTTTTTTCTTGGTTCACTCTGGCAAGGTGTCTATGTGCGAGGTTGATATCGAATCTGAATATGCCTCTACATCCAATGTGAATGTTGCCTCTACAGCACCTTCGCCTGACTCATAATCAGACATTGTTTTTTTTTTCTGTAAGCACTCTTGAGATGTAGATGTATACTGTATTCATTGAGGAGAAAAAAACACATCAGGTTTTCTGGTATGCTGGCAACTTTGAGCAACTGTGTAGGTCTTTTTGTGGTGTGTCATACAACCACAGTCTACTTATAAGGCTCTTGCACTAGATTGTCCAATCTGATATTTTGTTTACAGTTCATGGTCCTGAGCTGGCATGTTTGGTTGAGTGTTATGGTATTATTGTGGGCAGAATTTTGTAAACACCAATATTCACGCTAAAGGAATAATCAGAAATTTGTCAGAAGACACGGCTTGACATTTGGCCTCTATTCTTGAACACCTATCACTTGAAAACAAAATGTAAAGGCTTCTTTATTGCCCCTTCATCTTCTCGACTGAACCTCATAAGGCTGGGAGGTATGTGTGATAGCTTGCTAGACTTTTTTTGTGTCCTTGTTCCTTGTGCAGGTTATAAAAGGGAGGGACGTTGTCACATTTAGGGTGTTCTTGTGGATAGTGCTGTAGAGGAGATACATGGTGTTCTGTTGCTCATTATCTCATTGATTCTGACAAAGAGGAATATGTTGCCATTATCAGTACCTAATTTGTTGATGTAGGAAGGTTTAAGACCTGGCCAAAGGCAGCATTACCATGATGGTTACATATGTCCTACATTGTGACTCAGTAAATTGAATACACCAGCCAGAGTCTACTTATACTATAAACAAATAATTCACATTAATTCAAATGCTCCTCCATGAGACTCTCCCAAACACTGATAGGCTTAAAGACGTCTTTATCTATTTTTTGTATGAAAAAATATGATGGTACTCCAAGCTACCCAGAGGTTGGCCTAATATAAATCATGTTAGCCTCAAATATCCCTCTCCAACCCAAGCCAATCCAGGCCAATTCACATACTGTCTATGCAAGTGCACCCATGTTAGTGCACACATGCGCCAAACAGTCTCCTAAATAACCCTCAAACACTCTCCAAGCTATACTAAAGTTCACTTGACTTATGAATATATACTGTGTCCTGGGCCAACTCAAAACATATTGTAAAATAACTTGACCAAGACTTGGCACATTTGGAACATCAAGCAGCAGCCTACCCATAAAAGTGGTCGGAGTGACATATCTAAGCAGCCATGCTAAGCCACTTTTCTGTGGCCTTGACTGGCCTCATAGATAGGTGCATTGCCTTATTCTGCTTCCGAGGGGTGCTCTATTGGGAAGCACCAAAACCTTATGCCTCCCCAGAGCAGGGAGTCTCCTCCCTGCACAAAAATAATCCTGTTTGCAATGCAGATACTCTTTCACCATGGTGCAAGGGTGCCTGCATTGGTTCTAGGCCGACCATTGTGCACAAGCACAGGAGGAAAGTATAGGAATGCACCATATTGCATAAATACAATGCATTCCTGCCCTTTCACATTGGCATATGGCTGAACCACAAGAAGACTTGTGGCATTGCCCAGCGCCAATTTCTCATAAACGAGCCCCACAGTCAACAATGAGACAGCATGATAGACTGACTAAACCTCTGGACATCAGCCAAGTCACCTCACCAACCATATGAGGTAACATAAAACTGGTGGCATGGGAACCCACGAAAGAGCAGCATTTTCCGTTAGCAGTGCAAATACCACAGCAGAACCTTTAATGCCTTCAAAATACCACTTCGAGAAAAATACCTGAAATACATGCTGATGATCATGGCTCACCTAAAGGTGATAGCAGCATGTAAAACATGCCATTTGACACATCGGAAGAGGAACTGGGTAAGGGTTGCAGACAATAGAATCCAAGCAGGAAGCTCCACGTCACTATCAGACAACAGACACAGAGCAATGGCTAAAGACTGACACAGTTGACAAAACAAGCAGGCAGATGATCATGGAAAGGTGATGGCAGCATTCATGGAATGTCGAATGCTAACAGAGCCAATGCAGAGTGAACATTAAGAGCTGCAAACACAAACATGTAATACATGTACTGGATGACCAGAAGGTCTAAGTATTAAAACAGACTCTATGCTGAATGCTGCCACCTATAGATACCAAGGCTAGAACCAATGTCACAATTGAAAAATATCACGTAAACAAAGAAAAGTTGATTGGTCACTAGGATAAATTCTTATCCTGCTACAGCTCAGTTAAAATGGTTGTATGACAGAACCATGCATGGAATAACCACGCATGGCTTAACAACGCAGTCAGACAACGACAGTGTCTTAACCACGCATGCCTTTACCACGCACACCTTTACAACAAACTTCATTGTAAAACTATGCTTAGTAAAAGTATATTTGGTAATGCCATGCATGGATGTGTGATACAACCCCACCACCACCCTGCCCCGCCATAAACTCTACACCCTAAAGCCTACACTGCCCTAAAAATGACCCCACCCTGTCAAAAAAACTACCCGATCCCCTGCTATAAAGCCTAAAACCTACCCTGCCCTGCCCTAAAGACTAACCCAACCCACGCCCCCACTCTAAACCCTAAAAGCTACCATGCCTTATCCTAAAACCTACCCTGCCCTATTCTAAAAAATATCCAAACCCCGTGCCCCTGTCTTAAACCCTACCCTGTCCTACAAACTACCCCATCCTGTCCTCAAAACTCCCCATACCCCTACCCTGAAACCTAAAACTCATCCCGCCTTGTCCTACAAACTACCCCGACCACCCCTCCCTACACCCTAAAAGCTACCCTGCTCTGTCCTGAAACCTACCACCCCTGTCCTAAAAACTAGCCTGACCCTTGCTCCCACCTTAAACATTAGCATGTCTTAAAAACGACCCCACCCTGTCCTAAAAGCTACCCGCTCCCCCACCCGCACCTTAAATCCTACCTTTCCCATGAAAAATACACTGCCCCACCCTAAAATCTATCCTGTCCTAAAAACTACACCAGACCTCCTGCCTTAAACCCCAAAATCTACCCTGTCCTAAAGCCTACCGCACCCTGTCCTGAAAACTACCCCACTCCCCAACTTAAGCCCTTAAACACACCATGCCTTGTACTAAAAACTACCCCTCCCTGCTCTAAACCCTGAAATCTACCCTACACTGTCCTAAAAACTACCCAACCCCCACCCTAAAACCTGTCTTAAAAACAACCCCACCCAGTCATAAAGACTACCCAGACCCCGCCCCCACCATGAACCCAAAAATCTATCCCTCCCTGTCCTACAAACTACCCCAACCCTCCGCCTTCACCCTAAACCCTAAAATCTACCCTGTTCTAAAAACTACCCCACCCTGTCCTAAAAGCTACCCTGTCCCGCCCGCCCCACCCTGAACCCAAAAACCTACCCTGACCTGTCCTAAAAACTATCCAGACTCCCACCCTAAAACCAATCCTGCCCTGAAAACTACCCCAACCACCGCCTTCACCCTAAATCCTAAAAGCTACCCTGCCCTGTCCTAAAAGCTACCCTGTCCTGTCCTAAAAGCTATCCCGACACCCACCCTAAACCCTAAAAGCTTCCATGCCCTGTCCTAAAACCTACCCCGCCCTGTCCTAAAAAGAACCCCCAACCCTCTCCCCCTGACCTAAACCGTACCCTGTCCTAAAAACTGCCTCGCCCTGTCCTCAAAACTACACCAACCCCCTGCCCTGAAACCTAAAACCTACCCCGCTCTGCCCTAAACCCTAAAATCTACCCTGCCCTGTCCTAAAACCTACACCACCTTGTCCTATAAACTACATTAACCGTCCGCCCTAAACCCTAAAACTTACTCTGTCCTAAAAACTACTGACCCCGCCCTAAAACCTAAATCCTACCATGCCCTGTCCTAAAAAAGACCCCTCCCTAAACCCAAAAAGCTTCCTTGCCCTGTCCTAAAACCTAGCCTGCCCTTGACCCTAAAAATGACACCGACCCCCCACCCTTAACCATAAAACCTACCCTGTCCCAGAAACTACCCCACCCTGTCCTAAAAATGAGCCTACCCCCACCTTGAACCCTACAACCTACCCTGCCCTGTCCTATAAACTACCCCCACCCTAATCCACAAAACTTACCCTGTCCTAAAAGCTCCTCCAACCTGTCCTAAAAACTGCCACGACCCCCCACCCCTGCCCTAAACCCTAAAAACTACCATACCCTGTCTCAAAACCTACCCTGACCCCCCACCCTACCCTAAAACCTACCCCACCCTGTCCTAAAAACTACCCTAAACCCCTGCCCCCACCCTAAACTCTACGACCATGCCCTGTACTAAAAACTATCCCGACCCCTGCCCCGTCTAAACTCTAAAACCTACCCATGCCTAAAAACTCCTCTGCCTTGTCCCTCTGACCCCCGCCCTAAACCCTAAAACCTACCCTACCCAGTCCTAAAAACTCCCCCACCCTGTCCTAAAATCTACCCGGACCCCAGCCCTCATCATAAACTCTACATTGTCCAAAACTTACCCTACCCTGTCCTAAAAACTACCCAAACCCACCCTCACCCTAAACCCTGAACATTCCTAAAACTTACCCCACCCTGTCATAGAAACTACCCCAATCCCCCACCCTAAACACTAAATCCTGCCCTACCCTGTCCCAAAACCTACCCTGACCCCCACCCTGAACCTTAAAACCTAACCCACCCTGTCCTAAAAATTACCCGACTCCCTAACCCCACCCTAAACCCTAAAACTTACCCCACCCTGTCCTAAAAACTACCCAACCCCCCACCCCTGCCCTGAACGCTAAAACCTACTCCACCCTGCCCTTAAAAAAAATCCCACCACCTACCCCAGCCCCACTTACCTGGCCTCTGCGATCCTCTTCCGGCTGTCCCTCCTGGGTACCTTAACCATGCAAATGCGTGGTGCCTTAAACACGCATTTACATGGTTAAGGCACATGCGTTTTTCAGGGCAAGCATGGTAACGCTTGCTTGCTTACGGCCTGCGTTGCTCCGGCCGAGTTGTAAAGGCCGTTTTCCTAGTTAAACCATTGTAGGCGTCTCTAAATCACTGTCGGACTTTGAACCAATGAAAGGATAGAACAATACTCACAGCAATGAGTCCCTGCATGAAGGGGACCAGATCAGTGCTTAATATGATAAAAAATAAATGGAATCACCAAAAAAGTTTTTTCTTATGAGTCCCCCACTAGCACTGCTGAGTGCCACACTTACCACCTACGAAAACTGCTTCATAGTAATGCCACCTCATGTCTCTTTCTTAAACCATCTTATGCTGCCTGTCTCTTTATTTTACTTGTGCCTGTGTTTTTCGCCCTTGCTTTCTCCATTGTCTTTGATTTGGGAAGGCGCTTTAGCACCAGCTGAGGAGACTGCATTGGGATGGATGGATGGATCACAGGGCTCGTAGCTTGGCAGATCTTGCAGGTCAGGGCCAGCTCTACAGGAACTAGCCTCAAAATAGCCTAGGCTTGAGACAGGGAAAGTATTGGACCTTACCATGCACCTAGCTCACACTCTAAAGAGCACCCTCCTATTGATGGTTGGAGACACCTGCCAGCAGGCAAATGCACTTTTTGATTACACATATTTGTGCAATGATTATAATAATCCAAGGAATTATTAGGTGCAATCAGGACACCACAGGTAAGAAAATACCCAGACATGAGCGCAATGTGATATATGCAACGTATCTAGGCCTGCGCTTCACTCTCTGTTAAGAGGAAAGAGTACCAAATTCTATAGTAATTTCCAGTTAAGTGATAAAGTAAAACCCCCAGAGGAATACCCTACTGCCTCATATTCAAGCACACACAAAACACCTAGGAGCACTCCTTTTCAAACCTTTAACACCAATTCAGCAAATTCTATCGCATCTTATGGGTACTAATGGTTGTATTGTGTGGAGGCTTAGTTAATACAATCCTTGGCAATGACCATGGAACTGCAGAAGTATCGGGCTTATGCCCCACAAGGTGTAGTTGGATTCCAAATCTCATTTGAAAATAGTGAGCCAAACTGATGTTTTAAGGCAACACACATGCTATAAAAACCGTCTGGAAACTGCTGTAATACCCATTAACATCAGGTTTACTAAGTGAAGTGAATTATACACATTTTGTAAGGCTGTCAGGTCATATCAAAACACATTTCAATGTGCAGGTGGACTATGTGAACACTTGTACATGGTTGCTGCTAGTTTTGTTCTACTTGATTTGAGAGGATCCAAAACATTGCAGCAAGGCCATAGCTGCCAAGGTTTCAGATCGCTATGTGTGACATTTTCATAATTTCTGTGTAATTATGAGGGACATTTCAATGACTCTCAGTGACACTTTCTCGATAGCAAAACACAGCTGCCACTTTTTCAGATTGCTTCTGAATGACATTTGCATGGTTTCAGTGTACTTACCAGTGACACTGTACAGCCAAATGTGTTACAGTTGGAGAGACACTTAGGCCCTCATTATGAACTTGGCAGCAATCATCGCCTATTGCTGTGCTGACGGTGAACAAAAGACCGCCAGTGGCGGTGGACTGCACACCACCGAATAATGATTCCAAAAACACAATCCGCCCAAAAAATGCCAACCTCTACTCACCGCCCGGGCCAATGATTGCGGCAAGGCAGGACACACCACTCTGCCACCGCCATCCCTACACACCTCCCACCTGCCAAACAATGATGCACAAATCAGCGCGGCAGACAGTGGATATCGAACAACCATTGGCGGTAACGACCACTGAGCTCAGAAATGGGACCCGCCAACAACACAAGCACACATTGGCAAATATGTAGAGCACACACCTGACACACATCCACGCCATCATAAAACACACACATACACAACCCACAATCCTTTGCAATGCGAGTAGCACCACGGAAATCGACACCACAACATACACACTCAAACAACCAGCACACAAGTCACACACACAAAACCGCCACCAAAAATCAAACACAGCATACACACCATCACAGACCACACACACACAACCACACAACAGCACTGTCACCAACACACCCACAATACACCACACACAACATACACCATGGCACCTCCTAAGCACCCACGCTTCACCGACAGGGAGCTGAGGACCATGGAGGACAAAATATTCAGGGTCGAGCCACAGCTATTTGGGGCACAGGTGCAGCAGACGCCCTTGGCCAAGAAGATGGAGCTATGGCAGAGGACTGTCAACAAGGTCAACGCTGTGGGAATCCATCCACGCTCAAAGGAGGACATTAGGAAGAGATGGAATGACCTGCGGGGTAAGGTGCTTTCCATGTCATCACAACACAACATTGCCGTACAGAAGACTGGTGGTGGTCCACCACCTCCTTACCCGAATACACCAACTGGGAGAAGAGGGTCTTGGCAATCCTGCGCCCGGAGGGCCTCACTGGACTCCCTGGAAGACTGGACTCGGGTAAGTCAGTTGCACCTGGAATGTTGTGTTTAAGGATTGTTCCCCTGAGTCTAGGATGAAATTTGTTAAATTTCAGGAGTCAGTGATAGAGAGCCTTGTTATGGTGGATCATGCAAGAGTTCCTAGAATAGCAGTTGTGGAGGATGTGGCTAGATTGAAAGATCGCCACTTTCCTGATCAGATTCCTCCCACTCCCAAAGAAGACTTTCCTGCTAAGAAATGTAGTGTCTGTGCCCAAAGAAGTATCCAGAAGGAAATCCAGATGCACTGCCCGTACTGTCCTTCAAAGCCTGAGCCATGTGGCTGGCTGTATCAAGTGTTACCACACACAGAAGAATTACTGGGAACTACTGTGAGCATAAACTGCCATTTTATATTTTCATATGTTCAGTTTCACTGTTGGCATTACTGTCATGTATTCAGTTAGAGCTTTTGTGTTCGTAGTTTTGTACCTATTTATAATTACATAGTGGTTTCTTTGTTGTTTAAAAATAAAAAGAAAGTGATGGCGGTGTGCATGGAGTGGCACTTGGTTGGTGGTGTGTGTGGAGTGGCGCTTGGCTGGCAGTGTGTGTGGAGTGGCACTTGGCTGGCGGTGTGTGTGGGGTGGCACTTGGCTAGTGGTGTGTGGAGTGGCACTTGGCTGACAGTGTGCGTGGGGTGGCGCTTGGCTGGTGGTGTTCATGGAGTGGCGCTTGGCTGGTGGTGTGTGTGGGGTGGCACTTGGCTGGCGATGCCAGCCAAACGCCAGTGCACACACTCCCATCAGCTGGTGTGATTATTGTATCAGGCATGTGGGCTCATGAAAGTGATGGGCCCTTCAGTGGCGCTGTCTGTCAATGCGAGTGTTATAATGTGCTGGGCCTGTGTCTGGTGACGTAAATGGTCTTGTGCATGTCATATGTGAAAGGTGTGTGAATGGACTCTAAAGCGGTTGGTGCCTTGTCGCGGCTTTACAGCTCACGAGCTGTGAGTCATTGGTTCAGTTTTTTGACCTTTCTGTTATTAACAGTGAATTTCATTTTTGTGAAATCTCTTGTTAATAAAATTTGATCTACTGAACCATCACTTTCCCTCGTGCCAAATCCAACCAGTCAGTATGTGTGGTAAAAATGACAAAACCTGCTTTGCTGTAATCAGGTGTTGCAGCACACCCGTGACACGCTAGGTGTCTCGGTGTGACCTCGATGATGAAGCATGCAACTAAAACTTTGTTGGTGGGTGAGGGGTCTTTTTAACATAACATTATTGCATTTCTTTTGGCAATTTTAGTGTTTGGAACACCACAGAAGTACGTGGACACATCAAAATGATCTATTACAAAACTACATGTGTTTGGGGGGAACCTAAGTTTTTGGTCCCGGGTGCAGCCTTCATCTCAGAAAACCTACCAAACCCAAACATTTTTTTAAATTAGACACCCCAAGGAGTCCAGGGAGGTGTGGCCTGAGTGGATCCCCCAAACTTTTCTTACCCAGACTCCTCAGCAAACCTTTATTGCTTTAAAAACATATTTTCCTCACTTTTCTTTGTGGGATCACTGCTCTAGTACAAATTTCCTACCACCCAGTGTTCCCCTCCATCTCCCAAGTAAAATAATACCTCACTCGTGTGGGTCCCCAAAGCAGAGTCAAACTAAAGATGTATAAAAGAAAAATATGTGCTAATCAACTTGCTGTGTTATCCCCTCAATCTCTACATGTTTTTGGCCTTTTTCTGTTGCAGGCACCTGGGCCACCCACACAAGTGAGGTATCATTTTTATCAGGAGATTTCGGGGAATGCTGGGTGGAAGGAAATTTGGGGCTCCTCTCAAATTCCAGAACTTTCTGTTACGAAATGTGAGGAAAAAGTGTTTTTTGGGCCAAAGTTTGAGGTTTGCAAAGGATTCTGGGTAACAGAACCTGGTGAGAGCCCCACAAGTGACCCCATCCTGGATTCCCCTATGTGTCTAGTTTTCAAAATGCACAGGTTTGGTAGGTTTCCCTAGGTGCCTACTGAGCTAGAGGCCAAAATCCACAGCTAGGCACTTTGCAAAAAACAGCTCTGTTTTCTTTGGGAAAATGTGATGTGTCCACGTTGTGTTTTGGAGCATTTCCTGTCGCGGGCACTAGGCCTACCCACACAAGTGAGGTACCATTTTGATTGGGAGACTAGGGGTAATGCTGGGTAGGAGGAAATTTGTGGCTCCTCTCAGATTCCAGAACATTCGGTCACCGAAATGTGAGGAAAAAATGTTTTTTGGGCCAAATTTTGAAGTTTACCAAGGATTCTGGGTAACAGATCCTGGTGAGAGCCCCCAAGTGACCCCATCCTGGATTCCCCTAGGTGTCTAGTTTTCAAAATGCACAGGTTTGGTAGGTTTCCCTAGGTGCCTACTGAGCTAGAGGCCAAAATCCACAGCTAGGCACTTTGCAAAAAACAGCTCTGTTTTCTTTGGGAAAATGTGATGTGTCCACGTTGTATTTTGGAGCATTTCCTGTCGCGGGCACTAGGCCTACCCACACAAGTGAGGTACCATTTTGATTGGGAGACTAGGGGTAATGCTGGGTAGGAGGAAATTTGTGGCTCCTCTCAGATTCCAGAACATTCGGTCACCGAAATGTGAGGAAAAAATGTTTTTGGGGCCAAATTTTGAAGTTTACAAAGGATTCTGGGTAACAGATCCTGGTGAGAGTCCCACAAGTCACCCCATCTTGAATTCCCGTAGGTGTCTAGTTTAAAACAATTCACAGGTTTGGTCGGTTTCCCTAGGTGCTGGCTGAGCTAGAGGCCAAAATCCACAACTAGACACTTTGCAAAAAACAGCTCTGTTTTCTTTGGGAAAATGTGATGTGTCCACGTTGTGTTTTGGGGCATTTCCTGTCACGGGCACTAGGCCTACCCACACAAGTGAGGTACCATTTTTATCGGGAGACTTGGGGAAATGCTCGGTAGAAGGAAATTTGTGGCTCCTCTCAAATTCCAGAACTTTCTGTCACGAAATGTGAGGAAAAAGTGTTTTTTGGGTCAAATTTTGAAGTTTACAAAGGATTCTGGGTAACAGATCCTGGTGAGAGCCCCACAAGTCACCCCATCCTGGATTCCCCTAGGTGTCTAGTTTTCAAAATGCACAGGTTTGGTAGGTTTCCCTAGGTGCCTACTGAGCTAGAGGCCAAAATCCACAGCTAGGCACTTTGCAAAAAAACAGCTCTGTTTTCTTTGGGAAAATGTGATGTGTCCACGTTGTGTTTTGGAGCATTTCCTGTCGCGGGCACTAGGCCTACCCACACAAGTGAGGTACCATTTTGATTGGGAGACTAGTGGTAATGCTGGGTAGGAGGAAATTTGTGGCTCCTCTCAGATTCCAGAACATTCGGTCACCGAAATGTGAGGAAAAAGTGTTTTTTGGGCCACATTTTGAAGTTTACAAAGGATTCTGGGTAACAGATCCTGGTGAGAGTTCCACAAGTCACCCCATCTTGAATTCCCCTAGGTGTCTAGTTTAAAAAAATACACAGGTTTGGTAGGTTTCCCTAGGTGCTGGCTGAGCTAGAGGCCAAAATCCACAGCTAGGCACTTTGCAAAAAACAGCTCTTTTTTCTTTGGGAAAATGTGATGTGTCCACGTTGTGTTTTGGGGCATTTCCTGTCACGGGCACTAGGCCTACCTACACAAGTGAGGTACCATTTTTATGAGGAGACTTGAGGAAATGCTCGGTAGAAGGAAATTTGTGGCTCCTCTCAGATTCCAGAACTTTCTGTCACGAAATGTGAGGAAAAAGTGTTTTTTGGGTCAAATTTTGAAGTTTACAAAGGATTCTGGGTAACAGATCCTGGTGAGAGCCCCACAAGTCACCCCATCCTGGATTTCCCTAGGTGTCTAGTTTTCAAAATGCACAGGTTTGGTAGGTTTCCCTAGGTGCCTACTGAGCTAGAGGCCAAAATCCACAGCTAGGCACTTTGCAAAAAAACAGTTCTGTTTTCTTTGGGAAAATGTGATGTGTCCACGTTGTGTTTTGGAGCATTTCCTGTTGCGGGCACTAGGCCTACCCACACAAGTGAGGTACCATTTTGATTGGGAGACTAGTGGTAATGCTGGGTAGGAGGAAATGTGTGGCTCCTCTAAGATTCCAGAACATTCGGTCACCAAAATGTGAGGAAAAAGTGTTTTTTGGGGCAAATTTTGAAGTTTACAAAGGATTCTGGGTAACAGATCCTGGTGAGAGTCCCACAAGTCACCCCATCTTGAATTCCCCTAGGTGTCTAGTTTAAAAAAATGCACAGGTTTGGTAGGTTTCTCTAGGTGCTGGCTGAGCTAGAGGCCAAAGTCCACACCTAGGCACTTTGCAAAAAACAGCTCTGTTTTCTTTGGGAAAATGTGATGTGTCCACGTTGTGTTTTGGGGCATTTCCTGTCACGGGCACTAGGCCTACCCACACAAGTGAGGTACCATTTTTATCAGGAGACTTGAGGAAATGCTCGGTGGAAGGAAATTTGGGGCTCCTCTCAGATTCCAGAACTTTCTGTCACGAAATGTGAGGAAAAAGTGTTTTTTGGGTCAAATTTTGAAGTTTACAAAGGATTCTGGGTAACAGATCCTGGTGAGAGCCCCACAAGTCACCCCATCCTGGATTCCCCTAGGTGTCTAGTTTTCAAAATGCACAGGTTTGGTTGGTTTCCCTAGGTGCCTACTGAGCTAGAGGCCAAAATCCACAGCTAGGCACTTTGCAAAAAAACAGCTCTGTTTTCTTTGGGAAAATGTGATGTGTCCACGTTGTGTTTTGGAGCATTTCCTGTCGCGGGCACTAGGCCTACCCACACAAGTGAGGTACCATTTTGATTGGGAGACTAGTGGTAATGCTGGGTAGGAGGAAATGTGTGGCTCCTCTAAGATTCCAGAACATTCTGTCACCGAAATGTGAGGAAAAAGTGTTTTTTGGGGCAAATTTTGAAGTTTACAAAGGATTCTGGGTAACAGATCCTGGTGAGAGTCCCACAAGTCACCCCATCTTGAATTCCCCTAGGTGTCTAGTTTTAAAAAATGCACAGGTTTGGTAGGTTTCTCTAGGTGCTGGCTGAGCTAGAGGCCAAAGTCCACAGCTAGGCACTTTGCAAAAAAACAGCTCTGTTTTCTTTGGGAAAATGTGATGTGTCCACGTTGTGTTTTGGAGCATTTCCTGTCGCGGGCACTAGGCCTACCCACACAAGTGAGGTACCATTTTGATTGGGAGACTAGGGGTAATGCTGGGTAGGAGGAAATTTGTGGCTCCTCTCAGATTCCAGAACATTCGGTCACCGAAATGTGAGGAAAAAATGTTTTTGGGGCCAAATTTTGAAGTTTACAAAGGATTCTGGGTAACAGATCCTGGTGAGAGTCCCACAAGTCACCCCATCTTGAATTCCCGTAGGTGTCTAGTTTAAAAAAATTCACAGGTTTGGTCGGTTTCCCTAGGTGCTGGCTGAGCTAGAGGCCAAAATCCACAACTAGACACTTTGCAAAAAACAGCTCTGTTTTCTTTGGGAAAATGTGATGTGTCCACGTTGTGTTTTGGGGCATTTCCTGTCACGGGCACTAGGCCTACCCACACAAGTGAGGTACCATTTTTATCGGGAGACTTGGGGAAATGCTCGGTAGAAGGAAATTTGTGGCTCCTCTCAAATTCCAGAACTTTCTGTCACGAAATGTGAGGAAAAAGTGTTTTTTGGGTCAAATTTTGAAGTTTACAAAGGATTCTGGGTAACAGATCCTGGTGAGAGCCCCACAAGTCACCCCATCCTGGATTCCCCTAGGTGTCTAGTTTTCAAAATGCACAGGTTTGGTAGGTTTCCCTAGGTGCCTACTGAGCTAGAGGCCAAAATCCACAGCTAGGCACTTTGCAAAAAAACAGCTCTGTTTTCTTTGGGAAAATGTGATGTGACCACGTTGTGTTTTGGAGCATTTCCTGTCGCGGGCACTAGGCCTACCCACACAAGTGAGGTACCATTTTGATTGGGAGACTAGTGGTAATGCTGGGTAGGAGGAAATTTGTGGCTCCTCTCAGATTACAGAACATTCGGTCACCGAAATGTGAGGAAAAAGTGTTTTTTGGGCCACATTTTGAAGTTTACAAAGGATTCTGGGTAACAGATCCTGGTGAGAGTTCCACAAGTCACCCCATCTTGAATTCCCCTAGGTGTCTAGTTTAAAAAAATACACAGGTTTGGTAGGTTTCCCTAGGTGCTGGCTGAGCTAGAGGCCAAAATCCACAGCTAGGCACTTTGCAAAAAACAGCTCTTTTTTCTTTGGGAAAATGTGATGTGTCCACGTTGTGTTTTGGGGCATTTCCTGTCACGGGCACTAGGCCTACCTACACAAGTGAGGTACCCTTTTTATGAGGAGACTTGAGGAAATGCTCGGTAGAAGGAAATTTGTGGCTCCTCTCAGATTCCAGAACTTTCTGTCACGAAATGTGAGGAAAAAGTGTTTTTTGGGTCAAATTTTGAAGTTTACAAAGGATTCTGGGTAACAGATCCTGGTGAGAGCCCCACAAGTCACCCCATCCTGGATTTCCCTAGGTGTCTAGTTTTCAAAATGCACAGGTTTGGTAGGTTTCCCCAGGTGCCTACTGAGCTAGAGGCCAAAATCCACAGCTAGGCACTTTGCAAAAAAACAGTTCTGTTTTCTTTGGGAAAATGTGATGTGTCCACGTTGTGTTTTGGAGCATTTCCTGTTGCGGGCACTAGGCCTACCCACACAAGTGAGGTACCATTTTGATTGGGAGACTAGTGGTAATGCTGGGTAGGAGGAAATGTGTGGCTCCTCTAAGATTCCAGAACATTCGGTCACCGAAATGTGAGGAAAAAGTGTTTTTTGGGGCAAATTTTGAAGTTTACAAAGGATTCTGGGTAACAGATCCTGGTGAGAGTCCCACAAGTCACCCCATCTTGAATTCCCCTAGGTGTCTAGTTTAAAAAAATGCACAGGTTTGGTAGGTTTCTCTAGGTGCTGGCTGAGCTAGAGGCCAAAGTCCACAGCTAGGCACTTTGCAAAAAACAGCTCTGTTTTCTTTGGGAAAATGTGATGTGTCCACGTTGTGTTTTGGGGCATTTCCTGTCACGGGCACTAGGCCTACCCACACAAGTGAGGTACCATTTTTATCGGGAGACTTGAGGAAATGCTCGGTGGAAGGAAATTTGGGGCTCCTCTCAGATTCCAGAACTTTCTGTCACGAAATGTGAGGAAAAAGTTTTTTTTGGGTCAAATTTTGAAGTTTACAAAGGATTCTGGGTAACAGATCCTGGTGAGAGCCCCACAAGTCACCCCATCCTGGATTCCCCTAGGTGTCTAGTTTTCAAAATGCACAGGTTTGGTTGGTTTCACTAGGTGCCTACTGAGCTAGAGGTCAAAATCCACAGCTAGGCACTTTGCAAAAAAACAGCTCTGTTTTCTTTGGGAAAATGTGATGTGTCCACGTTGTGTTTTGGAGCATTTCCTGTCGCGGGCACTAGGCCTACCAACACAAGTGAGGTACCATTTTGATTGGGAGACTAGTGGTAATGCTGGGTAGGAGGAAATGTGTGGCTCCTCTAAGATTCCAGAACATTCGGTCACCGAAATGTGAGGAAAAAGTGTTTTTTGGGGCAAATTTTGAAGTTTACAAAGGATTCTGGGTAACAGATCCTGGTGAGAGCCCCACAAGTCACCCCATCCTGGACTCCCCTAGGTGTCTAGTTTTCAAAATGCACAGGTTTGGTAGGTTTCCCTAGGTGCCTACTGAGCTAGAGGCCAAAATCCACAGCTAGGCACTTTGCAAAAAACAGCTCTTTTTTCTTTGGTAAAATGTGATGTGTCCACGTTGTGTTTTGGGGCATTTCCTGTCACGGGCACTAGGCCTACCCACACAAGTGAGGTACCATTTTTATCGGGTGATTTGAGGAAATGCTCGGTAGAAGGAAATTTGTGGCTCCTCTCAGATTCCAGAACTTTCTGTCACGAAATGTGAGGAAAAAGGGTTTTTTGGGTCAAATTTTGAGTTTACAAAGGATTCTGGGTAACAGATCCTGGTGAGAGCCCCCAAGTGACCCCATCCTGGATTCCCCTAGGTGTCTAGTTTTCAAAATGCACAGGTTTGGTAGTTTTCCCTAGGTGCCTACTGAGCTAGAGGCCAAAATCCACAGCTAGGCACTTTGCAAAAAACAGCTCTGATTTCTTTGGGAAAATGTGATGTGTCCACGTTGTGTTTTGGAGCATTTCCTGTCGCGGGCACTAGGCCTACCCACACAAGTGAGGTACCATTTTGATTGGGAGACTAGGGGTAATGCTGGGTAGGAGGAAATTTGTGGCTCCTCTCAGATTCCAGAACATTCGGTCACCGAAATGTGAGGAAAAAATGTTTTTTGGGCCAAATTTTGAAGTTTACCAAGGATTCTGGGTAACAGATCCTGGTGAGAGCCCCCAAGTGACCCCATCCTGGACTCCCCTAGGTGTCTAGTTTTCAAAATGCACAGGTTTGGTAGGTTTCCCTAGGTGCCTACTGAGCTAGAGGCCAAAATCCACAGCTAGGCACTTTGCAAAAAACAGCTCTGTTTTCTTTGGGAAAATGTGATGTGTCCACGTTGTATTTTGGAGCATTTCCTGTCGCGGGCACTAGGCCTACCCACACAAGTGAGGTACCATTTTGATTGGGAGACTAGGGGTAATGCTGGGTAGAAGGAAATTTGTGGCTCCTCTCAGATTCCAGAACATTCGGTCACCGAAATGTGAGGAAAAAATGTTTTTGGGGCCAAATTTTGAAGTTTACAAAGGATTCTGGGTAACAGATCCTGGTGAGAGTCCCACAAGTCACCCCATCTTGAATTCCCGTAGGTGTCTAGTTTAAAAAAATTTACAGGTTTGGTCGGTTTCCCTAGGTGCTGGCTGAGCTAGAGGCCAAAATCCACAACTAGACACTTTGCAAAAAACAGCTCTGTTTTCTTTGGGAAAATGTGATGTGTCCACGTTGTGTTTTGGGGCATTTCCTGTCACGGGCACTAGGCCTACCCACACAAGTGAGGTACCATTTTTATCGGGAGACTTGGGGAAATGCTCGGTAGAAGGAAATTTGTGGCTCCTCTCAAATTCCAGAACTTTCTGTCACGAAATGTGAGGAAAAAGTGTTTTTTGGGTCAAATTTTGAAGTTTACAAAGGATTCTGGGTAACAGATCCTGGTGAGAGCCCCACAAGTCACCCCATCCTGGATTCCCCTAGGTGTCTAGTTTTCAAAATGTACAGGTTTGGTAGGTTTCCCTAGGTGCCTACTGAGCTAGAGGCCAAAATCCACAGCTAGGCACTTTGCAAAAAAAACAGCTCTGTTTTCTTTGGGAAAATGTGATGTGTCCACGTTGTGTTTTGGAGCATTTCCTGTCGCGGGCACTAGGCCTACCCACACAAGTGAGGTACCATTTTGATTGGGAGACTAGTGGTAATGCTGGGTAGGAGGAAATTTGTGGCTCCTCTCAGATTCCAGAACATTCGGTCACCGAAATGTGAGGAAAAGTGTTTTTTGGGCCACATGTTGAAGTTTACAAAGGATTCTGGGTAACAGATCCTGGTGAGAGTTCCACAAGTCACCCCATCTTGAATTCCCCTAGGTGTCTAGTTTAAAAAAATACACAGGTTTGGTAGGTTTCCCTAGGTGCTGGCTGAGCTAGAGGCCAAAATCCACTGCTAGGCACTTTGCAAAAAACAGCTCTTTTTTCTTTGGGAAAATGTGATGTGTCCACGTTGTGTTTTGGGGCATTTCCTGTCACGGGCACTAGGCCTACCTACACAAGTGAGGTACCATTTTTATCAGGAGACTTGAGGAAATGCTCGGTAGAAGGAAATTTGTGGCTCCTCTCAGATTCCAGAACTTTCTGTCACGAAATGTGAGGAAAAAGTGTTTTTTGGGTCAAATTTTGAAGTTTCCAAAGGATTCTGGGTAACAGATCCTGGTGAGAGCCCCACAAGTCACCCCATCCTGGATTCCCCTAGGTGTCTAGTTTTCAAACTGCACAGGTTTGGTAGGTTTCCCTAGGTGCCTACTGAGCTAGAGGCCAAAATCCACAGCTAGGCACTTTGCAAAAAAACAGTTCTGTTTTCTTTGGGAAAATGTGATGTGTCCACGTTGTGTTTTGGGGCATTTCCTGTCACGGGCACTAGGCCTACCCACACAAGTGAGGTACCATTTTTATCGGGAGACTTGAGGAAATGCTCGGTGGAAGGAAATTTGGGGCTCCTCTCTGATTCCAGAACTTTCTGTCACGAAATGTGAGGAAAAAGTGTTTTTTGGGTCAAATTTTGAAGTTTACAAAGGATTCTGGGTAACAGATCCTGGTGAGAGCCCCACAAGTCACCCCATCCTGGATTCCCCTAGGTGTCTAGTTTTTAAAATGCACAGGTTTGGTTGGTTTCCCTAGGTGCCTACTGAGCTAGAGGCCAAAATCCACAGCTAGGCACTTTGCAAAAAACAGCTCTGTTTTCTTTGGGAAAATGTGATGTGTCCACGTTGTGTTTTGGAGCATTTCCTGTCGCGGGCACTAGGCCTACCCACACAAGTGAGGTACCATTTTGATTGGGAGACTAGTGGTAATGCTGGGTAGGAGGAAATGTGTGGCTCCTCTAAGATTCCAGAACATTCGGTCACTGAAATGTGAGGAAAAAGTGTTTTTTGGGGCAACTTTTGAAGTTTACAAAGGATTCTGGGTAACAGATCCTGGTGAGAGTCCCACAAGTCACCCCATCTTGAATTCCCCTAGGTGTCTAGTTTTAAAAAATGCACAGGTTTGGTAGGTTTCTCTAGGTGCTGGCTGAGCTAGAGGCCAAAGTCCACAGCTAGGCACTTTGCAAAAAACAGCTCTGTTTTCTTTGGGAAAATGTGATGTGTCCACGTTGTGTTTTGGGGCATTTCCTGTCACGGGCACTAGGCCTACCCACACAAGTGAGGTACCATTTTTATCGGGAGACTTGAGGAAATGCTCGGTGGAAGGAAATTTGGGGCTCCTCTCAGATTCCAGAACTTTCTGTCACGAAATGTGAGGAAAAAGTGTTTTTTGGGTCAAATTTTGAAGTTTACAAAGGATTCTGGGTAACAGATCCTGGTGAGAGCCCCACAAGTCACCCCATCCTGGATTCCCCTAGGTGTCTAGTTTTCAAAATGCACAGGTTTGGTTGGTTTCCCTAGGTGCCTACTGAGCTAGAGGCCAAAATCCACAGCTAGGCACTTTGCAAAAAAACAGCTCTGTTTTCTTTGGGAAAATGTGATGTGTCCACGTTGTGTTTTGGAGCATTTCCTGTCGCGGGCACAAGGCCTACCCACACAAGTGAGGTACCCTTTTGGTTGGGCGACTAGGGGTAATGTTGGGTAGGAGGAAATGTGTGGCTCCTCTCAGATTCCAGAACATTCGGTCACCGAAATGTGAGGAAAAAGTGTTTTTTGGGGCAAATTTTGAAGTTTACAAAGGATTCTGGGTAACAGATCCTGGTGAGAGTCCCACAAGTCACCCCATCTTGAATTCCCCTAGGTGTCTAGTTTTAAAAAATGCACAGGTTTGGTAGGTTTCCCTAGGTGCTGGCTGAGCTAGAGGCCAAAATCCACAGCTAGGCACTTTGCAAAAAACAGCTCTGTTTTCTTGGGGAAAATGTGATGTGTCCACGTTGTGTTTTGGGGCATTTCCTGTCACGGGCACTAGGCCTACCCACACAAGTGAGGTACCATTTTTATCGGGAGACTAGAGGAAATGCTCGGTAGAAGGAAATTTGTAGCTCCTCTCAGATTCCAGAACTTTCTGTCACGAAATGTGAGGAAAAAGGGTTTTTTGGGTCAAATTTTGAAGTTTACAAAGGATTCTGGTAACAGATCCTGGTGAGAGCCCCACAAGTGACCCCATCCTAGATTCCCCTAGGTGTCTAGTTTTCTAAATGCACAGGTTTGGTAGGTTTCCCTAGGTGCCTTCTGAGCTAGAGGCCAAAATCCACAGCTAAGCACTTTGCAAAAAACAGCTCTGTTTTCTTTGGGAAAATGTGATGTGTCCACGTTGTGTTTTGGAGCATTTCCTGTCGCGGCACTAGGCCTACCCACACAAGTGAGGTACCATTTTGATTGGGAGACTAGGGGTAATGCTGGGTAGGAGGAAATGTGTGGCTCCTCTCAGATTCCAGAACATACGGTCACCGAAATGTGAGGAAAAAGTGTTTTTTGGGCCAAATTTTAAAGTTTACAAAGGATTCTGGGTAACAGATCCTGGTGAGAGTCGCAAAAGTCACCCCATCTTGAATTCCCCTAGGTGTCTAGTTTAAAAAAATGCACAGGTTTGGTAGGTTTCCCTAGGTGCTGGCTGAGCTAGAGGCCAAAATCCACAGCTAGGCACTTTGCAAAAAACAGCTCTGTTTTCTTTGGGAAAATGTGATGTGTCCACGTTGTGTTTTGGGGCATTTCCTGTCACGGGCACTAGGCCTACCCACACAAGTGAGGTACCATTTTTATCGGGAGACTTGAGGAAATGCTCGGTAGAAGGAAATTTGTGGCTCCTCTCAGATTCCAGAACTTTCTGTCACGAAATGTGAGGAAAAAGGTTTTATTGGGTCAAATTTTGAAGTTTACAAAGGATTCTGGGTAACAGATCCTGGTGAGAGCCCCACAAGTGACCCCATCCTGGATTCCCCTAGGTGTCTAGTTTTCAAAATGCACAGGTTTGGTAGGTTTCCCTAAGTGCCTACTGAGCTAGAGGCCAAAAACCACAGCTAGGCACTTTGCAAAAAACAGCTCTGTTTTCTTTGGGAAAATGTGATGTGTCCACGTTGTGTTTTGGAGCACTTCGTGTCGCGGGCACTAGGCCTACCCACACAAGTGAGGTACCATTTTGATTGGGAGACTAGGGGTAATGCTGGGTAGGAGGAAATTTGTGGCTCCTCTCAGATTCCAGAACATTCGGTCACCGAAATGTGAGGAAAAAGTGTTTTTTGGGCCAACTTTTGACGTTTACAAAGGATTCTGGGTAACTGATCCTGGTGAGAGTCCCACAAGTAACCCCATCTTGAATTCCCCTAGGTGTCTAGTTTAAAAAAATGCACAGGTTTGGTAGGTTTTCCTAGGTGCTGGCTGAGGTAGAGGCCAAAATCCACAGCTAGGCACTTTGCAAAAAACAGCTCTGTTTTCTTTGGGAAAATGTGATGTGTCCACGTTGTGTTTTGGGGCATTTCCTGCCACGGCACTAGGCCTACCCACACAAGTGAGGTACCATTTTTATCGGGAGACTTGGGGAAATGCTCGGTAGAAGGAAATTTGTGGCTCCTCTCAAATTCCAGAACTTTCTGTCACGAAATGTGAGGAAAAAGTGTTTTTTGGGTCAAATTTTGAAGTTTACAAAGGATTCTGGGTAACAGAACCTGATGAGAGCCCCACAAGTCACCCCATCCTGGATTCCCCTGGTGTCTAGTGTTCAAAATGCACAGGTTTGGTAGGTTTCCCTAGGTGCCTACTGAGCTAGAGGCCAAAATCCACAGCTAGGCACTTTGCAAAAAAACAGCTCTGTTTTCTTTAGGACAATGTGATGTGTCCACGTTGTGTTTTGGAGCATTTCGTGGTACGGGCACTAGGCCTACCCAAACAAGTGAGGTACCATTTTGATTGGGAGACTAGGGGTAATGCTGGGTAGGAGGAAATTTGTGGCTCCTCTCAGATTCCAGAGCATTCGGTCACCGAAATGTGAGGAAAAAGTGTTTTTGGGGCCAAATTTTGAAGTTTACAAAGGATTTTGGGTAACAGATCCTGGTGAGAGTCCCACAAGTCACCCCATCTTGAATTCCCCTAGGTGTCTAGTTTAAAAAAATGCACAGGTTTGGTAGGTTTCCCTAGGTGCTGGCTGAGCTAGAGGCAAAAATCCACAGCTAGGCACTTTGCAAAAAACAGCTCTGTTTTCTTTGGGAAAATGTGACGTGTCCACGTTGTGTTTTGGGGCATTTCCTGTCACGGCACTAGGCCTACCCACACAAGTGAGGTACCATTTTTATCGGGAGACTTGAGGAAATGCCCGGTAGAAGGAAATTTGTGGCTCCTCTCAAATTCCAGAACTTTCTGTCACGAAATGTGAGGAAAAAGTGTTTTTTGGGTCAAATTTTGAAGTTTACAAAGGATTCTGGGTAACAGATCCTGGTGAGAGCCCCACAAGTGACCCCATCCTGGATTCCCCTAGGTGTCTAGTTTTCAAAATGCACAGGTTTGGTAGGTTTCCCTAGGTGCCGACTGAACTAGAGGGCAAAATCCACAGCTAGGCACTTTGCAAAAAACAGCTCTGTTTTATTTGGGAAAATGTGATGTGTCCACGTTGTATTTTGGATCATTTCCTGTTGCGGGCACTAGGCCTACCCACACAAGTGAGGTACCATTTTGATTGGGATACTAGGGGTAATGCTGGGTAGGAGGAAATGTGTGGCTCCTCTCAGATTCCATAGCAATCCACGAAAATGTGAGGAAAAAGTGTTTTTTGGGCTAAATATTGAGGGTTGCAAAGGATTCTGGGTAACAGATCCTGGTGAGAGCCCCACAAGTGACCCCATCCTGGATTCCCCTAGGTGTCTAGTTTTCAAAATGCACAGGTTTGGTAGGTTTCCCTAGGTGCCGACTGAACTAGAGGGCAAAATCCACAGCTAGGCACTTTGCAAAAAACAGCTCTGTTTTATTTGGGAAAATGTGATGTGTCCATGTTGTGTTTTGGGGCATTTCCTGTCTCGGGCACTAGTCCTACCCACACAAGTGAGGTACCATTTTTATTGGGAAACCAGGGGAAATGCTGGATGGAAGGAAATTTGTGGCACCTCTCCGATTCCAGAACTTTTTGTCACTGAAATGTGGAAAAAGTGTTTTTGGCTTAATTTTGAGGTTTGCAAAGAATTCTGGGTAACAGAACCTGCTGAGAGCCTGGCAAGTCACCACATCTTGGATTCCCCTAGGTGTCTAGTTTTCAAAATGCACAGGTTTGGTAGGTTTCCCTAGGTGCCGACTGAGCTAGAGGCCAAAATCCACAGCTAGGCACTTTGCAAGAAACAGCTCTGTTTTCTTTGGGAAAATGTGAAGTGTCCACGTTGTGTTTTGGGGCATTTCCTGTCATGGGCACTAGGCCTACCCACACAAGTGAGGTACCATTTTTATCGGGAGACTTGTGGAAACGCTCGGTAGAAGGAAATTTGTGGCTCCTCTCAGATTCCAGAACTTTCTGTCACTGAAATGTGAGGAAAAGTGTTTTTTGGCCAAATTTTGAGGTTTGCAAAGGATTCTGGGTAACGGAATCTGGTGAGAGCCCCACAAGTCACCCCATCTGGGATTTCCCTATGTGTCTAGTTTTCAAAAATGCACAGGTTTAGTAGGTTTCCTTAGGTACCGGCTGAGCTAGAGGCCAAAATCCACAGGTAGGCACTTTGCAAAAAACAACTCAGTTTTCATTGGGAAAATGTGATGTGTCCATGTTGTGTTTTGGGGCATTTCCTGTCGCGGACACTAGGCCTACCCACACAAGTGAGGTACCATTTGTGGCTCCACTCAGATTCCAGAACTTTCTGTCTCCAAATGTGTTGAAAAAGTTTTTTTGGCCAAATGTTGAGTTTTGCAAAAGATTCTGGGTAATTTAAGTTGTTGAGAGCCCCACAAGTCACCCCATCTTGGATTCTCCTAGGTATCTAGTTTTAAAAAGTGCACAGGTTTGGTAGGTTTCCTTAGGTGGTGGTTGAGCTAGATGCCAAAATCCAGAGCTAGGCACTTGCAAAAAACAGCTCAGTTTTCTTTGGGAAAATGTGATGTGTCCATATTGTGTTTTGGGGCATTTCCTGTCTCGGGCACTAGGCCTACCCACACAAGTGAGGTACCAGTTTTTATTGGGAGACCAGGGGAAATGCTGGATGGAAGGAAATTTGTGGCACCTCTCCGATTCCAGAACTTTCTGTCACTGAAATGTGAGGAAAAAGTGTTTTTGGCTTAATTTTGAGGTTTGCAAAGAATTCTGGGTAACGGAACCTGCTGAGAGCCTGACAAGTCACCACATCTTGGATTCCCCTAGGTGTCTAGTTTTGAAAAATGCACAGGTTTGGCAGGTTTCCATAGGTGCCCGCTGAGGTAGAGGCTCAAATCCACAGCTAGGCACTTTGCAAAAAACAGCTCAGTTTTCTTTGGATAAATGTGATGTGCCCACGTTGCGTTCTGGGGCATTTCCTGGGTTGGGCACTAGGCCTACCCACAAAAGTTAGGTACCATTTTTATCAGGACACTTGGGGGAACGCTGGGTATAACTAAATCAGTGGTTTCTCCCAGATTCCAGAAATTTCTGTCACCGAAATGTCAGGAAAATGTGTTTATTTGGCCAAAGTTTGAGGTTTGCAATGGATTCTGGTTAACGAAACCTGGTGGAAGCCCTAGAAGTCACCCCATCCTGGATTCCCCTAGGTGTCTAGTTTTCAAAAATGTACATGTTTGGTAGGTTTCCCCCAGTGCGGGCTGAGCTAGAGGCCAAAATCCACAGCTTGGCAGTTTGCAAAAAACAGCTCTGTTTTTTGGGGGGAAAATGTGATGTGTCCACGTTGTGTTGTGGGGCATTTCCTGTTGCGGGCACTACTCTTACTCACACAAGTGAGGTACCATTTTTATCAGGAGACTTGGGGGGAATACAATACTGGGTGTAAGGAAATTTGTGGCACCTCTCAGATTCCAGAACATTCTGTCACCGAAATATGAGAAAAACATGGTTTTTTTGGGCAACTATCGAGGTTTGCAAAGGATTCTGAGAAATGGAACCTGGTGAAAGCCCCATCTTGGATTCCCCTAGGTGTCTAGTTTTCAAAAATGCACAGGTTTGGTAAGTTTCCCTAGTTCCCTTCTGAGCTAGAGGCAATAATCCACAGCTAGGCACTTTTCAAAAAAACAGCTCTGTTTTCTTTGGGAAAATGTGATGTTTCCACGTTGTGTTTTGGGGCATTTCCTGTCTCTGGCACTAGGCTTACTCCACAAGTGAGGTACCATTTTTATCAGGAGACTTGGGGAACACTGGGTGTAAGGAAATTTTTGGCACCTCAGATTCCAGAACATTCTGTCACCGAAATATGAGAAAAACGTGTTTTTTGTGGGTAACTTTTGAGGTTTGCAAAGGATTCTGGGAAATTGAACCTGGTGCGAGCCCCACAAGTAACCCCATCTTGGATTTCCCTAGGTGTCTAGTTTTCAAAAATGCACAGGTTTGGTAGGTTTCCCTAGTTCCTTTCTGAGCTAGAGGCAATAATCCACAGCTAGGCACTTTTCAAAAAACAGCTCTCTTTTCTTTGAAAATGTGATGTGTCCACATTGTATTTTGGAGCATTTCCTGTTGCGGGCACTAGGCCTACCCACACAAGTGAGGTACCATTTTGATTGGGAGACTAGAGGTAATGCTGGGTAGGAGGAAATTTGTGGATCCTCTCAGATTCCATAGCATTCGGTCACCGAAATGTGAGGAAAAAGTGTTTTTTTTGGCTACATTTTGAGGTTTGCAAAGAATTCTGGGTAACAGAACCTGGTGAGAGTCCCACAAGTCACCCCATCTTGAATTCCCCTAGGTGTCTAGTTTTAAAAAATGCACAGGTTTGGTAGGTTTCCCTAGGTGCTGGCTAAGCTAGAGGCCAAAATCCACAGCTAGGCACTTTGCAAGAAACAGCACTGTTTTCTTTGGGAAAATGTGAAGTGTCCACATTGTGTTTTGGGGCATTTCCTGTCATGGGCACTAGGCCTACCCACACAAGTGAGGTGCCATTTTTATCGGGAGACTTGTGGAAATGCTCGGTAGAAGGAAATTTGTGGCTCCTCTCAGATTCCAGAACTTTCTGTCACTGAAATGTGAGGAAAAGTGTTTTTTGGCCAAATTTTGAGGTCTGCAAAGGATTCTGGGTAACGGAATCTGGTGAGAGTCCCACAAGTCACCCCATCTGGGATTCCCCTATGTGTCTAGTTTGAAAAAATGCACAGGTTTAGTAGGTTTCCTTAGGTACCGGCTGAGCTAGAGGCCAAAATCCACAGGTAGGCACTTTGCAAAAAACATCTCAGTTTTCATTGGGAAAATGTGATGTGTCCATGTTGTGTTTTGGGGCATTTCCTGTCGCGGACACTAGGCCTACCCACACAAGTGAGGTACCATTTGTGGCTCCACTCAGATTCCAGAACTTTCTGTCACCAAATGTGATGAAAAAGTTTTTTGGGCCAAAATTTGAGTTTTGCAAAGGATTCTGGGTAATTTAAGATGTTGAGGGCCCCACAAGTCACCCCATCTTGGATTCTCCTAGGTATCTAGTTTTAAAAAGTGCACAGGTTTGGTAGGTTTCCTTAGGTGCTGATTGAGCTAGATGCCAAAATCCACAGCTAGGCACTTGCAAAAAACAGCTCAGTTTTCTTTGGGAAAATGTGATGTGTCCATATTGTGTTTTGGGGCATTTCCTGTCTCGGGCACTAGGCCTACCCACACAAGTAAGGTACCAGTTTTTATTGGGAGACCAGGGGAAATGCTGGATGGAAGGAAATTTGTGGCACCTCTCCGATTCCAGAACTTTTTTTGTCACTGAAATGTGAGGAAAAAGTGTTTTTGGCTTAATTTTGAGGTTTGCAAAGAATTCTGGGTAACGGAACCTGCTGAGAGCCTGACAAGTCACCACATCATGGATTCCCCTAGGTGTCTAGTTTTGAAAAATGCACAGGTTTGGTAGGTTTCCATAGCTGCCCGTTGAGGTAGAGGCTCAAATCCACAGCTAGGCACTTTGCAAAAAACAGCTCAGTTTTCTTTGGATAAATGTGATGTGCCCACGTTGCGTTCTGGGGCATTTCCTGGGTTGGGCACTAGGCCTACCCACAAAAGTTAGGTACCATTTTTATCAGGACACTTGGGGGAATGCTGGGTATAACTAAATCAGTGGTACCTCCCAGATTCCAGAAATTTCTGTCACCGAAATGTCAGGAAAATGTGTTTATTTGGCCAAAGTTTGAGGTTTGCAACAGATTCTGGGTAAGGAAACCTGGTGGGAGCCCTAGAAGTCACCCCATCCTGGATTCCCCTAGGTGTCTAGTTTTCAAAAATGTACATGTTTGGTAGGTTTCCCCCAGTGCGGGCTGAGCTAGAGGCCAAAATCCACAACTAGGCACTTTGCAAGAAACAGCTCTGTTTTCTTTGGGAAAATGTGAAGTGTCCACGTTGTGTTTTGGGGCATTTCCTGTCATGGGCACTAGGCCTACCCACACAAGTGAGGTACCATTTTTATCGGGAGACTTGTGGAAACGCTCGGTAGAAGGAAATTTGTGGCTCCTCTCAGATTCCAGAACTTTCTGTCACTGAAATGTGAGGAAAAGTGTTTTTTGGCCAAATGTTGAGGTTTGCAAAGGATTCTGGGTAACGGAATCTGGTGAGAGCCCCACAAGTCACCCCATCTGGGATTTCCCTATGTGTCTAGTTTTCAAAAATGCACAGGTTTAGTAGGTTTCCTTAGGTACCGGCTGAGCTAGAAGCCAAAATCCACAGGTAGGCACTTTGCAAAAAACAACTCAGTTTTCATTTGGAAAATGTGATGTGTCCATGTTGTGTTTTGGGGCATTTCCTGTCGCGGACACTAGGCCTACCCACACAAGTGAGGTACCATTTGTGGCTCCACTCAGATTCCAGAACTTTCTGTCTCCAAATGTGTTGAAAAAGTTTTTTTGGCCAAATTTTGAGTTTTGCAAAGGATTCTGGGTAATTTAAGTTGTTGAGAGCCCCACAAGTCACCCCATCTTGGATTCTCCTAGGTATCTAGTTTTAAAAAGTGCACAGGTTTGGTAGGTTTCCTTAGGTGCTGGTTGAGCTAGATGCCAAAATCCACAGCTAGGCACTTGCTAAAACCAGCTCAGTTTTCTTTGGGAAAATGTGATGTGTCCATATTGTGTTTTGGGGCATTTCCTGTCTCGGGCACTAGGCCTACTCACACAAGTGAGGTACCAGTTTTTATTGGGAGACCAGGGGAAATGCTGGATGGAAGGAAATTTGTGGCACCTCTCCGATTCCAGAACTTTCTGTCACTGAAATGTGAGGAAAAAGTGTTTTTGGCTTAATTTTGAGGTTTGCAAAGAATTCTGGGTAACGGAACCTGCTGAGAGCCTGACAAGTCACCACATCTTGGATTCCCCTAGGTGTCTAGTTTTGAAAAATGCACAGGTTTCGCAGGTTTCCATAGGTGCCCGCTGAGGTAGAGGCTCAAATCCACAGCTAGGCACTTGGCAAAAAACAGCTCAGCTTTCTTTGGATAAATGTGATGTGCCCACGTTGCGTTCTGGGGCATTTCCTGGGTTGGGCACTAGGCCTACCCACAAAAGTTAGGTACCATTTTTATCAGGACACTTGAAGGAACGCTGGGTATAACTAAATCAGTGGTTCCTCCCAGATTCCAGAAATTTCTGTCACCGAAATGTCAGGAAAATGTGTTTATTTAGCCAAAGTTTGAGGTTTGCAACGGATTCTGGGTAACGAAACCTGGTGGGAGCCCTAGAAGTCACCCCATCCTGGATTCCCCTAGGTGTCTAGTTTTCAAAAATGTACATGTTTGGTAGGTTTCCCCCAGTGCGGGCTGAGCTAGAGGCCAAAATCCACAGCTTGGCAGTTTGCAAAAAACAGCTCTGTTTTTTTGGGGGAAAATGTGATGTGTCCACGTTGTGTTGTGGGGCATTTCCTGTTGCGGGCACTAGGCTTACTCACACAAGTGAGGTACCATTTTTATCAGGAGACTTGGGGGGAATACAATACTGGGTGTAAGGAAATTTGTGGCACCTCTCAGATTCCAGAACATTCTGTCACCGAAATATGAGAAAAACGTGTTTTTTTTGGGCAACTTTCGAGGTTTGCAAAGGATTCTGAGAAATGGAACCTGGTGAAAGCCCCATCTTGGATTCCCCTAGGTGTCTAGTTTTCAAAAATGCACAGGTTTGGTAAGTTTCCCTAGTTCCCTTCTGAGCTAGAGGCAATAATCCACAGATAGGCACTTTAAAAAAAAACAGCTCTGTTTTCTTTGGGAAAATGTGATGTTTCCACGTTGTGTTTTGGGGCATTTCCTGTCTCTGGCACTAGGCTTACTCCACAAGTGAGGTACCATTTTTATCAGGAGACTTGGGGAACACTGGGTGTAAGGAATTTTTTGGCACCTCAGATTCCAGAACATTCTGTCACCGAAATATGAGAAAAACGTGTTTTTTGTGGGTAACTTTTGAGGTTTGCAAAGGATTCTGGGAAATTGAACCTGGTGCGAGCCCCACAAGTAACCCCATCTTGGATTTCCCTAGGTGTCTAGTTTTCAAAAATGCACAGGTTTGGTAGGTTTCCCTAGTTCCTTTCTGAGCTAGAGGCAATAATCCACAGCTAGGCACTTTTAAAAAAACAGCTCTCTTTTCTTTGGGAAAATGTGATGTGTCCACATTGTATTTTGGAGCATTTCCTGTTGCGGGCACTAGGCCTACCCACACAAGTGAGGTACCATTTTGATTGGGAGACTAGAGGTAATGCTGGGTAGGAGGAAATTTGTGGATCCTCTCAGATTCCATAGCATTCGGTCACCGAAATGTGAGGAAAAAGTGTTTTTTTTGGCTAAATTTTGAGGTTTGCAAAGGATTCTGGGTAACAGAACCTGGTGAGAGTCCCACAAGTCACCCCATCTTGAATTCCCCTAGGTGTCTAGTTTTAAAAAATGCACAGGTTTGGTAGGTTTCCCTAGGTGCTGGCTAAGCTAGAGGCCAAAATCCACAGCTAGGCACTTTGCAAGAAACAGCTCTGTTTTCTTTGGGAAAATGTGAAGTGCCCACGTTGTGTTTTGGGGCATTTCCTGTCATGGGCACTAGGCCTACCCACACAAGTGAGGTACCATTTTTATCGGGAGACTTGTGGAAATGCTCGGTAGAAGGAAATTTGTGGCTCCTCTCAGATTCCAGAACTTTCTGTCACTGAAATGTGAGGAAAAGTGTTTTTTGGCCAAATTTTGAGGTCTGCAAAGGATTCTGGGTAACGGAATCTGGTGAGAGCCCCACAAGTCACCCCATCTGGGATTCCCCTATGTGTCTAGTTTGAAAAAATGCACAGGTTTAGTAGGTTTCCTTAGGTACCGGCTGAGCTAGAGGCCAAAATCCACAGGTAGGCACTTTGCAAAAAACAACTCAGTTTTCATTGGGAAAATGTGATGTGTCCATGTTGTGTTTTGGGGCATTTCCTGTCGCGGACACTAGGCCTACCCACACAAGTGAGGTACCATTTGTGGCTCCACTCAGATTCCAGAACTTTCTGTCACCAAATGTGATGAAAAAGTTTTTTTGGCCAACTTTTGAGTTTTGCAAAGGATTCTGGATAATTTAAGTTGTTGAGAGCCCCAAAAGTCACCCCATCTTGGATTCTCCTAGGTATCTAGTTTTAAAAAGTGCACAGGTTTGGTAGGTTTCCTTAGGTGCTGTTTGAGTTAGATGCCAAAATCCACAGCTAGGCACTTGCAAAAAACAGCTCAGTTTTCTTTGGGAAAATGTGATGTGTCCATATTGTGTTTTGGGGCATTTCCTGTCTCGGGCACTAGGCCTACCCACACAAGTGAGGTACCAGTTTTTATTGGGAGACCAGGGGAAATGCTGGATGGAAAGAAATTTGTGGCACCTCTCCGATTCCAGAACTTTTTGTCACTGAAATGTGAGGAAAAAGTGTTTTTGGCTTAATTTTGAGGTTTGCAAAGAATTCTGGGTAACGGAACCTGCTGAGAGCCTGACAAGTCACCACATCATGGATTCCCCTAGGTGTCTAGTTTTGAAAAATGCACAGGTTTGGTAGGTTTCCATAGCTGCCCGTTGAGGTAGAGGCTCAAATCCACAGCTAGGCACTTTGCAAAAAACAGCTCAGTTTTCTTTGGATAAATGTGATGTGCCCACGTTGCGTTCTGGGGCATTTCCTGGGTTGGGCACTAGGCCTACCCACAAAAGTTAGGTACCATTTTTATCAGGACACTTGGGGGAATGCTGGGTATAACTAAATCAGTGGTACCTCCCAGATTCCAGAAATTTCTGTCACCGAAATGTCAGGAAAATGTGTTTATTTGGCCAAAGTTTGAGGTTTGCAACAGATTCTGGGTAAGGAAACCTGGTGGGAGCCCTAGAAGTCACCCCATCCTGGATTCCCCTAGGTGTCTAGTTTTCAAAAATGTACATGTTTGGTAGGTTTCCCCCAGTGCGGGCTGAGCTAGAGGCCAAAATCCACAACTAGGCACTTTGCAAGAAACAGCTCTGTTTTCTTTGGGAAAATGTGAAGTGTCCACGTTGTGTTTTGGGGCATTTCCTGTCATGGGCACTAGGCCTACCCACACAAGTGAGGTACCATTTTTATCGGGAGACTTGTGGAAACGCTCGGTAGAAGGAAATTTGTGGCTCCTCTCAGATTCCAGAACTTTCTGTCACTGAAATGTGAGGAAAAGTGTTTTTTGGCCAAATGTTGAGGTTTGCAAAGGATTCTGGGTAACGGAATCTGGTGAGAGCCCCACAAGTCACCCCATCTGGGATTTCCCTATGTGTCTAGTTTTCAAAAATGCACAGGTTTAGTAGGTTTCCTTAGGTACCGGCTGAGCTAGAAGCCAAAATCCACAGGTAGGCACTTTGCAAAAAACAACTCAGTTTTCATTTGGAAAATGTGATGTGTCCATGTTGTGTTTTGGGGCATTTCCTGTCGCGGACACTAGGCCTACCCACACAAGTGAGGTACCATTTGTGGCTCCACTCAGATTCCAGAACTTTCTGTCTCCAAATGTGTTGAAAAAGTTTTTTTGGCCAAATTTTGAGTTTTGCAAAGGATTCTGGGTAATTTAAGTTGTTGAGAGCCCCACAAGTCACCCCATCTTGGATTCTCCTAGGTATCTAGTTTTAAAAAGTGCACAGGTTTGGTAGGTTTCCTTAGGTGCTGGTTGAGCTAGATGCCAAAATCCACAGCTAGGCACTTGCTAAAACCAGCTCAGTTTTCTTTGGGAAAATGTGATGTGTCCATATTGTGTTTTGGGGCATTTCCTGTCTCGGGCACTAGGCCTACTCACACAAGTGAGGTACCAGTTTTTATTGGGAGACCAGGGGAAATGCTGGATGGAAGGAAATTTGTGGCACCTCTCCGATTCCAGAACTTTCTGTCACTGAAATGTGAGGAAAAAGTGTTTTTGGCTTAATTTTGAGGTTTGCAAAGAATTCTGGGTAACGGAACCTGCTGAGAGCCTGACAAGTCACCACATCTTGGATTCCCCTAGGTGTCTAGTTTTGAAAAATGCACAGGTTTCGCAGGTTTCCATAGGTGCCCGCTGAGGTAGAGGCTCAAATCCACAGCTAGGCACTTGGCAAAAAACAGCTCAGCTTTCTTTGGATAAATGTGATGTGCCCACGTTGCGTTCTGGGGCATTTCCTGGGTTGGGCACTAGGCCTACCCACAAAAGTTAGGTACCATTTTTATCAGGACACTTGAAGGAACGCTGGGTATAACTAAATCAGTGGTTCCTCCCAGATTCCAGAAATTTCTGTCACCGAAATGTCAGGAAAATGTGTTTATTTAGCCAAAGTTTGAGGTTTGCAACGGATTCTGGGTAACGAAACCTGGTGGGAGCCCTAGAAGTCACCCCATCCTGGATTCCCCTAGGTGTCTAGTTTTAAAAAATGTACATGTTTGGTAGGTTTCCCCCAGTGCGGGCTGAGCTAGAGGCCAAAATCCACAGCTTGGCAGTTTGCAAAAAACAGCTCTGTTTTTTTGGGGGAAAATGTGATGTGTCCACGTTGTGTTGTGGGGCATTTCCTGTTGCGGGCACTAGGCTTACTCACACAAGTGAGGTACCATTTTTATCAGGAGACTTGGGGGGAATACAATACTGGGTGTAAGGAAATTTGTGGCACCTCTCAGATTCCAGAACATTCTGTCACCGAAATATGAGAAAAACGTGTTTTTTTTGGGCAACTTTCGAGGTTTGCAAAGGATTCTGAGAAATGGAACCTGGTGAAAGCCCCATCTTGGATTCCCCTAGGTGTCTAGTTTTCAAAAATGCACAGGTTTGGTAAGTTTCCCTAGTTCCCTTCTGAGCTAGAGGCAATAATCCACAGATAGGCACTTTAAAAAAAAACAGCTCTGTTTTCTTTGGGAAAATGTGATGTTTCCACGTTGTGTTTTGGGGCATTTCCTGTCTCTGGCACTAGGCTTACTCCACAAGTGAGGTACCATTTTTATCAGGAGACTTGGGGAACACTGGGTGTAAGGAATTTTTTGGCACCTCAGATTCCAGAACATTCTGTCACCGAAATATGAGAAAAACGTGTTTTTTGTGGGTAACTTTTGAGGTTTGCAAAGGATTCTGGGAAATTGAACCTGGTGCGAGCCCCACAAGTAACCCCATCTTGGATTTCCCTAGGTGTCTAGTTTTCAAAAATGCACAGGTTTGGTAGGTTTCCCTAGTTCCTTTCTGAGCTAGAGGCAATAATCCACAGCTAGGCACTTTTAAAAAAACAGCTCTCTTTTCTTTGGGAAAATGTGATGTGTCCACATTGTATTTTGGAGCATTTCCTGTTGCGGGCACTAGGCCTACCCACACAAGTGAGGTACCATTTTGATTGGGAGACTAGAGGTAATGCTGGGTAGGAGGAAATTTGTGGATCCTCTCAGATTCCATAGCATTCGGTCACCGAAATGTGAGGAAAAAGTGTTTTTTTTGGCTAAATTTTGAGGTTTGCAAAGGATTCTGGGTAACAGAACCTGGTGAGAGTCCCACAAGTCACCCCATCTTGAATTCCCCTAGGTGTCTAGTTTTAAAAAATGCACAGGTTTGGTAGGTTTCCCTAGGTGCTGGCTAAGCTAGAGGCCAAAATCCACAGCTAGGCACTTTGCAAGAAACAGCTCTGTTTTCTTTGGGAAAATGTGAAGTGCCCACGTTGTGTTTTGGGGCATTTCCTGTCATGGGCACTAGGCCTACCCACACAAGTGAGGTACCATTTTTATCGGGAGACTTGTGGAAATGCTCGGTAGAAGGAAATTTGTGGCTCCTCTCAGATTCCAGAACTTTCTGTCACTGAAATGTGAGGAAAAGTGTTTTTTGGCCAAATTTTGAGGTCTGCAAAGGATTCTGGGTAACGGAATCTGGTGAGAGCCCCACAAGTCACCCCATCTGGGATTCCCCTATGTGTCTAGTTTGAAAAAATGCACAGGTTTAGTAGGTTTCCTTAGGTACCGGCTGAGCTAGAGGCCAAAATCCACAGGTAGGCACTTTGCAAAAAACAACTCAGTTTTCATTGGGAAAATGTGATGTGTCCATGTTGTGTTTTGGGGCATTTCCTGTCGCGGACACTAGGCCTACCCACACAAGTGAGGTACCATTTGTGGCTCCACTCAGATTCCAGAACTTTCTGTCACCAAATGTGATGAAAAAGTTTTTTTGGCCAACTTTTGAGTTTTGCAAAGGATTCTGGATAATTTAAGTTGTTGAGAGCCCCAAAAGTCACCCCATCTTGGATTCTCCTAGGTATCTAGTTTTAAAAAGTGCACAGGTTTGGTAGGTTTCCTTAGGTGCTGTTTGAGTTAGATGCCAAAATCCACAGCTAGGCACTTGCAAAAAACAGCTCAGTTTTCTTTGGGAAAATGTGATGTGTCCATATTGTGTTTTGGGGCATTTCCTGTCTCGGGCACTAGGCCTACCCACACAAGTGAGGTACCAGTTTTTATTGGGAGACCAGGGGAAATGCTGGATGGAAAGAAATTTGTGGCACCTCTCCGATTCCAGAACTTTTTGTCACTGAAATGTGAGGAAAAAGTGTTTTTGGCTTAATTTTGAGGTTTGCAAAGAATTCTGGGTAACGGAACCTGCTGAGAGCCTGACAAGTCACCACATCTTGGATTCCCCTAGGTGTCTAGTTTTGAAAAATGCACAGGTTTGGTAGGCTTCCATAGGTGCCCGCTGAGGTAGAGGCTCAAATCCACAGCTAGGCACTTTGCAAAAAACAGCTCAGTTTTCTTTGGATAAATGTGATGTGCCCACGTTGCGTTCTGGGGCATTTCCTGGGTTGGGCACTAGGCCTACCCACAAAAGTTAGGTACCATTTTTATCAGGACACTTGGGGGAATGCTGGGTATAACTAAATCAGTGGTACCTCCCAGATTCCAGAAATTTCTGTCACCGAAATGTCAGGAAAATGTGTTTATTTGGCCAAAGTTTGAGGTTTGCAACGGATTCTGCGTAAGGAAACCTGGTGGGAGCCCTAGAAGTCACCCCATCCTGGATTCCCCTAGGTGTCTAGTTCTCAAAAATGTACATGTTTGGTAGGTTTCCCCCAGTGCGGGCTGAGCTAGAGGCCAAAATCCACAGCTTGGCAGTTTGCAAAAAACAGCTCTGTTTTTTGGGGGGAAAATGTGATGTGTCCACGTTGTGTTGTGGGGCATTTCCTGTCGCGGCACTAGGCTTACTCACACAAGTGAGGTACCATTTTTATCAGGAGACTTGTGGGGAATACAATACTGGGTGTAAGGAAATTTGTGGCACCTCTCAGATTCCAGAACATTCTGTCACCGAAATATGAGAAAAACGTGTTTTTTTGGGGCAACTTTCGAGGTTTGCAAAGGATTCTGAGAAATGGAACCTGGTGAAAGCCCCATCTTGGATTCCCCTAGGTGTCTAGTTTTCAAAAATGCACAGGTTTGGTAAGTTTCCCTAGTTCCCTTCTGAGCTAGAGGCAATAATCCACAGCTAGGCACTTTAAAAAAAAACAGCTCTGTTTTCTTTGGGAAAATGTGATGTTTCCACATTGTGTTTTGGGGCATTTCCTGTCTCTGGCACTAGGCTTACTCCACAAGTGAGGTACCATTTTTATCAGGAGACTTGGGGAACACTGGGTGTAAGGACATTTTTGGCACCTCAGATTCCAGAACATTCTGTCACCGAAATATGAGAAAAACGTGTTTTTTGTGTGTAACTTTTGAGGTTTGCAAAGGATTCTGGGAAATTGAACCTGGTGCGAGCCCCACAAGTAACCCCATCTTGGATTTCCCTAAGTGTCCAGTTTTCAAAAATGCACAGGTTTGGTAGGTTTCCCTAGTTCCTTTCTGAGCTAGAGGCAATAATCCACAGCTAGGCACTTTGCAAAAAACAGCTCTGTTTTCTTTGGGAAATTGTGATGTGTCCACGTTGTGTTTTGGAGTATTCCTATCCTGGGCACTAGGCCTACCCACACAAGTGAGATACAATTTTTATCAGGAGATTTGAGGGAAAGCTGGGTGGGATGACATTTTTGGCTCCTCTCAGATTCCAGAAATTTCTGTCACCGAAATATTAGGAATTTTCTTTTTTTTTTGGCCACATTTTGAGGTTGGCAAAGGATTCTGGGTAACAGAACCTAATGAGAGCCCGACAAGTCACCCCATCCGGAATTCTCTTAGGTGTCTAGTTTTAAAAAATGCCAGGTTTGGTAGCTTTCCTTTGGTGCCGGATGAGCTAGAGGCCAAAATCCACAACTAGGCACTTTGCAAAAAACTGCTCTGTTTTCTTTGGGAAAATGTAATGTGTCCACGTTGTGTTTTGGGGCATTTCCTGTCGTGGGCTCTAGGCCTACCCACAAAAGTGAGGTACCATTTTTATCAGAAGACTTGGGGGAATGCTGGGTAGGATGGAATTTGTGGCTCCTCTCATACTCAGAACTTTCTGTCACCGAAATGAGAGGAAAAGGTTTTTTTTGGCCAAAGTTTGAGGTTTGCAAAGCATTCTGGGTAAGAGACCCTGGTGAGAGCCCGACAAGTCACCCCATTCTGAATTTCTCTTTGTGTCTAGTTTTAAAAAATTCACATGTATTTGTAGGTTTGCCTAGGTGCCCGCTGAGCTGTGGGCCAAAATCCACAGCTAGGCACTTTCCAAAAAACATTTCAGATTTCAATGTAATAATGTGATGTGTCCATGTTGCATTTCCTGTCGCAGGCATTAGGTGTACCCACGCAAGTGAAGTACCATTTTTAATGGAGACTTGGGGGAACACAGAATAGAAGAAGTAGTGTTATTGCCCCTTGTCTTTCTCTACATTTTCTCCTTCCAAATGTAAGACAGTATGTGAAAAAAGACTTCTATTTAAGAAATGCCCTATAATTCACATGCTAGTATGGGCACCCCGTAATTCAGTGATGTGCAAAAAAACACTGCTTCTCAACACCTTATCTTGTGCCCATTTTGGGAATACAAAGGTTTCCTTGATACCTATTTTTCCCTCTTTATATTTCACCAATATAGACCCGGTATTGAATGAAAACCCATTGCAAGGTGCAGCTCCTTTATTGGCTATGGGTGCCTAGGGATCTTGATGAAACTACAAGCCCCATATATCCCTGCAACCATAAGAGGCCAGCAGACAGAACGGTATATTGCTTTTGAAATCTGACATTGCAGGAAAAAGTTACAGAGTAAAACATGGAGGGAAATGGCTGTTTTTTTCTCCTCAATTTCAACATTATTTTCTGTAGGAAAACCTTGCAGGATATACACAAATGACCCCTTGCTGAATTTAGACTTCTGTCTATTTTTCAGAAATGTTTAGCTTCCCGGCATTCAGTATTGGTTTCATACCGATTTGTGTCACTAACTGGAAGGAGGCTAAAAGCATAAAAAATAGTAAAAATGGTGTATGTCCCAGTAAAATGGCAAAACTGTGTTCAAAAAGGTAGTTTTCTGATTCAAGTCTGTCTCTTACTGACATCTGAGAAGATGATGATTTTAAAACCACAAACACTTTGTTGATTCCATTTTCAGGGAGGAAACCACAAGCCTTCTTCTGCAGCCCTTTTTCCCAAATTATTTTTTAAAAACAATTTATAGTTGTATTTTGGCAAATTTCTTGGTCTCCTCCAAGGGAACCCACAAACTCTGGGTACCTCAGAGAATCTCTATGATGTCAGAAAAAAAGTACGTAAATTTGGCATGGGTAGCTTATGTGGACAAAAAGTATTGAGGGCCTAAGCGCGAACTGCCCCAAATAACCAAAAAAGGCCTGACACCTAAGGGGGAAAAGGCCTGGCAGCGAAGGGGTTAAGGATTTTGGGATATCACAAATAAGTTCTAAAACATTTATATAGGAGTGTTGTTTGTTTGATAGAGAACATGCACCAGTATTTATTTTTATTTCTATTCCTTTTTTTACAATAAATTTGACAGTGGTTGTGGGGACTGGCCTAGAGTTTTAGTAGATAGCGAGTTATTATTTTGCATTCAGTTTATTTATTTAATCTTTTGTGAGGGGAAAGGGTTTCACAGTTCAGTACATTTTCTCCATGTTTGTAAAATGTGCTCTATTTATGTATTTTACTATGCGGACTAGTCTACCTATGGGCCACCCAGCCAGTACTAGTCATGGGTACATTGAACAACTGTTTCTGTGGTATATGTTGTTTTAAAAAATAATTTAGGCCAGGGATGGTGTTGTATTGAATACAAATGTGGATTACTTTTGCATTTCATATTTTTGTCTGCAAAAAGTGTATTTTGGTGGGGTAATATTTGATGTCTTAGGAGGATGCGTGTTGTAGACTTTCACATAATTTTAGTTTTTAGCATTTCTGAATTAATAGTAGTGTGTTTTTCATTGTTACCATGCGTCCTTTGCACAGCCAGTATGTTTGTGTGTTTGCCATAAGCCCCCATTTGTCTTTGTTTGTGTAGTCAGGGTCCATTGGCCTGCAGTGTTCTTTGTTATTCATGCCTCCTTGCTTGTTGTTTGACCATGTGGCCTTTGGCCATTTTGGTTTCCTTGCAATATGCTTTTGCAATAAGCCTACATATGTTCTTGTTGTCTATGCTTCCTATTGTTGTTTTTTGATCATGTGACCAGTGGCCATTTTGAGCAGCGAGTCAGTGTGATTTTTCCATTGATCTGCATATGTTCTTCTTTGTTGTCCATGCCTCCTTGCTTTCTGTTGTTTGTTTGACCATGTGGCCAATAGCTATTTTGTGCAGCCTGCCAGGGTGCTTTTGCTATAGGTCTACATGTGTTTTTCTTTGTTGTACATGCTTCCTTGTTGTTGTTGTTTAACCATGTGGCTGGTGGTCATTTCCTGTAGGCCAGTGTGCTTTTTCCACAGGCCTGCATGTGTTCATTTTGTTGTCCATGCCTTCTTGTTTGTTGTTTGACCATGTGGTTGATGGCCATTTTGTGTAGCCTAGCCAGCCAGTGTGCTTTTTCCATAGGCCTGCATATGCTCATTGTTGTCCATGCCTTCTTGCTTTCTGTTGTTGTGGCTGGTGGCTATTTTGTCTAGCCAGTCATTGTGCTGTTGCCATAGGTCTTCAGGTGTTCTTTGTTCTCCATGCTTCCTTTCTTGCTGTTGTTGTTCTTTGACCATGTGCTAGGAGACCATTTTTTGTAGCCAGCCATTGTGCTTTTTTTTTAGGCCTGCATACATTCTTTGTTGTCCATGACTCTTTACTTCTTGTTGTTTGACTATGTGTCCAGTGGACATTTTGTGCAGCTAGCCACTGTGCTTTTGACATAGGCCTGACTGTGTTCTTCTTAGGTGTCCATGCCTCCTAGCTTGTTGTTTGACAATGTGGCTGGTGGCCATTTTGTATAGGCATTCAGTGTGTTTTTGCCATAGGCCTGCATTTGTTCTTTGCTGTGGCAATGCCTCCTTGCTTGCTGTTATTGGTTGACCATGTGGCTGGCAGTCAATTTGGTGCAGCCATCCAGTGTGTAAATCCTTTAATTTTGCTAGTTTTTGAAGCCATATTTAGGCAGATTGATAGGAGAGGGACGTGCCTTTACGTTTTTGTTCATTTTTTTTTTTCTTTGACATCACTTTAAAAAGCTTGAGGATCATTGTAGTATAGGTATGAACAGTGTTTAATATTATCCTAATTTGTTCCACTTTTCACCTGCACCTCCTTGCCTCTCAAATTCCATTCCCAGTGGGTGACTCCTAGTCCCATAGAGCACCGGCAATTCATTTTAATTTTTTATTTACTGTCGTATGCATTTTTAATTTATTCATTTATTTATGTACTTTATCCTTTTAAATCATTTTTGTAGTTTTATTTTTACTTTTTACTTTCATCCACCCATGTCTATCACATGCACCTGCTGTATACCAGCATTATGTTTTTAAGGATTGTCATTACTCATTTACCCCTGAACCACCTTGTCTGCCATAGGTACACACGATAGGTACACAGTCACACACACACACCAGCATTTGTTTTTAAGGATTATTCCATTTTCCCCTGGACCACCTTGTCTGCCATAGGTGCACATCAACATTTTTTTGAAAGATTACTCCATTTTCCCCAGGGCCCCCTGCCTGTCGTAGGCAGGATTATTCCATTTTACCCCGAACCTCCTTCCTGCAATAAGGGCACACCAGCATTCATTTTTGAAGGATTATTCCATTTTCCCCTTGGACCCCCTTGCCTTCCAAATGTATTTCCTCTTTGATGCACCTAAAGTAAATAGTTACATCTACATGTTATTATCTGATTGAAAATGAAATATATTATGGTGGTGGGATTTGACTTTGGAATGAATACACTAACCACACTAAATTATGTTGCCTGTACTATGAATAATTAAAATTGCAATGCCATGTTTCACTAAATGTTTTTCTTGCTTGTTTGTACTTAGGTGCACAAGAGACATCACCCACAAGGTATTGCCAGACAGGAGGCTGGCATAAAGTGATGTGACCATAACATGTGAGTCTTCCAGTCTCTTTGACTTGCCCAGCTACGTGCCACTGCCAGCTGACAGAGCTTGAAACTGGCCTCAAAGAAAGGTGCTTTTATGAAAGTGGCCAGTGAGGAGGAGAAGAAGAGGCAAATATCCACAACTCGCATGCCATCCCAGACCTTTTTCAGGAAACATGTGCCTGCCGTGCTGTCCTCCAGCCACATCAACCATACCACCCCTACCTAATCCCAAAGTTGTGTCTCTCAGCGAGGCAGCCTCTACAATCATGACAACGAGCAGTGAGTCTGAATTGGAGTTGTCTCAACCACAAACTAGTACCCAGTCATCACAAGAAACTGAGCAAAGTGGACAACAGGAGCCCCAGCCAGCATTAGTAGAATTGCCTGGAAAGGGCGCAGAACAGGACTTTGAGCTTCCTGCTGAGCAAGATGTACCTCTTCTAGAACCATTGTCTTCTCGATCTCCAGCAAGAAAAGGGAAGGGTACTCCACCATTTTCTCCAAGCCCCCCTTCTGATGATCTGGAAATGGATTGAACCATGGATGAGTCTGAGACCCACCATGAGAGATAAGGGAAAAGGAAATTTCCTGAAAGCCTTACAATTATTGAAGAGGATAAGCAGGACAAGCCAGTCATTATCATGGAAGCTGGCTCCAAGGACACCAACATTATCCTCCTATTCACCCTGCTCTAAGGGATGTGGCACCGCTACCTCCATCACCACCAGCCTCCATATTTTAGGTCCCTACTGAGACTTGCATCCAGCCCTAACTAAGTCGAAACACACAATGCAGACAGGCAATCATCAACACACCTACCTACCTCAAGTTCTTTGGGCATTGGCAGTGGTACCAGTAGCCCACTACGAAAGTTCTCCCTAGTTTGGGATTTTTTATGATTATCAAGCAGGGACTACCGCCATGGTTTTCGTGGCGGTAAGGAAGCCACGAAAACCATAGCTGTAGGTGGGGTCAAAATCCCGTGGGTGGGACAGTGACAGCCACCAGGCTGGAGACTGAAGTCTCCAGCCCGGGGGCTGTTATGGCCCTGGAGGACAGAGTGGTACATTGGCGGTGTGGCTAGAGCCAAACCACCAATGTCATATTTTGGGGAAAGGTACCGCCAGCCTGTTGGCAGTACCTTTCTCCAAAATACCGCCGCCTGCCAGGGTTGTAATAAGGGTCATTGTGTCCTCCAAAGAGTACATCTGTGCCACAATACTTGATCCATAGTACAAAAAAATACTAGCCACTTTCACTCCTTTTTTAAGGGGATGTTTCACTATACAGGATATAGATTGTTGAGCTAGTAAGAGAACTAGAAGAGGAATAACTGGAAGTTTGAGACCCAGGCAGGAGTTCTGGTGCAGCCTTCAACCTCCAGAGAGGGAAGCACTGTTGTCTCACAGTAACCAACAATAGCAACAAGAACACCAGCAACAACAGCAACAGAAGAATCAGACATAACCTTTGTAATGGCTTGGTTTCAAGTGGCAAGTTTAAGTCAAATGCAGAGGCAAAGGAAAAAGAGGTCAAACAAGTATCTGCATATAAGATGATGTTCCAGCACTATCTGGTTGACCTAAAAGGGGCCTACATAGATAAAATTCTATTGGTCTATTGGTATGGGAAGATGCACCAATGGCCAGAGCTCAGCAGGCTGGCAATAAAGTATATGGCTCTTCCTGTGGCCAGTATGTCTGCTGAGCATGTTTTCAGTGCTGCTGGGGCAGTTGCTACTGTCAGAAGGACGAGACTCTCACCTCGGACCATGATTAAAATGAACCAACACTTCATACTACACATTACACCATTCCTAAATCACCATAGGAGGAGGGGGAAGATGAGGGCAATTGGTGAGACTGAAGTGCATTAGCTGACCAACTTCTGGCCAAACCACATGAGTTTGAGGATGAACATTTCTTCCCTGGCTGAGTAGACCACCATAGAACTTTCAGATTACCATTGAACTACTTTGACAAAAAATGGTTATAGCTAGAGGAACATTATATATTTTGTTTATGTCTGGCTTATGCAGCCTCACCATTTTAGGCACATGTATGGCCAGATTGGAGTTGGACCAGTGTGCAGTGAAGAAGCATCCCCATTACCTTCAAGGACAATGGAGACAATGCCTGTCTCCGTCCTATGCCTATCCTACTTTTTTTTTTTTTTTACATTCCCTAGCAGGGCTGTCCCAGTAAAGATCCTTTCATTCACCAGCCTGCCAAACTGCCAGTGTGTTGCCTCTATCAAAAGAGAAGATCCAATCGTGTACCACTGTGCTTGGATTGTAACAGGTAACGTTTGTAGCAATGTGTGATATATTATTGAGTGTTTGTGAGTGATAACTGATGATTCATTTGGTGAAGGACAGTTGATTTCAATGATTTACAATGGTTGGGCGCTGTTGTGTGATTTTGCTTGAAGGTGATTGGCCCTATCACAATTACCTAGATTTACTTACATGGTCCACTCCTTCCTGTACTTTTTCTTGTTCTTCAGAGACCAGAGCAGTCAGCTTATGTAACCAATACAGATCTGCTCAAAATGCTCAAATTCTTTTGCTCTTCTTATTTATCTACAGCAGTGCACTACAGGTCTATCTTTCTTGATCTCATTTGGGTTGGGAGTCTGACTGATTTGTTACTCAGAATCAGGACTTAGGGTGGGACTACCTCAACAGCAAGAAGAAGCAAGATATCTACTTCAAAGGAAAACCTAACCAACATGATGTTGACTCTAAGAGGCCTACTTCGCCCTGTGGGCTGGAGAGAGGTGCATTGATTTGAGAAATTCTAGGTAATGTACTGGCTCAAATAAATGTCAAACCTCTCTATTATGTGGTCGGGGGGCTTAACTGGAGGCAGACACGTAATGATGTCCCATCATCAGCATCATATGATGGACGAACTCAGCTAAATGTTATGACATTTGTGAGATTGATCAACTAGGTACATGCAGCTACTTGTCTGGGATTTATTGTAAAATTGCTCTCATTTCTCACTCTTAATCATGATGACAGATTGATTGCAGCAGCCTATGGGGGTCATTCTGACCCTGGCGGTAGACTACCGCCAGGCCAACGACCGCGGATGCACCGCCAACAGGCTGGCGGTGCATCCATGGGCATTCTGACCGCGGTGGTACCGCCGTGGTCAGAAACGGAAAACCGGCGGTGTCCCGCCGGTTTCCCGCTGCCCTGGGGAATGCGGTAACGGGTGTCGCGGGGCCCCTGGGGGCCCCACCAAGATTTTCAGTGTCTGCCAAGCAGACACTGAAAATCGCGACGGGTGCAACTGCACCCGTCGCACCCCTTCCACTCCGCCGGCTCCGAATGGAGCCGGCATCCTCATGGAAGGGGGTTTCCCGCTGGGCTGGCGGGCGGCCTTCTGGCGGTCGCCCGCCAGCCCAGCGGGAAACTCAGAATTACTGCGGCGGTCTTTTGACCGCACAGCGGTATTCTGACGGCGGTACTTTGGCGGGCGGCCTCCGCCGCCCGCCAAAGTCAGAATGAGGCCCTATGTCTTTTCTTTGTCTCTTGATCCATTCCTCATGAAGCTTACCTACTTTCCTTCTCCTTGACCCTATAATATCGCTACAGTTTTATACCCACATGCCTCTGAAAGGTGAAAGCTCCACAACACTCCTGCTTACCTTACTGGACCAGTTCAGCCAGGCACCCAAGATGGACATTCCGGATTTTCAGAGAAGAATGCAATTGAACCACCCAATTCGGCATATATATACAGTATCAGTTTGCTTTTAACAACTATAATTTTTAGAACTGCATGGATTCAAGACCTACTCCATAATTTGTTTTTACTATAGATGACAGAACATTTACATATATAAGTAGGGTAGTTGAGGCTGAAGGACTGTTTGCAGTGCATTTAATTTAACTGTCATTCCTTCATTTCCTTCCACATCAGATTTGATGATGATGATGTGGTGCTCATCACCCTGATTAATATTGTTGTTGTTGTGTAGTGTTTTCCTTTGTCACACCTTCCTCCAACTCCCCTTTCCCATCCATTCATCAAACCCCTTACGTCTTCCCACAGCCTGTGTGATTTATTGAGGTATGACTTGATTTACATCATAAATGGAAGACACACTTGGTGAGGCGGATGTGGTGAATGCGACAGCAACTCACTGCGGGATCTTCTAGTACCTGAGTACTAGTCCAGTCCAGCCCCACTTACCCACTCACACATAAAAGGTATCCATAATTTATATTTATATAACACCCTTCATCAACATCATCATTTAAGCCTTGTGTTGAGTAATCGCTTATCCTTTTCCACGCTAGTCCTTAGTCTACATCTCCGGACTCAAAGATTTTCTAAGTTGAACTAAATACCAGCTCCCCATTGCTCAGAAAAAGTTACTATTGCTAGTTTTTGTTATAATATCAGGCCTTTGTTGTCAAGGTTGTAGTCTGGTCTCAGTCTTTGTAAATTTATGATAGAAATTAATAACCCAATAACTCTTTGTTTTCTTCAATCTAATTGCCTGTGATGGCTAATCCTTCTGATTAATCCTACTGTTGGAGTTCACCCAGATGGGAGTGGAACCTCACTTGTGATATCTTCCCTGTTAGTGTCATAGCTGCTACTACCACCACCATTAAGGAGGTACCTTGGGAAACCCTACAGTAAGGTTATGGAAGATTCAGAGCAGTAGCAGCCATTGCTTCATCTATTCAGGTAAGAGAACTATGGTGTGAAGTGAACTAATTTGTTTAGTTAGTAACTCATTTCTACTGAAGATTAAGATGTTTATCAGTTCAGTTCAAAAACCTTTATTTCAGCTCAACAGCCATAAAAGCACACATAGGGGGTTATTACAACTTTGGAGGAGGTGTTAATCCGTCCCAAAAGTGACGGTAAAGTGACGGATATACCACCAGCTGTATTACGAGTTCCATAGGATATAATGGACTCGTAATACTGCTGGTGGTATATCCGTCACTTTACCGTCACTTTTGGGACAGATTAACACCTCCTCCAAAGTTGTAATAACCCCCATAGTAATGCAAAATATAGTTAAAACATGCAATGGTAATAAAACATATATCCGAGCCCCCCCAAGCATTATGTTACTCTTAAAATCAGTTGACACAACCCTTGATTCATGTGCAAAATAAAAACATAAAACAATATAAAATTAGAGAAAAACCAGCGGTGTTCAAGTTAAAACAACTTGTTCATAATAAAATAAGAATACAGAGTGGAAATAATAGACATAATGAGTCATTACTAGTTTGCTGTTCTTGTAGGCCACAAACTCTTTGTTTTGCTCTCCACCTTGCCAAAAAAAAATTCTTAATATCCTCAGGGCCTCTTTGTGCTCTCTGACACCCATGTTCTGACATAGTGGGAGTATCCAACGGCACCTACTGCTCAAGTGGACTGAGCAAAAGAACAGGACTTGCTCAATACATTCATTGGAGGGGGATATGCTGGGAACTGATGGTCCTCATACCTCAGGTAATTTTCCCACTTAGTAGTGAAAGACTAAAGAGGCAGGGTCTTGTACCGAAATAACAAATACTGATGCCTGCCTAGTCATGTCTCTATCCCATTTAGGAAGTTCTCTCGGTAGTAGGAGTCCTTGACTGTGAGAAAAACGTCTGCCAGGACCCTTAATTCTGCCTGTGAATGTAAATATGGAGTCCTTATGATGCCATTAAGCTGTTTTAATGTTGGACTTGAAAGTTGCTCTGGTCTCATTAGGAGAACTCCACAAATTGGGATTCCCAATCATTGCCAGTGAGATAGTCACATATTTAAACCAGGGTATGTTACAGGAGTCTGAGTGGCTAAGTATGTCCTCTAAACCCATCCGATATGAGTGGAGCTCTGGGGTAACCCAGATTCACCTCCAATAGAGAATGGGGTGCAGTCCAAATTTGTCTGTGAGGGCTCTAAGTCCAAAATCCAACGTGAGTGAAAGTAAGGGGGTCCTTATGAGGATGCTTACTAATTTGCACATGAATTGATTTTCTATTTGGGCTAATGTGATTGCATCAATATGGCTACACAGCTCTGCATGGAAGGAGGCTGTCCCCAAAGCCTGGTGATTATGGATCTGTGAAGTCGGGGATGTGGGGTTGAACTGTAACATGCACAACATCTTGGTTTTTCCTCCCACCACTTGCTCGGTCTTTAACCTACGCTGCAATATATGCGCATGCCACCAAAGGAGTTCTGTTAGTGTGATGCCCAAGTGCCCACATATGCGCACTCACTCAAGTAGAGTTCCTGCTAAAGTTGGATTGGCCCTGGTCTAGTGACCTGGGTTCAAAACCATGTACTTTGTTGTGCCCACATTTATTTCTAGACCCTTGTCCTTGCAAAAGCACTCAAAGTGATCCAGGAGTTTCTGGAAGCTCATGGGCAATTTAGAAATAAGGAAGGTATCATTGGTGAACATCAGGGCAGGAACCCTCATGTTGGCCAACTTGTGTTCCATCATTATCGCACTGGTCTAAATAATTTATGAGGTCATTAACACATTAAGGCCCATATTTATACTTTTTGACGCAAAACTGCGCCAATGCAGTTTTGCGTCAAAAAAATTAGCGCCGGCTAACGCCATTCTGAAGCGCCATGCGGGCGCCGTATTTATTGAATGACGTTAGCCGGCATTAGCCGCCGGCGCCGTCTGGTGTGCGTTAAAAAAACGACGTACACCAGGCAGCGCCGGTGTAGGGGGATATGGGGCTTGGGCGTCAAGAAATGGGGCAAGTCAGGTTGAGGCAATTTTTTCGCCTCAACCCGATTTGCGCCATTTTTTTTCACTCCCAACCCCCATAGAAATGACTCCTGTCTTAGCAAAGACAGGAGTCATGCCCCCTTGCCCAATGGCCATGCCCAGGGGACTTATGTCCCCTGGGCATGGTCATTGGGCATAGTGGCATGTAGGGGGGCACAAATCAAGCCCCCCTATGCCACAAAAAAAATATTAAAAAAACACTTACCTGAACTTACCTTAATGTCCCTGGGATGGGTCCCTCCAGCCTTGGGTGTCCTCCTGGGGTGGGCATGGGTGACAGGGGGTGTCCCTGGGGGCATGGGGGGCACCTCTGGGCTCCTTCAGAGCCCACAGGTCCCTTAACGCCTGCCTTTTGCAGGCGCTAAAAACGGTGCAAAAGCGGGCGTACGTCATTTTTTTTGACCCGCCCACTCCTGGGTGTGATTTTTGCCCGGGAGTATAAATCCGACGCACATGCCTCGGAGTCGATTTTTTAGATGGGAACGCCTACCTTGCATATAATTAACGCAAAGTAGGTGTCCACGCTAAAAAATGACACTAACTCCATGGACTTTGGCGCTAGACGCGTCTAACGGCAAAGTATAAATATGGAGTTAGTTTTGCGTCGAAATTGCGTAAAAAAAAACGACGCAATTCCGGCGCAAACGGAGTATAAATATGCCCCTAAATGAATAACATGGGGGCAAGAGCGCACCCTTGTCTGACCCATCTGTTTACTAGAAATGGCTCTGTCAGCTCACTTGGCTTACCACATCTTACCTCCACATAGTGACTGGGAACCCCCATCCCTAAAAGAGGACGCCAAAGAGTATACCAGGGGACTAGGTCGAAGGTGGAGCACAGGTCCACAAAAACAATATTCAAATGCCCACCCAAAGTAATAACTTCGCAAAAATCGTAACATCTGGTTGATTGTACTTGGGGATTCCCTAAACCCACCTGCAGTGGTAACACAATTCAGCTGACTGGCAACCATTTCTACAATCTGTCTAAAATGACCCTGCTGAATAGTTTTTGTGAGCTGTTGATAAGACCAATGGGGATGGTTTCATCCCCAGCCCACTTCAGTGGCAGTTGTGCCCCTTTCATAATGGCTTTGAGAAATAGGCACTTCAGATGCCTATCTCATTCAGAAATAGGTCCCCAGCGATGTTGTCTAGCCCTGACACTTTACTGGGCACAATTCTCTTAATAGCTACACTGCTTTTCTGCTCTGAGATTTCCAACCCATCGCTGTTGGGCCTTTGTACAACGGTCCCTGCCATGGCCTCCACAGTACTCACTGCCTCCTCCTTCCCTCCAGGCTGTCTGACTGGCAGACAGCCCCCAAGCTTGTTTGATCACTTTCAGTGCCCAACCAAACTCATATCTGCAAATATAGGGGGTCATTCCTACCCTGGCGGTCCTAGACCGCCAGGGTAGGGGACGGAGGAAGCACCGCCAACAGGCTGGCGGTGCTTCTGGGGCTATTCTGACCGCGGCGGTAAAGCCGCGGTCAGAAAAGGGAAGCCGGCGGTTTCCCGCCGGCTTTCCGCTGCCCCTGTGAATCCTCCACGGCGGCGCTGCAAGCAGCGCCGCCATGGGGATTCCGACCCCCTTCCCGCCAGCGTGGTTCTGGCGGTTTTCACTGCCAGAACCTGGCTGGCGGGAACGGGTGTCGTGGCGCCGCTGGGGGCCCCTGCAGTGCCCATGGCACTGGCATGGGCACTGCAGGGGCCCCCTAACAGGGCCCCACATTGATTTTCAGTGTCTGCTTGGCAGACACTGAAAATCGCGACGGGTGCAACTGCACCCGTCGCACACCAGCAACTCCGCCGGCTCCATTCAGAGCCGGCTTCCTCGTTGCTGGTGCTTTCCCACTGGGCGGGCAGGCGGGCGGGCAGGCGGGCGGCCTTTTGGCGGTCGCCCGCCAGCCCAGCGGGAAAGACAGAATGACCGCCGCGGTCTTTTGACCGCGGTACGGTCTTCTGGCGGTTCCCGCCAGGCGGGCGGCGGTCCGCCATAATCTGGACAATTGGGCAGCCTAATCACTAGATAAGATGTTAGTGTCAACAGAGCAAAACCAGTACCCACTACTAGAGGACTCCAACTTCCAAAAAGATTGATGGTCTCTCTGCCTGGCTGCAGCAATCAGAATCTCCCACTTACCCTGCTCTGACTCTTTTTTAGCAACAAATAGCAACTTTTTATAGAAACACCATGAGTCCTGGATACTGGCTCTGTCCTGCTCTTTTATTGCATTGACCAGCATGGACTTAGCAGCACTACACTGTTGGTTATTCCAGGTAGACTGATTCTTCCTCTCAATTGATTGCTTGGTCTTGATAAATAAGGTGTCTCTCAATCTTTCAAGCAACCCAATGTGAAGCTCAGAGATAGCCCTAAAGGGATATCTTGGGTCCCCTGCCTGCAACAGCAGTAACAATCCCTCCATACCCTCAGCAACTAGATTGTAGACCTTGCTGTTGAACTCCTGGCTTGCACCATGCTGTTCCATTTAACCCTATGTCTATTGATCTTGACTCGCGATCTCCTATCAAATGGCTCCCCAGTGTTACCTAGTTGGGCATTGGTGATTGAGCTCAACGTGAGAACCAAGGCATTGTGATCACTGTCTTGTTAAGGTATTACCATTATATCAACCAGATAGGACCATAATTTGAGATCTAGCAATAAACAATCAATTAAGCTGATCTGATGTGTACGGTTAAATGTGTGGTTGCCTGCCTTATCAGAGTTGGTTCTGCCATTACAGGTTTCTAACCCCTGATTTAATGTAAGTGCATTAAGCTAGATCACTGAAACTGACCATCTCTTAATCTGAGGGATTTCAAGGACTGGGATAGACCATACTGTGTCCTCATCTGCCGTAAGGGTTTGCATGCCTGTACTCAAGGGCTCAAATTGACAGTTAAATTTGCCCCTCACTATTTTCCATGCATTAGAAGGCAGTGCAGTTAAATGCTCATTAAATTGGCCTAGTTCAGAAGATACCATTTTGGGCCTAAGTGGTCTGTAGTCCACATTGTAGATATAATAAGTTACACTCTGAGGGACGACAAATTAATGCATAGAACATCCAGGGAATCCCGCAACAACTGTACAGGAAAATAGGATCTACATTGCAAATTGCCGTAAGGGATAGCTTGGGACCTACAAAGATAGACAGGGACCTAATTAGGTCGTGGAGTGGAGCGATAGTGAACTAGAGCCTGCCCAATCTAAAGTTAAAAGCAACCCAGTGGACACCCACACTTAGTATGTAGCTCCTCCACATGCAACGTAGACCCGGGCTTCAGTTGGATAGAAGATGGCAATACCTTCACACAGTGAGTTTCAATAGAGTCCTTCCAAGGATCCAAGGGGGATGGCCATGCCCTGCCTCTTCATGGTGCTTAAGGGCTCAGGATGGACCTGCATTTGTCCCAGGTGTAGCCCGGATGCGCCCGCACCACAAGACACAGAATGAGCGTTAGTAGTGCCAGGGGGCAGGTGAGGCTCGTTGCAGGGCTCCTCCTCTACCCTGATGGTCCCTGGGACAGGTAGTCCCTCACAGTAGCAGAAGTCAGCTCCCCCACCAGAGGACACATAATGCACTTACTTGGTGCCCAGGAGGCAGGTGAGGCTTGTTACTGGGCTCCTTCTTCACCCTGATGGTCAGATGGACAGGTAGCCCCACACAGTAGCAGAATTTAGCTGTTGTTTATCTAGGTTGGTGCAGGTAATATAGGCATAGGCAATGGCATACCCCCAGTGGTCAATATAGTTAGAGAGGGTAGTAAGACAAGGGTATAACTAACTGGTATACACTTTGACAAGTAGAATGAAAAACAGACTATTACAAGCGGCAGCAGTGCAAAGTAAAAGAGACACAGAATGCACTTAAGTAGTGGCCAGGAAGCCTTGATGGTCACTGTGACATGTAGTCCCTCACAGTTGTAGAATTCAGCTCCCACCCAGTGGGACATAGAATGCGCTTATGTAGCACTTAGGAGGCAGGTGAGGCTCATTGCAGCGCACCTCCTCTACGCTTATAGTCACTTGGACAGGTAGCTCCTCACAGTAGCAGAATGTAGCTGTTTATCTAGGTTGGTGTAGGCCAAATAGGTATAGGCATTGGCATACCTCCCTAGTAGTCAATATAGGTACAGTGGGTAGTAGAACAAAGGGTATAACTAACTGATATACATTTTGTGGATTAAAAAAACAGGCTGTGCTAAAAGGCAGCAATGCAAAGTAATCAATTTCGGGCATAAAGTAAAATAATAATTTCCCTTTAATCATTCCAAAAGATATAAACCCACCCTCTCCACCAAAAACAGGCCACCCATCTCCCCAAATAACCCAGTCCCTAACCAATGCCTAAACGTTCCACAGAAAAGTCTAACATCCCATTCGCTTCCCAATTCCCACCCTCTCCACCCACATCAAATCCCTCCCACAAAAAAGTAAAAAAAAGGGCATCAGAGGGCTTCATCTAGGAGGGCTGGAAGGCTTCCCACCTCCCGGTGAAGGCTTGCCACTTCTGGATGAAGCATCAGCAGCTCCCACAGCTCACAGAGTTGGAAGCAGTCTGGGTACGAGTGGAGGACTGCAGTGGAGGTACAGGAGGATCCTAGCTGCTGGGGGGAGCTGACAATTTTGTGGGCAGGATGGAGGTGTTGGCAGCTAGCTGGTGGTAATGGGGCCCGGAGCTGTGGCAGGTGCCTCTGCCTCCTCCTCCAGAGCCACCAGCCAGTGATATTCAGCCTAGATGGCCTTCATCCGTTGCTGCTGCAGCTGAGCTGCTATCCCCTGCCAAGGTGGTGGACTAGCAAAAGTAGCTGTCTGCTGTAACTAGACAGAGGGAAAAACAATGCACTTCAATACACTGAAAGGAATGGGATATAGATTTTATTTGGCACATTCATCACAGAGCATCCCATCCTCCAAACTCTAAATCAGGTACTTAGTCCCACTTTACTCCCTGGCCTCACCTCTACCACAAATTATTTTCAAGAAATACCTAGGCTCATTAGTAAGAAACCATATTCCACTGCAGGGTAAATTAGAGGGATTTAGGTAAGTAGAAGTTGTGCTCTAGAATGGTGGTGAGGTGTCAATGATCATCCTGTGCTAAGCTTTGGCTTAGTCAGTCACTGTAGTAGACAAATAATGAAAGGGAAAAAAATGAACAGGCTTAAATCTGTTATGGAAGCCATGAAAAATATACATAAATCACTTGGCCACAAAAACATAGCACATACCACAAATACATTTTTCTTTTTTTTTGGTAGGCTGGGGCAGAATATAGGTGAAGAATAAAGGGGTGAAGTACTAGGAAGTGACTAAGGAACACACCTTGTTTTCGGTTTGTAATGCATTGAAAATTTCATAAATGCCACATTAACTGAAGCAGACTCACACTGCACAGCCAACACTGCTGTGCCGAATTAAACCATGATGCTCATAGGTCACGGGTGCTGAAATGCCATGGCAGGGAGGTAATGAATGATGATAGGTGGGATATTTGCCCCGCTTAACAAACACAGTAAATATACTTAATTTGTCAATAAGCAAGCAATGTGTCTTACTACCAACTGTCCCTGACACCACTGGGATTCCTCCTTGAACTACCTCTTCTGCTGAGTCTGGTGCACCAGTGCTGCCACTGGCCCCGGCACTGGTGATCTGTGAGGCTAGAAAACAAATTACACATTTTAGATGCCAGAAACGCCTTCCCTTATCATTTTGCTGAACAAAATACAACTGCAATACCTCACTACAGTTCGATTAACAGTATTGTCTATCACTTTGGGCGGTTTGTCGATTGGCAATGTTAGAAAAAACAGGTAGTCAAACCAACCAAAAGGTTTTCACAAGAGAGGGTGAGAGCTATGATGACTCTGACTCTGAGTCATTAAAGCACAATGGTCAATGAAGGACATATCGGTGTTGGTTGGCAATTGCAATGGGACTTTCCTGCCATTCTGCACTCTTATGGAAACTGCTAGTTAATGTATTAATGAATGATGATAACACAACATTGGGATGGTCCACCATGACCATGGCCACTCTCTCGTTTTAACTGTGTGAGTGATGGCAAGAAAAAGAAAGCCTTTTCAACAAACATGTTTAGTGAATAATAGCTTACTCGACCCTGCAATCTTCACAGTAGAGTAAGAGTACCAAAAATCTATTCTCTTGGTCCTACAGTCCACAAGATATATAAGGGGAGAGAGAAAGCTTACTAACAAAGCAAAAGGAAGCTACATACTGGTACAGACAGGAGGAGTAATAATTTAGCAAACACGAGATAGAGGAGTTGAAAGAAAGGAGACAGCATAAAAAGGCAAAATAATTCTAATCGATGGCAGAGGTAAACGTTAGGGAAAATTTAATAACAGGACCGGCTTGGACCAGCAGAACCATCGGCTGCGGCCCTGATGGTGGTGGTAGTTAAACCCACTGTGGCACTGGTAGTAGCAGCCCCTTCACCTCCTTCAACCACCTTAGAAGCCCTCTTGTCCTGAGGTGCTGGTGTAAGAAATAAAGAAGATAAAAAATAGATCAGTGGTACAGTTAGTCTCCCAATCAAAAAGTATTTTGACATTCAAATGCAGTATAATTGTACTTTTCTAAACCAGATTGCCTATAGTACTAGCATTGAGTTCACCTAGCCCTAATTTCCTAAACATAAGCCCTATTCATAAATTCCTAAACCCAAACTACATTTGGAACTGCTAATGGATTGCAACAAATAATGTTTGCTCATTAAATCCCTTTGATAGGCTAACTCAGTCTCCCTTTTCAATGCGTAGATGCATCCTACACATCACTGGGAAATTGGAACGGTATGAGCTACATAAAGAAAGCACAGACAACATTAACTCACTGATGTTATTACTACCACTATCTTAGTGGCAGGACAGAGGAGTTTGCATGACTTTTTAAATAAATTAATCAGTCAAGCGAGCTTTGATGAGTACGATTTGATAGTGCTGACCACCTGGCTTGCTCAAGCTGGATCAAATAATATTCATAACCTAAACTTAACTGACCTCTGAGCGTGAGCAACATGCTATTTGAAAAAAATATTAGCATTGTGGAAGACTAAAAAATAAATAAAGATTCACTAAGACCCACAACCTAAATGCCCAGCAGGTTGAGCAGGTCCAGTTCCTTGTCCAGCAGGGCAGCCCAGTGGTGTGTCAGCTGCTGCATGGTACGCTGAATCCCAGTGCTCTGGTGCAAGCACCAGTGCACTTTCCCGTACAGCAACCAACAATCCCACAGGGCATACACCCTCCCAGGGCCTGCCGCCAGCACATGGAGGGGAGGTGGTGCTGCACATAAAAAACAAGAGTGGCAACCTCTGCCTCAGAAAAAAATAGGCGGGCTGCCCCCTTAGTAGCACCAGTGACCACAAGATGTGCAGCTTGAAGTAGCAGCACTTGCACTACCGTTTGCTGCCTGCTGCTGCTCCGACAAGGCACTTGGGTGCAAAAGAAAGTGGAAATAGGAAAAATAAAGAGAGAGAAGAAATAAGAAAGGGAAAACAAAAAGTATGAAAAGTCACAAAAAAAGTTAACAAAAAAGACAATAACATAAAATACACAAACACAAAGGCAAACTTATGAAAAAAAGTAAATGAGGGGTGGATGATTTAGATGATGGAGGACTGGAATAGATTACAGAAAGCAGACCCAACACCATGCAGAGAACAGAAATCAGGTAAAACAAAATGGTGTGTATTTGCGAACCGCAAGGCACCATTCACACTATTTTTTCAGTGCAGATCACGCTGCTGGCCTGAAAACGCAGCACAACCGGGTGGGTGAGCATTCTTCCACCTGTTCATGGAGTTCCGTTGAATCTCGCAGAGTTTATTTTGGACCTTTGCAGAATTCCACAGAGCAAAACTCCATGTGTTCTGCCCAGGCCTAGTCAATAGCTGTGTGAGTGACTGTATGGGCATGTTAGTGGGGATGCAAATGTCTGTGTGGGTGTGTAAGTGGGTAAGTGAGTGTGTGTGTGACTAGGTGAGTAACTGGCTGTGTGGATCTTTGAGTGGGTGTAAGAGTGGATATATGGGTGTATGACTGGGATGTCTGAGCAGCTGTGTGAGTGTGTCAGTAGGTGTGTCAATGACTGTATGGGTGTGTTGGTGGGGATGTAAAGTCTGTGTTGGTGTGTGAGTGGGTCGGGGGTGGGTGTGGGTGTTTGTGTGAGGGTCCACGAGTGGGAGTAAAAGTGATTGAATCAGTATGTGAGTGGGTGTCTAATTGACTGTGAGGGTCTGTCAGTTGGTTTTTGAGTATCTGTATGGGTGTATGAATCTATGTGAGTAGGTGTATGCATATGTAAATGGGTGTGTGAGTGACTATATGGGTGAGTGGTGAAGTAAATGGCTGTGTGGATATGTAAGTGGATGTTTGAGTGGGTGTATGAGTGTTTTTGTGAGCCTGTGAGTGGGTATGACAGTGAGTGAGTGGGTGTCTGAGTAGGTGTATGACTGTGTGAGTTTGGTGTGAGTGCCTCTATGGGTGTGTATATAAGTGAATGTGTGGGTATGCAAGTAGCTGTTTGAGTATCTGCATGGGTGTACAAATGGATATCTGATTGACTGGGTGGATATATGAGAAGTGAGTCTCTGTATAGATGTGTGAGTGAGTATGTAAGTGGTTCTATGGGACTATAAGTGGGTGTCTGACTATGTAAATGGGTCTGCTTTTTTTAATTGTGGTCTGGAACACCCTCACAATGTAATCAAATACAACAACACTGGAAGAACTATTTTGTGGACCACATTTTTCCAATAAATGTGCCATTCATCTGTATAAAAAAGAAACAATATATGAATTAGTATTACAATTTATAAAATTATGAATTAGACCTAGACATTAAAACAATGCATAACTACATAATACCAATAAATAACTAGACATTCCTCATGCTCTAATGCTCTGTGGTAGTACAAATAAGCATTTCATTTTCACTTTCTTACTCTTCTGAGATTTTATACTTATACAACATAAATGATTTTCTGCATGAAGAATTGTTCTTGAACAGTGTGGAGAACAATCATATAGATGTATAAAAACTCACAACTGCACAGTATGTCACTGCAAATAGACAACACTGCAAATTGCACTCACTAAAATGTTTTAAACAATCATTGTATCTATATTTGCACTATTAATCAAAAGAAACATATGCTGCAAATGAGAACTTCATTATTAGAAGTACTAATAGACATTTAAGGCACACCAGCGTAGGCAAAGCCTTATTAAAACATTACCCTTGGTAGGCCGGATGATGTTATACATCTTGATAATGTATCTACAATAAGTTGACTAGAAAATTCCACTTTTACAACTGTGACCCTCCTTAGAAGTTTGGTTCAGAAAAAACAAAAGATGGAAATTTGGTAACTTCCAGGACATTCTTTGTCTGGATTTAAGGTTCCTATCATTACATTCGGTCCATCCACATCTACTTTTTAGATAGACAGTATAATGGCAAGATCTAATACTAACTCCTTCATGACAAATTATAGCGATAGTATGTTTTACCAGAAATAGATATTTGTCATGCTTTAAAGTTAGTAATCTCAGCATCTAATGTACTGCCATCTGCTCTGCTTCATTGAAGCATTAAAATGATATACTTCCCAGTTCTTGCTACACGTAAAGTTGACAGAACATCAGTTCAACAATTTAAACATACATTGTTTTGTGCAGGTTTTCTCACTAATTTCTCAAAAGTCACAATTTTTGAATCTGATGACATTAAATAAATAAAACTCTCCAATTCTATTTGAGTAGTTTATGTTCTATTTGTGTAGTTTATGTGTATGAGCAATATTCACATTAATGGTGTAACTTAAAAGTTTTCATTAAGAGATATCTCTTCTTCTTCTAAAAATACAAATACCACCATGAAAACCTCCTGTGCAGCATTTTTGAGTCAACTGCACAGATCCACTACATATATTTACATTGCCTCGAATTACTGATGCAGAATATATTTTTGTTTCCTCAGCAAGCAGACAGTTCAACAAAGCTGCACAGTGCAGAACATAATACCTTCTGTTATTTCACTTGAATTGCATCTATAACATGAGGTAATGCAAACAAAACATTTACCACTACATTAGTATAGCAGTTCACAGCAGAGGAGTTTGACAATTGATAACCTGCAATGTCTCCAGCATTTCCAATTTTTTGTTTCTTTACAACTTCCTTCTTCTCTTCCATTTCCTTTTTTGCAACACCATCATTACACTGCTTTGAGATGTTCCTCTTTTGACAGATGGGGCATTTCTCATAAACTGGATCCTGCCCTAAATGAGATGCATAAAGTCTTCTTCATCATGTGTATTCTGTAACACAACTTGTGTCTGCATTTACTCTGCTCTCATCAAATGCATCAAGATACAAATCAATGTCCTAACTCGAGACAAAGCTTCATATGACATACCTTCCTTAAGCAGTGTACCACCAATACTAATAAATGCTGCATCTAAACTTAAACTTTCTATTTATGAATAGTAATATGAAATGCTAGAAAAACTGGAAACTGTTTCCGTTGAACATATAAATCTTTTACAAGCAAAACGTGCAGTAGATTGTCCAATTTGCCTTGCATTGTCAATCTGATCAAATTCAATCACAAGGTATTCCACATCATTCCTACTAGAAAATTAATAAAATAAAATCAACAACTTTACCCATAGCAAAATTAACCAAACGTTCTTCAATGCAAAATCACCCTACAGTTTTTGGATAGACTTAAACTTAAGCAGTTCTCAAATCCTGCAATTCGTGAATATGATTTTTCTAATGAATTCAGTTTTATTTAGAAATACAGTGACACTTTGGTGTTCCATTTTATCTTTTGCCTTCAATTTCAAAGTTTCTTCTTTTTCCAATTCTAGCAATTCATTGTTGAAATATGCACACTCCTCCAATGTAGGTATTAGGTACACATTATGGTAACATTCTTGTAATAAGGAACATAAGTTCTGCTGCTGTCTTCGTTGTCGCATAAAGTTTATTGAGAAGACAACTTTCTTGAAAACTCTTTCCCTCTTTTGAAAGAATGCCTACTCTAATATCTTTTAAAATATTACCATATTCAATGGCATATGACCATAGTTGCATAGTCCTGATTAATTCTTTGTATTAAACATGTAACCAAATAGTGACATTTGCCCTTACTTTCCAAAGAATTCCTATTTTATCATGAAGAAGTGTTTAGAACATAGGCTGACCCTTCACAGGTATAAATTTCAGTAGATCTCCAATAATAAGCAAATGATAATCTGTTTTCAGAACCTCTTGCATTCAATGTACAGAGGCAAGCATTAAGTTTGAGACCATGCCCACCTCATTGATGGTTAAATGTTTCAACTATTTTAACACTCTTGAAAATTAATGACAAGCTTTACCGGATAATATTTGATATTCCAGTTTGTTGTCATGCTCCAGAGGTAGCATCAAAAGTTGATGTAAAGTAAATCCCTTGATATTGTGGCAGCTAATCCTATAGGTGCTCTAAACATACATGATAAATTACAGTCTGTAGTCTTCTGTTGGAAAGCAGTAAGAACTTGTACCAAGAAATGTTTAACAGTATTAGCTTGACCGCTGACATACAAAAGTATAGGTTTAAATGTTGATCATAGAAACTCCTTATCATGAAGCAAACCATCCTCAAATGTAGCTTTCTCCATATATTATTAAATTTGCTCATCATTTAGCTGTGCAGTTAAATCGGCCAAATCAATTGTTTCTATCTTGCTTGCTCCATTGCAGTTTCCACAACTGAGTCTTGACTTTGCGGACCTGAACTTTGGCTGCTTTGTGAACTCTCCTTAGCTATCTCAGCAGCAGTTATATCTCCCTATGGACGTTCATCATTCAACATAAAGTAGTTTAGAAATACTGGACACTCAATGCCATCCTTTGCAGCTTGAAAGAGTCTTTATAGCAGTCAAACACTCCTAGTAATTCAATTTTATAATGCCAAGGTTTAAACATCGGCAAAAGTTTCAACAGTCTAGCAACTCCGTTTTCTTTGACTAATTAGACTGCATTTGCTATGTCGCACCAAATACCCATTGAAACCAACTACTACACATTTTCTTTCATCTACATTCTCTGCCATTGTATTTGCATATGTGTAGCACTGGAATATTTCATAGAGACAAACATTTACAAGACGTACACTCCTTTTTGGATAGTAAGAGTCCACCATGTTTGTTTTTGCAATGTCTGTACTATGTATCTCAAATTCAGCAAGATATTGAATTTCTGCAAAATACCTCAAAACTCTGTTTCTAGCTGATTCCAGGCGTAGACTCCCCCATAAAATTCTTTTTCACTTCGAATATAAACTAGCAGAACTCAACTGATCACACCATTCATAGGATCAAAATTCTCTGTGCGAAAGCATCTTCATACTGAAGCTGTACTTTTTTTGTTGGAGACTTTTCAGCTGAAATCTCTTCCCACACATGTTTCACATCTGTTTTCTCAGGTTTTATTATGTATTAAGTAACCTAATGAGATACAGCTAAAGGGTTGCCTGCCACAAACTGAATATCCATGTGCATGGTACTCTTGTTGCCAAAAGAAATTAGAAACTTCTCCAAGAGATAGATTTTTTGTTATTGCGGATGAAGGTCAATAAAGCTTGGAATCTATGTCAGAATCCACAGTTATTTTATTGTCTTCAATTCAATGCCTTTAATGGTAGAGTTTGCTTCTCTAAAAAACCTCTGTAAATCATCATACGCATACTCTGCACAACTCAGTGTTACAAATCAAGTTGGTGCACCTAAATTTCGCAACATACACTTGAGCTCACCATGACGTCAATACCATTACTCATTGGTGCTACACTTTGGCATGTCATAGAATTTATCAAATTGTACTTGAGCTTCTCATATTTTCTATGAATTTATTTTTGCAGACATATTTTTAATAATAACTCCTGTCTTAGGAACATGGTTAACAGCATATGACAAACAACCAGACATATCACTTTCAAATACGAGATGTGTCACATATAGAATACCTTGTCGATATTTAGGGCCCTCTGAATACAATCTTGTTGACCTATATTCAGCTGCAGGTATTTGCACAGGGTGGTCATCATACCGTCTGCCTACTCCAGTTGGAAATAGTTGAGGGAAACATCAAGCTTCTAAACTTATCTCCCACACACCCACTGGAGCTCCTTTAGCTTATTTAATCTGATACAGTTCACTGGTGTTCCCCAAACCTTTTTCAAACTGTCCACTTGAAGGCAACATTTCTTCCTCAATGCAACTTCCATGTGCAACAACGTCTACATTATTCTCTTTAAGATACAAAGTAGCTTTCTTCACTTTATTTACATCCACTTGTTCCTGCCAGATTTTTTGATTTTCGTGGGCACACCATTGACTAGAATAATAAGCAGTTCATTCAAAGCTCTTTCTACACACACAGTGTTATTAATGAATTTAAAATCTAAAGGTAAATACAAAATCTTTAAGCACCTTCTGAAGCTCAGTAGGTGGTAGTTTCCCCGTCTTTGGTTCCATAAAACTATTTCTTGAAAAGGGTATATAGATTGTATAAATATTCCTTCATAAACTTTGAGAAGTAGAAGTTCCTCTGGAATGTCAACCATCTCTAGCTTATTGTGTATTGCTCTGGCAGGCATTTTATTGTGCTCTAATTTGCCGTACCAATACTTGCACATGGCCTGGGCTGTCCACAATCAAAACATTTCTCCACAAATGAATTTTAGCCACTTTTCTCTGTGTTCTACATTTGTTTTCAAGGACACATTCACATTTTGAAATAGTGGGTGTGCCAACAACAAATACATAGGGGGTCATTCCGACCCCGGCTGTCAAGGACCGCCGGGGCCGGGGTCGGCGGGAGCACCGCCAACAGGCTGGCGGTGCCCCGCAGGGCATTCTGACCGCGGCGGTTTGGTCCGGGTCAGAAGAGGAAAACCGGCGGTCTCCCGCCGGTTTTCCGCTGCCCGACGGAATCCTCCATGGCGGCGCAGCTTGCTGCGCCGCCATGGGGATTCCGACACCCCATACCGCCATCCTGTTCCTGGCGGTTCGTCCGCCAGGAACAGGATGGCGGTATGGGGTGTCGTGGGGCCCCTGGGGGCCCCTGCAGTGCCCATGCCAATGGCATGGGCACTGAGGGGCCCCCGTAAGAGGGCCCCACTTTGAATTTCAGTGTCTTCTGTGCAGACACTGAAATTCGCGACGGGTGCAACTGCACCCGTCGCACCTTCCCACTCCGCCGGCTCCATTCGGAGACGGCTTCCTCGTGGGAAGGGGTTTCCCGCTGGGCTGGCGGGCGGCCTTCTGGCGGTCGCCCGCCAGCCCAGCGGGAAAACCAGAATGGCCTCCGCGGTCTTCCGACCGCGGAGCGGCCATTTGGCGGTTCCCGCCAGGCGGGCGGCTACCGCCGCCCGCCAGCCTCAGAATGAGGCCCATAGTTTGGTATTTCTGTAGAAACTGTGTTAAACTTTGCTATTTATAATCTAAATTTATCAGTACTAATATCTACGTTTTGTTCCTCTACACCTAAAAATTAATTTTGACCAAACTACACTACAGGACCAAAGAAACGTAAATTAATATTTTCACAAACATTTTCAACCTATAATACTGTATCACACAAAAGTGCTTTGTTTATTTCTCCTAAACACAATGTAGGACTTTTTACAAAGTAAAGCATTCTCACTAAATTTCGCAATTTTTTTATGATGAACATGCTAAATTTTCTAAAATGATGAAAAGTACTTGTGCACACTTTCCTGGATAGACACGCCAGTGAGTGTCCTAGAAATTTTTCTGACATTTCATGGATCTAACACTTGCAACATTGCAATTTTACACTTCTGTTTGGAAATTGACATAGAACATTTCTTAATGTGTCAATTGATACTTGGTGAACACTACAAATACCACTGCAGTCCCATTTATACACAGGGGCATGCCTATGCCTTCCCTGTACCTCTTAACCTATCTTTTTCTCTACATTCTTGGGATCCATCTCCTCTTTTGCAATGAGAGTAGCATCTTTTACTTCATAGCATCGGCCAGTGGTTTGAACTGCATGCACTAATGTGTTGTGTTGTAAGTAGCTTTATTCATTAAATAAAGCTTCTGGACTGGGTCTATGCTTCCATTCTCCTTTGAACATTTGGCAAAAATTACTTTTATTATTAACCATTTTTAGCTTCTTTTCTTCATAGACAACACTGTTTTATTAATTGTTCTCATTCTGTTTAGTATAAAGATAAGTAGTTTGAGCCTCAGGGCAAGCGCTTCATCAACCCTACTCTCAATATGTTGTTTTTGCATCAGTACTGCCCTTCTCCTCTTATATTGCTTCATGTTTCAGACAGAATTCTGTATTAACCTACTTCTAAACATTCTCAATCATAATTCCTTGTGCCTCCTTGGCAAAGTAGGTGTTCTCTTATAAGATTTTTCACTTTCAATATGATTTACTCCTTCTCCTTTGTAAGTTGATTTTCAACCTTAGTTTTTATATGAAACCTTTTCCAGATTTCTCATTTTTCACATGCTGTTTTAAGAAGCTCCTTAGTTCTCTTACCAGCAGCTCTTTATTCCCAGCACGTTCTCTCCACCATGTCCTTTTTTACTCTCCTTTTTATGCAAATAGTATCTTTTTCTGTTTTACCCCCTTTTGCCTTGCTTGACATTATAAACCCTCCTCTTTAAACACAAGTAAATATCTGAAATGCAAATTTAGAATGCATTTAAGATTGCATTGCATACTGTTGGATTACATACTATAAGTAAGTAAGTGATTATGTCAGTGTGTAATAGGCTATGCAAGTGTCTGAGTATGGGTATATAATGGGTATGTGAGTGACTGTATAGGTGGTTGGATTGGTGTGTGAGTAGTTGAGTTAATATGTGAGTGAGTGTACCATTGCCTGTGTGAGTGTGCCAATGGATGTGTACATAGGTATGTGGGTATGTGAGTGACTATGTTAGTGACCTTATGGGTATCTAAATGGGAATGTAAGTGGCTGTATGGATTGCTCAATGGCTCTGTTAATTATTGTCTGGGTATGTAACTTCTGTGAAACTGCCTCTGGTGGAGGTGCATGATGCTTTCTGGCTATGCTTTTGCACTGGGCACTGCTAACCAGTCCTAGGGCAGGTGCTCCATGTAAAATGGTATACGCAAATAAGGCATAGTTTTAATTGACTCTGACAGCTTACCTTTAGGTCCCTAGTAATATGGTAGGTCATGTAGGTTTAGGGACCTAGTGTAGTTAGGGTACCCCTGAGTGCCCTTCAGTGACCTCTGGTGTCATTATAAAAGCATTCCTGCCTTTCTGGCTGCTTTTAAAATAAAGTTAACCCAAAATTAGACTTTGAAATTAAAAGTACTTCCAAAGTCTCAAACTACCTTATTTCTACATATAAGTCACTCGCTCCTAAGGTCTGCCCTAGGTACCCCCAGGGTTGGGTCAGTGTTAATATAAGCAGGGACTTATAAAATATGTTTTATAAGCCCTGGTGAGGGAAAAACAGCCAGATCAATTTTTCCCCATTGTAGTACATTAGCTCCATGGGCTAACATCGGGGGGCTTTATTTAAAATGAAAAAAGTCTAATTTCCACTGGAAAATAGTTAAAACTGTCATGATTGGTATCAAATTACAAGTTAAAATAAATCCAACAACTTGCCAAGGTTGGTTTATTATAACTAGTACAGAGAAAGAGTTTTAGCACTCTTTCTGAAAGTTGTCAAAATCAACCCTGTAGTGCCTAATTTGTCAGCCTCTGGCAGCCTTAGCCAAGCTACCTTAATGAGGTGTGAAGTGTCCCAGGCTGAAACAAAGGAATCATCTGGTAGGAGGAGAACTGCTGCAGCAGATGGCAGAGCAGAATGGGAGTGGCCAAACTGGTTTTCAAAGGAAGGAAAGCCACCTCCGACAGAAACTAGAACCCCCACATTTCCTGCTCCTCCAGCCAGATGGGAGCCCCAGTAATTAGTTTAGAGGAGGGGCTAAACATGGTGTGTTAGGGAAATGTAGCCACACCATTGGGTGCACTTAGCCAGCTGTAACCTCCAATGAGAGATTCTCTTAATGTTGGATTTTTAAAGAAAGTTCACATTTTCCGGGATTCATTTTTGCCACACTTCATAGGAAGAGGTCACCACAAGAGTGTGGCAACCCGGCATCCCAATGCTCAGCGGTGCTCCCCTGCTTGCCAACCCAGGTGCAAGGATAAATATGACAGAACTGCTTACCAATTCAGATCCCTGCTAGATAAATGTACTGGAAAAGAAGGACTGTCCTGCCAAACCCCTGGTCTGCACCGGGAGCACTGTACCCACAAAGACTGCACTAGCTGAACACTCTGGGCTTCACCACAATAAGACTTTGCCTAGCTTCTGCAACTCCAAATCTCTGGTTCCCTACATTGGATGTTCATCATTTTGGTGTCATTGTAAAGATAAAAATATGTTCTATGTTTATAAATTGGTGTTGGATTTTTATTGTGTGTTGTATTTTACTTATTTACTGTTTTGTTGATGTTAAATACTTTACACACCTATCTCCTGTGTTAAGCCTAACTGCTTGTAGACCAAGCTACCAAGGGTTGAGCAAGCATTTATTTATTGAGACCTTGACTGGACCTAGTATGGAATTGTGGCCTGTTATTAAGTGTAGGTAACTACCTGCCCTAACTAATAATCCACTTTCTAACAATAGGTGACTAAATGATTTTATGAGTGTAGGCCTGAGTGTGTCAGTCACTGTCTGGCTACATGAGCGGTAGGTACATAAGGATTTTTGTGGGAGTGTAACTAGGTGCATAAGTGCCTGCCTGACTGTGAGTGAATACACATTTCGTATTATTAAATTGCATACTATAAGCAAGCACCCATATCTAATTCCAAATATATTCTGCCATACTGGCTTATTAAAATAACTACATTTTCAATAAAGCAATTCCTCTTCCTTCTTTGTTGCTCACTATATTTTTACTAAATGTCCTCATCTAACCTCTGTTTTATTTTGCCTTTAACTATAGTGTCTAGAAGCTACACATTTTCTTTCAGCTTCTATGCACTCTTAAGTTTTCTTCATATATACTTTTTATAGTGCAACCTAATTCACATACCTTTAAAATCTTTTTGCTATTCTTCACCTTTTCTGTTAATATCTCTTTTTAGTGTAAATCAGAAGTTATACATATGGCAATGCTCTTCCACTCTCAGTACAAAACGACCAATAATGGCTGCCCTTGCCATTGTGCTTTCACTCATGCTCACATATAAATCAAATCCCAGACTTCCTTTCATGTTTTAATTTTGTTTTACTACTTCTAAATGGTCTTTATTTTGAACTCTTTCCATGTGTTTGTGAGGAAGACCAATTTGTGAGGTTTTTGTGCAGATCCATGGATCTGTCACATGGGGTTTCATTGTCCTAATCAGGCTGCTGGATTTGGGAGGCAGCATCACCTGAATTGTGAGGAACTGAGTCCGATTCCACACCATGTGACAACTGTTGACCTAATCTGTTTTGACCAGCTAACAGCGCCTCATCTCTGCCCTAGAGCAGGGGTGGTTTGTGGAAACTGGGCGTGTGACATAATGACTTCTCAGGGAAATTGTGATAGACCAGATCCCATCCTTTTCCCTCAGTTACACTAGTCTCACACATACAAAAACAAACAGAGGCAGGAAATGGTTCAATAAGATTTATTGAATCAGCTGCGACTTAGCTAAAATGGGATGAAATGCAATGATTAGAATGAAGAAACATAATGGAAGCAAAATGGGAACATGAAAAGTGAAACACAGGAAAAGTCCTGCCAACCTGTCATTATGCGTAATATATGCATTTCCTACCTAAGCTATGTTAGAGCACAGCATGATAAACCCTAATCCGCCCTACAGGATTCCCCCCTGTCAAGACATCATCCACCAAACTATGAGGGTCATTACAGCATTGGCGGTAAAAGCCGCTTACCGCCGTGCAGAAGCCCGCCAATACACCGCAGCGGAAATCCGCCACAGCTATTATGACCCACATCTCGGAATCCCCCGAAAGTCAGACACCCACACAAGTCCGCCACACCAAAGGTCAGTGATAAACTGGCGAAAACAGAACCTCCACCGTCACGCCAACAGAAACACGCCCATGCTATCACGACCCACGAATCCACATGGCGGTCTTTCAACTGCGGTATTCCATTGGCGGTACACACCGCCTCACTCAAAATACACATACATCTCCAAAACACTGCCACATTGGACAATTCGAAATACACACACCTGATACACATACAAACACCACTCCCACACACCCAACACAATATAAAACACACACCCACATCACCCACAAACCCCTACGACCAAAAATTATTGACGAAGGCCAGAGAGACTGCACAGCATAGACAACCCCACCACACAGAGGCACACAACACCATCACCCACACAACATCCACGCACAAAACACCAAACACCACTACACATCACCACACTCATCACCAAATACACCACCCCACACATCACCTACACCACCCCATGGCATGGCAAAGACACCCCAGGTTCTCAGAGGAGGAGCTCAGGGTCATGGTGGACGAAATCGTACGGGTAGAGCCACATCTATTTGGAGCACAGGTGCAGCACACCTCCATAGCTAGGAAGATGGAGCTATGGCGAAGAATAGTCGACAGGGTCAACGCAGTGGGACAGCACCCAAGAAATCGGGAGGACATCAGGAAGAGGTGGAACGACCTACGTGGGAAGGTGCGTTCCGTGGTCTCCAGGCACAACATCGCGGTACAGCGGACTGGCGGCGAACCCCCACCTCCTCCCCACAACTAACAACATGGGAGGAGCAGGTTTTGACCATTATGCATCCTGAGGGCCTCGGAGGAGTCGGTGGAGGAATGGACTCTGGTAAGTCAAATCTTAACTATCATATCCCCCACCCTACCTGCATGCTATCACAGACCCCCACCCTCACCCCCTCCCCTATCACTCCAACTCCTCACTAATGTACTAATAACACAAACCACACATCCCAACACCAAGCCCTGCATGACACAACAAAGCATGGACACCATCACTAAAGCATACCCACTGCACATACCCATAACACTCCCCCAACCATCATCATACAAGCCCCCACACAGGAATGCTAGCACTGGGGTACACGGTCACCCACCCATTGCACACCATGACACACACAGATGCAATAATCATGCTTTTACACCCCTGCAGGACCACTACCCAACGTCACCAGACAGGAGGGTCCAGACATCTCTACCCCACCCACAGAATAGGCCCACAGTGATGACAGCAGCTCTGGCCAACTGGATCCAGATGACCAGCCCAGACCATCGGGGGCCTCGGGACAGTCGGTTCCCCCCGCACAGGTACAGCCCAACACAGACCTTCCACCCTCTGGAAACACCAGCACAGCACCCACCCTGCAGGCCCATACCTCCGTCCCCAGGACACGTCAATCAGCTCTGTGTCCACCACTACAGGGAACCCAGGATAACCCACCACCCCAACAACAACAGGGACCTGGGGGCAGTGGTAGTGGGCACACAGTCCAGGGGACGGAGGCCTGGGAACAAAGGGGAACTGGGAGGGCTGCTGTGCGACAGGGCGCGGACAGGCCAAGGGAACCCACTCTCCATGAGGCCCTCTCCTCCATCATGGGAGCATACCACCACTCCCAGGAGACGATGGCTACGGTCCTGGCCAAGTTTCAGGAGTCCCAGCGCCTGCAGGAGGAACAGTATTTGGGGTTCAGGGAGGAACTCAGAACCATCAGCTCCGCCCTGGGCACCATCGTAGGGGTGTTGAAGGACATACAGAACACCATGAGGGACACCGTGGCAGTCCAAGGGGCCTCTGACACTAGCATGGACGATGAACTGCCCACCACCTCCGCCGGCGCTTGTGGACAGGACGCCCCGCCACAGGACCACCACACCAGCACCCCACCCCCTGCAGATGGAGAACCACCCCGCAAGCTGTCCCTGAGATCCAGGAACAGGACAGAGCACGATGCCAAGACCCCCGCCAAGAAATGAGACCACCCTGATTGTCATCCCACTGTCCCACTTTGTAACCCTGTCCATATTGGAACTGCCCCAGCTCCACTTCCTATGCCCATATGGGCAATGCACCTGTGAGACTAATAGACTGGACTCTACCATGGACATTCCTCCACCATCACCCCTCACCATTTTACCACCCCTCCAATAATTAGCACTTCAATAAACACCCTTGAATCACAAAACAATCTGGAGTCAGTCTGTGATTTAGAAAATGTGTATTAGCTATGACAGTGACAAAATCTGTTCACAAATGTAATGTCAACATACCTATGTCAGACATCACAAGTCCATGAAGAATGCAAGCAGATGACACACGTTGGTAACCACACCTGTGAAACCGTAATGGAAATGTGCAACTCAGTTACCAAATACTGCTTGAAATTGACAGACAGGATAGAGGTAGAAGTGTGAAAGTACTTGTAGTAGGAAAGAAAGTGTTCTCACCTGTGTGTCACTGGAAATAATGCTGGATGTCTGAGTCCCTGTTGTCAATTTCTTCTTCCTCTGCTTCCTCCTCATCACTGTCCACAGGCTCCACAGCTGCCACAACACTGTCATCTGGACAATCCTCCTGCAGAAAAGGCACCTGGCGTCGCAAAGCAAGATTGTGAAGCATACAGCAGGCGATGATGATCTGGCACACATTCCTTGGTGAGTAGAATAGGGAACCACCTGTCATATGGTGGCACCTGAACCTGGCCTTCAGGAGGCTGAAGGTGCGTTCGATCACCCTCCTAGTCCACCCATGGGCCTCGTAGCGTTCCTCTGCCCTGGTCCTGGGATTCCTCACTGGGGTCAGTAGCCATGACAGGTTGGGGTAACCAGAGACACCTAATAGCCACACACGGTGCCTCTGGAGTTGACCCATCACACAAGGGATGCTGCTATTCCGCAGGATGTAGGCGTCATGCACTGAGCCAGGGAACATAGCATTTACCTGGGAGATGTACTGGTCTGCCAAACATACCATCTGTACATTCATGGAATGATAACTCTTCCGGTTCCTGTACACCTGTTCACTCCTGTGGGGGGGGACTAAAGCCACATGGGTCCCATCAATGGCACCTATGATGTTGGGGATATGTCCAAGCGCATAGAAGTCACCTTTAACAGTAGCCAAATCCTCCACCTGAGGGAAAACGATGTAGCTCCTCACGTGTTTCAGCAGGGCAGACAACACTCTGGACAACACGTTGGAAAACATAGGCTGGGACATCCATGATGCCATGGCCACTGTTGTTTGAAATTACCCACTTGCAAGGAAATGGAGCACTGATAGCACCTGCACTTGAGTGGGGATCCCTGTGGGATGGCGGATAGCTGACATCAGGTCAGGCTCCAACTGGGTACACAGTTCCTGGATTGTGGCACGGTCAAACCTGTAGGTGATGATTAAATGTCGCTCCTCCATTGTCAACAGGTCCACCAGCGGTTGGTACACCGGAGGATTCCGCCATCTCTTCACATGTCCCAGCTGACGGTGCCTAGGAAGGACAACAGCGACCACAGAGTCAAGCAACTCAGAGGTATGTACCCACAGCTACACAGAACACGAAACATAATCCAAAAAGTTGTCTGTATGTGTGTTGAGTCCAGGCCTAGGTATGCGTGACGCAGTTGAAAATGAAGCCATGTGGGCCCCTGAAATGGTGGCTGCCTGACCTCTAAACTGGGACAATGGGATGTGAGGTAACTGCACTGGCGTTGTACACCGTTGCGGTAGGCGGTCGAAGACCGCTGCGCAATGCTGCATACATAACATTGGACCCTATGGATCCCAGGAGCCAATGACGAAGAGCGCCGGCGGTGATGATACGCACCGCCGCGGACGTCACCGCTGCGGACGTCACTGCCATTTTCTATCTGTTGAATCACTCGATACCTGATCTTCGACAGGAGAGGACCTATACTGCAAGTGCTGCTGTGACCTCGGTCTGGAAGAGACAATGGCTCGTGCGTCTGGGGAAAGGGCCCCTGCCTTCACTGCACAGGAGTTGGAGAAGCTCGTGGATGGGGTCCTCCCCCAGTACACGCTACTCTACGGTCCTCCAGACCAACAGCTGAGCAAGTTGTATGGGCTATGCCTGGGTGGAGAGGGCTGGTTGTAAGAAGGAAGGGGGCAGAGTTTTTGCAAGCATAAAGGACTGTGAATGCATGTGCCACATGGCAAGGGTAGGGATGTGGGCCACTCACTGCGACGGTGCAGTTGGTAATGACTTCTCTTCTTCCCCTGTACATGTCATGTAGGTCAGCACCCACCAGAAGAAGGATATTTGGCGTGCCACCGCCAAGGACGTCCGGACCCTGGGGGTCCACCAGAGACAGAGCACCCACTGCGGTAAAAGATGGGAGGACATTTGCCGCTGGAGCAAGAAGAGGGCGGAGGCTCAGCTGGGGATGGCCTCCCAACTTGGGAGGGGTGCCCGTCGCACCATGACCCCCCTGATGTTCCGCATCCCGGCGGTGGCCTACCCTGAGTTGGATGGGCGCTTGAGGGCATCACAGCAGACACAAGGGGGTGAGTACACTCTCATGCAGCGGACTTTGCGCGCAGTGAAGGTGTCTGGGTGGAGGAGGAGGGCTGTGGGTTTCCCTAGGCCATGGCGAGTTCCGTAGGCTATGCCCCTCTGTAATGCAGGCCATATGGCACTCCACCCCACCTCTGTGGAGTGCCAAGTACAGTATACATGCCCCTGTGTCATCTATGTGTGCTGATGTCCACCATAGCCATGTAGGCCATATGCCAGGAACTGCATCAGTAGAGCCCAACAGCGCGGCGTAGTTCAGGGGGCTGCTGTGTCTGTATTGTCCGCCAACGGTAGCGGTAAGCCATGCACTCCACCTGTTTTTTTCTTTTGTTCCCCCCCCTTTTTGTGCTCTCCCTGTTCTTTTGTGCATCAGCATCATCAGGCGGAGGTACAGTGGCACCGGAGCACAAGGGAGCTGCATCCCACATGGCCATGGAGGGCCACACCACGGACTATGAATACACCAGTGGGACGGAGGGCGAGGGGAGCTTCACGGCGGTCACAGGATCAGCAACCAGCGACACGGACTCGTCCTCCGATGGGGGCTTCCTTGTGGTGGTGCCAAAATCTGTGCCCCCCACTTCTACAGGTACAACCGCCACCCCCCTACCAGCACCGCCCTCCCAGCAGCCCCTCAACCTTCACCCCGTGCCCACTCACCCAGGAAGGTGGGCATCACCTTCGCCCCAGGCACCTCAGCCCCTGCCCCTGTCACCTCTGCTGCCCTCAGTGAGGAGGCAATTGACCTCCTCAGGTCACTCACTGTTGGGCAGTCTACCATTGTGAATGCCATCTAGGGTGTAGAAAGGGAGTTGCAACACACTAATGCATTCCTGGAGGGCATTCATTCTGGTCAGGCTGCCCATCATCGAACCCTGCAATCTCTGGCCTCAGCACTGATGGCAGCCATTGTCCCTGTGTCTAGCCTCTCCCCTCCAACTTCCTCCACCCAGACCCAATCCCCTCTACTCAAGCCTATCCTAAGCACACCATCAGACCAGCCTGCACACACGTCAACACACAAGGGAAGCTCAGGCAAACATAAGCACCACACATCCCACAGGCACTCACGCAAGCATCACCCACATACAGACACAGCAACATCCACTGCCTCCACTGTGTCCCCCTCCTCGTCGTCTCCCTCCTCCCTCCCAGTGTCGTATACACTCTCACCTGCATGCACTACCACTACAGCCACTAGGTCCCGCACCAGCACACCCACCACCACACCCCTCTCACCTGCACTCACCACCCCCACTACCATTTAGACGTCCCCTGTGTGATCTCCCAGTGTGTCTGTGACGCCCCCTCCCAAAGTACACAAACGCAGGCACACACCCACCCAACAGCCATCCACCTCACGACAGCCTCCAGCGCATGCACCTGCACCCAAATCAACAAAGTTACACCTCCTACAACCATGTCATCTTCCTCCACTCCCAGACCCCCTCCAGCTACCCATCCCAGTGTTCGTAAGAAACTTTTCCTGAGCAACCTTGACCTCTTTCCCACCACCCCCCCTCCTATTCATAGGTCCCATACTAGCACCTCAGCCAAAAAATCTCTGGTACCAGTGGTGCCTGTTAGAGGTATGTGGAGTGCACCTGGCACCAGGGCAGCCAGTGTGACACGGAGCCACAGCACAGCCAGTCCCCCCCCCCTGTGAAGCACCAGAAGTTGGACAGTGCCCAACATGATAGGGGGAAGACTCCAGCCGGCAAAGCCGCTCACAAGGGTCCCAGGGGGACTGTCCACTCAGCTGTGACTCCTCTCAAGGTGGGGAAGGGGCAGAAGACAGCGCCAAAGTCTGGGAAGAGCAGCACGGCGGAGAAGCCCGCCATCATCCCCGCTGCCCAGGAGGCCACCGCCATCCCCATCGTCACTGGCCAGGAGGCCACTGCCAGAGTCAGTGCCCAGGAGGGCAGTCCCATCGTCACTGGCCAGGAGGCCACCGCCAGAGTCAGTGCCCAGGAGGGTCCAGGCAGCCACAGCCCCGCTGGGCAATGAGGGACCGCCATGGCAACCACCGCTGCACAGGTCAGAGACAGCAAAGTCAAGCACTGCTGAACAGGGCAAGCACCGCTGAACAGGGCAAAAACCGCCATGGCAAGCACCGCTGAACAGGTCAGAGACATCAAAGTCAAGCACCGCTGAACAGGGCAAGCAACGCTGAACAGGGCAAAAACCGCCATGGCAAGCACCGCTGAACAGGTCAGAGCCAGCAAAATCAAGCACCGCTGAACAGGGCAAGCACCGCTGAACAGGGCAAAAACCGCCATGGCAAGCACCGCTGAACAGGTCAGAGACAGCAAAGTCAAGCACCGCTGAACAGGGCAAGCACCGCTGAACAGGGCAAAGACTTCCATGACAAGCACCGCTGAACAGGTCAGAGACAGCAAAGTCAAGCACCGCTGAACAGGGCAAAGTCCGATGAACAGGGCAAAGACTGCCATGGCATGCACCGCTGAACAGGTCAGAGACTGCAAAGTCAAGCACCGCTGAACAGGGCAAGCACCATTGAACAGGGCAAGCACCACCAACTCAAGCACCGCTAGCCCATGTGCGGCAGGGGCAGTGACGGAACTGGGACTGTCACGGGGAGAGTGATGCACTCTGGGCACCAGTCCCCCTCCAGAAGTAGTGGAGAACAGCATCCACTCCGTCTGTCCTTAACAGGATGAAGCACTCTGGGCACCAGTCCCCCTCCAGAACCAGTGGAGACATGCATCCACTACCTCAGTCCTTAACAGGATGAAGCACTCTGGGCACCAGGCCCCCTCCAGAACCAGTGGAGAACAGCATCCACTACCTCAGTCCTTAACAGGATGAAGCACTTTGGGCACCAGTCCCCCTCCAGAACCAGTGGAGACTGTTATCGACTTGAGAGACCATGGCTTTGAACTCCCCAGGATTGAACAGTGGGCAACTCACCCGCTGTAGGGACTTGAGAGACTGTGGCTTTGCACTCCCCAGTATGGTACAGTGGGCAACCCACCCGCTGTAGGGACTTGAGAGACTGTGGCTTTGCATTCCCCAGGATTGAACAGTGGACAAGCCACCCGCTGTAGAGACTTGAGAGACTGTGGCTTTGCACTCCCCAGGATGGTACAGTGGGCAACCCACCCGCTGTAGGGACTTGAGAGACTGTGTCTTTGCACTGCCAAGAAAGGTACAGTGGGCAAACCATCCACTGTAGAGACTTGAGAGACTGTGGCTTTGCACTCCCCAGGATGGTACAGTGGGCAAACCACCCACTGTAGAGACTTGAGAGACTGTGGCTTTGCACTCCCCAGGATACATCAATGGGCATGGAGCCCCCTCGTGGATCTGGGTGGTGCTGTCATGCGGTTGAGGTGCCCCCCCTTCCCTTCGCCCTGAGCTGCCTGTTATATTTCGATCTGATGCCCCTGCAGTGTTCGCTCCGTTTTGCTCAGGTATTGTGTGGGCCTCGTCCATGCATTTTGGGCCCAGTGGTCCACAGACATTTAATGGTGCATACCTGCACTACTAATCGTGATGTATATTTTGTTGAATGTGAAATTATATCTGTATATATTTGCTTACTGTATTTTGATACATTACAATAGTTGCACTCATTTCCTTTTGTCTTTGCATTCTTCCGGGGAGGTTGGGGGTTGTTACTGTAATGTTTGGATATGCATTGGTGTGTGTGTCGTAGTGGATGAGGGTCGGGGTGGGGGTGGGGGTGTTGCGTGTGTGTGTCCCTGACTTTTGCCTCCCCGCTCCCCTATGTCGTAGGTGCAGTACTCACCGTTTTCTTCGGCGCCGGCATTGATGATGATCGTATAGGAGCAGGAAGACTATCGCAGGGAGTATTTGGAGTTCCGGCTCCATGGTGTCCTCCTTCCTCGTGGAGTGTGTAGAGGTGAGCGTTTTCCCATTGAAATGGCTGTTTCCGCCATTTTGTTATCCACGGTGAATCCGCCCCGGAAAAGGTGGCCGATTGGTAGGTTGTGATACTGTGGGCGGTACTTTGTCTCCCGCCTGTCTGTTGGCGGTGACCGCCGCGCTGTCTGTCTGTACCGCTGTGGCGGTCGGAGTGTTAAAGTGGTTTCCGCCACGGTCATAATTCCCTTTTTTTTCCGCCGGCCTGTTTGCAGTCTTATCGCCGCTTTAACACCGTCCGCCAGGGTTGTAATGACCCCCTATATCTATAAAGACACCATCCCCATGTAGGTCAGGGAATTGGTAGTCTCAACAAGCAGCTGTAACAAAGTCAATCAGCATGTGGTTGTGGTCTTCTGACTGAAACCTCCCGCTTACGTGCACAGGACAGAGAAGTGTTTTGTAATAAAACAACTGATGTTCTGACAAAATGTCCCTACGTAAGGATGTGTGTGTTTCTGTGAATGTTAGAGATGCAGTGTACCACTTGAGCCGGCAACCATATCTCGCTGCAACCTTGAAGAAAGCACAAAGTGAAAAGAAAGTCTTGCTACGAAACGCAATGCTTTCCCAGGTGAAAGAACAACTAGATAAAGAAAAGAAAATAACATCTTGAATGTGGCTGAATCTGAAATAATAAAATCAAGCATTATAAAATGTTACTAGGCTAAAGGGCACATGCAACAGGCCTAGTTGCTAAAATAACATGCGCAGAGACATCACTAAAATAGCTATTCAAAATCCCACTGCGGTGCTCAGTGCGGCACTCCATGTAAATCTGCTGCAGATCTGCGGATCCACGCAGAAGCCCTTGAAAGCATTTAACAATCTTCTGTCAATGCTTTCCATTTATAATTTACTTTTTTATATATACTGAATTATAAGACAAATACTCCCGTCCAAGCCATTTTTGTACATCAGTCTACTTTTGAGTTGCGCACTGCAGTCTCTTTTGTTGCCTTCCCTGCACACAGTTTTAGTTCTTTTCCATAGTAATCATGTTTCCAACAGTCTCTGGCTAGCAGCAGGTCAAAAGTTCACAAGGCGTTCTCTGAACAGCCTACTAGCTTCACATTAACTGTAGCATGTGTAGATTACTGTTTGCAATTCCAAGCATATCCCAAAGAACAAAATGTGGTTTTGTTCCAAAGCCAATCATAGAATTAATTACTTTTCTTCTTAAAAATCACCTTTTCCTGTGTACTACTCCTGCTTGTCTCAAAAATTGTCAGACCCTGGATTGTGGGCCACAGTTTTGTGTTTTGGGACAAAGAGAGTAGTAGAAATAGTAGCATTGACCGGAACCTAGGATTACTTAATGTAGACATTAATTGGGTTGGCCATAGAGGGTTAAATTGGCATCAATTGCTGAAGGATACGCTTGGTAAGTTAATTCCACTTTTTCCACATACTGCCTTGGTGCTCTCCAAAATTTGTTAAAGACAGAAGTGGCAGTGGTCACACAAATTTTGCCCAGATATAGAGTAAACTATGAAACATGTCAATGAAACTGTTTCTGCAATCCTCCAAGACCATAGCATGGGGTCTATATATCATTACATGCATGGGATATATCAAAAAGATAGAGTCTATTTCACAGAAGAAGGCAGCAGGGTGTTCCTCAACAACCTAAAAAACTGTATGTTGTTCTATGTGTAATTATCATCTACACATCATAAACACAAATGTTCTTTTTAGAGCTATTTTGTTTCCCAAACATCAGTTCTTTTTCTTTTCAAATCCTTTTTTATATTTCTTACGAAGATCTGTGGACCTGCTATGGATCCCCAACCAAATCAAACTTTCAATACAAAAAAACCCAACACATTTAGGATTTGCGACAGATCTGCAGAACTGTTCCCAAACAAAAACACACATTGAACACAAAACACCAACTCATACATAGAGTGAGTGTGGAGTGGGTGTTTGAGTGGCTGTATGGGTATGTGAGTGGGCGTATGATTGGCTTTGTGGGTCTGTGAGTGTGTGTGTGAGGGGCTGTCTGATACTCAATAAGTGAGTGGCTGTGTGAGTCTTTGACTGGGTGTGTAAGTGGTTTTGTGGGTCTGTAAGAAGGTGTGTGAGTGTGTCAATGGGTGTGTTAGTGTGTGTCTGTGTGTGAATTCATGTGTGAGTGGCTGTGTGGGTCTGTGACTGGGTGTGTGACTGGTTTTATGGGTCTGTGAATGGGTGTGTGAGTGGTTGTATGGGTGTGTGATAGTGGGAGTGGCTATTTAGGTCTGTGAGTGGGTGTGGGTAGTGGTTTTGTGGGTCTATGAGTGGTGTGATAGTGGTTTTGTTGGTGTGTGAGTGGGTGTGTGAGCATGTGAGTGGGTATGTGAGTGAGTGTGTGAGTGGGTCTGCGAGAGGGTGTATGTTTTTTTGATTGGGGTCTGGATCTGTGAATACATCACAGATTCACATGGGGGCTGCACTGAGTACCGCAGTAGATCCATGGGCACCTAAAAAAGAACATTTTTGGGCAATGTCTTCCAATGAGAGACCCTGTGAGACCCTTCCATCAGTCCCATCGGGTCAGTATACCTCTATCCTGACCTCTTATAGCCTATTTTATTTTAATCCCTCCCCCATGGGAACCGTGTCCTGAATCATAAAATGGGGCCACAACTTTCCTGTCAGGTTGTGGGCAGCCAATCATGTCATCGCTGTTCACGTGTGAATCGGTATATGCACCTTGGGGGATCCATTTATACATACATCTTTTTTCTATAATAACTCCACAACTACTGAAGAGATGTACACCAAATTACAAAAAACATCTTTCTGGACCAAGATCTAGGTTTCTACCAAATTTGGTGCAATTCCATTCAGCGGTTTGGGCTGTAGTATAATATCCCAATGGAAAATTGCTTGGAGAAAATCCATATTAGGATCCCCCCCATGTTTTACAGGCCCTGCTTGACGAATCACCCTGAAGCAGCAGCTGAGGTGAGTGGCAAACTTGTTTTGAAAATTTTGTGAAGATTTGTCAAACAGCACCGAAGTTATTAGAAAAACAAAAATAATTTTCCTTTAGAAACCAAGGGCCCGATGTAGGACTTTTTGTTTTGTGACTCGCAATTTGCAATCCATTTGCAAATCACTAATTCAAAGTCACAAAACAAAATGTACAACAGTGTAAACCACACTGTTTGCGATTCCCAAATGGGGCACAAGGGACCTGCCTTATTAATATTCATGATGCAGGTCACAATTTTCAACCCATTTGGGAATGGCTGCACTCACAGGAATGATGGCCTGCTGGGCTCAGCAGACCACCATGTCTGTGACTGCTTTTCAATAAAGGATTTTTTTTTAAATGAAGCCTGTTTTCCTTAAAAGAAAACATGATGCATTTGAAGAAGAAAAATGAAAATGTGTCTTTTAATTTTTTCAGAGTAGTCATTGGTCAGTAGGACCACTGCCTGCTCTACAAAAATATTTCCACATGCATTCACAAAGGGGAAGGGCTCCTGTGGTGACCCCTTCCTGTTTGTAAATGGATTAACATCAATTTGAAATTGGTGTTAACTACAATTGTTTTCTGACCGCATTGATAGTCACAAAACAATCATATACACCACTGTGACTTGCTATTAAGAAGGGATGCCCTCGGGATACCCTTTCCTAATTGCGAGTCACTTTCCCTAGTTTGAGAGTGGGTAACTTTGTACTGACTCACAAAATAGGGAAAAACAAAGGTTACAGGGATGTTATAGCCAGGTTCAGATTTTACATGCACAAAACCAAATAACCCAACTAATTCAGCTGCTAATTTAGAGTTATTTTGAGTAACATTACCTGGTAGCCTAAGGCAACTATAACTTGCACCCTCACCATGCACAGTTTTCTCATCAATACTTTCACTGCACATGTTACTGTGATATTATCAAATATGTTGTATAACGTGTCCTGAGTGATACAATATCCGGAGTAATTAGCAGTGCATGGCAAGGAGGCACGTTATAGTTACATTAGGGCACAAGTAATAGTTAATTAGAATAATTCTAACTATAACAGCTGAATTTCTATGGTTGTCTGTGTGCAAAATCTGAACCTATCTGTAATGTCGCTGTTCCCTTTGGTTTTTTAAGTGAATTTCTAGAGTCTTTTAAATGTTAAGTAAGATGCTCATGGTATTGTGCTGCCCCCCAAGATTGCAGGTCCTGCCCTCCTTCCTCTTTGAAACCCACTGTCGAAGTCCATGACCCTGCTCCCTCATTACAGTCCTATGCAGTGTTTGTTGCGTTTCTACCCTTCCTGCCTGCCCTGAACAATTAGCTTGCTCCATACACCACCTTCCTACCCCCTGTTGTCTGAGTCCATGCACCAGCACCCTCCCTCTTGCATGGTCCGATGGTCTGCCACTGGCTTCCATTTAGTTTGATATACCTGCCCACTACTCCTGCCCTCTTTTGCTCAATTCTATGCCCTATCATTGTCCTCTGCTTAGCCTCTGTGCTTAGCTTGCTGCCCCTTCCCTCCTTCTCCCTGCCATCCGATTTCTGTATGCATGCCCCTGCTCTATCCGTTTTGCCCACCATATTCTATAGTCCTGCCACTGCTCTCCAATCTTCTCTGAGTGTTCTGTTAATGCCACTGTCTCTTTCATCTACCTAGCATGGTCAGATTAATGCCACCTGTTCCTGCTACCTCCAAACTGCCTGTATGAGTTCCATGCCCCTATCCACTCCCTCCTGTCTTCCATGGTCCATTTTGCTGCCACTGCCTTCAGCCCTCCATGCTCTGTTGTGATGCAACTGTTCCACCTACCTGCCCTGAGTAGTCTGTTATAAATCCCCTTTCCCTGCCCCCTCTTGTCTGTGTCCTGACCATATCCATTGCTTCTGTCCTCCATGGTCCTTTGTGCATGCCCCTCCCTCTTGACCTCCATGGCCGTCGTGCTGCCACTAACCCTCACACTTGCCATGCATGGCCTTCTGGGCTGCCACCACCCCTCAAACCTGCCCTGTGTGTTCAGCTTGCTGCCCCGGACCCCCTCCCACCTTCCCTCTGCTTTCTGTGCATACGCTGTTATAGTCTCACTGATGCCCTCCATGGTGTGTTGTGCTTCCAGTGGCCATTCTGCCTGTTCTCTTTTGTCAGCTCACAGCTCCAGCCCTGCCCCCTTTCCACCCTGCCCTCCTGCCCCCTCCCTCCTGCCCATCATGGTCCATTATGCTGCAACTGTTCCGCTCGTCTGTGCGGTGTCGTCAGCTTGCTGCCCTTACTTCTTTCCCCTCTGCTCTCTGTTTTCCATGTGCATGGCCCTGTCCCTTCCCTATTGCTTTCCATAGTCTGTTGTACTGCACTGCCATCCCTCTTGCCCTGTGTGGTGTATTATTCTGCTGCCACCCCGATGCCTCCCTGTAAGGTCAGTTTTGTGCCCCTGCCCATCTCCCTCCTGTCCCCTGCTGTTGAAGTCCATGTTCATGCACCCAATTCCTCCTGCCCCCTTGTGATCCAATGTAAAACACTTGTCAACATTTTGAACTTGGTAAAAGAGAGATTTTGAAAAAAGACCTGGGGAATTGTTTTTTTCCACACTGACTTACATTGAAAACGAGGACATTTTAGGCAGGAGACAGAGGAAATGAAGCTCTTTTGGGCTTAAAAGCATCAGGAGTAATTTAGTATGTTGTCATGTATGGTTGTACTGCCACTGTCTCTTCCTTCTGCCCTCAATGGTCTGTTATATTGCCCACAGCCTCTCTTGCCTGTCCTGCATGGTTGGTTTGTTGCCCCTGCCCTCCATGGTTTGTTGTGCTGCCACTGTCCTTCCCACCTGCCCAGCATGGTCAACGTGTTACCCTCTCTGCCCTCAATTATCCAAGTCCGTGCCCTTCACCTCTGCCTCTCTACAGTATTCTAATGAAGAACTAGATTGCTACCATTCTATAGTTATTGCAAAGTGGTGCCACATTGGCATCATCTTGATATAATTAAAACTGTAATACCTAAAGCATTTGCTTTAGAAATTATTAAAATAAAAGGGTCTTATTTCCATTGAAATTATGGATAGTGGTTTAGGAAACTAAAATAAGGACCCATTTTCTGCATTCTAAAATAGCAACAAAGCATCTTTAAATTATTTGCTATCTTAATGCGTTTTTATCTAGCTGCTCACTTGATTATATGTCACACTTAGGGGAAAGGATGTGGCGTCAAGGCCAGAGTTGTAGGCTTTGCAACTGAGGAACCAGGTTGGAATTTCAGCATCAGCTCGACATGCTGTGCTACTGTACAAATCCCTTAATCTGCCAATGCCTAAAACAAAAATGAGTGTGTCCTTGTCTAATGTAGTTGTTTCTCATGTAAAGCACTACGGGTCAAGTCTGCGCTATATAAAACTGCAAAAAAAAAACAATATGTGTTTGCACACGTTGTCATCTGGCTATACTTGGGCTATGTTTGGGTAACATTTGTGTTACATCGGGGCTGTCTTTCCTCTGGTGGCTATCATGGGATACTTATTTGCTATAGAACTCCTTAGTTTCCTCATTCACTGAATATCCTCAATAGAAAATGTTTTCAGTCTTCCACTGCGAATCCATCAAGATGGTGTTCAGATGAGTCACACTTTTGCCATAAATTCAGAATGTTAGCGCTCTAGTTGCTCATTAGAACACTCTTTTAAAGCTGCTGATAACCAGGGAGTTAACTGTCAGCCTGCTGCTGGTTTTGAAAGTGCATGTTTCAATACGCATGTCAGGATGTTTTAATGATATAGAATAGGAAGATATTTTAGAACTCTCTTAAAACATGCGCTATTTTTTCTTTTTACAGCACTAACCATAATTGCTATGACAAAATTAAGCCCCCTCATTTTGTTCTTTTCTAAATTAAGGCCCATATTTCTGGCAGGGTAACATCGCAATTGCATCATTAATTTTGATGCTAAATCGACGTTAACTTAAATCCATATTTATATGTTGACGCTGGACCCATCTAGAATCCAAATATTAAAGTTAGCACCATTTCTAGGAAGCACCAACCCACCCTGCGTCAATGAGTTGCAAGGTAGGCGTTCCCTTCCTAAAAAAGACACTAGCCAGCCAGTGGCATATTTAACTCCTGGTGTTGAATCGATGCGCAAGTAGGAGGTGGTCCTAAATAATGGGGCTAAACCTGCTTAGCGTCATTATTTAATGCTTGGTCAGACCAGGCGTTAATGTGCAGGTAGGCCCATTTCCTTGGGCAAACACCATGGAAAGGGCACAAAGATGCCAACCCCAAACCCCAGCATCACCACCATCCACAACACAGGGGCACCCCTGGAGGGGCAAGCCCTTCCCAGGTAAGTTGGAGGTAAGTGTATGTGTGTGGTGTGCCACTGAGGGCCTCCTACATGGGACCCCGTTGCTGGCACTGTATGTTGGGCTTGCCCCGGGGACACTTGTCCCCTGTGGTGGGCATTGGGGTAGTGGTAATGACTCCTGTCCTTATGTAGACAGGAGTCATTTTTTGGCTGCTTGTGCATCAAAAATTATGCTAGGCTGAGTAGCGGCAGATATTTTCCGCTAATCAGCCTAATGTCATTTCTGACCCACTAGCACCATTTCCCCTAGCGGCATCCACAACCAGCTAGCGTCTTTTTTTGAGTCGCTAGCCATTCTTTAGCGCCATTATGCATCATTTTAGAAATATGACGCACTGATGGCATTAGGAATGGCGTTAGCTTGCATTAAAAAAATGACGCACAACTCCGCTAGCCCAGTTGTGCGCCATTTTTCATAAATATGGGCCTCACTGTTTTAAGTTTTACCAATAAGATTCAATCAAGATGGCATTGTTGTGCCATCCTTTTGTCAAAAGTAAGACTGTTAGCACTGTAATTTTTTTAAGAACACTCCTAGGAGGCTGTAGTAATACACATGGGAATCAAATGATAGGCTGTTCCTGTTGGATGAACATGTTTTAATGAGAATGTCAGACTTCATTCTCATATGGCTGAGAAAAATATTGTCAATTTACAGAAACTATGCTCTCATTTTAGCTTCTCAGGCACCTTCCTTAACCTCTGTTAGAAATTGGATCTTTGGTTGGCAGTCATTTTACCCCCTGTCTAATGAATGACCCTCACTCTAGTCAGGGTAAAGGAGAGTCACCCTCAGCTAACCCCCCGGTCACTCCCTTGGTAGCTCAGCACGAGCAGGCAGGCTTAACTTTAGAGTCTAGGTGTAATGTATTTGTACCAACACACACAGTAACTCAGTGAAAACATTACAAAATGACACAACAAAGGTTTAGGAAAATAGGAAATATGTATTTAAACAAAACAAGACCAAAAGGACAAAAATCCAACATACACAAGTCAAGTTATTAATTTTAAATGCAAAAGAGTCTTAAATCCTTTAGTAAACAGTAAAAACACTGTTAGCATTGAAAAGTACCTGGGTAGTGTCAAAATAACACGTGCAGGTGAGTGTGCGGCAAAAAAGGTTAGCGATGAGTCGATTTCTCACCTGCAAGCGAGACTGTGCGTCGTTTCTCCTCCTCCTGTCAGGTCGGCTTGCGTCATATTTCCTCTCCACAGGAGAGCTATGCATCGATCAGGCAAGCACTCAGGTCCGGGCAGGCATTGCATCATTTTTCCGTCACCAGCAAGGTTTGCGTTGAAAATCCTGTTGCACGGTTTCAGCAAAACCGTGCTATGTGGGTTGCGACGTTATCAGCCTCCGTTAGTGGGTGTTGCGTGTCATTTCTCCAGCTGCGTGCGTCAATCATCCAGCTGAGATGCCAGTGACGCATCGTTTTTCAACTGCATCTCAGAAGGTGCATCTATATTTTCCCCGCACGGGGGTCTTTGCATGGATTTTCAGTTTTGGTCTGCCAGCTACACACTTCCTAGGCCCCAGGAACTGTACAGGGCACCACTTGGCAGGGCAGGAGTCTCAGCAGAGAGTCCAAGTGTTGACAGGAGAAGTCTTTGATGACCCTGTGACTTCAACAACAGGTGGCAAGCTCAGGACAAGCCCTTGGAAAATTCTTCTCAAGCAGGAATGCAGAACAAAGTCCAGTCTTTGTCCTGTTGCACATGCAGAAGCAGCAAATGCAGGATAGCTCCACAAAGCACAGTCACAGGCAGGGCAGCACTTCTCCTCGGCTCTTCAGCTCTTCTCCAAGCAGAGGTTCCTCTTGATGTCCAGAAGTGATCTAAAGTCTGTGGTTTTGGGTGCCCTTCTTATACCCATTTTGGCCTTTGAAGTAGGCTTACTTCAAAGGAAAGCTTGTTTGAGAATTCCAGCCTTGCCCAGGCCAGGCCCCAGACACACACCAGGGGGTCGGAGACCCCATTGTGTGAGAGCAGGCACAGCCCTTTAAGGTGTAAGTGACTACTCCCCCCCTCGCTCCTAGCACAGATGGCTCATCAGGATTGGCAGGCTACACCCCAGCTCCCTTTGTATCTCTGTCTAGAGAGAGGTGCAAACAGCCCAACTGCCAAACTAACCCAGAGGGGGAATGGTTTAAGCAAGAAAATGCCTACTTTCTAAAAGTAGCATTTTCAAACATACAATCTTAAAACCAACTTCACTAAAAGATGTATTTTTAAATTGTGATCTCAGAGACCCCAGATTCCACATGTCTATCTGCTCCCAAAGGGAATCTATGCTTTAATCATTTTTAAAGGCAGTCCCCATGGTAACCTTTGAGAGAGATAGGCCTTGCAGCAGTGAAAATCGAATTTGGCAGCATTTTATTGTCAGGACATATAAGCCACATTAGTATATGTCCTACCTTAAACATACACTGCACCCTGCCCATAGGGCTACCCACGGCCTACCTTAGGGGTGTCTTACATGTAAGAAAAGGGAAGGTTTAGGCCTGGCAAGTGGGTACACTTGCCAAATTGAATTGGTAGTTTAAAACCGCACACACAGACACTACAATGGCAGATCTGAGCCATGTTTACAGGGCTACTAATGTGGGTGGCACAACTAGTGCTGCAGGCCCACTAGTAGCATTTGATTCACAGGCCCAGGGGACCTTTAGTGCACTGTACTAGGGACTTACCAGTAACCCAAAAATGGCAATCATGGAAATCCAATCACCAATACAATTTACATAGAGAGATTATGCACTTTAGCACTGGTTAGCAGTGGTAAAGTGCTCAGAGTTCAAAAGCCAACAAAAACAGGTCAGAAAAAATAGGAGACAGGAGGAAAAAAGTTGGGAATGACCCTGCATAAGGAAAAAAGTCCAACAACCTCTATGGGTACATTATGAAAAACAGTTTTCTCTCAACATGATTCATGAAATCCCAGCAGAAGGCTTTTTCACAGGGTAAAATCACCATAGAACATACCACAATTCCTAAAATTGGTATGGTACCATCAACAAATGATTTGTATTGTAACTACAATCTATTATCAACCTTTATATGTTCTCCTTTTTGTGACCCTCAAAAGCTGCGATTCACTACAATGCATTTCTGTGGGGTGCAGTAACGTATATTGGTCCCAAGACAGCTGCCAGCACTTCCTTGTTAAAGTGTTGACAGCCAATCAGATCTCATCATGAGGTGTTTGCTTGGACTCCGCCCAGATATCTATATTTTTTTTTACCATTTATAACTCCATAGCTATTGAATGGATTTACATCAAATGACAAAAAGCATAATCTGTGTACCAAGGTCTAGCTTCCTGCTAAGTTTGGTGCAGTTCGGTTACGGTGGTTTGGGCTGCAGCGGTGTCTAAAGACACTAAGAGAAAATGCATGGGGCAATGTGTTTTGGGAACCCCCTTTTTCTTGGCCCCTGCTTGACGGAGCACCCTGAAACTTTCAAGACAGCAGCTAAAGTGAGTGTCATACTAATTTTGAAACTTTTGTGAAGATTTGTCAAACAGCACCAAAGTTATTGGCAAAACAAAAAATGATTCCACTATGGAAACTAGGTCCTAACTATACATACTGGTGACTGTCAGTAGGTAATATATATATATATACATATATATATATATATATATATATATATATATATATATATATATATATATATATTAACTGAAAAAGACAAAGGTTACATGGACACTATAGTTAGGTTCTGAATTTCCTCACCCAAAACCAGAGAATATCAGCAGTTATAGTGAAGGTTAACTCAAGTAAGTGTAACTTACCCCCAGGAGCGGCTTGCAGCAAGCAGAAGGAGTGTGGTGGGGCGCGGGGTAGGGGGCAGGGGGGAAATTGAAATAAAATGAAAACTAATTTAAAAAATAAAAAAAAACTTACTTTAGTGCCACACTCTGCTCCTGCTTACCCTCTCTGCAGACACAGGCTCCCCAGCCTGCCCTGCGGTCAGTCCTGACGCTGCTCAAATTGGCTGCTGCGGTCAGGATTGGTTGGGAGCGCCCAACCAGGGTGCTCCCAGGCAGACTGGTAGCCTGTTGCTGGGCTGGAGAGAATCTGCTGTGCTGGGTCGTTTAGCTGGCCCAAGAAGGCTGGCCAAACACACATGCACTCTAAGGGAGAGTGCTGAGCACTCCCCCTCACAGTTCGTCACATCCGTGGCCCCACCCTTTTACCAAACAACGATAATAAACACAGGTTATTATCATTGTTTGGTAAAAGGTTTGCTCCTGCCGCTGCTGGCAGAGGGGCGACGCTCCTCCACCCTAATGGAGGAGCCACCCCTGCTCGCCATGCACAGAGTCTCATCAATAATTTTATTGTAACTGTTGCAATAATAATATCAGTGGTGCCATAGAAGGTGTAATCAATGATGTAATATGTGGAGTAATTAGCTGTGCATGATGAAGGTGCAAGATATAACTACCTTAGGGCTCGAGATATGGTTACTTGAGTTAACCTGAATGATAACTACTGAATTTCTATGGTTCTGTGTGAAGATATTAAAAACATAACTATAACATCCCTGTAACCTTTGTTTTTTTCAGTGAATTTCTATGCATTTTTTAGCATGCACAGACATAAATATAACCATTGCTTATGGCCATGCCTGGCAGCCAACCCTCCTGCATGCACACAAACCCAAGCTGCGCATGGCCATCTGCCATGCACAGCATGATTTTGGATGCAGTGGGTATTTATTTTTTCTCAAATTTTTCTCTGGATCTGCTGATCCACCAGTGGAACCGTGGGTCCATGGATTCTACTGTGGATTGGATGAAAAAAAAATGTGGCCAATTTTTTGCCCACAGGGGACCCCTCTATGTGTCCTCAGGGGTCAGGATACCTGTATCCTGACCCCTTTTGTGTTTATTTACCCTCTTCTTTTACCACCTCGATGTGACAAACAAAATGGCAGCCACAACTTTTCTGTCAGTTTGCAGCCAGCCCGTCAGGGCCCTGCTTTTCTCCTGGATCGAGACCCAGATCCACGGATTCTGATCCGCGGAGGATCCGTGCCCCTTTATATCTATATTTTTGGCCTTTTGGCCTTAAATTACTCCAAAACTCCTGAACTGATTCACACCAAACCACAAAAAGCATAATGTAATTTTCTGTCAAACTTGGTGTTATTCCGTTCAGCAGTTTAGGCTGTAGGCATGTTTAAAGATCCCTTTTTCTTGGCCCCTTCTTGACAAATCACCCAGACACTTTCAAGAGAACAGCTGAACTGACCAAAGTATACGTTTTGAAATCTTGTGAAGTTTCATCAAGCAACACAAAATTTATAGACAAAGCAAAAAATGCTCCTTCCATAGAAACTGTGTCCTAACCATAACTGCCTAGTGTGGACCACCACTAGGTAATATATTCACTGAAAAGAAAAAGTTATAGGGACATTATAGTCAGGAAATAGAATTTAAAAAAAACACAGAAATTCATCAAAAAACCCAAAGTTACAGGGACGTTATAGTTAATAGTTAGGTTCATATCTTAAGCATACAAAACCATAGTAATTCAGCATTTACAGTTAGAGTTATTTGAAGTAACTGTAACTCATGCCCTAAAGTAACAATAACTTGTGTTCCTGCCATGCACAGTTTTCTCCTCAAAATTTTTCCTGCAAACATGACATTGATATTATCAATGATGCTATCAACATATCCTAAGTGTTGCAATATGTGGGGCAATTAGCAGTGCATGGCAAGGGTTCAACGTAGTACTCTTAGGGCATGAGTTCAGGGGTCCGTGACAGACCCTCTTCCTTAATGTATTTATAGCCTCAGGTAGTGGAGGTTCTTGGGGCTTGGGGGGTCCACAGGACCCCCTCTATTATTTATTTTTGCATGTTGCCCTGGGGACCAACCCTGCAAGTTTCTAAATTATAGTTCTAGGGAGGTGGTGGTTCCCGGGGCCAGGAGGCTTCCCCTAATAAATGTAAATGTTTGCCAGAGAGGTGGTGGTCCCTTGGGATGTTTTTAAAACTCAGCCGAAACGGAATCTTAAAATGGCTGACAAAACTTCCTGGTTGAAGCGTTGGCAGCCAATCAGATCTCTGCATGAGATTGGGAGTGTTCACGACGACTTTGCAACTATATATATATATATATATATATATATATATATATATGTATTTACATATATATATCTATATCTATATATATATATATATATATATATATATATATATATATATATATATATTGTTGGTTTGTTGGACATGGGTGAAAAATTCTGCTTGGCGTTCATGGTGTTTTCCCGAGTTCCGAAAAACTCAGCAAAGTGATGCGGAGCAGAGGTTTTTTTCTTGCTAGCACTGGCAACACTAATTTGGCGAGCATGAGTGAGTTTTGTGAGCATAAGCGGTTACGGTAGTCCTCGATTGCCCATCATGAGACAGCTGCCGCTTGCATTGAGGAACCTGCCGCTCGGAAAGAAAGACGTTAGTGCCCTCTGCATGATGCCGTTCCCACAGATTTTACAGCACAGGAGAAAATCCTGCACTGAAAATCAGTGTGAACAGAGCAACTTACCCAGAGTCCGCCGTTCGCGGAACTCCGCGTAGCGAGACAGAGTTTTTTCGCACTTCCCTTACCCAGAATCCTTTGCAAACCTCAAATTTTGGCCAAAAAAACACTTTTTCCTCACATTTCGGTGACAGAAAGTTCTGGAATCTGAGAGGAGCCACACATTTCCTTCCACCCAGCGTTCCCACAAGTCTCCCGATACAAATGGTACCTCACTTGTGTGGGTAGGCTTTGCGCCGGTGACTGGAAATGCCCCAAAACACAATGTGGACACATCACATTTTCCCAAAGAAAACAGACCTGTTTTTTGCAAAGTGCCCAGCTGTGGATTTTGACCTCTAGCTCAGCTGGCACCTAGGAAACCTACCAAATCTAGGCATTTTTTTAAACTAGACACTTAGGGGAATCCAAGATGGGGTAACTTGTAGGGCTCTCACCAGGTTCTGTTATCGAGAATCCTTTGCAAACCTCAAAATTTGGCCAAAAAAACACTTTTTCCTCATATTTCAGTGACAGAAAGTTCTGGAATCTGAGAGGAGCCACACATTTCCTCTACCCAGCTTTCCCCCAAGACTCCCGATAAAAATGGTATCTCACTTGTGTGGTTAGGCCTAGTGCCCACAAAAGGAAATGCCCCCAAAACACTATGTGGACACATCAAAATGATCAAATACTAAACTACCTGTTTTTGCCTGGGGGGACCTGCTTTTTTGATGCTGGGCTCAGCAGTCATATAGGGAAACCTACCAAACCCAAACATTTCTGAAAACTAGACACCCGATGGAATCCAGGGAGGTGTGACTTGCGTGGATCCCCCAATGTTTTGTTTTCTTATCCAGAATCCTCAGCAAATCTCAAATTGAGCTAAAAAATCACATTTGTCCCACATTTCTGTGTGGGATCACCACACCAGAACACATTTCCTACCACCCAACATTCCCCTCAGTCTCCTGGTAAAAATTATACCTCACTTGTGTAGGTGGGCCAAGTGCCTGTGACAGGGAAGAGCCAAAAACATGTCGAAATTGAGGGGGAACCAAAGCAAGTCCAAAAGGGCAATTTGAAAAAAAAAAATTTTAGGCTGACAAGTGGGGCCTAATAATTTTGTAGATTTCTACTGATTCCGGAAGGTTCCATCACAAAAATGTGGGAAAAATGTGTGATTTCCAACAAAGTTGAAGGTATGCAGGGCATTGTGGGTAAGACAATGGTGCGAGGTGCATGTGAAGCACACCACCCTGGAATCACCCAGATGTTTAGTTTTCAGATGTGTCTAGGTCTTGTCGATTTTTCTACAGGGCAGTTTCCCAAAGTCCAAAAAGTGCAGCCCTCTCCATTCCAAGTGGGACGATTATGAGAGTTAGCCAAGCTCTCATGGCCCAAATGTAAAAGCAAAACCCAAAATAATCAAATGTCCTCTTGCTTTCTGTGGGATAATATGTTTTAGTGTGCAGGGGGAGAGCTGAAAGATTGTTACCCCCTTCAGTTGGGGTGGAGGCATAGCCAGGCCCATACTGGTTGATAGCCACCACCCCCACTATTATTTTTTATTCTCTGGCATCTAGTAGACTTTCTGCCCCCCTGGGGTATGGATCGGGGGTAATTGCCCCATCTGCCCACTGGTGGGCAGAACAACTTTGGCCCAATTTATTTGGGGTAGGGGTATGGCCATAACCCCACCCTCTTATTTTGAAAAGAAAATCTTCCCTGGTCTCTGGTGTACTTTCAGATGGGCCTTCCAAAAATAGGCTGATCTGCCCCAAGGGAGGCAGATATGGCCAACAGTAATGTGCCCCCATGGGGATCAACCCTTGCCCAAGGGGCTGCCACCCCAAAAAAGAAACACACACATACACACACACCAATCCCTGGTGCCTAAGTGGTTTCTGCCCCCCCCGGGCCAATCTGCCTATCTGCATAATAGAAGTAGGCCGATCTGCCCCGAAGGGGATCAGAAATGGACTAAAATTAGGATGTCCCCCCAGGGGAGCGACCCTTGTCCATGGGGTCGCTCCCCTTGTGTGAAATTAGTTTTAAAAAAATCCCCGGGGTTTGTGGTTTCTGCACCCCTTGAGGGCAGATCAGCCTAATAAAAATAGGCCGATCTGCCACCAAGGGGGGGGGGGGGGGCAGAAATGACCTAAAATAAATTTGCCCTCAAGAGAAACGACCCTTGCATAAGGGGTCACTCCCAATATATAAAAAAATAAAGTGAAAAAAAAATCGCTGTTGTCTATGGGTTTTTGCCCCTGCCGGGGGCAGATCGGTCTAATTATAATAGGCCGATCTGGCCCCGGTGGGGGGCAGAAAAGGCCTAAACATATTTTGCCCCCCTGGGGAGCAGCCCTTGCCCATGGGGCCGGTCCCCTTATGTACAAATATAAATAAAAAAAACAAATTCCCTGTTGTCTAGTGGTTTCTGCCATCCTTGGGGGCAATTGGCCTAATAAAAATAGGCCAATCTTCCCCCAAAGGGGGGCAGAAATGGTGTAAACGTAATTTTGCCCCCAGGGGAGTGACCCTTGCCTAAACAAAAAAATATATATCCCAGGTGTCTAGTGGTTTCTGCCCCCCGTGGGGGAAGAAATGGCCTAAAAATAAATTGCCCCCCTGGGGAGCGGCCCTGGCCCAAGGGGCTGCTCCCCTTATTCAATAATAAAAAATCAAAAAATCCCGGGTGTCTAGTGGCATTTCTGCTGCCCGATTGCACTGCGATCGGGCAGCAGAAATGTAGAGAGAGACATCAAAGGAAAGGAAAGGCCCTACCTTTCCTTTGATGCCTCTCTCGGCCCCTCCATGTGATCGGAGGAGAAATGCTTTTGCATTTCTCCTCTGATCTCAGCGAGGAGGTGTAGGCCTCTGATGAGGTCAGTGCTCAATCACGCGCTGATGTCATCAGACACCACAGGGGGGTCAGAGTGAGGGTCGGGGTGGAAGGTGAAGCGATTCCACTTCCATCCCTGCCCAGGGGAGTTGGGTTTGAGGCCCCCGGAGGGAGCGCTAGTGCTTTCCCCGAGGGCGCCTACTTGGATGTAATGGTTACGTCCTGGGCACCCGAGCGCTGCTGCCCAGGACGTAACCACTAATTCCAGTGCACCCGCGTGGTTAAAGATTAATGCATGTATATATTTTTCCCTATTCTTTCCTATATGTAGATTTCTATGGTGATGAAGATCTCCACCAAGGTTTGAAATGTTGCTTTAACCAACTTTGGGCTCATAAATCCTGTCGCAGAAGTTTCTGCTGGGGAGTGGAGACATGTAAATCTACACTTAGGTGTAAATCCGTACTCTAAATTGGTGAATAGCAAAATGTGCATTTATACATTTATACGTAAGAGACTCTACATGTGTAAATTTACATTTGAGTCTGAAATTTCATTATGTCTCACAAAATACACTTTCCAACTCATACTTGGTTGCAAATGATTAAATGTGTAAAATGGTGTTCCTCCTCTACATTTTGAGTTGGTATGCACTGATGCTTTGCCTTTCTAAATATGTCTCAAACCTTAAATCTCATGCAAACTCCTCAGATAGGCTAGCATTAGGTTTCTAAAGTGGAAGCTACCCATGAGTTTGAGCTTTGACTTTGTGAAAGCAGATTTGGCAGTTGGGGGGAAAAGGCAGCACTCCATAGGCCTATTTCATGTCCCCCAGTACGCTTTGCAACATCCCTGTTGATCACTATTATTTTGTTTAATTGCAGACCCTTTTCCTCTGGGGGACAGGGACTACAATAAGAAAAAACGTAATTTCACTATTTGGAATGGGAATGGAGTTCTGCTGCCATTCACACACTTCTTTCCCCACTTTTCAAACCTCATTGATAGGAACTGCAAAAGAATCCCTGGTGTCTAGTGGTATTTCTGCTGCCCGATCGCACTGCGATCGGGCAGCTGAAATGTAGAGAGAGACATCAAAGGAAAGGGAAGGCCCTACCTTTCCTTTGATGCCTCTCTCGGCCCCTCCGTGTGATCGGAGGAGAAATGCTTTTGCATTTCTCCTCTGATCTCAGCGAGGAGGTGTAGGCCTCCGATGAGGTCAGTGCTCGATCATGCGCTGATGTCATCAGACACCACAGGGGGGTCAGAGTGAGGGTCGGGGGTGGAAGGGGAAGTGATTCCCCTTCCATCCCTGGCCAGGGGAGTTGGGTTTGAGGCCCCCGGAGGGAGTGCTAGCTCTTTCCCCGAGGGCACCTACTTGGATGTAAAGGTTACGTCCTGGGCACCCGAGCGGTGCTGCCCAGGACGTAACCGTTAATTCCAGGGCACCCGAGGGGTTAAAGATTAATGCATGTATATATTTTTCCCTATTCTTTCCTATATGTAGATTTCCATGGTGATGAAGATCTCCACCCAGGTTTGAAATGTTGCTTTAACCAACTTTGGGCTCATAAATCCTGTCGCAGAAGTTTGTGCTGGGGAGTGGAGACATGTAAATCTACACTTAGGTGTAAATCCGTGCTCTAAATAGCAAAGTGTGCATTAATACATTTATACGTAAGAGACTCTACATGTGTAAATTTACATTTGAGTCTAAAATGTCATTATGTCTCACAAAACACATTAGTACTTAATAAGTAACCTCTAAAGTGCACACAAGACACAGATTTACAGATTGCCTGCTCTCTATTCAGCATGGGAAAAAAAGACAGCACTAAGCTTTGTCTGTGATTGCCCTGCTGCTGCTGTCTTCCCCTGCATTGGGACTCTCATTGGGCTGCCATGAGAGATGTACCACATCACACCTTGCTGCATATGTGATGTGATTGTGACCTTCTTGCACTGGATTAGTTTTGATAGCATACCGTTCCCGTTTACATTCCTCTGTTTAGAAACATTTCTGAATATTCCCATGCATTCGATTGTGTTGTGCACTTCGGTACACATGAAAATCATGTTTTTTGAGAAATTAACATATTTCCCTTCGAGAATGCCTTTTTCCATGAGGCATTATTTTTTCACTTAGAACCTGATCTGGCTAGCTTAGTAGGCTGTTTGTCAAAATATATGGATGTTTGCACTAATCTGCCTAGCTAAGGCCCTAGTAATGCACCCTTTGATGGAAAAGTATGCAAAGCACTACAAAGAGCTTTTTGTGCTCAGAAAATAACACTTTTCCAGCACAAAATACTTTCTGTGCTGGAAAGTAAATATCAGTGTGTCACTGTGTATTGCTATGTCTGACTTTGCTATGGCTCAAAACCTGAGCAAATCTGAGCTTTAATGTCCAAAAGCTGTTTCATTGTACAGGGTAACTACATTGTCCATGAAAAGGGTTGGGCAAAATTGAACATTTCAGTTCTGTTTTCACCTGGAACGTGCTAGAAAAATGATTGTTTTTTTTTTTTAACTAACCTAATGGTAAAACAAAATGTTTGATAGCTGGAGGAAATGCTTCTTCATCAAAATTAACTTTGGACTGTCTGAGCCAAAACTGACTTTGAAATGGTTTTGCTACTCATCTTACCTCAGAGGAACAATACCTATTCCTAGATGAAGACCCAACAGGGGGAACACAATTCCAGACCCTGACATTGGAATCCTGGGATTGGAACTGCTATCCAAGAGTCAGGTGACTGACCTTGTGTTTGTCTGCTCCAAAGATACAAAAAGCAGAAGGACTCCTGAATCCCCAAGGGGGGGGGGACAAATTACAGAGGACTCTGCAGCCTTGCAAGAGTCCCGGCAGGAGAGAACCCTGGTGCCCTGATGACCAGGGGGCTGTAGAAATGTCCAAAATGATGTTATCAAAATGTGGGCAACATTTAACTTACTCATTTTTTTATCTCCAAAGGACCGGGATAAGGTGCTAAGGCTTTACCACGGGTGGCAAGAAACCAGGTTTATTCCACTCCCAGATTTTGCCACGCTGTGAAGGTATCAGTAAAGATATCCTTTCTTTGTAGGTCCATGTCTGGCTACAGCTTACAGCATTGCACAGATATGGATGCTGAGTACCACAAAAATTACTGAGTTCGAAGTCTAGTTGTCAAATCTATCCCAGCTTCAAAGAGATTTAGAAAACTATGGAAACCAGCTTTGTCCATCTCAGAGCTTATGTTGTCAAAGCCAACAGCTCCAGCAGAATCAGACTTCAAGGGACCCTCATTGGTCTGACATCTAAAAAGTAGTCTAAGTCAGAATGTAAAAACTAGGCCTGGGTATAATGTTATTAAGTTAGTGTAATATTTGAAAATTCACGTTGCGTTAATAAAGGGTAATGCCAAAGTTTGAGTTATTATGCCACATCGTATAAGAAAGATTGCTGTGTAGGAAAAAAACTATTGATGGAGCATGCTGGAACAATGTGATTTACATGAATGAATCAGTGATGTGTTTGGAAAAGTGCATACTTTAGGGTTTCTTTGGCTAGTAATACATTTTTATTTGTGTAGATATCCCCAACCAGTGTTATAATTTAAATCATGAATTTCTATTTATCTAGACTAAGCATTCTTAGCATATATTCCCAACCTATTTAGATCACAAGTTACTCCTACAGCTTGTAACATTTGTTGCCTTATGTAAAATGTTACATACATTGATTTACACACTTTTATGATTCATTTTCTTTGTATAATGTGAGTGTTGTGCTCCTGATCTAGAACACTCTGGGTCCCTACATTGCAATGTGTAGTTATATAATAGAATTAAAATAAGTATAGGGGAGGGGTTAGAGAGAGATGAGTGACACTGATAGAGGTCAGTAGTGAGGGATCTATGGAGAAGGAGGTGACAGGAGAGGGTAGGCAATAAAGACTGTCCCACGGGAAACACCACCACTAAATCCAGCCCTGCTTATTATGCCATGTAACTTAATGTTACTCTATTTAAAATTCCACAAACCACTAGCCTCCAAGAGCAACCTTAATGACTACTACACTACAATAAGATAATAACTAAATACATTATGCTAATAAATATGTGAAATGTAAGAGAACCCATTCACAATATTTCAGTAAAAATGAATGCTTGTATTATGCATAAAGGTTTCTACAAACAGACAGTTATCTTAACAAAACACAGCTTCGACAAACACACTTTTCAACAAGGAATATTGATAATGGTATTCTAAATATGGAAAGGCATACTTTTAAAATGTATTTTACTGTAGATAATATATGAAAAAAAGTATTATTAACTCTCACTTCATACCACACATATAACATTCAGTGTCAATACAACCTTTCTTACCTTTGATAGAGAATTATTCATAAAGAATATGTTACACAATAAAAATCCAATGACACATCAGTACAAACTATACGTTTACTATTTGAACTGCTAAAACATTCTTTTATATATCATAAAATACTCTCAGAGTTCTAACATATATCACTTTTAATTTAAAAGAATACACTAATTCTGCTCTTCAGATTTAATTTACAATTTGTAATTAGAAAAACAAACTTCTTGATTCAAATTCTTCTTCTATAGAGATCACTCTTTGCATTGCAGAAAATCTTTTTTTCAGCTTGAACCGATATTAAACCCTCTCCGTCTACCGTACAGCAGTTTCAAGGTTCCAAGCAAAATGAATAAGATCATGTTAGCAGCTTGTCTCCAGGTCAGATGTTCACCAAACATAGTCCTCTCCACAGAACTCAGTAATTACTCAATGACTGATAGTTACTTTAAACTCATATCATCAATCTTCTTAGTTAGTAGTGCTTGATCCCCACTCATAAATATCAAAAGAAACAACAGTTACTTGCCACCAAATGTATTGTTCTACCCAATTAACATCAACCAATCAGGAAGTTAGGACAGTAATTCACATTTCTTCTCTTTAAATCACATATTCTTCCAGAACATGTGTGATTCTGCTGCAGGTTTATTTGCAGTCTTCCACCAGGATACAAATATTATGGTTTGCATATGGATCATTGGCACTCCTTTGTCTACTGGTGTTGTGAGTATGCGAAAGACTGTGGCATTGACAAGGATCTAGGTTGTCACAAAGTGGACAACACATGGATTGGATGGGAAACAGAGGGATGAAATGGCATCAACATCTGCCTATGGTTGAAAGCATTTCAGATTGTGAGCACTCTGATGTGATGATCGTGCGCTGCAGAGGAAATGATTTGGGCACAATCACAGGGGTAGCTTTATCAATTGCAACTTTAGGAGAGTTGATGAATCTTACCCCCATACTGCCTTTGTCTAATCAAACATATTTCAAAGGTAAAAGTAGTGGATGTCCAATCAACATATATCAAAGACAAATTGGCAGTGGTCCACTCAATTTTGTCCAAACAATGAGAAATCCCAGAAACATATCAATGAAGTAATTTCCACATGTCTAACTGTGTCATTGGGTCCATCTACCATAGTAGCATGTGCTTCGACATTGCTGGTATCTTCAGTAGAGATTGGGTGCATTTCACAGCTGAAGATAACCAGATCTCAGTTAACAACTTAAAATAAATGTATCCAGTTCTACCCGAACGACACATCATAAACACATAGGCCCATATTTGTACTTTTTTATTGCCGCATTTGCGCATCTTTTTGACGCAAAAACGGCGCAAACTTACAAAATACAATTGTTTTTTGCAAGTTTGCGCCGTTTCTGCATCCAAAAATGATGCAAATGCGGTGCTAAAAAAGTATAAATATGGGCCATGAGCTCTTGCTAGAGCCATCCCAGTCTCACTCTTACAGGTCTTTTTTTTAACTCATTTTTTTTTTTTAATGTAGGTACCCAAGTACTACCCTAGGTCCAGGCAAATACTAATTTTGCCCAAAGTTTCTCCCTCATTGGAACAGCAGCGATATAGTGGTTTCTATGATACCCAAAAAATGTATTTCACCAATTACAACCATAATCAGGGAAGAATATTTGCTCCCTCTGCGGTGGAAGATTGAAAGTCTGCTCCCACGGGGTGAGAGCATACTTTTTGCTGGCTCCAGCCAGCATTCAGGATGAATGCTGGACTTGTGCATCCCAAGGGACCTCCATCTTATTTTAAATATGTGGATGCCCTAGGTGGTCACTGAGGCACACTCAGAATCAATAATTTAGCTGGATAATGCAAGCTCCTACGGTGGGTGTTGTCCGGGGAGCCAGCAGGAGCCAAAGGGGCCCTGTGGCTCCCTCACAGCCCCAACAAAGGAAAAACTGTGGGTGTACCGGTTGGGACCAGTACACTCACAAACACAATAATAAAAACACCTGCAGCTGGAGCCGCTTATTTGTTATTCACTGCTCCAGGAAAGAGCAACCCATAATGCCCTTCAAGTGCTGATTTTAATATATTTTGATGCATGGTGGTGACCCAATCTGGGCAGGGACACCACCGGCAGATTTTTTAGGTGTTTTGCGGGTTAGCAGGCAGTAGAGCTTCCCCCAGAAATTCTTAGAACATAATCCTATGTTTCTTTGGGAGTCTATATTACATGATCACATGAAAAGCTGATACAGTTTAAGCCTTCCCAAAGCTGGTGCTTTGTCCTTCAGCTTGGGAATGCAGAGATCCCTTGTGGTTGGTCTTAGGCCCGCATTATGTGCCTTGAGGAGTGTCAAATTAAGAGTCTGGCACTTGTTCAATGTTGTTTCAACTAATAATGCTTTATTTGAATGTTTATTGACAGGCATGGCATTGACCCCTTGACAAAAAATGTATATATTGTTAGTGAGTTACATTTTAAAAGAACCTTAGAAATTCACTGAAAAATACAAAGGTTAAAGTCACAGTTAAAGTTAGGTGTTAAAAACCTTGGAAATTCACTGAAAAAACAAATAGTTAATGGGACATTATATTTAGGTGCAAACTCCAGTTAAAACATACTGTTCTAAATAAACAAAACCACTGAAAGTCACCCGTTAAAGGTATCTTGAGTAGTTATAACTCATGCCCCAAAGTGACTATAAATCACACCCTTGCCATGCACTGCCAATTACCTCACATATTACATCACTCATGAGACGTTCTATGACATTATTGATATCATCACTGCAACATCTGAAATTATATCATTGATGACAATAGTGTGCATGGCAAGTGATCCCAGAGCCTGTAAGTAAAATACCACTAGTAGATTGCAGCACACATTGAGCCACCACTAGAGTGACAGTGCAAAACATAAGTGAAGGCCTACCTGTTAGTAATGGGGTCCCTAGCTGGCAGTAGTCTGCACCCTATCCAAGTAGGAACCCTCACTCTATTCAGGGTAAGGGAGTCACACATCTGAGATAATCCCTGCTCACCCCTTTGGTAGCTTGGGACCAGTAATCATGCTTATCTCAGAGGCAATGTGTAAAGTATTTGTATACACACACACACACACACACACACACAGTAACACAGTGAAATGACTACACAAGGAATTCACAACCATTTAGAAAAATAGTCAATATTTATCTGAATAAAACAAGACCACAATGACAAAAATCCAACATACACAAGTAAAGATATCACTTTTTGAAAGTTGCAATGAGTCTTAGTCCAGAGGAATCAATGGTTGTATCTTTTTTAAAACACAGTTCCGGGGCTGCATCAAAAACTAAGATGATGTATGCCGCAGAGGAGGTAAAGAGCTGGAAAAACAAGGTGATGTATTGGTTCCTTATTACGCAGGGGAGGTGATGAGTTGGTTCCTTATTGGCAGGAGAGGTAGGTGCTGGTTCCTTCCTTGCAGGAGAGGTGATGCAACAGTTCCTTACTGGCAGGGAAGATGATACATTGGATCTCTCCTTGCAGGAGCGGTGATGCATCGGTTTCCGGTCACGCTGCGTCAAACCTTCAGCGGCAAGGCAGGCACTAAGTCGATTCTTCTCCCTCAAGCCAGGCATTGCATCTATTTTCAGCAGCGGCACATCGATGCATGGATTTTCTTACTCAGGACACCAATTTCCACTCCCAAGGACCCAGGGACTAGATTTGGCACCATTTGGCAAGTCAGGACTCTCAGCGGAGGAAGAATCCAGGCACTGGCAGATGAAGTCTTTGATGTCCTTGAGACTTTTAACAGGAAACAAGCTCAATTCAAGCCCTTAGAGAACCATGGAATGCAGGACGTAAAAAGGAGAGTCCAGTTCTTTCACTACCAGGACAGAAGCAGCAACAGGCACCGAGGCAGTCCCTCCTATGGTATCCAGCTCTTCTACCTGGCAGAAAGTCCTCAGTCCAGAAGTGTTCTTAAGTTTTGTTCTCAGAGGCCCAATACTTATACTTCTTTCTGCCCTTGAAGAAAGCAAACTTTAAAGAAAAGTATTTGTAGTGCACAAGACCTTGCCTTTCCTGCCCTGACCCCAGGAGCTTGGATACTGCTTTGTGTAAGGACAGGTACAGTCCTATTCGGGTGCAAGTGTCAGCTCCTCCCTCCACTCTAGCCCAATAAGACCCAACAGGATATGCAGGGGACTTCAGATCCCTTCGTGTGACCATCTAGAGTGAATTTACAAATAGCCCAACTGTCATCCTGACCCAGATATGTATTCCACAAGTAGGCAGAGGCACAGAATGGTTAAGCAAGAAAATGTCCACTTTCTAAAAGTGGGATTTTCAAACTTACAGTTTAAAAACCAGCTTCACCAAAAGATGTATTTTTAAATTGTGAGTTTAGAGACCCCAAACCCCATATCTCATTCTGTTCCCAATGGGAAATTACACTTGAAAGATAGTTCAAGGTAATCCCCATGTTACCCTATGGGAGAGATAGGTCTTGCAATAGTGAAAACCAACAGTATTTCACTATCAGGACATGGTGTACACCAGTACATGTCCTACCTTTTAAATACACTGCACCCTGCCTATGGGGCTGCCTTGGTCCTACCTTAGCGGTGGCGTCCCTGTAGTAAAAGGGAAGGTTTGGTCATGGTAAGTGTGTGCACTTGCTACGTCAAACTGGCAGTTAGAACTGCACACACAGACACTGCAGTAGCAGGTCTGAGACACGTTTACAAGGCTTCTCATGTGGGTGGAAATCAGTGCTGCAGGTCCACTGGTAGTATTTGATATACAAGCCCTGGGCACACACTGCAAAGGTACTTTTCTAAAACCTCTGGAAGCCCTTTTGCATGAGCCTCCAGCTATCACTCAGGAACTGATGAGGTGAGAACTTACTCCCAGAGCTGAGCAAAGCCCTTGGGTGTATGGAGGTGTTCTGTTCCTCTGACAGGGTGATCATCTGGGCAGAGCCCAGGAAGTTAGTTAACCTCAAAATGGTCTACCTTGACACAGGCAAATGTAGCTAACACCTTAGTCTGTTCCCTTTTTGGCCCTCTAGTCAGCCAGCCAGGCACCAATCCCAGTGATATAGGAGCTGCCCCGGTTTTGAGTCGTGCAGAGAAGGGGTATGGGCACAAGAGAAGACAAGTTCTGTCCTGTTGGATTTAGGAAGAGAGTAACTGTAAGAAATTGGATTATTGGTTGAGGGTACTATCCTACTCATTCAAAAACCACAATCTTTGTCAGAGTAAAGTCACAAGCAAACCCCAAAATAATGTGTCATCATTCCCTTGGTAGCTTGGCACATAGCAGTCTGGCTTAATTTAGCAACAATGTGTAAAGTAAAGTATTTGTACAACACTTCAAACAGTATTACAGTGAAAACACCCACAAAAGGATACCAAATTTAAAATAATAGATTCATCTTTAATAAATAAAAAATAAATAAATACAATCAGTAGAACTGGAGATAGGCAATTTTAAAGATTTTTGTGAAAATAGTACCAAAAAGCAACAAGAGACAACTGTGGATATCTGCTCACTCAGGAACGGAACAAAGTTGCAAGTACAGGTTGGCCACAATGGAGTGTGGGTTGCCAGATACAGTGGCCCAGTTAGGCCTGCTGAACAAAAGTACTCTAAATCCTGGTTGTAGAGCGTTGTGAGGTCCTGCCCCAAGGATGTGACATGCAGCTGAGACAATGCATCTGTTCTGAGGAGCTGCAAAGCTGCAATGCAATATCCTGCTTCATTGCCCAGGATCCTGTTGATGGAGGCTTTAGATATGACGTCCGATGTCTAGGGTGCTTTGCGCAGTTGAAAGGATGCGCCGGTTGTGAGGATCTGTGAGCCTGCGATGCAAGAACCTGGTTTGTCGTCGAGGCTGCAGTCGACATGAGATTTGCAATGTGAGGCCTGCTTAAGTGAAGGTATGAACAGCTGTGGCTCCAATGAAGGCTGCAAGTTTGATGCTAAGAGAATCCCCACTGCAGAGATGATGTGTCAGTTGTGTTTGGGATTGCATCATGCCACAGAAGCCAGGTGTTGGTTGTGCTGGATCCACAGTACCCCCAGGCCCACTTCCAAAGGTCCAACACTGGGGAGGCACTACTTGGCAGGGAAGGACTCACAGATGTCAGAGTCTGGGTGCCAGGTTTTAGGTTTTAGGAGCCTTCTCTCCCTGATGCTCTAGTCAGGAGGTCAGCCACTTAGTCATTGGAGTCACTCTGTGGTCCCTGGGTTTAACAGATACACGTCCAGTACTTCTCACCCAGGCAAGAGACAAGCAAGCAGGTGGTCAGCACAGCAGCACAGCAGTCCTTCAGAGCAGCAGTCCAGCAGGGTGGCAGTCCTTTCATCAGCACATCAGTCCATCTTTCTGGCAGAGTATCCACAGGTCCAGAAGTGTACTGAAGAGTTGGTGCATGAGGTCCAATATTTATACCTGGGCCTTCCTTTGAAGTGGGGAAGCTTCTAGAGGTTTTTCTTTGTAGTCCACATGCTTCCTGTCATTCCTACCCAGGCATCAGACTCACTACAGGGGCTATGGAGCCCTTTGTATGGAGGCAGGACACAGCCTATTCATGTGTAAGTAGGGCTGTGCCCAGCTCCACCCTTCTATCCTGCCAGTGTTGGCCCATCCAGGCACACTTAAGCTCTCTATTGTGTTTGACTGTCTAGGAGGAATACGCAAAGTCCATCTGTCAGATATACCCAGTCATGTGGCCCAGAGAGAGGCTACAGGCACTAAGGGCCTGATTACAACCTTGGCGAGGGGATTACTCCATCCTAAATGTGACGGATATCCCGCCCTCTGTTCTATTATATCCTAAGGAACATGTAAAACGGTGGACGGGATATCCGTCACGCTTGGGACAGAGTAATCCCCTCCAAGGTCGTAATCAGTCCCTAAATGGCTAAAGCAGGCCAATTCCAACTTTCTAAAAGTGGCATTTTCAAAACTGTAACCAAAAATCTGACTTCATCACAAAAGAGGATATTTCATTGCAAAGCACATATGAACTGGTTACCTGTTCCTATTTAGTAGCTACATCCTATTAAATGTAATAAGGCAACTCCAACGTTGTCCTATGGGAGAGACAGGGCTTGCAGTAGTGAAAATGTATTTAAGATTTTTTCACTACCAGGACATGTAAAATTTAAACTACATGTCCTACTTTTTACACGACATCTTGTCTTCAGGGTTTGATCGGGGACTACCGTAGGGGTGACATATGTATTAGGAAGGACATTTGTGGCTGGCAAAAAGTTTATTTTGCCAGGTCAACTAGGGAGCTTTAGAGCTGCACACACAGGCTGCAAAGGCAGGTCTGACACACATTCTAAGTGCTACCTTAAGTGGGTGGCCCAACAATTGCTGCAGGCCCACTGGCAGTATTCAATTTACAGGCCCTTTGTACATGTAGCATTATTTGCTAGGGATTTATGAATAAACTAAACATACCAATTAGGTATAAACCAAGGGTACAATGTTTTAAGGAGTGAGCATGTGCACTTTAGCCAACTAAAAACAATTCAGCAAAGAGGGTAAAAGGCAAAAAGTTTGGGAGTGACCCTGCAGAGAAGGTCAGGTCTAACAGGAGCACTGTGGGATTATGTGCAGTACGACACAGAAACTGCTGCAATAGTGGGTCAGGTTACCCTGGGAAGTTTTCCCTATTGTTTAGGGAGGGGCTAGGAGTCACACAAGCTAGAATAAATGTGGCACCTGTAGGCAGTCTCTCCAGTACACTACTGGACATGTGGACGATAGGAGAAGGACTGCACCTGCTGTTGAGCTCTGTGGACTGGACCTGTTCCCACTTTTACCCAGAACAAAACATTGGTCTCCAAGGGTCAGCTGGCTCAATCAATCCAAATTTATAAAGTGTGGCTAATCACCCAATAGGGTATCCAGGCACTTGCAGGTCCTGGAGGATTATTGAAACAGCCAGGTCTTGAGGGCTATTCGGAATTCCGGAAGTGAGGTTATGATCCGGAGGTCTGTGTGGAGGCTGTTCCAGGTTTTTTCTGCAATATGAGAAAGGAGAGTCCTCCACTTCTGCTTCAGTAGATGCAGGGAGTATGGGCAAGTGAAAGGGAGGCAGAGCCTAGTCTTCTCAATGATTGGTGGAAGTTGAGGTGGTGGTTAATGTACGCGGGTCCTTGGTTGTGTAGAGCCTTGTGGACACTGGTCAGCAGCTTCAATTGGCATCTCTTCTATACAGGGAGCCAGTGGAGTTTCCTGAGATTGAGTGTGATATGGGTTAGTCGGGGAAGGCCAAGGATGAGTCTGGGTGCGGCGTTCTGTGTGATCTGATGTCTCTGTAAGAGCGATTCCTATGTAGAGGGTGTTGCAGTAGTCCAGTCAACATCGTGAGGGCTTGTGTCACGATGCGTCGCGTGTGTAGAGGAAGCCACTTGAAGATCTTACGTAGCATGTGCCAAATGAGAAAGCAGGCAGAGGAGACGCCATTGATCTGTGATTTTATGGTGAGCTGGTTATCAATGATGATTCCAAGGTTCTGGCCTGGTTGGAGGAAGTGGGTGTGGGTCCTAGGTCTGATGGCCACCAGGAGTCGCTCCATGGGTTGATGCTGTTGCCAAAGGTCAGTACTATTGTCTTGTCTGTGTTCAGCTACAGGCAGTTGTTCTTCATCCAATCAGCTACGCTTGTCATGCATCTGTGGAAGCTGGGTCTGGTGTTGGAGGTGTTGTCAGTGAATGTGAGGATGAGTTTGGTGTCATCTAAAAAGGAAACTATGTTGAAACAGTGGGATCTGACGATGTTGGCCAGCAGTGTCATATATCTTTGGAAGAGCGTGGTGCTGAGGGATGAACCCTGGGGACACCACAGGTGATCTCTTTGGGTTCGGAAAGGAAGGTGGGAGGTAGATCTTCTGAGTTCTTCTGGTGAGGAAGGAGGTGATCCATCTGAGCGCATCCCCTTGGATGCCAATGTGGTGGAGTCTTTTGATCAGCGTGTGATGGAATACAGTGTCCAAGGCTGCTGAGAGGTCGAGGAGGATCAAAGCTGCTGTTTGTCCTCGGTTGAGGAGGGTTCGGTTGTCATCAGTGGCTGCAATCAGGGCAGATTTGGTGTTGTGATTGCTGAGAAAGCCAGATTGGGAGGCATCAAGTAGTTGGTTCTGCTCCAGGTATGTCATGAATTGCTTGTTGATGATCTTTTCCAGTGTGTTTGCTGGGAATGGGAGCCAGGAGATTAGCCAGTAGTTTTCGGGTTTGCTGGGGTCGGCGGAAAGATTTTTGTGTAGTGGTCTGACTTTGGCATGTTTCCAAGCAAAGGGAAATGTTGCAGTGTTGACAGAGGTGTTGAACAGGGTGGTGAGTTCCTGGGCGATCCTTTGAAGGTTGAAGATGTAGTGTGAGCATGGGTCTGTGGGAGCTCCCGAGTCCCTCAGGCTGAACTCCTATTAAGCTGCAGGGACACAAAAACTGCAAGAAGCCCACTTCCCTAGAAGAACCAAGCTGACCAGTTTCAATTGAATCTTCCTGGACCCTGCTAGCGGCTTCTGTTGAAATGAGTCCTGACCCCAGGTACTGTATCCTTGTGACTAGAACCCTTGGCTGGTGTCAGAGTGTACTCTTCCTAACACCCTGGAGAAATCTGGAACTTAGAAAGTTTCTTTCATCTTTTTACCTGGAGAACCATGAGGTACCTGGTACATACTTGCCCACCCACTCCAATGAAGGTGCTTCGCCACTGGCCTGACTTCCACTACATTCTTCCCTCAAAAATACCAGAATCAATTTATTTCAAGCCCTCCTCTTTTACAGCCTCCTAGTGGTTCCACGATTGGAGGAGACTCGATTGACACCAGAGACCTCTGAGGTGTGAAAACTTTAACTTCTTCCACTGGCGCTTTTCCCACCTGAAACAATGACATCCATTGAAATGACATGTTTCTATGCTGTTACCCTTCTTTTAAGTGATTTTTTGCCTTCACTAATAATATCATGGTTCCTATTATCCAATTAAAGTCTGATTTGTGTACTTTTGATAATTTTATTTTTTGCTAAAACGGTTGGTGTTTTATTGTGTAGTTTTCGTGACTTTAACATTGTTGGTACTGCTTTAGATTAACATAAATTTATCTGGGGAATTGCCTTCTGCTCGTGGCAGAGCTTCCAGGACAGGTTGACTAGCATATCACTGGGATATTTTGAGACCAAACTGGGATGTGTTTATTAAGATGGAAAGGGTTCTCCTTTTCCAAATGAACAACACACTTTCTGAGAGAGGCTTTTGCAAAAGATTGAATGATGATTACAAAATCTTTCTCAAAATATAAGAAAAACGCTTTTTTGATACTCCTTTTATGGACCCTGTAGGGTAGAGCGAGTAGGAAAAATATCTGTTTTTCCCTGTCTAGTCTTGTGACGCAACTAATAGTGTCCTTTGGAGATACAACATGCTTTCAAGTAAGCTCAACACATGCCTACTGCCAGGAGGAAAGGGCTGCTGAAGACCAGGTCGCAACAGATTTGTGAACTCTCTCAGCCTCTTATGGTAACAATTTTCCTTCTACTCACTTCCAAGCCAAATCTTTTACTCCCCACTTTACTATCCATGACGCTCATTCTGCTGCCTCCCACACTACCAATTTTTCTGTCCCATTTCACAGTGGCAACACTTTTCTGCTGTCCTGCCAAGATGGCACTCATTGTCCTGACCCCTCCTCCAACAGCACTTTTTCTGTACCTTCTTCCGTGATCACACTCGTATACCTGGACCTCTTTCCTCCACTTCCTAACTCATGCATTAGCAATGTGAAATAAATGGCTCTTGTTAGAAATGGGGTTTTTGGTTGGCAGTCAGGTTATCCCCTGTCCAAGCAAAAGCCCTCACTCTAGTCAGGGTAAGTCACACACAATCCAAGATTATCCTGTGCCCACCCTCTGGTAGCTTGGCACGAGCAGTCAGGCTTAACTTAGAAGGCAATGTGTAAAGTATTTGTGCAATAAATCATACAATTCCACCATATAGCACCACAAAAGTACACCACACAGTGTTTAGAAAAATATATCATATTTATCAGGATAATTGTAGGTCAAAACGAATAAAGATGCAATGTGAAATTGTAGAAATATCACTGAAAAGTGATATAAAGTGTCTTAAGTCTTTAAAAAGCAAGCAAAGTCTCTTTCAAGCACAAAGTATCTGGTTTGGAGTGGAAAATCTCCTCGGAGGGCCACAGGAGAAGAGATCCATGGAAAAAGGGAGTGTGCGTCGATTTCTCCCCAGCACACACAGACTTGTGTCGTTATTTTTCACGCGGGGAAGCCGTGCGTCGTTTTCCGGCGCACGGACAGTCTCTTTCTGTGGATCGCGGGGATTACCAGATGTCCCGGGTCTGTGCGTGGATTCTCCTGCTTGTTTATCGGCTGCGCATCGTTCAGCGGGGCTGTGCGTCAAAGTTTTGCTCTCACCGCAGACGTTGCGTCGATTTCTCCTCTGGAGGTCGGGCGGCGTTGTCCTTGCAAGGCCGTGCGTCGAAGTTCTGGTCGTCCCGGAGGCGTCGCGTCGATCAGAGTCGGTGTGCAGCATTTTTCTCACCGCGGAACAAGCTGTGCATCAAAAATTCTGGTGCACGAAGCGTCCAAGTGAAAAAGAGAAGTCTTTTTGGTCCTGAGACTTCAGGGAACAGGAGGCAAGCTCTATCCAAGCCCTTGGAGACCACTTTTACAGCCAGACAAGAGTTCAGCAAGGCAGCAGGGCAACAGCAAGGCAGCAGTCCTTTGTAGAAAGCAGTCAGGTGAGTCCTTTAGGCAGCCAGGCAGCTCTTCTTGGCAGGATGCAGGCTCTGGTTCAGGTTTCTTCTCCAGAAAGTGTCTGATGAGGTAGGGCACAGGCCCTGTTTTATACCCAGATGTGCCTTTGAAGTGGGGGAGACTTCAAAGAGTGGCTAAGAAGTGCACCAGGTCCCCTTTCAGTTCAATCCTGTCTGCCAGGGTCCTAGCAGGGGGTGTGGCAGTCCTTTGTGTGAGAGCAGGCCCTCCACCCTCCCAGCCCAGGAAGACCCATTCAAAATGGAGATGTATGCAAGTGAGGCTGAGTACCCTGTGTTTGGGGTGTGTCTGAGTGAATGCACAAGGAGCTGTCAACTAAGCCAAGACAGACGTGGATTGTAAGGCACAGAAAGATGAAAGTGCAAAGAAATGTTCACTTTCTAAAAGTGTCATTTCTAGAATAGTAATATTAAATCCAACTTCACCAGTCAGCAGGATTTTACATTACCATTCTGGCCATACTAAATATGACCTTCCAACTCCTTTCAGATCAGCAGCTACCACTTCAGTACTGTATGAGGGCAGCCCCAATGTTAGCCTATGAAGGGAGCAGGCCTCACAGTAGTGCAAAAACAAATTTAGGTACATGTCCTGCCTTTCACCCACACAGCACCCTGCTCTACGGGTTACCTAGGGCACACATTAGAGGTGACTTATATGTGGAGAAAGGAGAGGTTTAGGCTTGGCAAGTACTTTTAAATGCCAAGTCGAGGTGACAGTAAAACTGCACACACAGGCCTTGCAATGGCAGGCCTGAGACAAGGAAAAGGGGCTACTTAAGGCCCTAGGCACATAGAGTGCACATTACTAGGGACTTATAAGTAAATGAAATAGTCCAATCAGATATGATTCAAGGTTACCATGTTTTAAGGGAGAGAGCATATGCACTTTAGCACTGGTTAGCAGTGGTAAAGTGCGCAGAGTCTAAAAACCAGCAAAAACAGTGTCCAAAAAGTGGAGGGAGGCAGGCAAATCGTTAGGGGTGACCACCCTAAGGCTGTCCGGTCTAACAGCACTTTAGAGAGCCATTATCGTAATCCTCTTTGTACTAATGCCACTCTAAATTGAGATGGGAGGAGGGTGTAGAGGGCTACAGCAACAGTTCCCTCCATCATTGTATATTTCACATTGGGGAGAGAGATGTCAAATTTAATTTTGCCCTCCTTTTTGCACTAAACGGCCCTCTTCACAGTCCTATCCTGCAGCCATTGTAATTGCTGGTTTGCTGGTTATGCATGTGCACCATGGCAATTTTGTGACAGGCATTTGTTTTGCCTGTCGCAAAAATGTCAAAAATGTTCCTGTTTAATGCAATACCTTTTTTATTTTGAAGCCAATATTCTGACTTTCTGCAAACGACCCTGGAATTCACTTTGTCTCAGTACAAGCTCTTAATACATGCATAGTGCACTAAGGAACCATTCCAGTGTATATATCGTGCACCATATGGGTGGTAAGATTGTTTTACTTCTGATTCTTCAGAGGAGTCCAGTTAATGGCAATGAACTAACAGTCTACATCTGCCAGGCTGGACAAAAGCCTTCTTGCCATAGTGTGTACTATAGTACAGCTGGGGCTGCACATCCGTGTCAAAGTACATATATGTAGAGTTTAAAATGGTAAATCTGTACTTAACTTCATATATTTACCTGCACACTATTGAGTGACAATTATTTACCCTAGACGTTCTGATAGCATATCAAGTAACTACTGCGCTCTTACCAAGGCTTGCATAATGGGAACAAAGACAGTTTTAGATTTTAAAAGAATGGAAGCACATTTGCACTTCCTATGATGGCTCAATGGGGTAAGCATTGGCTGCTGAGCTGTGTTTGTGATCAGCTAATTACAGGTCTGAATTCTGACAGGGTCAATTCAGCATTTTGTCCTTGGGCGGCCAATATAATGTCCGAAAAAATAATCATTATTTGGTGATTAAACCCATTCCTAATTGAAATAATCAATTAAATGCGAACTGCCATGATAAAATGCTCTTAAAAAGATATTGTAATGCAATGATTGGTCCGTGTAGAACACAGATATATTCTGTACAACCTACTGACGACGTTTAGATAAATATAAAAAATAAGTCTGTAACAACTAGGATGTAGTAGGTGTCTCAGGGGAGGCAAGGGTTCTGCCTGCACAGTTGACTCTTAGGGTGATGCAGCACTGGTCTCAGGGCGATGGGCATTCTGCTTGGTCAAGCATCAAAAGACATTGTACATAAATGTTATGAATATGCTTGTTTGTCTGTCATCCATTCCTTGTAAGCAGTACAGTGTAGTATTTGTTCAATTCATGGCTTGTGTTTCATATCACAGAAGGGTTGCCCAAGAAATGTCTTTCTCTCACAAATAAAAGCTGGACACACACAAAGACATCGTGCATTTTTTTAATATTGACAAACACTGCAGGCTATATTGGCTCTATGTATTGCCATGTTTGGACCATTTCACCTAAGTCAAAGAGACGAGATATAATCTTAAAAAATTGAGTTTTGTTTCCCAGGATATCAGCGCAATTAAATAGGTTGTCAGTGGTAATTTAGTGTAGGCTAAGACAGTAATGGAATTAGGCTGTTTTTCTTGCTGTGTTTGCAGATCAACTGCTCTATATTTTTCTTTTATCATCTTTTAAAGAATCAATTCACCATTTTCATAAGCGATATTCCACGGTGGAGTCATGTGTAGGTACTTTTAAACCAGAGTTTTAGTAAGGCAGATTTTAGATGATGTTTGGCTTCCCTCACCGAGTTCTACAAATTGAAGATTAATCTGCTCAGCTTTAGCAGTGCCTCGTTGAGCTATTGATTGAATTTGCTAGAAAAGGCTTCAAGTTCGTTTGCAAGTGATAGCAAGTAATCGGCATTTAGGACTCTGAGGAGTGTTGTTAGGGGCTCATAAGTAGATTTAATGTTTTTTTAGCAAAAATCTGATGCCTATGATGACGCAGAAAAAGAAGGTCCGACAAATATTCATACATACTGTGTAATCAATACATATAATGAAGTGTGATTTTAGTAAAGAAAATAATGTACGAGGGAAATTGTGCCCTCGGGGTAGTTCGCCATCATTGTAAACGAGCTTTATTAATCATGAAGTATTGAAAATGTAGTAATCTGTCATAATCGCAAATGTGTGCCATGATTTCTTGTTTGAAAACTGTTTTGCTTAGCTTAAATTTAGTACAGGCTTTGGCCTAGTTGCCTGGTTTCATATTCTAACTGCGTGTTTTTTTTTTCCTTGAACTAATGAAACATATATTCTTGCTTGAAGTTGTATTTTTCCAGTAGAGCTGACTGGTACACTTATCTCCAAGGTTTCATGCTAGGCCGGTTTCATCCCCTTTGATACAAGGTCAGTCTCTGCAGGTGCGGACAATGAAGGTACAGATAGTAAAATAATTGGCAAACCATGTTACAATTTGTGTTCCAAGGCTCCAAGGACAGTGTATGCATAAATGAGCGCTAGTAAAAGACAATTTTTGATTGGACAATTTGAAGCAAACCTATGAACCCTCCAATGGAAGACCCTGCAGAATTTGGAATGTTTCTTACTTAAACCCACCGGACAAAGAGAAGTCAGCCATTTTTCTCGATGCCAGTTTGAAGCCTGATGCCAGACTCTATTTTGGACGACACCCTGATGCCCTTTTCTCTATCTGAGAGAAAGAGACTTTAAGAATTCTCACCCTAGAGACTTTAACTTTGATTTGCCCCCGTCTTGCCCATGCAGTAACTTTGCCCCATTCTCCTTGCTGCTGCAAGGAAGCTTGCCCTTAACTTTGCCTCTTTGAAACTTGCCCCATGCTGATCAACCGGTACCTGAAGGACGAAGACTTTTCTTGAATGCTGATTGTATTTGGTAAATATGAAATGATAAATGTATTATGCATTGTGTTTTTCCTTTTAGGTACCAACTGCTATTTTGATAGGGTCCTAGTTAGAAGTTTTCCAAATTTGTGTTGACTAAATTCGTTTTGCATGAAGCCCCACATGCCAATGCTAATTAAAGGTTAGTCGAGGTACTCATTCGATGTATCATGCTAATTTGAAATCTTGTTATGCTGACCAATGTATGCAATTAGTCAAATACAGTTAGTCATATTGGTGATTTGCATTGCGATAACAGAGTGTATTATTATTCAGATTTTATGTAGATTGCGTTTCTTCCGCCGTTATGGACAGCTAGTAATGTTCATATACATATATCAATTGGTTTTGAGACATATATATATCGTGCTAGCTTTGTTAATATAGGGAAATAAATTAAACTAACTTTTAATAAACTGGTGTGGTTATTCATGACTGAAAGGTCAAGGTGCGCCGAAATACCAACTGTTATTGATTTCTGATGTACTATATTGATCTATTAATTGAGTATTGATTAACGATTACAATAGATATTGATTATTGATCTGAGTGACTCGACTATTTAGGATGAGGAGAGCCCGACTCGGTTAAAAGATTCACCGACCTCCAACGTGTCCAGGTACAGGTAATTTATAAGGGCTGGACGCGTTATCAGTAGATGGTAGCAGAGATTGATGGTTTAGCCCCTTGGGACCCCATCCGAACAATAGACAGAGTCAAGTTAGAATTTTCTTTGATAAAACAAGTTGGAGAGATGATGATGCCCTAAGTTCCCAATAACATTCCCGGAATCTCGGAGCTTGCGAATGAGGAACATGGAGGTATGAGAATGGTCTCAGCGTTTCTAGTGACGGTATGAGTGAAGTTAGGGTTTTGCGCTTGCACAGCTTATCGCCGCAGATTAATTGAGAAGTTTGTGAGGATTTTAGGGGGGTTAGAAGATATTAGAGGAGTGTTACTCCAAAGGTGTGAGAGTAGGGAAGTCTTCGAACTTCACGTGTGTGTAGCGCTTTGAGCAGAAAAAATTGTCCACGTGGTTGTTGATGTTGAGACGGGCCCTGCGAGGTCAAGAGACTCCGGAGTATGTTGAAAAGTGTATGTGACACTTGTTTGATGTTGTGATCTGGTCAGGTTTAATAGGTTGATCGGGCGTGGTCAACAAGTCGGTATGAATGTTGCAGAGTGAAAGAAAACTTCGACTTTGAGATTTGACGAATTCTAAAGTGCACTAGAATAGTTCATTGATCAGTTGAGAGTAAAGTTTGCGGTCAAATTTTGCTTGCGAAAGTGGGAAACCGAGAAAGATGGAATAACTGCCGAGGCTAGTGAAAAATCCCTAAGGTTTCTGAAGCGATTGTATTAGTTTTCCTGTAGTAAACCGACAGATCTGTTTTAGTCTTTTGGTTAAGTGCTTGCGTTATATTGCAGAAATTAGTTTATGAGTGAAGCCGAATGAAAAGAGGACAAGCCGCGGGACTTTGTCAGCCGCAGTGTGTGAGTGTGACGTCACTAGGAGCCGCGCTGGGATAGGTCGGTTGGTGAGAAGGGTCGCGCACGGATTGGACGCAGTCCGTGAAGCGCAATTGGAAGGGGAAAGGCAAGCGAAGAGTATTCCGGGAATTAAAGTCGTTTATTGATTACATATTTTAGAAAAACAAAAGACGAAAAGATGAAATTTTTCAAAGCATTTAAGAGTGCCATGAGGGGAGATGTTTATATTAAAGCAAATGTAGGAGAAGAAACACCGCCTGAGGGTACACCAGCTTACATCGTCATTGAAGAAAAGGGTGTAGCACCATATCTTTGGTTAAACAATGGTGCAAATTAACAGAGAAACATGGAAGTGTAGCGTTCCCTATCCACGGGTCGTTTAATCTAAGAGTTTTAGAAAATCTGAGATTTGCGCTATACGACATGAAAGTACCTCCAAGACCAGCACAGTTAGAGGCACTAGCAATTTGGGAGCTAATAGCTAGAAACCAACAACAAAAGAAATTTGAGACAAGAATAAGAAAAGTAGAAAAGACACTAGCGGATGCTAGATGGGACAGCACACAAAAGGTTTGGAGATCAGATGTGTTGCAGGGGATTAAATTGTTTCCAGCGATTACCGATGAAGCGGAGACGGAAGGAAGGAAAGCCACCTATAAGACAAACAGGAGTCAGTCCAGAGAGAGAGAGAGCAATAAAAACTCGAAAAGGGGAGACGAGTCAGATGATGAGGAGTTCATTATACAATTGCTGAATGATCGCCCACCACCATACGTGGAAAGCGAAAAAGGCTCAAGCATTAGTACTGCCCCTCCAGAACCAATACAGGGTAATGTAACACCAAATTTGAGAATATCTCAGAGGCCGAGCAGCTCCGACATGCCTTTCTCACCACAAATACCACAGATTCAGAGAATAAACCCAGACGTGCCGACATTGAAACCTGCTGATAACTATCAGCCACAGGTTCAAAGGCACTGTTGTGATGAGCATAACATGGGAATGACTTCTGATTCAATGGCGCAAGGAGGACAAAACTATCAGAGACCGACATTGATTCAAGCTGAATCAACACAGTTCTCGATGCCCCAAAAGCAAACACAAGAAGTGCGAGTAGTAGAAAGCCAGTTAGGTATGCCAGCAATGATGAACCACAATGTGGGGATTAACATGCCACAGAATTCGGGGAACAGACAGAATCCAGATGCAATATCTCTACCTATCACTGTAGGTCCACCAGTACCACTGTACATACAGGCAAATTCAAGCACAAGCGACCAAGGGTTAATGATACAGAATGGGACAGGGAGAAGATGCATAGAAACCACTCCAGAGACAACTCCGATAGCAGCACTGCTAAATGGATCTGGGTCCTTGTCGGAATTTAGTCCAATTCCAATTTGTGCTCCGACAACCGTGGTAAGGTCACATCCACCACTATTAGTACCGTTAACCTCACAGACTGAAACATTACAGAAACCGTCAATGGCAGTTGATGTAACTGCTACACTGATGGGACTGAACGCGCAACAGTTAACACAATGGTTCAACAGCCTGAACTCCCCACAGAGTACATCTAGCGGGAAGGGAGAAGAGTACCTGAATAAAATAAGGTTGGGTATGGAGGCAGATGAACTGGTAGAGGGAACAATGGGTTTGAACAGATTAGAATCATACACAGAGGAAGAACTAAGATACATGTGCCCTAGGATTACAAGAGAAGTGAGCAACATACATAAGAAGTTACAAGAAATTGCAGACAGAAACGAGATCGATATAGGTAAGACCAAACACCTGAGCAGAAGTTACAGGTTAGACTTTGAGACAAAAGATTTTGAACACATGAGATCCGCAGGGATGAAAACACACCTTAAGGAGATACTGCAGAGTGCACAGGTCTGGAGATGTTTAGACAAGTGGGAAAGTAGATGGGTTAAGAAAAAGGACAAAAAGAAAGAAAATACTCTAGAGCGGAATGAGAAAAAACAACAGAATGACGATCTGATAACTATGTTACCAATGAGAGAGACAGCAGGGGGAAAACTTGTACATGTACCATGGCACAGGTGCGATATTCAATCCTTTACGGATGACTTTCCCAAATTAAGAGAGAAGCCGATTGAGTGGTATCAACAAACACATAGATTTGTGAAACTCGCGAAGTGTCTCTGGGAAGACCTGAATACTTTATTTGAAATTGTGGTTCCGGCAGATTTGTGGGAAGATTGTAAAAGGGCTGTAGGTTGGCCGACGAGTGAACCAGAGAGAGATAGGGACACAGGTGCGCCATCCCCTACGGTAATGAGCTTGTACCACAAGGTGATCGAGCACTTGAAAACCAAGGTTGCGTCGAAAAATGTGGATTGGCAAAGGATTGACAGGACCGCTCAAGAGGTTAAAGAATCTATACACGTGTATTATGAGAGGTTGTTGAAAGCGTTTAAAAATTACAGTGGCACGGAAACAATTGAGCCAAAGGACATGCTCCATTTTGTGTTCAGGTTTGTGGAAGGGCTGAGACCTGAAATTAGCCAGATGATTAAATCGCATTTGATTTGTTGGCAGTCAAAGTCGATCGATGAAGTGTTGAATTATGCAAAATACTGCAGTGATGAGATTGAGACAAAGCAGAAAAGATTGAAAGAAAAGGTGATGGTGATGCAGCTCAGAGCAGCTCAGACAGGTTTACAAGGTTTGCAAGGTTTTCAACAACAGATGCCGCAGCAGCAGCAGCAGGGAAATGCTATGTTTCAGCCGCAGATGAGAGGCAGAGGCCGAGGAAGGTTTTGTGAATAATGGTCCTGATTTGAATACCGTTATGATTCCAAATGGTATACAGGCAATGAAGAAGGTGATGCCATGTCACACGTGCGGAATCGTCGGGCATTGGAAACGGGAGTGCCCAATGATGGTGCAGGAAGGTGTAGGTCAGCAAAACAATGATGTCAATGCATTTCAGACTATGAGAGGACAAAAATTGAGAGGTCCGAACCCGAATTTTCAAAACAATATAAACCAGATGCAGGGTTTACAACCCATGCAACCGCAACAGGTGCAAATGCCTCGTGTGCAAATGACACAATTGCAGCCAATGCAACAGCAGTTTCCTATGGTACCTAATCAGCAAATGCAAATACCCTTAGCACCAATGAATCAGCAGCAAGCAATGCTTCCTCAACAGGTCACGGGTCAGGGAATGAGTCAAAATGACACAGTACACCAATTCCCACTACACAGCGAGAATGGAATAAACGATGTATGGGAGAGTGGAAGTTCAGATGAGGAGGGAAATTGTGTGCTTGCCGCATCTTTGGAAGTTGATCAAAAGGGTCCGTATGTGGAGGGAAGAGTTATGGGTCATCGCGTTTCATTCTTGGTTGCCACAGGAGCTACACGTTCCACTGTTAGGAGCATTGAAGTGCCAAATTTGCCACTTTCAGGGAGAACAGTTCAAGTAGTGGGAGTAGCAAACAGGTACCTGACGAACCCAATCACAGATCCAGTACAAGTCAGAATTGGTAACTATCAAGGGACACATAATTTTGTGGTATGTGACTCAAGCCCGATATCACTGTTAGGGAGAGACCTATTGTGCAAATTGGGATGTTCGATTATGTGTTCGAACAATGGAATTAGAATTCAGACGAGCAGTGATGGGGAAGAAGAGGACAGTGTAGAAGGGGACGAAGTGGAGACTGTCGATGAAGAATATCCTCTGATTACCCTTTATCCGATGATCACTGAAGCAGATATTCCTGCTGAGTTACAAGAAACAGTCGGAAAAGAAGTGTGGGATATGACAGGAAAAGAGGTGGGATTGGTGAAAGGAGTGGAACCAGTGAAAGTGACTGTAAAACCCAATGTAACCTTTCCCCAGACCCCACAGTACCATATGGCACAAGACACCCTCATGAAAGTCGCCCAACTCATTGATGAGTTTGTAAAACAGGGAGTACTGAAAGAAGTGTTAAGCAGTCCATGTAATTCACCAATTATGGGACTAATAAAGCCAAGTGGAAAGGTCCGAATTGTGCAGGACTTGAGGAAAATAAATGACATAATAATAAAATGCTGCCCTGTAGTACCAAATCCAGCTGTGATAATGTTTCAAGTCCCTTGTGATGCTGAGTGGTTCTCAGTCATCGACTTGTCACAAGCATTCTTTTCGGTGCCTCTTCATGAGGACAGCCAATTTCTCTTTTGTTTCAAATTCTTAGACAGAGTTTACAGTTGGTGTCGAATTCCTCAAGGGTTTTCGGAGTCACCGTCAATTTTCAATCAGATTCTAAAGAAAGATTTGGAAGCGTTGGAATTGCCATTCGAGTCAACCCTAGTACAGTACATTGACGACTTACTGATTGCATCCAAGACAGAAAGTGACTGCACAGCCGACACCATTGCCCTATTGAACCATTTGGGAAGGAATGGACACAAGGTGTCTCCTTCAAAATTACAGTTCTGTCAGAAGAAAGTGATATATTTGGGTCACCAAATAGAGAAAGGGTCATGGAGAATAATGAAGGAAAGAATAACAAGTGTACTTCAAATGAGTCCCCCAAAGACGAGGAGGGAGGTGAGGAAGTTTTTGGGAATGGTGAGCTACTGTCGCCAATGGATTCCCAACTTCTCAACCCTAGCAAAACCTTTACTGAAACTGACCCAGAAGGATGCATTGGATGAAATTGAACTGAAAGGAGAGGAGATGGATGCTTTTATTGAATTGAAAGAATGCATGTGCAGGGCTCCAGCTTTAGGTATGCCTGACTACACAAAGCCTTTCACATTGTTTTGTCATAAACGTGATGCATGTTCCTTGTCTGTCTTGACCCAAGCCCATGGTGGCGTAAACAGACCAGTAGCATATTTTTCAGCTACTTTGGATCCGGTCGCAGCAGCACTGCCAGGGTGTTTGCGCGCCATAGCCGCAGTTGGTATCAGCCTCACTCAGAGTGAAGGAATAGTGATCGGACACCCTTTAACAGTCATGGTCCCTCACTCAGTTGAGATACTTTTGACACGTTCCCGAACACAGCACATGACTGGTGCTAGACTCACAAGGTACGAAACAATAATTCTGGGATCACCTAATGTGCAGCTGAAAAGGTGCACTACGTTGAATCCAGCAACCTTGTTTCCCAGTGAAAATGCTGAAATTGAGAACGCTGAAGACATCGAGCATGACTGTCTTCAGGTAACTGAATTTTGCACCAAACCAAGACCTGATATCAAAGACACCCGATTGGAAAAAAATGATCAAATTATTTTTGTTGATGGTTCATGTTTAAGAGATGCACTGGGTGTATTGAAAGCAGGGTACGCTGTATGCACGGTAACAGGTGTTTTGGAAGCATCTTGGCTTCAAGGAGTTTACTCTACACAAGTAGCAGAATTGGTAGCCCTTACTAGAGCTTGCCAACTCTCTGCATTAATGAAAGTTACCATTTACACTGACAGCCAGTATGGGTTTGGAATAGTGCATGATTTCGGACAATTGTGGTCACAGAGAGGCTTCATGACCTCATCAGGATCACCAGTGAAAAATGGTGAAAGAATAAAAGAATTGTTACATGCCATCCAACTACCAGGAGAAGTAGCAGTGGTAAAATGCAGTGCACACTCGAAGGGACAAGACTATGTTTCTCTGGGAAATGGATATGCGGATCAAGTCGCAAGGTTTTGCGCATTGAACTGTATATTGCTTAGGGATGAATGGAATTTGATAAGTGAACCAGAACTCGAACCAAGCGAAATATTTGCTCTAAAGGTGGTAGATACGATGGACGAATTGAAATCCTTACAGAATGATGTCAGTGAGGATGAGAAACTCTCGTGGATGAAGTCACAATGTGTAAAGAGACTAGATGAATTATGGGTTTCAAGTGAAGGGAAATTCGTTCTTCCAAACAGCCTTTTGACACAGATAGCCAGATTTTACCATGGACAAGCTCATCTTGGGAGGTATGCCATGATTAGGTTGTTTAAAACTGATTGGTTTAACCCCAAATTCCGTCAAGTTGCTGAAGCAGTTTGCCACCGTTGCGTCATTTGCCAACAGATGAACGCAGGGAAGGGAACCGTAGTAAATTTGAGCCACATTGGAAGAGCAGGGGGTCCATTCAGCAGGATGCAAATGGACTTCATTGAGATGCCTGTGCATGGAGGCTTGAAGTATGTGTTGGTGGTTGTGTGCATTTTTAGTCACTGGATTGAAGCATACCCTACACGCAGAAATGACAGTCTCACAGTTGCAAAACTACTCTTGAGAGAGTTAATACCACGTTTTGGATTCCCGATCTCTTTAGAATCAGATAGGGGAAGTCACTTCAATAATGAAGTAATAAAATTGCTTTGTGCAGCACTGAACATTGAGCAAAAGCTGCATTGTAGCTGCCGCCCTGAAGCATCAGGTCTAGTGGAGCAAATGAATGGCACATTGAAATCAAGAATGGCGAAAATATGCGCATCAACAAACTTGAAATGGCCTGACGCATTGCCTTTGGTACTAATGTCAATGAGAAACACCCCTGACAGAAAGACTGGACTGTCCCCACACGAGATTCTCATGGGCAGAGCTATGAGACTTCCAGCAGTTCCTGCAAATGCGCTTTTGAATATTACAGATGATATGGTGTTAGACTACTGCAAAGGTCTAGCTGATGTGGTTCGCTCTTTCTCTCACCAGGTGGAGGCAACCACCTTGCCACCGATCCAAGGTCCAGGACACGCCCTGAAAGCAGGTGACTGGGTCGTGATAAAGAAGCACGTGAGGAAGTTGTGTTTGGAACCCCGTTGGAAAGGACCTTTTCAAGTGATTTTGACGACTACCACCTCTGTGAAGTGTGCGGGAGTTCCCAACTGGATTCACGCCAGTCACACAAAGAGGGTATTGTGTCCCACAGACGAGGAAGTTGAAGCGCTGAAGTTGCCAGTACCTGATAACAAAGTACCAAGCGCTGAGACAGAGCGAAAAGGAACTAGAAGCGAACAGGCAGAAATAGAAGAGGGAGAAATATTTTCTGAGGACGAAGCAACTGATTCACTTGGGGAAGACCAAGGAGGAGCCTCAGAAAGCGACGAAGCAGCTGAAGGTAACAAAGAGCCTGAAGCAGATGAAAGTGACAAAGAGCCTGAAGAAAGTAACGGTGACAAAGGGCTCGAAACAGGTGAAGAAGCAGGAGAGCCTGATCAGAGGAGGACTTTCCCAGAAGCAGACGATACAGGAAAAGAAAAGGAAAACCTGATTGACTCCCCAGAAGGAGGGGACAAGGCAGAACAGAACGAAACTGCTCAAACTCCTTCAGAAGAGATCGCAGGTCCATCAAGTGGACACAGTGCAAAAAGAAGACCAAGCATATCGCAAGTAAAATTAAGAACTAGAGAAACGTTGAATGACAGTGAAGGGCCAAGAGTGAAAGAGAAAAGAAAGGAAGTGTCTGTCGTAGTACCAACACCAAGTGAAGAAAAGGACTTGGCCAAAGAGGAAAGTACCTTTGAGAAAGAATCAAAGAGAGATGCAAAATTGAAAAGAAAAAGGATACCGAGCAGGAGGTGTTCCGGTCCGGAGTGGGCATACGTGGCCAATAACGATTGGTCAGATGAATTCGTATCCCTCAGTCTTGAGAACGAAGAGGCAGAACTTCATTTTGGAAATAAAAACTTTATGGACTCTGTTGATTGAAAACATTGATCACCTGATTGACTTTTCAACCAGCTAAGACATTGCTAACTTGATTGACTTTGAAACCGATTTTGAGACAACGCTGCTAACCGATAAGAGACTAAGCTGCTAAAGAAAACTGTGTGAACATTGAACTCGTTCAGCTTTGTAATACCTGCAAACACGCTTTGATAAAGTGTCTTCAACTTTCTGATTCTATACAGATCATGACTAGCTTCACTACACAGGGGCGTAAGATGAAGTGTTGTAAATACATGTGTATAGGCTTAATAACCGCATGCGTACTAATCATTGTAGCAATAGTTCTTGGAATGCATGGTAAAAATGAGAGTGAGATGAATGATGCTTCTACTTCTAAACCTATTATCGTTACTGAACTAACAGCTCTGAAGAGACTCGAGCAAGACGAGAGACACTTGCATGATAAGAAGGAACTTTCATCTAACGTTTTCTATCGCTTACTGAGTGAGTATGTTGAGACCATGGATGCGAAAGATTGTTATGTGTGTACACAAATACCTACCTCAGTAGTGGAAGGGGTAACGTATCACAGCATGCCTCTTACGTATGGAATTACATGTAGTATAATAGCTTCCAGATTTTATGGTCAAAAGGACATTCATTATTTCTACACTAATTACGATGTTACTTTGGCATATGTCCCCATAATAGGGCACCTAAGTAAAATAGCTAGAGATTATTATGCCAAATTAATGAGAGAATTCTTCGAACCGATGTCACCTTTTCACACAGCTCACGCACATAGAGAGAACCTTACATGCTTGCTTTCGCCAGTAGAAATAGAATTTTTAGACCGCACTGATGATAGGATGAATGAAATGAAGGAGAAATTAGAGAGGGAATTACACGAAAGAACATCTGTAGATAATTATGCTTTTGCTGCAATAAAGACACAAGGGAAAATAGCTTTAGATACATTGCATGTAGGGAGATTTTGTATACATAGACATAAATCATACTATGACAAAGTTTTTGTGGGAACGAGTGAATGCAAACATACATATGCATTTCAACCTAAGTGGACGTTCATGCTGAATGGACAAGACCCAGTTATTCCTGGAGTATAATATATTTGTGGACTCAACGCCTATTATCGTCTTCCTAAAGGATGTATGGAAGGTGTTATTTGGGAATAGTGTTCCCAAAGGTTTACCAACTAGACGACTTAAAGAAATTTCCAAGGCTGTCTGAATCACATCATGTTCAGAAAAGGGAGACAGCTTCTGGTCTGGTAGGAGATATATTTGGAGCATTGATTCCTTCAGTAGGAGTCATATTGAATTCAATCAAAATATGAAAGTTGTCTACTATTGTGGATAACATGCTGACAAAGTTTTCAGGAGCTATAATCCTGATGGATGCTGAACTTGCTGCAGAAAGAGCTATGACTCTTCTAAATCGGCTTGCCTTAGACATTCTTTTAGCAAAGGATGGCGGCGTTTGCAAAATGCTTGGTACACGTCACTGTTGTACATATATACCAGACAGCAGTGGGAAAATTAGAACGATGCTTACAAATTTAACTAAAGAAAGTGTAGATTTAAAGGAATTGAAAGAACCCGGAGTTTGGGAGAAAGTTGGAAAAGGATTTGCTTCTGTGGGAAATTGGCTCAGCAACGTTTGGAACGGATTGTTACTAAAAATAGTAAAGGGAATATTAATAATATTAATTTGTTTATTAGGTTCTTGGGGAACATGGAAAGCTTTCAAAATGTTAAAAGCAAGGAACAAAAGAAAAAGAGAAGAGAAAATAGAGAACAAAATGGTGGAAATATATAGAGAAAAGTCAAAAGGGACTGAAAGAAAAAGGGAATTGACTGAAGTGCCAAATTACTATACAGAATTTTAATGGAATAAAATTTGTGGGTAGATTTGATGTGATGACATAATTAGTCATCAGAGGAGGGATTGATGACGCAGAAAAAGAAGGTCCGACAAATATTCATACATAACGTGTAATCAATACATATAATGAAGTGTGATTTTAGTAAAGAAAATAATGTACGAGGGAAATTGTGCCCTCGGGGTAGTTCGCCATCATTGTAAACAAGCTTTATTAATCATGAAGTATTGAAAATGTAGTAATCCGTCATAATCGCAAATGTATGCCATGATTTCTTGTTTGAAAACTGTTTTGCTTAGCTTAAATTTAGAACAGGCTTTGGCCTAGTTGCCTGGTTTCAAATTCTAACTGCGTGGTTTTTTTTTCCTTGAACTAATGAAACATATATTCTTGCTTGAAGTTGTATTTTTCCAGTAGAGCTGACTGGTACACTTATCTCCAAGGTTTCGTGCTAGGCCGGTTTCATCCCCTTTGATACAAGGTCAGTCTCTGCAGGTGCGGACAATGAAGGTACAGATAGTAAAATAATTGGCAAACCATGTTACAATTTGTGTTCCAAGGCTCCAAGGACAGTGTATGCATAAATGAGCGCTAGTAAAAGACAATTTTTGATTGGACAATTTGAAGCCAACCTATGAACCCTCCAATGGAAGACCCTGCAGAATTTGGAATGTTTCTTACTTAAACCCACCGGTCAAAGAGAAGTCAGCCATTTTCCTCGATGCCAGTTTGAAGCCTGATGCCAGACTCCATTTTGGACGACACCCTGATGCCCTTTTCTCTATCTGAGAGAAAGAGACTTTAAGAATTCTCACCCTAGAGACTTTAACTTTGATTTGCCCCCGTCTTGCCCATGCAGTAACTTTGCCCCATTCTCCTTGCCGCTGCAAGGAAGCTTGCCCTTAACTTTGCCCCTTTGAAACTTGCCACATGCTGATCAACCGGTACCTGAAGGACGAAGACTTTTCTTGAATGCTGATTGTATTTGGTAAATATGAAATGATAAATGTATTATGCATTGTGTTTTTCCTTTTAGGTACCAACTGCTATTTTGATAGGGTCCTAGTTAGAAGTTTTCCAAATTTGTGTTGACTAAATTCGTTTTGCATGAAGCCCCACCTGCCAATGCTAATTAGAGGTTAGTCGAGGTACTCATTCGATGTATCATGCTAATTTGAAATCTTGTTATGCTGACCAATGTATGCAATTAGTCAAATACAGTTAGTCATATTGGTGATTTGCATTGCGATAACAGAGTGTATTATTATTCAGATTTTACGTAGATTGCGTTTCTTCCGCCGTTATGGACAGCTAGTGATGTTCATATACATATATCAATTGGTTTTGAGACGTATATATATCGTGCTAGCTTTGTTAATATAGGGAAATAAATTCACTAACTTTTAATAAACCGGTGTGGTTATTCATGACTGAAAGGTCAAGGTGCGCCGAAATACCAACTGTTATTGATTTCTGATGTACTATATTGATCTATTAATTGAGTATTGATTACCGATTACAATAGTTATTGATTATTGATCTGAGTGACTCGACTATTTAGAATGAGGAGAGCCCGACTCAGTTAAAAGATTCACCGACCTCCAACGTGTCCAGGTACAGGTAATTTATAAGGGCTGGACGCGTTATCACCTACTGCCTTGGTGGTTAGGGACTCCTTTCGTTGTTTATGGTACCCTGAAGCTAAAAGTTCCATCCCCAGGTAATTGTATGAGTTTGTGCTAGTAACAGCATGTGGACCACCGAAGTATTGTTTGATTCCTGAAGAAAGTGGTGACGTTTTGTTTTTCTTCATTGATTGCTGAGTTATTATTTCTAAAATGGTGTTCAAGATTGGCTAATGAATGCTGAAGACCTATGGCAGTGTGATCGAATAAGACAATGTTGTCGGCAAATTGTAGAACATGCTATGTTTGTTTATTTAGTTTCAGTGGGCATGCTCTTTGGTGTGTAATTGCTACTTCCATGTTGGCCACGAGCAAGTTGAACTAAATGAGAGCCATTATACATCTGCATTTCCAACCTTTATTGAGGAACTCTTTTTGGACAAGATTCCATCAACCCATATCTTTACTTAGATCCACTTGTTTGAGAAATGGGCTATTATTGCACTCAGTGTGTTTATCGGAAGCCTACATTTACTCAGCGTGGACCACAGCATGTTGCTGTAAATGCTGTTCCTGAAATCATTGAAGTATGCAGGGAGGGATCTTGTATTGCTTGTTTAGTTAAAGAAGGGCAAGAGCCACAATATTGTTGTTGGTGCTGCTATTTTCCCCGAATATGGTTTGAAACCAGTTATCAAATTACAGTTCTCTGCCCACTCTATCACATCTTCTAGGGTTAAGGAGGTAAACTATTTGACTTCAGCATCCAGGAGGATATTAGCCTATAATCTGATCGATTGCCCTTTTCTCCTATATTTGTATATTTATTGATGTGGGATCCTTGCCAGGAGGTGATATTGATAACAGAAGCACAAATTTCAAACACATTAATTAGTTGGTTTACCCAGAAAGTGGGGGTTGTTTTCAAAATGATTGCTAGCATCCTGTGTGATGCTGGTGCACCATCATTCTGACTTTTTGAGATTAGAATTAGTAGAATCTCCTTACTTGCCAAGCTTTGGGATTTTATTTCCAGTTTGACCAATGGTTTTGTTGTATGCATTGGACCTTGTTGGTCTACCTTTCAGTTACTGTCTTCACCTGAGGGTGGATTCCATGGTTGTGATTTTGGAGAAGGGCGGACTCTGCGATGATGGCCATCTTTTTAATCTTCTTTTTTTTTTTTAAATAGAAGTCGGTTGTATATTTCTTCCACATCACAACATTTCAATATTTGTTAATGGGGGAGGGGTAACTTTACTATAAACTCTGGTTTAGGTTCAGTCATAGGTTTGTATACAAAATTTTACTTGTGAATGTCTTTGGGTAAAAGTGTTATGAGTTCTGAAAAGGCCATGCAAAACACTGATAATAAAAATTAATAAAGTGATGAGTACCATACTTATTCTTGTCCTTTTTAATGAATTTGGTAGAGCCAATTTCCTCTTAAATAATTTTTTTTTGCAATTAGATTCCTTTGCAGATTGTTTTTGTTGAAACTCAATGTTTTTTATTTATACTTCCACTGCAAAAAAAACTCATGCATACGTTCTCCTTCCACTTTCAACACTTACTAACATCTAGTCTCTTCTCTGCTAGTACAGGCATCTCTTGAGATTCAGTGTGTCAATGACGAGTTGGCTCAGTGAGAACTGGGAGGCACTCTAAATATGTCTGGCACACTGATGTCAAGTATATGTTTGGAGCTTTCTGATTTCCTATGGCAAAGAAAATATTGTTTTTTCTCTAATATGAAGTAGGAAAAAGTTACAGTTTTTTTGCATGTCAGAAGGAAGAGGAAACTCAACAGCCGTAGAGTGTCAGCTAGTTTCCCCAAGGTGTAGGTTTGTTTTAGGGACAATGTGCCATCTCTGCTCAGTAAGAATGTTTGCCTTTTGCTTTTGAAATACTAATTAGAAGCTAAGGTATAAAATATTGAAAGATCTCGGAGCGTGAATCTCAGGCAGCTGTTTTTAAACAATACAAACAGGAACAGCATATACTTGAAGTGCACTATTCACAAGTTACCAGCGGGCAGGTTTAATATGAAATGTGCAGGGTTGTTTTCATACCGGGACTTTGGTCGTACAAAAGGGGTTTTGGGAAAGCGATAGTAATTAACTGCACAAGTTATGTCTCCCATCACATTTACCCACAAATGTATAGATGGTGAGTGAGCAAAATTGTGAGGGCTGGGACTAACTTTTCTTTATCAGACTTTGACCCTGAAAAACAGAGAGAAAGGCCGAAAATGGAGAAATAATGAGGAAAAGGAATTGTAAACCACTGAAAAAGAGAGAAAGCAGGGATGAAAAAAAAACTGGGAGCACCAGACTTGTGGTATAGAGTAGAATAAGGAGGAGTCATAGGGTGGAATAAATATTAGGCAGCCTTAAATTACGAATTAAGCACTGGACCCGTCCTAATTTGTGTTATCAATGCATAGCTGCTCGAGTTGCGTATCTTATGCTGAGTTAAAATTCAGTCTATTATGTGTAATTCACCCAGGATGCAGAAAGGTCCAACGCTTCTTGTAAAAGTCTTACATTTAAAACTGTATTGTAAAGGATCTCTTTAAACCTTCATATACTAAAAGGCAAGAAGTTAAATTTCATGCATGTCCACCCACAGGACTTGATATAAACAATCCAAGACCAGTTAAGACCATAGATGAAAAGGTCAAGTCAATAAATACAGCCTCAACAACGTGTTTAAAATCATGAATTATGGAAAGTCAGAAGATCATTAAAGTTTCATAGATGCGAAGTGACTAATACCTTAGAAATGTCCTATAATAAATGAACACCGTTTTCACCCTTCCTCAGCTTCATGAAAACGACTAATGTCAAATTACACATCAGGACCGATTTTACAGTTTGGGAATAAAATGTATGCTTGCACCACAGAGCATCCTTAACTGGCTGCACCAGGTGCAGACCAAGACAGTGCACACTACTACTTTAAATGCAGTGCTCCCAGTTCAATTGTGAACTCGGGTCTGTATTGCAAATAGCACATTAGTGAAAGATTGACTGGTTATTTGAAGGCACCGGCCCGCCTTTCAGTGCGGGTGGTGACCCAGCCTTGCTTCGTAGGAGATTTACGAATCCCCCTGCAGTGGGCGACTGCATGCTTCTGTAGCTGGATACCTAAATATCCCTAGAACTGACTTGCCCAATCTGATGGGTAAATTTTGAGCATGCACTGATGGTACACCACATCTATGTGATACACAATCAACTCTCTACCTGACAGCGTGTTTGACTTTGCACTTATGACTTTAATACGGCACACATGAAAGTGCAAAGGGTTCACTCATTTGTATGGGGGTGCACACCCATTCAAAAGAGGGAGTGTCTACTTGTGATCATGGTTACCACATTTAGCACCAATGTAATCAATATTACAGAAGGAGTTGGGCAAGTGTCTGTAACCGCTTCTGAAATACCAAAGTACCATGAGGTGCAAAACATGGGTGCCCATGCAGTTTACATCCCTGGGTCACTTTATATGATGTGCCTTATGTCCACAACCCTGGTGTACATCGCAACACACCCTTATTAAATGAATCAGGGGTTGACAAGATCATGCACCTAGGGCTCTGTTGTGATGCCACTCAGTGTGAACCACATGCCACAGATGGAGTCCGTGTGTTTGTTTATCAAGAAATTGCCCTGTCTACAGCACATAGTTTAACTTGGAAAATCTCTGAGTTAGTGTATAACCTGCAGACAGCACTGCTTAGAGGCACAAAGCATGATTTCCCACCCTATAGGTCTGAATATATGCTATACATAGAAGAATTGTAAGAAAAACAAACATACACGATTCATGTCTGCACCCTACAATATACACCATCATGATACAGCACTGATTCAATGTAAAACCTGCTGTCTGCAATGCATGGGTTAGCTCTTCAAGTTAGCACATACACTGCTGACACTATAACTGTACATTTCTAAAGTGATGATTAAAACTGCCACTGCATTTTTTCACTGTAGGTGGACCCAGGCTGCTTTTGGAGTGGGTCATGAAATCCTTGGAGGGTGGAGTCAATGACTGCACATATTGTTGATTGTTCCAACGGTCCCATGTGGACCCTCTTCTGCTCGCTCTAGAGGGTTTCCTCGGTGTGAACTAACTGTCCTCCAGTTCTGAGGTAGCAGAAAGTTATTTTACCTTCGTAGAGCCCGTTTGCCCATGAGTTCCTGTCTGTAATATGGTGGAAGTGTTTTGACAGGGGATGCCTTCCTATACAAAACAATCCCTCTAGGCATTTTTCTCTTTCTATGTGTAGTGAGGAATGCATTTCACATTGAAAGAGGAAGTAATGAGGAGATTTTTTTTTTCTCTTGTTACATCATCATCTGGGGGGGTGGGTAGTGATTTTACACAATCCCTGGTTTGCAACCTTTGTAAACCTGTGATTGTGTCAAATCCTTGGGTGGGTGGATGGGAACGGCCCCCCTCCACTAAAGGAACACCTCCCAGAATGAAATATAACACAATGCAGCACAAACCGTTGCATTGTGTTAGATTTCTTTACAAAGTCATGTAAGGCAGTGCAAAGCATTGTAAGGCTTTCTAAATATCTCTAACATTCTGCTTCATGGCTGTGCCACACAAGGGGCTTAATCATGAGGCAAAATGTTAGTAAATATAGCCCCAGGTGTAAGCAGTGGACCTTAACCTCTTAAATGCGGGCGTCGGCCACTGGCCGACGCCCACACACCCTCCCTGGTGCGGGTCACGACCAGTGGCCGACACCAGGAAGGGCATTAATAAATCCTCGGGTGCGTCGCACCCGAGGATTTATTTTTTATTTTTTTCCCCCCCCCGGGAGACACAAAAGCTACCGTGTCTCCCCCCGCCCCCCACCCGCCCCTTTGTGACGTCAGCGCGCCGCGAGGCGCGCTGACGTTGCAAAGGTGTTTTCCCCATGAAAGCAGGAAGCAGCCTTGCGGCCGCTTCCTGCTTTCATGGGGAAAACGGCCTTTTTCACGTTCGGGAAGGCCTCGTAAGAAAGGGGAGAGTCTCCCCTTTCTTACGAGGCCTTCCTGAAAGTGTTTCCTGGCCCCCGATCGCAGCACAGCTGCGATCGGGGGCCAGGAAACACTTTCAGGAAGGCCTCGTAAGAAAGGGGAGACACTCCCCTTTCTTACGAGGCCTTCCTGAAAGTGTTTCCTGGCCCCCGGTCGCAGCTGTGCTGCGATCGGGGGCCAGGAAACACTTTCAGGTTTCCTGGCTCCCCCGATCGCAGCACAGCTGCGATCAGGGGGGGTCAGGAAACATTTTGAAAAGGCCTCGTAAGAAAGGGGAGACTCTCCCCTTTCTTACGAGGCCTTCTGAAACTGTTTCTGGCCCCCGATCGCAGCTGTGCTGCGATCGGGGGCCAGAAACAGTTTCAGAAGGCCTCGTAAGAAAGGGGAGAGTCTCCCCTTTCTTATGAGGCCTTCTGAAACGGTTTCCTGGCCCCCGATCGCAGCACAGCTGCGATCGGGGGCCAGGAAACCCCACTAGACACCAGGGATTTCACTTTTGGGGGGCAGCCCCCCCCCGGAAAACGGGCCACCCCCCCCGGATAATTTTCCTAAAAAAATAAAAAGGTAGGTGCCCCCTGGGGAGGGGGGGGGGCGCGATCGCGCCCCCCCCCCAAGGGGATTTTTAAAAAAAAAAAAAAAAAAAATAAAATAAAAAAAAAAATGAATTGACAGGGGGTCGCCCGTGGGCAGGGTGACCCCCTGTGGGGGCAATTTTTTTTTTAGATGTTGTAGGGTTTCCCTGGGGGCCATTTTGGCCCCCAAGGAAACCATCCAACAACTAAAAAAAAATATATGTATATATCTATATATATATATATGTAGATAGATATATCTAGGTACATGGATATATCTATAGATATATCTATGTAGATATATATTTATATATATATATATAGGTAGATCTGTATCAAAGAGATTTATAAAGCGCGCTACTCACCTGTGAGGGTCTCAAGGCGCTGGGGGGGGATACGGGGGGGAGGGAAAGGGGCTAGGAGGTTCACTGTTCAAAAAGCCAGGTTTTGAGGCCCTTCCTGAAAAGAAGTAGGTTTTGGGTCTTGCGAATGTGGGTTGTGAGTGCGTTCCATGTTTTGGGTGCAATGTAGGAGAAGGATCTGCCCCCGGTGGTGGTGTGTTTGATGCGGGGGTCAGAGGCGAGAGAGAGGTCAGCTGAACGGACGTTTCGTGTGGGGGTGTGGAAGGTGACTCTCGTTGAGGTAGGCAGGGCCTGTGTTGTGGAGTGATTTGTGTGTGAGGATGAGGATCTTGAAGGTGATCCTTTTGTCAATGGGGAGCCAGTGGAGGGATTTGAGGTGTGGAGAGATGTGTTCGTGTCGGTGGAGGTCGAGGATGAGTCGTGCTGCTGAGTTCTGGATGCGTGTAGTTTGCACTTGAGTTTTAGAGTGGTGCCGGCGTAGAGGGCGTTTCTGTAATCAAGCCTGCTGCTGATGAGTGCGTGAGTGACAGTTTTTCTGGTCTCTGTGGGGATCCATTTTAATGTTTTTCAGTATACGGAGTTTGTTGAAGCATGAGGAGGTAAGAGCGTTGATTTGTTGGGTCATAGAGAGGGAGGAGTCTAGGATGATGCTGAGGTTGCGTGCGTAGTTGGCGGGGGTGGGTGCAGGGCCTAGCGTGGTGGGCCACCATGGGGGGTCCCAGGTTTTTTTGGTGAGGGCCAAAGAGGATTATTTCGGTTTTGCTTGAGTTGAGTTTCAGGTGGTTGGCTGTCATATATACATCACTTTTGTCAATATGTGTGTGGTTTCCCTGGGGGGAAAAGGGTCCGACTTGTCTAGTGGCAGTTTTAGTGCCATAAAGAAGCGCAGAAGGTTTATATGCCTACTGCAAAGAGCACATCTGTATTTTATGTAAATAGCTGAGTACATTAGTAAAGTCTATGGAGAGATGAAGGGCACTTTTGCTGGGTGGTAATGAGGGAATCCGAGGAGGAGGGAGTGGGAGCACCAATAATGATTGTTGGACTGGGCGCAGGAGGTGCTAAAGACTGTGACGAATGGTATGTGACAAGGTGTTTTTTGAGTGTCTTGAAAGTACGTGCTGATTGAGGGAAGAAGCGCAGGTAAGGTGGCCTCTACTGTTGCACGTATCTCACACACACCATCGATTTTGTGACTGTCTACGTAGGCTAGTGTTTTAGAGCAACAGTTTAGCCAATAGCAGAGATGGCATCTTGATGGATGACTGCTGCCTGCACTCGGGTTATAGAGGACCGCTCTGACATAGGATCAGAGACTGAGACATCAGATACTGAGACAGCATCTGAGGGATAGGACAATGGCGCAGACTCTGGGAGTGATTTTTCAGTCAGAGGAGTCCCATTCGAAAACTCCTCTTCCAGTACATTATAGGGAGGTGATGAGGACAGTCCTGCTGTCCCTTCGCAAGCTGTTCGTGCAACTGGGTAATAGTGGGTTAGGCCAACCCAGAGAGCAGGTGAATGCGGCAGCAAGCAGAGAGAGAGTGCTCTCTTGGGAGCTCACCAATTTAGTTCAGCCCCAAATTCCACCACCCAAATCATATTGTGGAGACATCAAAATTGTCTATGGCAAAACAAACTGGTTTTGTAAGGCAGGCACCTGTGTTTTTGGTCCTGGATTCGGCGGCCATATAGAGAAACACACTAAACCCAAACATTTCTGGAAACTAGACATTCGGGGGAGTCCACAGAGGTGTGACTTGTGTGGATTCCCCAAAGTTTTCTTACCCAGAATACCCTGCAAAGCTGAAATGTTGAGAAAAAACTCTATTTTTCTCGCATTTCTGTCACACAAACTACAGGAATATGCTGGGATCCACAACATTCCTACCACCCAGTGACTCCTCACCTGTCCTGATAAAAACACTACCCCACTTGAGTGCCTACACCTAGTGCCTGTGTCAGGAATGGATCACCCCAGGGTCAACAGCTGCCTCACGTAAGGACCAACATTGACCGTTGTGTGATCTATTCCTGTCGCAGGCACCAGGCCTAACCACACAAGTGAGGCATCATATTTATCGGGAGACTTGGGGGAACGCTGGGTGGAAGGAAATTTGTGGCTCCCCTCAGATTCCAGAACTTTCTGTCACCGAAATGTGTGGAAAACGTGGTATTTTAGCCACATTTTGAGGTTTGCAAAGGATTCTGGGTAACAGAACCTGGTCCGAGCCCCACAAGTCACTTCATCTTGGATTCCCCTGGGTTTCTAGTTTACAAAAATGTGCTGGTTTGCTAGGTTTCCCCAGGTGCCGGCTGAGCTAGAGGCCAAAATCCACAGGTAGGCACTGTTTTCTATGAAAAAATGTGATGTGTCCACGTTCTGTTTTGGGGCATTTTCTGTCGCGGGCGCTAGGCCTACCCACACAAGTGAGGTATCATTTTTATCGGGAGACTTAGGGGAACGCCGGGTGGAAGGAAATTTGTGGCTCCTCTCAGATTCCAGAACTTTCTGTCACCGAAATGTGAGGAAAACTTGTTTTTTTAGCCACTTTTTGAGGTTTGCAAAGGATTGTGGGTAACAGAACCTGGTCCGAGCCCCGCGAGTCACCCCTCCTTGTATTGCCCTAGGTCTCTAGTTTTCAGAAATGCACAGGTTTGGTAGGTTTCCCTAGGTGCCGGCTGAGCTAGAGGCCAAAATCTACAGGTAGGCACTTCTCAAAAAACACCTCTGTTTTCTTCCAAAAATTTTGATGTGTCCACGTTGCGCTTTGGGGCGTTTCCTGTCGCGGGCGCTAGGCCTACCCACACAAGTGAGGTATCATTTTTATCGGGAGACTTGGGGGAACGCCGGGTGGAAGGAAATTTGTGGCTCCTCTCAGATTCCAGAACTTTCTGTCACCGAAATCTGAGGAAAACTTGTTTTTTTAGCCACTTTTTGAGGTTTGCAAAGGATTCTGGGTAACAGAACCTGGTCCGAGCCCCGCGAGTCACCCCTCCTTGGATTGCCCTAGGTCTCTAGTTTTCAAAAATGCACAGGTTTGGTAGGTTTCCCTAGGTGCCGGCTGAGCTACAGGCCAAAATCTACAGGTAGGCACTTCTCAAAAAACACCTCTGTTTTCTTCCCAAAATTTTGATGTGTCCACGTTGCGCTTTGGGGCGTTTCCTGTCGCGGGCGCTAGGCCAACCCACACAAGTGAGGTATCATTTTTATCGGGAGACTTGGGGGAACGCCGGGTGGAAGGAAATTTGTGGCTCCTCTCAGATTCCAGAACTTTCTGTCACCGAAATCTGAGGAAAACTTGTTTTTTTAGCCACTTTTTGAGGTTTGCAAAGGATTCTGGGTAACAGAACCTGGTCCGAGCCCCGCAAGTCACCCCTCCTTGGATTGCCCTAGGTCTCTAGTTTTCAGAAATGCACAGGTTTGGTAGGTTTCCCTAGGTGCCGGCTGAGCTAGAGGCCAAAATCTACAGGTAGGCACTTCTCAAAAAACACCTCTGTTTTCTTCCAAAAATGTTGATGTGTCCACGTTGCGCTTTGGGGCGTTTCCTGTCGCGGGCGCTAGGCCTACCCACACAAGTGAGGTATCATTTTTATCGGGAGACTTGGGGGAACGCCGGGTGGAAGGAAATTTGTGGCTCCTCTCAGATTCCAGAACTTTCTGTCACCGAAATCTGAGGAAAACTTGTTTTTTTAGCCACTTTTTGAGGTTTGCAAAGGATTCTGGGTAACAGAACCTGGTCCGCGCCCCGCGAGTCACCCCTCCTTGGATTGCCCTAGGTCTCTAGTTTTCAGAAATGCACAGGTTTGGTAGGTTTCCCTAGGTGCCGGCTGAGCTAGAGGCCAATATCTACAGGTAGGCACTTCTCAAAAAACACCTCTGTTTTCTTCCAAAAATTTTGATGTGTCCACGTTGCGCTTTGGGGCGTTTCCTGTCGCGGGCGCTAGGCCTACCCACACAAGTGAGGTATCATTTTTATCGGGAGACTTGGGGGAACGCCGAGTGGAAGGAAATTTGTGGCTCCTCTCAGATTCCAGAACTTTCTGTCACCGAAATCTGAGGAAAACTTGTTTTTTTAGCCACTTTTTGAGGTTTGCAAAGGATTCTGGGTAACAGAACCTGGTCCGAGCCCCGCGAGTCACCCCTCCTTGGATTGCCCTAGGTCTCTAGTTTTCAGAAATGCACAGGTTTGGTAGGTTTCCCTAGGTGCCGGCTGAGCTACAGGCCAAAATCTACAGGTAGGCACTTCTCAAAAAACACCTCTGTTTTCTTCCCAAAATTTTGATGTGTCCACGTTGCGCTTTGGGGTGTTTCCTGTCGCGGGCGCTAGGCCTACCCACACAAGTGAGGTATCATTTTTATCGGGAGACTTGGGGGAACGCCGGGTGGAAGGAAATTTGTGGCTCCTCTCAGATTCCAGAACTTTCTGTCACCGAAATGTGAGGAAAACTTGTTTTTTTAGCCACTTTTTGAGGTTTGCAAAGGATTCTGGGTAACAGTACCTGGTCCGAGCCCCGCAAGTCACCCCTCCTTGGATTCCCCTAGGTCTCTAGTTTTCAGAAATGCAGAGGTTTGGTAGGTTTCCCTATGTGCCGGCTGAGCTAGAGGCCAAAATCTACAGGTAGGCACTTTGGAAAAAACAGCTGTGTTTTCTATAAAAAAAATAGGATGTGTCCATGTTGTGTTTTGGGGCATTTCCTGTCGCGGGCACTAGGCCTACCCACACAAGTGAGGTATCATTTTTATCGGGAGACTTGGGGGAACACAGAATAGCAAAACAAGTGTTATTGCCCCTTATCTTTCTCTACATTTTTTCCTTCCAAATATAAGAGAGTGTGTAAAAAAGACGTCTATTTGAGAAATGCCCTGCAATTCACATGCTAGTATGGGCACCTCGGAATTCAGCGATGTGCAAATAACCACTGCTCCTCAAAACCTTATCTTGATCCCATTTTGGAAATGCAAAGGTTTTCTTGATACCTCTTTTTCACTCTTCATATTTCAGCAAATGAATTGCTGTATACCCAGTATAGAATGAAAACCAACTGCAGGGTGCAGCTTATTTATTGGCTCTGGGTACCTAGGGTTCTTGATGAACCTACAAGCCCTTTATATCCCCGCAACCAGAAGAGTCCAGCAGACAAAACGGTATATTGCTTTCAGAAATCTGACATCGCAGGAAAAAGTTACAGAGTAAAACATAAAGAAAAATGGCTGTTGTTTTCAGCTCAATTTCAATATTTTTTTATTTCAGCTTTTATTTTCTGTAGGAAAACCTTGTAGGATCTACACAAATGACCCCTTGCTGAATTCAGAATTTTGTCTAGTTTTCAGAAATGTTTAGCATTCCGGGATCCAGCATTGGTTCCACACCCATTCCTGTCACTAACTGGAAGGAGGCTGAAAGCACCAAATATAGTAGAAATGGGGTATGTCCCAGTAAAATGCCAAATTTGTGTTGAAAAATTCGGTTTTCTGATTCAAGTCTGCCCGTTCCTGAAAGGTGGGAAGATAGTGATTTCAGCACCAGAAACCCTTGGTTGATGGCATTTTCAGGGAAAAAACCACAAGCCTTCTTCGGCAGCCCTTTTTTCCCATTTTTTTGGAAAAAACAAAATTTTCACTGTATTTTGGCTATTTTCTTGGTCTCCTCCAGGGGAAACCACCAACTCTGGGTACCATTAGAATCCCTAGGATGTTGGAAAAAAAGGACGCAAATTTGGCGTGGTTAGCTTATGTGGACAAAAAGTTATGAAGCCCTAAGCGCGAACTACCCCAAATAGCCAAAAAAGGGCTCAGCACTGGGGGGGGAAAGGCCCAGCAGCTAAGGGGTTAACGCACTGTGCCTCCTTTTTAGACCCCACCACACCCACTTCAGAATGTTCATGTTACACACAGTTATTCTATTTTCTGTTATGTTATGCTATGCTATGTCATGTTATTATGTTATGTTAAAAAACTTTTCTCAATTACTTATAGGGTCTCTAGGCTTGGTGACTTCGAGAGAGTCAATAAAAAAAATGATTTAAGAAGCAGAGTTTTTAGCCCTTATAGAAAAGGAAGTAAATGCTTCCCCCTTCAAAAGTTGAAGTTGTTTTCCATAAAGAAGGTGCAAGCAGTGAGAGGAAGCGTCTTTCAGTTCTAGCTTGACTGAACCAGTGATTGGCCAGTTTATTTGCAGAAGCAGAGCACAGACCTTTGCGGAGTCACTTCGGAATAAGATGCGTCTTCAAAAACGTAGTGTACAGCTTATAAACGGCCCTTTGAACCACACACAGAATTTTGAAGGAAACTAGAAATGCAGAGACAATTATACACCTTTTTTTTGATGCTCGTATTAGTTTGATTACTCCCCTCATGGCGGTAGACAGACAGTAAAATACCATCACAACTTTTTAGTATGTCTAACATAACTCCTGATTAATTAAGCTCAGTGATTTAAATGGGCTGGTGCTGTCTGGTACTGAGTGTCAGTTGCACTTCTTTCATTAGAAAGGGAAAGTACCTGCATTGCATTTAAAAGGAGAGTGCCGGCAATTCTCAGGAGCAAACAGGCACTCTAAATTGTGAGTATGTGCACCTCTATATTTCCTTTTAAAGCACTAAATAGGCTTGTGCTTTAGTTAGACTGCTATTAATATGTGTTTCTGTTTTTTATGCTTAGGCACATGTAGGGTCAAATACTTGGAGAGGGTACATGACAATCATTCACAACTTCTGTAAATAATCGGCCAGCACACCCATTTTCCTTTTCCTGGGAACACAAACCCAAAATTAATGTGTTTTACAGTCTGTGTGTTAGGATAAAATTATTTCACAAAATAAGGTAGTGGGCCCTGTGTTGTTGCTATTTGTTGAGAATGAGAGATATATGTCAAATGCTTCATAATCTTCAGAGGTACCAAGGGCCATATTTATACTCTGTTTGCGCCAGATTTGCGTAGTTTTTTTTAACGCAAATTCGATGCAAAACGAACTCCATATTTATACTTTGGCGTTAGACGCATCTAGCGCCAAAGTTCATGGAGTTTGCGTCATTTTTTAGCGTGGACACCTTCCTTGCGTTAATGATATGCAAGGTAGGCGTTCCCGTCTAAAAAATGACTCTGAGGCATGTGCGCCGTATTTATACTCCCGGGCAAAAATGACGCCCGGGAGTGGGCGGGTCAAAAAAAATGACGTCCAGCCGCTTTTGCGTCGTTTTTTAGCGCCTGGTCAGGGCAGGCGTTAAGGGACCTGTGGGCTCGGAAGGAGCCCAGAGGTGCCCTCCCATGCCCCCAGGGACACCCCCTGCCACCCTTGCCCACCCCAGGAGGACGCCCAAGGATGGAGGGACCCACCCCTGGGACATTAAGGTAAGTGCTGGTAAGTATATATATATTTTTTTTTTGTGGCATAGGGGGGGCTGATTTGTGCCCCCCTACATGCCACTATGCCCAATGACCATGCCCAGGGGACATAAGTCCCCTGGGCATGGCCATTGGGCAAGGGGGCATGACTCCTGTCTTTGCTAAGACAGGAGTCATGTCAATGGGGGTTGGGAGTAAAAAAAAATGGCGCAAATCGGGTTGAGGCGAAAATTTTGCCTCAGCCTGACTTGCCCCATTTTTTGACGCCCAAGCTCCATTTTCCCCTACGCCGGCGCTGCCTGGTGTAAGTCATTTTTTTTTACGCACACCAGGCAGCTCCGCCGGCTAACGCCGGCTAACGTCATTGAATAAATACGGCGCCCGCATGGCGCTTCAGAATGGCGTTAGCCGGCGTTAAATTTTTTGACGCACAACTGCGTTGGCGCAGTTGTGCGTCGAAAAGTATAAATATGGCCCCAAAGGTTTGAACATTCACATTTCTATTCCAATATATTTTCAAGGTAGTTAATCAATCAATCAGCATATTTATAAAGCGCACTACATACCTGTTAGGGTTTGAAGGCGCTGATGGGCGGGGGGGGGGTGCTGCTATTGGTCGAAGAACCAGGTCTTGAGGAGTCTTCTGAAGGTGAATAGGTCCTGGGTCTGTCGTAGGTTGGTAGGGATAGGGAGAGTGTTCCATGTCTTGGCGGGGAGGTGAGAGAAGGATCTGCCGCCGGATGTCTTTCGATGGATGCGGGGGACGACGGCAAGGGCGAGGTCCGCGGAGCGGAGCTGTCGGGTGGGGGTGTAGAAGATGAGTCTGTTGTTAAGGTAGGCAGGTCCGGTGTTGTGGAGTGCTTTGTGTGCGTGGGTAAGGAGCTTGAATGTGATCCTCTTGTCAGTGGGGAGCCAGTGAAGGTCTCTCAAGTGGGGTGTGATGTGGCTGCGGCAGGGTACATTGAGGATCAGTCGGGCAGAGGCATTTTGGATGCGTTGGAGGTGTCGCAGGTGTTTGGCCGGGATGCCTGTGTAGAGTGCGTTGCCGTAGTATAGCCTGCTGCTGACGAGGGCCTGTGTCACTGTTTTTCTTGTTTCTGTTGGGATCCACTTGTAAATCCTGCAGAGCATGCGGAGGGTGTTGTAGCAGGAGGAGGAGACTGCGTTGACCTGTTTTGACATGGAGAGGAAGGAGTCGAGGATGAAGCCCAGATTGCGTGCGTGGTCGGTCGGTGTTGGTGGGGTTCCTACAGATGTTAGCCACCAAGAGTCGGCCCAGGCAGAGGGGTTGGATCCGAGGATGAGGACCTCCGTTTTGTCTGAGTTCAGTTTCAGACGGCTGTTTCTCATCCATTCAGCGACAGCCTTCATTCCCTCGTGGAGGTTGGTTTTGGCGGTGCGCGGGTCCTTGGTGAGGGAGAGGATGAGCTGGGTGTCATCAGCGTAGGAGATGATGTTGAGGTCGTGTTGGCGGGCTACTTGTGCGAGGGGGGCCATGTAGATGTTGAATAATGTTGGGCTGAGGGATGAGCCCTGGGGTACGCCGCAGATGATGTTGGTGGCTTTGGAACGGAAGGGAGGGAGGTGGACTCTCTGGGTTCTGCCGAAGAGGAAGGATGTGGTCAATTCGAGCGCTTTCTCTTGTATTCCGGCTTCGAGGAGGTGTGTTCTTAGAGTGCGATGGAATACCGCGTCGAAGGCGGCTGATAGGTCCAGGAGGATGGGGGCTGATGTTTCGCCGTTGTCCATTTGGCGTCTGATGTTGTCTGTGGTGCGAGGAGAGCGGTCTCGGTGCTGTGGTTTTGTCTGAATCATACCTAAAGGGGGGTATCCTATAACCCTCGCCTGCTTAGGATACTGGCCTAAACATACTCACAACAATTAGCAGGCAAGGGACAAATTAGATCATTATTTTAAACAACCAATATTAACTCTTGGTTTAAGGGGTAAATTATTTTCCCTTATTTATTACATTTATTTGCAAAATACAGTATCAAGCTCATTAGAGCAACACCTATCACTTATTCTATCATTATATAACACAGATATATACAATTCTATATACATTTTACATTTATAACAGACATTTATCACAATAAAACACAAAAATGGTCACAAAAATTTAAAAAATACCTAAAAGAAAGCATGTGCCCATCTACAATACTTTATATAATAGTCACTATAACACAGTTAACAATGTGATCTCATACCATATGGTGACCAAGGGTCTTACACCCAGCTGTAAAATACCTAAATGTTTTTTTTAGAAAGGTATTATGTAGTGTTAAACCAATTTTGTTTATCAATTCATTATCACTCCAAAAGCCCTTGATCCCACTAGAAAGATGTCGACGCGTTTCGGCCTCGTCACTCAGGGCCTCGTCAGGACTGTCAGGGGGCACTGGCACCACTTTCTTTCCATTATGTTGAGTGTCCAAACATATGAATTATTATACTCGTTCTTGATTAATTCTATTTATGCAAGCAGCTCAGTCTAAGAATAGGCATCCGTATGCTGAGACGTTATCTTTTATACTGTGTCTCCACTCCGTGTAGGTACGCGGACCTCGCGTTGCCGGCAAACCTTCTAAAGCTAATTTAACTTTTTTTTTAGTCACGTGAGTGTGGTTTTGTCTGAAGCCAGACTGGGAGGGGTCCAGGATGTCGTTGTCTTCGAGGTGGGGAGTCAGTTGTGTGTTGACGATTTTCTCGATGACCTTTGCCGGGAACGGGAGTAAGGAGTTGGGTCGGAAGTTCTTGAGGTCCTGGGGCTCTGCTTTGGACTTCTTAAGGAGGGCGTTAATTTCGGCGTGTTTCCAGCTTTCCGGGAATGTTGCTGTTTCGAAGGAGATGTTGATGACCTTCCGTAGTTGGGGAGTGATGGCTGCGTCGGCTTTGTTGTACACGTGGTGAGGGCATGGGTCTGACGGTGATCCGGAGTGGATGGAGTTCATGAACTTGCGTGTCTCGGTGTTGCTGACGTTGGCCCAGGAGGTCAGGCGGTTGGTACGGGTGGTGTTTGCAGGGGTGGTGCCTGGCGTGGTGGGGGCGGCTGTGGTGTTAAAGCTGTCGTGGATGTCAGTGATCTTTTGGTGGAAGAAGGTGGCCAGTGAGTCGCAGAGCTCTTGAGAGGGTGGAATGTCGTTGACGTTGGCGCTGGGGTTGGAGAGTTCTTTCATGATGCTGAAGAGCTCTTTGCTGTCATGTGCGTTGTTATCTAGGCGGTCTTTGAAGGAGGATCTCTTGGCTAGTCTGATTAGTTGGTGGTGTCTGCGGGTGGCGTCCTTGTGGGCCGCGAGGCTGTCACGTGTGTGTTCGGTGACAACCATTAACAACCATAGACAACTACCCTCTTACTTCACTTTTCTTAATTTTATGTATTTACCCATCAAATCACATTAATTAGAGGTCATAGCGATTGGAAAATAAATATTTGTGTGCAGGCTAGTGCCAACGCCGGCACTCTTGAATCATGGTGCAAGGGTGCCTGCATTGCAAGCACAATTGTTTTTGGTGTAGGAAGGGACACCTTCCTGCTCAAAATAATCCTTGGAGCCATTTTCCTTTTTCAAGGTGTGCTGCAGGATGTAGCACCCATAGAAAGGGGAAGCAACAAGGGAAAATAAAGATATTTCTCCTTTCCACATCATCAGGAAGGAGTAGGATTTTGATTTATTCCCAGGTCTTGGTAAATCTGAGATTATGCCAAAATACGTGGGTGGATACATTGGAACACCCATTCTCCACCCATTTAATGCCTTCCTGGTGCAGAGTAATGCAAGGAAGTGCAAGTCTCCAGATACGCCAAGTAACTCAGTGCCATGCAAGGTGGACTTGTGTGGCTTTGTAAATTTGACTTAAGGATTGTGTTACCCTTGTATCACCATGAGTGATGCTAGGGCAATGCAATCCTATGATAAATCTGGACCTCAATTTAGAATCTATCAGGAAAATTAAACAGGATTTTAATTTTCTGCACTGCATGGAATCAGGATATATCAAAAGTGGGGAACGTGAGGTATACTAAAGATTGCAAATGGTAAATATTGCCAAAGGAGTACACCTCATGCAATATATCCTTATGTGATATTTGCTGGTTTCAATATTGAAACTACATACCAAAAATGGTGCTTAAAGCCAAACAGAGCACCAGCTATGCAGAGCAATGCTGAGTTAAGGGGAACAAATCAAGCACACTGTGCAGCAAATAAAGTGTCCCTGATCCAGAACTATATTTTCAGTCACAGTAGGTGGTGTCCATGACCAGGTGTTAGAACACCATAAGAAGAAGACCCAACAAAAAACATACTAAACCATGGTAGAAAATCATGGACAAGGTAAATGCTATCTTATCTTGCCCATGAGATTGTGAAGAGGCTAAAGGACAATTCAATGAACAGAAGCGGAGGGTGTGCGTCACAGAAGCACATCACAAACAACAGCTGAGGTCACAGGTGATGGATTCCCACCACAGATATATCTAAAATCCTGTCAGAAGACTGCTTTGGGAGCACTTGACCTCTCTGAGAATAAGGACATTAATGCAGGAGTGAAGTGTGGAGCCACTCATGAGCAACCATATAGGTGCTCAGTAGTTGATACAAATTGCTCTATAAGATGTTCTCAGTTCAGTGCTGGAATTTGAAAACAATAATAGGGAGACTGTGGAGTTAGGGTTAAAGGAGGTGATACAAGGAGCAGGGTAACAAGGGGTTGAGTCCGGTAAGGCAGAATAAGAAGATGTGCAATCAGTGACAGCAAGACTAATGTTGAATATCTTTAAGCACATATGTGTTATTATTATAAATGCTGCACCCAAGGAAATTAACAATTAAAAGGGCAATATTAAAGCTGTACTTCCATATTTTATTTGTCTCATATTTACCACATTTTAGAAACCCTATCACTTCCCTTAACAGATGAAGAAACAAAATTAGGCACATTTCTTGAACAAAAGGATCAGACATTTTACAGGATAGCTCAAACATTACTTTTCTGATCACTGTGATCTTTATATTTTTGTCCCTTGCTAGCTATGTAATTAGCACCATGCCATCCCTGGAGTAGCCAGATCACACATATTTTCCTGGTTTGAACATATTTAGGGGAGGGCCGTTGTACTGCACAAGTTGCTTACTCTGTTGATGTGAAGTCTATTCCTTTTTTTTAAGTTTGAGTTTATTGAGAATAACAATTAAAACAACCATACAATAATTAATATGTCAGGTAAATTTAATAATACAAAGTAGTAAGCATAGTATACAAACGTAAGATAATGTTGCTAAAAATATATATAAGCATAGAATAATATAGAAACTACGCTGTAAATAAGAAGTATAGGGGGAGTGAGAGAACTATATGAAGTGTATTTTGTAAATGTACACAAAATAATTACATCAAGGACCTGTAGACATTATGAAAAGAAAGAAAACATAAAACAACATATAAATAGGTTTCTGAATTGTAGCAGCCTCTAATAGTGGAGAAAAAGCAGTAGGGTGAATTAATGGTGGTTTTCCTACTTGAACTGTTTTTGTAAAATCTTTATTAAGAGGAGAAGGTGGGTGGGATAAATATATTGCTAGTGAAAGCCATACAAGATTTCTCTTTATAGTTAAAGATATAAGGGAGACAGAGTTAGTGTCTAGTCTGTGATGAAAGCAAATGGCATTCCACCAGGACTTAAAAGTTACATTCAGAGCTTGTTTCCACTTTTATGTAATTAAGTGAAAAGCAGCAGCCTATAGCAAACCTATCAACTTATGACTCAGGTTTATGTGAGTCCACTGAGATGCTAAACTACCCAAAAAGATATTAGATAGGAAAAAGGGAATATTAGTTTTACAAATCTTATTAATTTGAAATCTGACCATTTTCCAAAAATTGGTGACTAGGTGGGCATTCAAATAACATATGCTTTAAATCAGTGATTGGGCATGGACAAGACAAGCAAGAAGAGTCTGCAGTAGGAGAGAAGGACTTTAGTATCACAGGGTAAATATGAGACAATAATAAATGAAGTAAAGTGTTTGGGTTGTATTTGAAGTTCTCATTGTTTGGGGAAGTTTAAACCCTATCTTGTCCCAGGCAGTAGTATGCCAACATTCTACTAGGTGTTTTCCCCAAGCTAATTCAGTTTTTTAGCTTATCTCTGTTTGAAGTTGTTTGTAGAGATTTATAAATGGTGGATGCTCAAAGGTTAGTGTTTATTATTGAAAAGAATACAGTGGATATGGAGGGAGGGAAAGATGTAGATGAGTGTGGAAATATATTGAATAATAGAGGTACATAAGTGGTCATAAAGAGAATTTTGTTTGGAGGTCAGTAAAGGATACAAGCTGACCATTTTTTAGAAGTTGTGATATCCAGCATAATCCTTTGGCCCTGCAGGTTTTTCAATATATAGAACAATTCTTAATTCACAAAGACTTATTTTGCCAAATAGTTTGCTGTAGATAAGTATCAACTGAAGAGTATGTTGATGGATGAAGGAGTCTCAGGGGGTTGCAGAAATGAGAAATAACGGTAGAGTGCAATTGAGAAATAGGAGTTGTGAAAGCAAGGATTACCTTAAATTCAAAAGAAATGATAAGGATTTTTTCTAATTGCAGCCATTAAGAAGGATGTAAGGGTATATCTGAAGAAAGCCATCTGGCAGCTTTCTTTAAAGAGAAAGCATAATGATTTGTTTAAAAACTGTGAATTTAAGGCCTCCATTTGGTTTATCTTTTCTTAATGAGGCCAAGGCTATATGAGGAGATCTGCCTTCCCAGAGAAATTTTGATAAGATAGAATCTATTTTCCTAAAATAATAGTCAGGGATGAGGACAGGAATCATAGCAATGATATATTGTATCTAGGGAGTGAGCACCATTTTAATAGAGTCAATTCTACCCCTCCAAGAAAGAAAGAGTGGATGTCATTGAGCAATACTATCATTCAATGTTTTGGTAATGTATTCAAAATTCAGTTTTAAAGTTTCTTTGTTTGAGAAAACCATAATCCCAAATACTGTATTTTGGGTGGCTGTCAAGCAAAATCTGATTGGTCAAAAAGTTGTTTATTACATAAGATATTTTAAAGGTCATATTTCACATATATCAGAGTTAAGCCAATGGCCTGATCAATGAAAAAAGGTGAAAATATGTTTAATAAAACCTAGGACCTATGAGATCAGGTAAAATAGGGTCAATGCGTGGTGCTAAAATGTTTGCAAAATTATGTAATCAGTATTAACTAAAGAGTTAGGACTATAATTCTGAGAGATCTTTAATATCCTTTGGAACAAACAAATAATGGCATCTTGGAAAGAACCTTGAGAGGTACAGTTAGCAACAAATTATATTGTGAGAAAACAGGGCTGATTGCAGAGGCCCCCTAACTTTTTGCCCCCATTTTTCACTTTTTGCTTGTATTTTCCTGACTCTGATGGTATCCTTGGTACTGCTAACCAGTCCCAGGGCCTGTGTTCTGTATAAAATGAGTATGCAAATTATGCTAATTATAATTAGCTACGTCCCTAGTATATGGTAGGGCATGTAGGATTAGGGACCCCTGCATAGGTGGAGCACCCATAGGGTGCACTGCTGAGGTGCCCAGTGTCATTTTAAAGGCAGGCCTGCCTTGCTGGCTGCTTTTAAATTAAAGTTATATGCACATTCAACTTTGGAATTAAAAGTACTTCCAAAGTCTTAAACTACCTTATTTTTACATATGTCACCCTTTAGGAGTGCCCTATGTGCCCCTAGGGCTGGATGCCATGTAACTATAAGAAGAGACCTTAGGAAATAGTTTTATAAGCCCTGGTGAGGTAAAACAGCCAAATTCGTTTTTCCCTCATTGAAGTGAATGGCCTCCATTAGCTAGAATGGGGAGACTTTATTTTAATTTATAAAGTCTCCTTAAGTGTCAGATTCCTCAAGTTTGGTATCAAATTAATTGTTATAATAAATCCCACTACAATTGCTGGATTTAATGTAACTTGTTGAGGTAAAAAGTTTTAAACTCTATCTAAAATGTTGCCAACTTCATCCCTGTAGTGCTTTGTTCTGATTGGCCAGCCTTGATGAGGTGTGAAGTAGCCTAGGCTGAACACAAAGAGATGTGCCTGGGGTAGGAGAACTTCCCTCAATAGATGGAGAGGCAATAACGGGGGAGGGATGCCAAACTGGTCTTCAAAGGCAAGGAAGGACTTTTGGAGCAACCAAGTACCTCCCTCACATCCTGCAAATCCAGACAATTAGGTGCCCCCCTGATTAGATGAGGAGAGGGCAGGAGAGTGGTGTGTTTAGGAATTTTAGCCACACCAATAAGTGGGCTCAGCCAGATGTAACCTCCAAAAATCACTTTCAGACATGATGTATTTTTGAGGAATGTTGCTCCCTGGGTTAGGTTTTTGCCATACTTCCCAGAAAGTGGTCATCACAGGAGGAAGGGCCCTGCACCTGATTGGAGAACTGGGACCCCCCTGTTTTTCACCCAGAAGCAAGGATAAAACTGGCAGACCTGCACCCACACCTCAGATCCCTATCAGATTCCAACAAGGAGGAACGACAGGAGAAGAAGGAATGTCCTGCTGGACCCCTGACCTGCACCTGGACACAACACTCTGAAGGAATGCACCAGCTGCACACCTGGGCTGGCTCCACCAAAAGAAGGATTTTGCCTGGCTTCAACTGGTTCAAGGAGGGACTCCCTGTTTACTACAGATGAGAAAATGCTAACCAGAGTCCCATGCACCAACTCCGGAAGAAATTGACCAGCTGACCACTGTTCAGTGGCTGTTTTGGAGTTTGCACCTGGTGCATTCTGGGAGTTGTAGTTCACACCCTCAAGGAGCATCTCAGAGCTTTTGGAACCTTGGGGTGAGCTGTGGACCTCAAAGGAACCTCAAAAGAACATCTGGAAGAAGATCCAGAAGTTTGGAGAAGTTTGGAGAACTTTTGGAAAAAAACACTCTATAAAGGGACCGACCCACTGCAGCAACTCTAGCCGGCTTGCCTCAACCGTTACCCAGCCTGAATTGCAGGTTCGTCCTAGTGAACAAAATCTCCCCAAAAAGTTGCTAAGTCCGAACGTAGAAAGTTGACCAGGACCTCCCAGGCAGTGTGTTCGAAGAGGGCTCCAGGGACGTCGGATCAAGATTCAAGTTTGCCCCGGTCGAAGGATTTTCACCTGGAAAAAACGATTACGTCTGAAGGTAAAAATCTCCACGAGGGCTCCCACGATGCGTATTCAGAGAAGAGTTCCAGGAGGCGGGATTGGAGTGGCGACTTGGCCCTGCTGAAGAAAATCTTCAAGAAAACAACTACGTCCGAAGGGCTGCCTCGGGCTGTAGCTGAGCAGGACTCCATCATGGTTGGCCTCAAACTATGACTTTGTCCCGGTCGAGGTGCGACCTGATGACCCGATTGGCGATATTCGTTTCTAAGTACTTAAAAGCATAAATTCTTTAAAAATTCATAACTCCGGTTCCCCTTATTCAATTTTATTCATTTTTGTGTCATTTTAAAGATACAAATATAATTTTGTGTTTACTTATTTACTTTTTTGTGATTTTTAAATGCTCTCCACATATGTCTCCTAAGTTAAGCCTTGTCGTTCGTTACCAACCTACCAAGGGTTGAGCTGGGTTTAATTTATTGAGACCTAACTGGACCTAAGTGGAGGTTAGCGGCCTATTGCTTAGTGTAGGTACTTACCTGCACTTACCATTAACCCATTTCCCAACAGATATGAAGAGAGTTAAAAGGTTGGGAAGAAGAAGTTTTGCAAAATGATTGTAAAATTGAAGAGTAAAGCCATTAGACCCGGGATCTTTCCCACAACGTAATAAAAAATAATGGCATGAATGACCTCTGGAAGTGAGATATCTGATTCAAGTGGGTAAAAAATCAATATGTTGTAAGGTAGGGGTATCATGGTCTGAAAATATTTAATCAAGTCTCATTGCAATAGTGTGTTTCTGGGGTATAAAGACTGGTATAAAAGTTAACTACTTCATTTGGGATGTCCTTATCTTCAAAGAGAGTAGTTCCTGTAATTGTACAAAAAGAGTCTATTTTAGATCTGCCTCTTCTGGCTTTTAAATAGTTGGCAAGCAATTTCCCCATTTTGTTGAGATACTCATAATAACATGCCCTTATTTATAATAAGTGAGAGGAGGCTGCATTTGTGGTCAATCTGATAAAATTGAATTTAACACCAATAAGATTCTGTAGAAAGTAGTAATTTTTAGAATGATAATAGGTATACTTCATTTTTTAAATTTTACTAAGTAATTGGTTGGATTGTGCTTCCATGAACCTTTTTTTGTGAAATGTAATTTATTATAAAAACCACTTGCTGCTGCTTTAAAGGAGTCCCAAATGATTGCAAAATAAGAATCAGGCATCAAATTAATAATAAAACAGCTTCAAATTGGGATGCACATTTAGGGCCGTATTTATACTTTTTTAGAGCCGCATTTGTGCCGCTTTTTGATGTAAAAGTGGCGCAAACTTACAAAATACAGTTGTATATTGTAAGATTGCACCGCTTTTGCGTCAAAAAATGACGCAAATGCAGCGCTAAAAAGTATAAATATGGGCCTTGGTACCGATAAGTAGAGATGTATGAAGCAGAAGAGCCTTTAGGAAATTCTTATAAGCAAGTTAGGGAAACGTTGTGGTGAACGAATATGTCGACATTTGAGGAAAAAACTTCCAATGTGCTGACATCTATTACTAAAATGAAATATTACTTGAGAAATCCTTATAAGTCCTTGTAACTGGGGACTAAAGTAAAGTTAGTTTAACTATTCCTTATTTTAAGTATGAGAATGGAGCATAGTGGCTCAAAGCATTATGCTGCATGATGAGACACGCCAGCCACTTCCAAAATGGTGGACCTGACCTGTTCTTTTGTGAGAAACTCCTCAAGAACCGGCTGTACTTGAACATGAGGGTTTTGGAGCCTGCAAATTGCTCCAGTATCTCACCAGAAGAGGGGACTCATGGCTGTCTCCTTAGCAGGTGAGCTTCAGAGCAGTCTTGTGAAAGACAGAGGCTCCCATGTCTGTTGGCGCTCAACACAGCGCTGCAATCTGAGTTGGCACCAAAACCACTTCCCTTGTGAAGTGGATTCCTGGTAGGAGTTAAAGTGTTGTTCATTTAGCTGAAATCTCGTCCATGTTCTGGTGTAGCGATTGTAATGGATTTAGGGTGGAGATTAGTGGGATCATTGCACATGGCACATGCTTCCATCCATTGCCCTTATACTCCCAAAAAACGTCAATTACCTCTTGAACCGATAGCTGAAAACTCAGAGTACAAGCACTTTATTTTCCCCATACAGAATGTTATATCTTCTGGTTGGTACTGTAGAAACACAATCTTGCAGGAAGAAATGAATGTGTTAAAGTCCGAAAATACTGCATTGCCTGAATGCTTGATATATGGAATGAAGAACTTGTTATTAGTCTATTTTTCAGGGCATATGAAAGGTACCTGCCCACTACTTGCACAGCACAATTAATGTTGCCAGTTAGAGCTGTCATTCTAACAACATACATTGTACTCCCACTATGGTGGTGAATGTGCTTGTTATCATAGGAGCTATCTATGGTAATTTATTGTGTTTGCTGGAATATGATAGGCCTGGCCGAAATTAAAATTATACTGCCAAAATGGGTTTAATTACATCTAACATAAAAAATGTAGTATGCCCTTGACCACTATATTATTGTGTGCTGCAGAAATGGTTACTATTATAGCTAACAATCTCATTACACACACCAGATTCTTACAAAGATGCAAGTAAAGAAACAAAAAAAACAAGAATAAAATATAAGCAGGACCACTGGAATTATGCTGCAGGAGAGCACCAGATTATGCAGCAGGGTTGACTGCACGAAAAGGCAAATTATGCTGCATATTGCAGTACATTTTTCATATTATTACTTCATTATTTTGTAATTTTACACACAGTAATATTGTCTGGAAAAAAGATTTTATCTTGTTAGTACCAGTTTAACAACTAAGTACAGAAACAAGCAATGAAAGATGATTAATTAACCTTTGCTAGTGGCCTTCCACTGTACACGAACACATCACCACTTTGATCCCTTTGAGCTTGACAGCTTTGGTCAGGGATCGGCCAAAATCGGTTATCTTGGATTTTCACCAGCTTCTCCTTTCAAGGGCCCAGGGACTGGATAAAGCACTACTTGTCAGGGCAGGAGTCTCAGCAGAGAGTCCAGGTGCTGGTAAGGGAAGTCTTTGATGTCCCTGAGATTTCTGAACAGGGGGCAAGCTCAGTCCAAGCTCTTGGAGATTCTTCTCAAGCAGGTATATATCGCAAAGTCCAGTCTTTGTCCCCTTCCACAGGCAGAAGCAGCAACTGCAGGATAGCTCCATAAAGCACAGTCACAGGCAGAGCAGTACTTCTCCTCAGCTCTTCAGCTCTTCTCCTTGGCAGAGGTTCCTCTTGATTCTAGGAGTGATCTAATTTTCAAGGGTTTTTGGGGCTCTTCTTATACCCTTTTCTGCCTTTGAAGTAGGCTTACTTCAAAGGAAAGTCTCTTGTGTTTGTGAAATCCCGTCTTGCCCAGGCCAGGCCCCAGACACACACCAGGGGGTCAGAGACTGCATTGTGTGAGGGCAGGCACAGTCTTTTCAGGTGTGAGTGACCACTCCTCTCCTCCCTCCTAGCATAGATGGCTCATCACGATATGCAGGCTACACCCCAGCTCCCTTTGTGTCACTGTCTAGAAAGAGGTGCAAACAGCCCAACTGTCAAATTGACCCTGACAGGGAATCAACAAACAGGCAGAGTCACAGAATGGTTTAGGCAAGAAAATGCCTACTTTCTAAAAGTGGCATTTTCAAATACACACTTCACTAAAAGATGTATTTTTAAATTGTGAGCTCAGAGACCCTAAACTCCCTACTTCTATCTCCTTCCTAAGAGAACCTGCACTCTAATCATATTTAAAGGCAGCCCTCATGTTAACCTATAAGAAAGTTTGACCTTGCAACAGTGAAAACTGAATTTGGCAGTATTTTACTGTTAGGGCATGTAAAACACACAAGTACATATCCCACCTTTAACATACACTGCACCCTGCCCATGGGTCTGCCCAGGGCCTACCTTAGGGGTGCCTTACATGTATGAAAAGGGAAGGGTTAGGCCTGACAAGTAGGTACACTTGCCATGTCAAATTGGCAGTTTAAAACTGCGCACACAGACACTTCAGTGGCAGGCCTGAGCCATGTTTACAGTGCTACTTATGTGAGTGGCACAACCAGTGCTGCAGGCCTACTAGTAGTAATTGAATTACATGCCCTGGGCGACTCTAGTGCACTGTACTAGGACTTACTAGTAAATCAAATATGCCAAACATGGAAAGGCAATTACACAAACATTTTACATAGGAGCACTTGCACTTTAGTACTGCATGACAGTGGTAAAGTGCCCAAAGTAACAAAAAACAGCAAAACAGACTCCAGCACACATCAATAACCTGGGAAACAGAGGGAAAATTGAGGGGAGACCACGCCAATAATGCCAAGTCTAACACATCAACACCACCCTAAGCAGGGATCGTCAACCACACCAGACTCCTTCCATCGGCCAGTCAATTCAAGCCCCTTCTTCATCCTTGGCAGCCACTGGAAGGGAGGCCCTGCTAGGGGACGGAACTCCTCAGACATCCCTGCCTCCGTAGCTGAAGAACCCTCCCACAAGCGGGGACATCCACCAAAGCTTCCAGGAGGTGCAGATGGCAAGACACAAACCACTGCCAGGAAGTGAGTCCTTCTTGATGAAACACCTTTGTGAGCCACTCATTCACTCTGTTGACTGTTCTCCAACCACGTTCCATTTTCCATGCTAATAGGACACTGGACTTTGGACTTCAAATGTTGTGACATCTACTATGATGATTTCACCCACCATGACTGATTGTTTCACTGTAAATTTCTTATTTTGAGTGTAACCTTTCTTTCCTGTGCACGTGTAAATAAACACACCTAACACTAAAACAATGCCTGCTAGTAATTCTTCATCATTTTGAGATGTTGTTTGTTAAATCCATTTGATGCTAATGATAAATACATAAGATGGTAATGGAAGGAGGGATATGTCATAGGTAGTGGCATGCAGAGGATTAATACTAAAACAATCACACAAATGTCTAGTTATACCAAACATTTTATTTCATTGTATAGCACATAGGCTGCCAAAATGACAGAACTGTCATAGCGAAGAATGGCAGAACTATGTTGAGTCAGGGTAGATATCTCAAGGTACCATCCCCCAGACCACAGAAGAAAGGGCTATGTCAGACCTTGTTCCATAGAATAGACTAATAGATTAGTGGATGTTGTCACCAGCTTGAGCCTTATCACATTCCAAAAACAGATCTACCAACTTGACATGCCCCATAACACAGACAGAGGGCAGTACAACAGTCTTAATCATAGGTTCATCCTAATACAATAAACAAGCATCTGGTGGTATGATACAGACCTATGTCGGTGTTGTGGCACAGGCACTGTGACCTGCAATGAGGAAACACTTCAACAGCTACATACAGGTCATACAGGATCACCGTCAACATAATATGATGGGAGACTGCACAGATTGCACTGGATAACAACATGTTTCAAGGCCATATGATCATACACATGAAACAATTGGATCAACACATCACATCAAACAAGTGCATTGTGCACTTCAGAATTCCACCCATCCACTGTCATAGCTGCTTTTGGCAAAGGACTTATACACCTTAAATCTGTGACTAACATTACCTGGATCAGTCCATGTTTGCTTCATGTGTCAGGACAGCAACAGGTACATGCCAATGTCTCAACTCTGAAATGCCAACATGAGGATGGCATGGTGAAGAGAACTGAATAAAACAATACAAGGACTTAAGACAGGAAAAAAACATATATATGACCATAACCTTGTGTTAAACTTCAGGAGAAGATAATAATGGTGTTAGCTTTTTTCCATTCAAATCTGCAAGCACACTTTGACTGTACATTGATTGGCATGAGATCCCCTGTCCTTTGTGAAAAACATTGCCTACTCAACACATCCTATCAACTAGAGTTGCCCATACAATCACAGGTATCACATATTATCACACACTTACACTCAAGTAAAATATTGATTGATGAGATCTGCCCTCAAGTTTTCACCTTCCTCCTGATCACTGTCATCCTCACTTGGCATTTCAGGATTCTCACCTAGTGGCACTGCTAGCTCCCCCTCATGAGTTATATATGGGATGTTCCTCCTCAGGGCAATGTTGTGGAGCATGCAGTAGGCCACTATGATCATACATACTTTTTTGGGGTAGTAGAGGAGATCTCCACCAGTCTTGATTCTGCTCCTAAATCTGGCTTTGAGGAGCCCAGGAGCCCTTTCCACGACATGCTGTGTTCCTTTATGGGATTAATTGAAGCGGACTTCCCCTGCCGTAACTGGGATCCTCACTGGTGTCAACAACCATGGACGGTTTCGGCATTCAGAGTCCCCTGTAATTGAATGGGACATATGTGCACTTATGAGTCCCTCTCATTGTTTCTTCTGAAGCACACATTTAATACAAACACGCAAGACATATGTGATTTACCAACCAGCCAGGCCCTCTCTGAGTACAGTCGTGACATCAGCTGTGGAATTGCGCTGTGTTGCATGATGAAGGCATCATGGATTGAACCTAGATAATGGGCACAGGCCTGTGAAAAGTAGAGGTCAGCCAAACAAACAACTTGGACATTGATGGAATGGAAATTCTTCCTGTTACGATAGACTTCTTACTTGCCATGCAGAGGGACCAAGGCATCATGTGTACCATCAATGGCTCCTCCCACATGTGGGATGTGTGCCAAATCATAGAAGTCAGCCTTCACATGTGCAAAATCCTCACGTTGAGGAAACTGGATATAGCTGTCCAGGTGTTTCAACATTGCTGAGAGTGCACCCTTCATAACAAGACTGAACATAGGCTGGTGCATCCCAGCAGATAGGGCCACTGTATTTTGGAAGGACCTCCAGGAGTTTCAACATTGCTGAGACTACACTCTTCATAACAAGGCTGAACATAGGCTGGGGCATCCCAGCAGATAGGGCCACTGTATTTTGGAAGGACGCTGTGGCCAGGAAGTGCAAAACTGCCATGACTTGTACAATGGGTGTTATGCTATTGGGATATGAAATAGTAAGCAGTAGGCCTGGTTCTAACAGACAACAGAGATCCATAATTGTTTGCCTATTCAGATGGTAAATCTGGATGATGTATCTGTCTTCCATGGCCTGGAGGTCTGGCAATGGACAGTAGACAGGAGGATGTCTGATCTTTCCCCTCCCTGGATACTTATGAGTATAGCCAACATCCAATTTTTTTATTGCAACATAAATATCGCATGTGATTGACATACTGTGACAACGCACGTCATGATTTGATTACATGATGCTCAGTACACGTTATCAATGTGAATTCCACAAAAGTAACATGTTTCCCCATTGCTTTACCACACATGTCTATAGATCATCTAACTGGACAGTAATACATTTTTCAACAAAACATGCTACACAGGATGTGACAAAGTTCCCAAATCTGAAATGACCGGAGGGAAAGGGGGGTGCCTGTAGCCAAAATAATCTAGCCATATGTTCCTGGCAATGTACAAAAATGCTGTCAAAGTACTGTAGAAGGACAAGACCAGAACTTTTCAATTGTTTAGACCATTATTAGGAGTTGTGACTCATTTATTATTAGTCAAATACCACATAAAATGCTTTCAAAATGGCAGGTGCCTGACCTACTCCTATGGACTCTAAGAACTGCCCAAGTCCACCAGCGGAAGTGGTCATGCCGGTAGACGGTTGCAACAGCAACGGACACAGCCATAGGCTAACGTAGCCAGTGGCGGTCTTGGGCCACTGGACATGTCCGCTGGCAGCGATGGCCGAGTACATGACAGACATGACCGTCGTGTTCTGAATAATCCCTCACTTGACTCCTGACACGGCTGCCATCAAGATCTCAATGACCTAAACTGCTGTGTGCTGCCTCTGGGAGCAATCATGACACGTCCAACAGGTGAAACGGTCCCTACCTTCTCTCCAGAGGAGCTGGAGAAGCTGGTGGAGCAGGTCCTACCCTTCAGTAGAAGCTGTGCCATCATATTGAAGAGTTTAGTGCATGAGCCACATGTGACTGTTGTCATGCATCATGGTGTGTCTTGCATTGATGTTGACATCACATGTGTTTGGGTTCATATATTCATCCACAGATAGCTACCATGTTTGGCACGTCCAAGATGTGGGTAGTGATGTTGCTTTTCATTAGACAATTCTATTGTGACTGTGAGTTCTGTGTCTCTACAACATTCAAGGGACAGATGTGTACTACTGACACATTGATATGTTGTCACTGTCATGGGTGTCAGGCTTTAGTGGTGACTTTCCTCGGGCTTACTGATTCTATGTTGTGTGTATCCCTGAGACATTACTCCCTGACAAATTGAAGCTGATGTCAATGTTGTTCCTTTCATTGACACATGTGAGGCCTCTCTGTGTGACACTGATAGTACCGCCTTGACTCTATTGTGGCAGGTGTCACTTGTAGATCTGTCCATTGTTGACATGTGTCCATTAGGACATGGGTATCTCCATTACAACTACCCTAGGATATTGCACTTTTTTTATCAGAGTCATCTGGGTGTCATTGGCTTCATCCCACATTGTTGGACATCATGGGAGGGAAAAATTGATGCATGCACAGACTTGTGTCTTAAAAATGGGTGTGTACTTTATAATAGTATACTTTTGTTGGCTGCAAATTAACTGGAGTCTTCTGCATGTGGCACAGCATTTGGGATGGAGAAGACACCTAGTTGTAGTATGGTTGTGGGTTTGCCAGACATCATCCATGCAGTTGTAGTAGTCTGACATCCTGATTTTATTGTGGGTAACTTTGGGAATACCAGATGTCATACAAGCATCTGCCTGTATGTGTGCCCATGTGTGTGCCATTTAGATGTAAGTTTTTGCTGAGGCCTACTTGACCTGATGGTGTTCTTTGTCCTTCAGAGTTGTTGTTGAAGTGTTATCAGATACATTGAGTAACCCTATTTTTGCAGCAACAACACTGGCAAGTGAAGGAGACTGGGCACAGCCGAGTGGGGAAGCATCAAAGGTCAAGATACTACCAACGCAAAGAAAACCAGTGGCCTGGAGGGTGAGGGGAGTGACACAGGGGACTGGACATTCTTCATCATCATTAGATTCCTCCTCCAGCGGACACTCCTTAGTGGTGGCGAACCCATCGGGGACCCCCCAGTTCCATTCTCATTCACCATCCCCCATTCTATCACCACCCTCTCTGTTGCTCCCACCCATTTGGCAGTGCCCGCTAACCCATGAGGGTAGGAGTCTTCTTTGCCGCAGGCATCTCTGCCTCAGCTCCTGTTAGCCCTGCTGCCCTCAGTGAGGAGACTATTAACCTCCTGAAAAGTATCTCTGTGGGTCAGTCCACTATTGTAAATGCCATCCAGGGATTGGCAGGTCAACTCCAAAAGACAATGCATTCCTGGAAGGCATTCATGGTGCAATGGCAGCCCTGCAGAGATCTTTGCAGGCTCTGGCCTCTACACTGATGGCAGCTACTCACCATCCACCTTCAGTCCCCCCCTCCACCTCCTTCTTCCCAGTCCAAATCCCCCTCCCTCTACCTACCCAAAGCATGCAAACGGATCCTCAGACGTCCACCTCAATAGACAAAGGCACCGCAAACAAACAAAACACCAAAAGGCACACCACCAAAACACACACAAACAACATCCACCCGCAGACGCACCAACAGTCAATACTTTCCCTGACACTCCCACAACCCCCAGCATCACCCACATGACATCAAGCATACCTACAGATACCACCATAATGGTCACAGGCACAGCCACCACAATCATCCTACCACAGACACCAGCCCAGCAGACATCCACCCCAAACACCACACATGCAGACACTACAGCTACTGACTCACCTACATCCAACACATCCACCAAACCTTCATAACTGCAGTCACCACCCCAAGAGACACCCACCCACCACTGCATCCCCCAGCACCTCCACCCCCAGGCCCAAGACACATAAGCACCTGCACTCACCAACCGAAGAGCACCCACCACACACAACCATACCTCCCATAACCACGTACCCAAGAAATCCACAGCTACACATCAGACAACCACTCCCTCAGCCTCCAAATCCCAACCCCCTTATAAGGACCATCCTCATATATCCAAAAACCTTTTCCTTTGTGACCTTGACCTTACCCCTGTCTTCCCCCGTACCACACCCAGAAGGTCCTCATCCATCCCGAAGGCCATCTCTTCCACCTCCAAGGCCTCCACAGCGCCCCCCCGAAGATCCATACCCCTCCTGTCCCCAGAAGAAGGACCCTCTTATTAAAAGGAGACCCCCTTTCAAGCCCAAACCCAAATCCCTACCCCCAAAATCTGATCCCCCTACCCCTGAATAATCCCCGCATTGCCTGCCTGCCCCCTTGATACCCCTTACTGTGGAGTTACATGGCAGTCAGGAGTCAAGTTGGGGCATAATTTGGACTTTTGCCATGATTTTGACCTTTATTGTACTGGCCAATGGTCTGTGTACGTTGTTTTTGCCATCATTGTTATTGGCATTAAAGTTAAAGAGTTTATTTTGTTGGGTACACATTTGTCCTGCATTTCCATTCCTAGGTTGATGTTGTTCCTGAATAACTTTGGTTGTGTGCCTCCAGTTGTGTGTATTTATGCCTGTTTGCTGCTCCATGTGCTGTTGTCTTCAGTATGTGAGTTTGTGTGCAGTGCTGTTGTTCCCCAAGGGAAGGGTATATGTTGTGTGTTAAGTCTGTGTGTGTCTGTGCAATGTTGATTTCATGGCATTGTGCATTGTTTGGTACAGTAAGTATTTATTTGTGTGTTGTCCAATGTGGGCATGCATGTTGTCTCTAAATTGTGTATGCCATTGTGCTTCCGTTGAGGTGTGATGTGCGTGTCCATTGCAGGGTTGTTTCTTAGTGTTGTTTTATGTATTCTGTGCAACATCGATCAATATGATGTTGTATGTGTGGACAGTCCCTGGCCTATGTTGAATGTAAGTGTGTGATTTATATTTGTATATGTGCTGTAGGAGTGTTGTTGTTGCTGTGTGTGACTATGTTGTGTAGCCATCAGTGTCCCTCTGCCTGAGCTGTGTGGCCATGTGAATTTGTGTATTGTTGCAGTGCAGTGTGGGTGTGCTGGCGAAAGTGTGTGTATTGTGAGTGTGTAGGTGTCCGCGTTGCTGTATATCAATGAGTGTGTGTGGATTGTAACTTGCACCAGCTGCCCGAGGAGCCCCCCCCATGATGTGTTTGCCGGCGTTACAAGCTGTTTTTAAGATTATTGATACAGGTAAATGAGAACACTTACGGTTGCTGTCATCCACAGCAGTGTTAATTTTGCTGTCTTTTCACAAGCATAAGCAGCAGCATGACATTTGCAAAGGACTTCATTATAGCCCAGGACATGTGCTGCTGTCTGCAGGTGAGTGTCTTCCATTATACTGTCCGTTTCCGCCAGCTTCTCCCTTGTGGTTGGACTGCCACAGTCATATTGGTGGTGTGTAACCTCGCAATGACTCCGGTGAAAACACTGGCTCCGCCGGCCTGTTTGTGCTTTTGGGTGACTGTGGTGGTCTATGCGGGCTGGTGGTGCTGGCGGTTTTCTGTTTCTGTGACTGCCATACTCTTAATATGGTGGTCCACTTCACCAGACCATTGGAGGTCAGACCACCACTTCCTACTTAGTGGCCACAAGACCACCAAACTCTTAATCAGGCCCTATATGTTTTAGGTTGTGGTAGTTCTGCATTGACCACATGTTTTGTATTTGAACCATTCTTCTCACATTGGGCAATGTGAGCATACTGCTCATGCTGGTAGCAACATGCTTGGGTTTGTTTGGGCTACCTCCCCTTAACCACTTCGCTGCCAGGCCTTTTCCCCCTCCTGTGCCAGGCCTTTTTTTGCCTATTTGGGGCAGTTCGCGCTTAGGCCCTCATAACTTTTTGTCCACATAAGCTAACCAAGCCAAATTTGCGTCCTTTTTTTCCAACATCCTAGCGATTCTAAAGGTACCCAGACTTTGTGGGTTCCCCTGAAGGAGGCCAAGAAATTGGCCAAAATACAGTGAAAATTTCGTTTTTTTCAAAAAAATTGGAAAAAGGGGCTGCAGAAGAAGGCTTGTGGTTTTTCCCCTGAAAATGGCATCAACAAAGGGTTTGTGGTGCTAAACTCAGCAGCTTCCCAGCTTTCAGGAACAGGCAGACTTGAATCCGAAAACCCAATTTTTCAACACAATTTTGGCATTTTACTGGGGCATACCCCATTTGTGCAATTTTTTGTGCTTTCAGCCTCCTTCCAGTCAGTGACCGGAATGGTCATGAAACCAATGCTGGATCCCAGAAACCTAAACATTTCTGAAAAGTAGACAAAATTCTGAATTCAGCAAGGGGTCATTTGTGTAGATCCTACAAGGGTTTCCTACAGAAAATAACAGCTGAAAAAGAAAAATATTGAAATTGAGGTGAAAAAAACATCAATTTTTCTCTACTTTTTACTCTGTAACTTTTCCCTGCAATGTCAGATTATCGAAAGCAATATACCGTTACGTCTGCTGGACTCCTCTGGTTGCGGGGATATATAGGGTTTGTAGGTTCATCAAGAACCCGAGGAACCCAGAGCCAATAAATGAGCTGCACCCTGCAGTGCGTTTTCATTCTATACCGGGTATACAGTAATTCATTTGCTGAAATATAAGGAGTAAAAAATAGCTATCAAGAAAACCTTTGCATTTCCAAAAAGGGCACAAGATAAGGTGTTGAGGAGCAGTGGTTATTTGCACATCTCTGAATTCCGGGGTGACCATAGTAGCACGTGAATTACATGGAATTTCTCAAATAAATGTCTTTTTTACACACACCCCTATATTTGGAAGGAATAAATGTAGAGAAAGACAAGGGGCAATAACACTTGTTTTGCTATTCTATGTTCCCCCAAGTCTCCCGATAAAAATGATACCTCACTTGTTTGGGTAGGCCTAGCGCCCGCGACAGGATATGCCCCAAAACACAACATGGACACATCACAGAAAACAGAGCTGTTTTTAGCATAGTGACTACCTGTAGGTTTTGGCCTCTAGCTCAGCCGGCACCTAGGGAAACCTACCAAACCTGTGCATTTCTGAAAACTAGAGACCTAGGGGAATCCAAGGAGGGGTGACTTGTGTGGCTCGGACCAGGTTCTGTTACCCAGAATCCTTTGCAAACCTTAAAATTTGGCTAAAAAAACACATGTTCCTCTCATTTCTGTGGCAGAAAGTTCTGGAATCTGAGAGGAGCGACAAATTTCCTTCCACCCAGCATTCCCCCACGTCTCCCGATAAAAATGATACCTCACTTGTGTGGGTAGGCCTAGCGCCCGCGACAGGATATGCCCCAAAACACAACCTGGACACATCACAGAAAACAGAGCTGTTTTTAGCATAGTGACTACCTGTAGATTTTGGCCTCTAGCTCAGCCGCCACCTAGGGAAACCTACCAAACCTGTGCATTTCTGAAAACTAGAGACCTAGGGGAATCCAAGGAGGGGTGACTTGTGTGGCTCGGACCAGGTTCGGTTACCCAGAATCCTTTGCAAACCTCAAAATTTGGCTAAAGAAACACATGTTCCTCACATTTCTGTGGCAGAAAGTTCTGGAATCTGAGAGGAGCCACAAATTTCCTTCCAGCTAGCGTTCCCCCACGTCTCCCGATAAAAATGATACCTCACTTGTGTGGGTAGGCCTAGCGCCCGCGACAGGATATGCCCCAAAACACAACGTGGACATATCACAGAAAACAGAGCTGTTTTTAGCAAAGTGACTACCTGTAGATTTTGGCCTCTAGCTCAGCCGCCACCTAGGGAAACCTACCAAACCTGTGCATTTCTGAAAACTAGAGACCTAGGGGGATCCAAGGAGGGGTGACTTGCGGGGCTCGGACCAGGTTCTGTTACCCAGAATCCTTTGCAAACCTCAAAATTTGGCTAAAAAAACACATGTTCCTCACATTTCTGTGGCAGAAAGTTCTGGAATCTGAGAGGAGCCACAAATTTCCTTCCACCCAGCGTTCCCCCACGTCTCCCGATAAAAATGATACCTCACTTGTGTGGGTAGGCCTAGCGCCCGCGACAGGATATGCCCCAAAACACAACGTGGACATATCACAGAAAACAGAGCTGTTTTTAGCAAAGTGACTACCTGTAGATTTTGGCCTCTAGCTCAGCGGCCACCTAGGGAAACCTACCAAACCTGTGCATTTCTGAAAACTAGAGACCTAGGGGGATCCAAGGAGGGGTGACTTGTGTGGCTCGGACCAGGTTCTGTTACCCAGAATCCTTTGCAAACCTCAAAATTTGGCTAAAAAAACACATGTTCCTCACATTTCTGTGGCAGAAAGTTCTGGAATCTGAGAGGAGCGACAAATTTCCTTCCACCCAGCATTCCCCCACGTCTCCCGATAAAAATGATACCTCACTTGTGTGGGTAGGCCTAGCGCCCGCGACAGGATATGCCCCAAAACACAACCTGGACACATCACAGAAAACAGAGCTGTTTTTAGCATAGTGACTACCTGTAGATTTTGGCCTCTAGCTCAGCCGCCACCTAGGGAAACCTACCAAACCTGTGCATTTCTGAAAACTAGAGACCTAGGGGAATCCAAGGAGGGGTGACTTGTGTGGCTCGGACCAGGTTCGGTTACCCAGAATCCTTTGCAAACCTCAAAATTTAGCTAAAAAAACACATGTTCCTCACATTTCTGTGGCAGAAAGTTCTGGAATCTGAGAGGAGCCACAAATTTCCTTCCACCTAGCGTTCCCCCACGTCTCCCGATAAAAATGATACCTCACTTGTGTGGGTAGGCCTAGCGCCCGCGACAGGATATGCCCCAAAACACAACGTGGACATATCACAGAAAACAGAGCTGTTTTTAGCAAAGTGACTACCTGTAGATTTTGGCCTCTAGCTCAGCCGCCACCTAGGGAAACCTACCAAACCTGTGCATTTCTGAAAACTAGAGACCTAGGGGGATCCAAGGAGGGGTGACTTGCGGGGCTCGGACCAGGTTCTGTTACCCAGAATCCTTTGCAAACCTCAAAATTTGGCTAAAAAAACACATGTCCCTCACATTTCTGTGGCAGAAAGTTCTGGAATCTGAGAGGAGCCACAAATTTCCTTCCACCCAGCGTTCCCCCACGTCTCCCGATAAAAATGATATCTCACTTGTGTGGGTAGGCCTAGCGCCCGCGACAGGATATGCCCCAAAACACAACGTGGACATATCACAGAAAACAGAGCTGTTTTTAGCAAAGTGACTACCTGTAGATTTTGGCCTCTAGCTCAGCGGCCACCTAGGGAAACCTACCAAACCTGTGCATTTCTGAAAACTAGAGACCTAGGGGGATCCAAGGAGGGGTGACTTGTGTGGCTCGGACCAGGTTCTGTTACCCAGAATCCTTTGCAAACCTCAAAATTTGGCTAAAAAAACACATGTTCCTCACATTTCTGTGGCAGAAAGTTCTGGAATCTGAGAGGAGCGACAAATTTCCTTCCACCCAGCATTCCCCCACGTCTCCCGATAAAAATGATACCTCACTTGTGTGGGTAGGCCTAGCGCCCGCGACAGGATATGCCCCAAAACACAACCTGGACACATCACAGAAAACAGAGCTGTTTTTAGCATAGTGACTACCTGTAGATTTTGGCCTCTAGCTCAGCCGCCACCTAGGGAAACCTACCAAACCTGTGCATTTCTGAAAACTAGAGACCTAGGGGAATCCAAGGAGGGGTGACTTGTGTGGCTCGGACCAGGTTCGGTTACCTAGAATCCTTTGCAAACCTCAAAATTTGGCTAAAAAAACACATGTTCCTCACATTTCTGTGGCAGAAAGTTCTGGAATCTGAGAGGAGCCACAAATTTCCTTCCACCTAGCGTTCCCCCACGTCTCCCGATAAAAATGATACCTCACTTGTGTGGGTAGGCCTAGCGCCCGCGACAGGATATGCCCCAAAACACAACGTGGACATATCACAGAAAACAGAGCTGTTTTTAGCAAAGTGACTACCTGTAGATTTTGGCCTCTAGCTCAGCCGCCACCTAGGAAAACCTACAAAACCTGTGCATTTCTGAAAACTAGAGACCTAGGGGGATCCAAGGAGGGGTGACTTGCGGGGCTCGGACCAGGTTCTGTTACCCAGAATCCTTTGCAAACCTCAAAATTTGGCTAAAAAAACACATGTTCCTCACATTTCTGTGGCAGAAAGTTCTGGAATCTGAGAGGAGCCACAAATTTCCTTCCACCCAGCGTTCCCCCACGTCTCCCGATAAAAATGATACCTCACTTGTGTGGGTAGGCCTAGCGCCCGCGACAGGATATGCCCCAAAACACAACGTGGACATATCACAGAAAACAGAGCTGTTTTTAGCAAAGTGACTACCTGTAGATTTTGGCCTCTAGCTCAGCGGCCACCTAGGGAAACCTACCAAACCTGTGCATTTCTGAAAACTAGAGACCTAGGGGGATACAAGGAGGGGTGACTTGTGGGGCTCGGACCAGGTTCTGTTACCCAGAATCCTTTGCAAACCTCAAAATTTGGCTAAAAAAACACATGTTCCTCACATTTCTGTGGCAGAAAGTTCTGGAATCTGAGAGGAGCCACAAATTTCCTTCCACCCAGCGTTCCCCCACGTCTCCCGATAAAAATGATACCTCACTTGTGTGGGTAGGCCTAGCGCCCGCGACAGGATATGCCCCAAAACACAACGTGGACATATCACAGAAAACAGAGCTGTTTTTAGCAAAGTGACTACCTGTAGATTTTGGCCTCTAGCTCAGCCGCCACCTAGGGAAACCTACCAAACCTATGCATTTCTGAAAACTAGAGACCTAGGGGAATCCAAGGAGGGGTGACTTGTGTGGCTCGGACGAGGTTCTGTTACCCAGAATCCTTTGCAAACCTCAAAATTTGGCTAAAAAAACACATGTTCCTCACATTTCTGTGGCAGAAAGTTCTGGAATCTGAGAGGAGCCACAAATTTCCTTCCACCCAGCGTTCCCCCACGTCTCGCGATAAAAATGATACCTCACTTGTGTGGGTAGGCCTAGCGCCCGCGACAGGATATGCCCCAAAACACAACGTGGACATATCACAGAAAACAGAGCTGTTTTTAGCAAAGTGACTACCTGTAGATTTTGGCCTCTAGCTCAGCCGCCACCTAGGGAAACCTACCAAACCTGTGCATTTCTGAAAACTAGAGACCTAGGGGGATCCAAGGAGGGGTGACTTGCGGGGCTCGGACCAGGTTCTGTTACCCAGAATCCTTTGCAAACCTCAAAATTTGGCTAAAAAAACACATGTTCCTCACATTTCTGTGGCAGAAAGTTCTGGAATCTGAGAGGAGCCACAAATTTCCTTCCACCCAGCGTTCCCCCACGTCTCCCGATAAAAATGATACCTCACTTGTGTGGGTAGGCCTAGCGCCCGCGACAGGATATGCCCCAAAACACAACGTGGACATATCACAGAAAACAGAGCTGTTTTTAGCAAAGTGACTACCTGTAGATTTTGGCCTCTAGCTCAGCCGCCACCTAGGGAAACCTACCAAACCTATGCATTTCTGAAAACTAGGGACCTAGGGGTATCCAAGGAGGCATGACTTGTGTGGCTCGGACGAGGTTCTGTTACCCAGAATCCTTTGCAAACCTCAAAATTTGGCTAAAAAAACACATGTTCCTCACATTTCTGTGGCAGAAAGTTCTGGAATCTGAGAGGAGCCACAAATTTCCTTCCACCCAGCGTTCCCCCACGTCTCCCGATAAAAATGATACCTCACTTGTGTGGGTAGGCCTAGCGCCCGCGACAGGATATGCCCCAAAACACAACGTGGACATATCACAGAAAACAGAGCTGTTTTTAGCAAAGTGACTACCTGTAGATTTTGGCCTCTAGCTCAGCCGCCACCTAGGGAAACCTACCAAACCTGTGCATTTCTGAAAACTAGAGACCTAGGGGGATCCAAGGAGGGGTGACTTGCGGGGCTCGGACCAGGTTCTGTTACCCAGAATCCTTTGCAAACCTCAAAATTTGGCTAAAAAAACACATGTCCCTCACATTTCTGTGGCAGAAAGTTCTGGAATCTGAGAGGAGCTACAAATTTCCTTCCACCCAGCGTTCCCCCAAGTCTCCCGATAAAAATGATACCTCACTTGCGTGGGTAGGCCTAGCGCCGGCGTCAGGAAACACCCCAAAGCGCAACGTGGACACATCCTAAATTTTGGAAAAAAACAGAGGTGTTTTTTGCGAAGTGCCTACCTGTAGATTTTGGCCTCTAGCTCAGCCGGCACCTAGGGAAACCTACCAAACCTGTGCATTTCTGAAAACTAGAGACCTAGGGGAATCCAAGGAGGGGTGACTTGCGGGGCTCGGACCAGGTTCTGTTACCCAGAATCCTTTGCAAACCTCAAAATTTGGCTAAAAAAACACATGTTCCTCACATTTCTGTGGCAGAAAGTTCTGGAATCTGAGAGGAGCTACAAATGTCCTTCCACCCAGCGTTCCCCCACGTCTCCCGATAAAAATGATACCTCACTTGTGTGGGTAGGCCTAGCGCCCGCGACAGGATATGCCCCAAAACACAACGTGGACATATCACAGAAAACAGAGCTGTTTTTAGCAAAGTGACTACCTGTAGATTTTGGCCTCTAGCTCAGCCGCCACCTAGGGAAACCTACCAAACCTGTGCATTTCTGAAAACTAGAGACCTAGGGGGATCCAAGGAGGGGTGACTTGCGGGGCTCGGACCAGGTTCTGTTACCCAGAATCCTTTGCAAACCTCAAAATTTGGCTAAAAAAACACATGTTCCTCACATTTCTGTGGCAGAAAGTTCTGGAATCTGAGAGGAGCCACAAATTTCCTTCCACCCAGCGTTCCCCCACGTCTCCCGATAAAAATGATACCTCACTTGTGTGGGTAGGCCTAGCGCCCGCGACAGGATATGCCCCAAAACACAACGTGGACATATCACAGAAAACAGAGCTGTTTTTAGCAAAGTGACTACCTGTAGATTTTGGCCTCTAGCTCAGCCGCCACCTAGGGAAACCTACCAAACCTATGCATTTCTGAAAACTAGAGACCTAGGGGAATCCAAGGAGGGGTGACTTGTGTGGCTCGGACCAGGTTCTGTTACCCAGAATCCTTTGCAAACCTCAAAATTTGGCTAAAAAAACACATGTTCCTCACATTTCTGTGGCAGAAAGTTCTGGAATCTGAGAGGAGCTACAAATTTCCTTCCACCCAGCGTTCCCCCACGGCTCCCGATAAAAATGATACCTCACTTGTGTGGGTAGGCCTAGCGCCCGCGACAGGATATGCCCCAAAACACAACGTGGACATATCACAGAAAACAGAGCTGTTTTTAGCAAAGTGACTACCTGTAGATTTTGGCCTCTAGCTCAGCCGCCACCTAGGGAAACCTACCAAACCTGTGCATTTCTGAAAACTAGAGACCTAGGGGGATCCAAGGAGGGGTGACTTGCGGGGCTCGGACCAGGTTCTGTTACCCAGAATCCTTTGCAAACCTCAAAATTTGGCTAAAAAAACACATGTTCCTCACATTTCTGTGGCAGAAAGTTCTGGAATCTGAGAGGAGCCACGAATTTCCTTCCACCCAGCGTTCCCCCACGTCTCCCGATAAAAATGATACCTCACTTGTGTGGGTAGGCCTAGCGCCCGCGACAGGATATGCCCCAAAACACAACGTGGACATATCACAGAAAACAGAGCTGTTTTTAGCAAAGTGACTACCTGTAGATTTTGGCCTCTAGCTCAGCCGCCACCTAGGGAAACCTACCAAACCTGTGCATTTCTGAAAACTAGAGACCTAGGGGGATCCAAGGAGGGGTGACTTGCGGGGCTCGGACCAGGTTCTGTTACCCAGAATCCTTTGCAAACCTCAAAATTTGGCTAAAAAAACACATGTTCCTCACATTTCTGTGGCAGAAAGTTCTGGAATCTGAGAGGAGCTACAAATTTCCTTCCACCCAGCGTTCCCCCAAGTCTCCCGATAAAAATGATACCTCACTTGCGTGGGTAGGCCTAGCGCCTGCGACAGGAAACACCCCAAAGCGCAACGTGGACACATCCACAATTTTGGGAGAAAACAGTGCCTACCTGTGGATTTTGGCCTGTAGCTCACCCGGCGCCTAGGGAAACCTACCAAACCAGTGCATTTCTTAAAACTAGAGACCTAGGGGAATCCAAGGAGGGGTGACTTGCGGGGCTCGGACCAGGTTCTGTTACCCAGAATCCTTTGCAAACCTCAAAATTTGGCTAAAAAAACACATGTTCCTCACATTTCTGTGGCTGAAAGTTCTGGAATCTGATAGGAGCCACAAATTTCCTTCCACCCAGCGTTCCCCCAAGTCTCCCGATAAAAATGATACCTCACTTGTGTGGGTGGCCCAGGTGCCTGCAACATAATAAGGCCCAAAACCTGAAGGGATAGAAGGGATAGCACAGCAAGTTTATAAGGGCATATTCTTTTATACATCTTTAGACGGACTCTGCTTTGGGGACCCACATAAGTGAGGTGTCATTTTACTTGGGAGACTGAGGGGAAAACTGGGGAGTAGGAATTTTGTGCTGGAGCGGTGATCCTACTAAGAAAAATCAGGAAAATATGCTTTTTTATGCAAATTGTGAGGTTTACAGAGGAGTCTGGGTAAGAAAATGTTGGGGGAGCCACACAAGCCACACCTCCCTAGACTCCTTGGGGTGCCTAGTTTTAAAAAGTTTCTGGGTTTTGTAGGTTTCCCTACATGACGGCCGCACTCAGGACCAAAAACATAGGTGGGCCCTCCCCTCCAAACACAGGTATTTTTGGAATATATCACTTTGATGTGTGCACATACGTCCGTGATGTGCCAAACACTAAAATTGTGAAAAGAAACACACTTAGGTTATGTGAAGAAGACCCCTCACCCACCAACCAAGTTGGTGGCATGCTTCATCATCGGGGTCCCACCTGAGGCACCTAGCGTGTCTCAAGTGTGCTGCGACGCCTGATTACAGCGGAGCAGGTTTTGTCATTTGTACCACACATACTGGTTGGATTTGGCACGAGGGTGAGTGATGGTTCAGTAGATCAAATTTTATTAACAAGAGATTTCACAAAAGTGAAATGCACTGGTAATAACTGAAAGGCCAAAAAACTGAACCAATGACTCACAGCTCGTGAGCTGTAAAGCCACGACAAGGCACCAACCGCTTTACAGTCCATTCACACACCTTTCATACATGACATGCACTAGACCATTCACACCGCCAGCCACGGGCCCAGCACATTACAAGACTCGCATCCACAGACAGCGCCAGTCAAGGGCCCATCACTTTCATACGCCCACATGCCTGATACAGCAATCACACCAGCTGATGAGTGTGTGGACTGGCGTTTGGCCGTCACTGCCAGCCAAGCGCCACACCACCAGCCAAGCGCCACCCCACCCACACCACCAGCCAAGCGCCACCCCACACACACCGCCAGCCCAGCGCCACCCCACACACACCGCCAGCCAAGCGCCACCCCACACACACCGCCAGCCAAGCGCCACCCCACACACACCGCCAGCCAAGCGCCACCACACCCACGCCGCCAGCCAAGCGCCACTCTACACATGCCATCCCCTTTTTTTTGTTTTTAAACAACAAAGAAACCACTAATCATAAATTAGTACAAAACTACAAACACAAAAGCTCTAACTGAATACATGACTAATGCCAACCGTGAAACCGAACATATAAAAATATAAACACCAGTTTACGCTCACGGAATTTCCCAATAATTCTTCTGTGTGTGGTAGCTCCTGAAACAGCCACCCACGCACAGCCCAGGCTTTGAAGGACAATCAGGGCAGTACATCCTAGTCTCCTTCCTGATACCTCTTCGAGCACAGACTCTACATCTCTTAGCAGGAAAGTTTTTTTTGGCCGTGGGAGGAATGTGCTCAGCAAAGTGACGATCTTTCAATCTAGCCACATCCTCCACCACTGCTTCTCTAGGAACTCTTGCCTGTTCCAGCACAACAAGGCTAGCTATGATAGACTCCTGAAATTTCACAAATGTCATCCTTGACTCTGGAGAACTATCCTTAAACACAACAAAAGCATTAAAAGTTGCCAAGTGGAACAAGTGAAGCGCTAATTTCTTATACCACACATAAGACTTACGAGCAGCAGTGTAAGGTTCTAACCTCTGATCTACTCTATCAACACCACCCATGTGCTTATTATAGTCTAAAATGCACACAGGTTTGCGCACTTCGGCAACCTGACCCCAAACAGCCACAGGTGAAGTACTCTCATCATGGATGGTGCTTAGCATGTATACATCCCTCTTGTCTACAAATTTCAGAGCTAGCAGCTCATCATTCCGCAAGGCACTGCACTGTCCCTTCTCAAGTTTTTTACAGACAAGCTCTTTTGGATAGCCTTTCCGATTAGAGCGGATTGTGCCACAAGCAACAGTGTCCACTCTGAACAACTCCTTGAACAACCGAACTCCAGTGTAGAAGTTATCTACATATAAATGGTGACCTTTGTTAAACAGTCGTCTACCAAGTTCCCACACAATTTTCTCACTAACTCCAAAAGTGGGAGGACAACCAGGGGGGTCAATATTGGAATCCCTACCAGTGTAGACCCGGAAATTATAAACATATCCTGTACTACTTTCTGACAGCATATACAATTTAATTCCATACCGTGCCCTCTTGCTAGGAATGTACTGCCTAAAAACCAAACGACCCTTGAACAGGACCAAAGACTCATCTACAGATATTTCTTTCCCTGGAACATAGATCTCTGAAAACCGATCTACCAAATGATCAAGGACAGGTCTAATCTTAAAAAGATGGTCAGAATCAGGATGATCTCGTGGCAAGGCTAAAGCATTATCTACAAAATGCAACATCCGAAGAAGAAGCTCATACCGGTTACGACTCATGATGGCAGGAAATATAGCAGTTGCCATCAAGGGACTAGTAGACCAATATGAAGACAGCGACGGCTTCCTTATCAGCCCCATCAAAAAAGTTAAACCCAAGAACTTTTTCAACTCTTCCAGATTTGTGGGAATCCACCGGCTAGCTCTAGAGTGTGGCCTAAGTCTGGCAGCGTTGTCCCTCAAAAACTGCTCTGCATACAAATTAGTCTGCTCAACAATCTCTTCCAAAAATATATCGTCCATAAACAACTCAAAAAAGTTGACGGGCAAAAAGTTTTCCGTATTAACTCGACACCCTGGAAAACCAGTAAACGCAGGCAACTGTGGCTGCTCCATGTTTGGTGCAACCCATGCGTCAGGTCTTCCAATGGGAAGCCTTTCAGCCGCTGGCTCCTGCACCATTGGCACATCACTGTCCTCCTCTAAAACAGGCCCTTCATCAGCACTGAGAGTGGCTTCATCATCAGATGATTCATCTCTGACAGAAAATTCACTTCCAGAATCCTGCACTTCCTCCTCTGCCTCAGATGCAGAGTCAGTCTCATATTCATGGTCAGAAGATGACTCAAAAAGCACACTAACAACCTGCTGAGCGGTCATCCTACGGCTGGCCATGATCCTTCCTACTAAAATTAACTGGACAAATACACCAACAACAACCAGCACTGTGTAAGATAAGTAACAAAGTATAGGTTTATCACTAAGAATTATAAACTCAAAAACTATACTGCTCACTTGCCTGAAAAAGCTTGACTCACCAGCAACTACTCTGCACAGCCACAGCAATCACCAACGATATCCCACTAAAAAGAGAAAAAAAAAAGCAAATTAGACATAAGACAACACAATAATCATTGTGCATAACTCTAAGGACAATTTCACACACAATCCTGCATTCAGTACACCACCTACAAACATGTCATTCATGCATTGCAACAATACTCACTTGGAGTAAATTTATTTACTTACCTAAAACATGCAACTACGCAAACCGCAGGACAACTACTGCCAAAACTGCAACAAGCCACAGCAAAGTCAGCAAAAGCTTTGAACTAAAGCAAAAAGGAGAAAAACTGTTATTATCATAAAAGCAAATACTTCGCCAGTTGACAAACACTCCGCCACTAACCATTTTTTCATTTTCCCGTGTCTAGTCTTCTCTGTTTGGGGGAAGATAGGCCTAAAAAAAAATAGGCCAATCTACCCCCAAGGGGAGGGGGCAGAAATCGCCCAGATTACATTGCACCCTTTGGGGGGGGGGCGACCCTTGCCCAAGGGGCCACACCCCCACACAAAGCACACACACACACACATAGTATCCCTGGCGCTATGGGGATTCTGCCCCCCTTGGGGACAGAAAGGCCTAAAAAATAGGCATATCTGCCCCCTAGGGGGGCAGAACTGCCCAAAAATACATGTGGGCCCCTGGGGGCGACCCTTGCCCAAGGGGCCGCCCCCCAACACAAAAAATACAAAGCAACAATAAAATCCCTGGTGTCTAGTGGCTTTCTGCCCCCCTTGGGGGCAGATCGGCCTAAAAATAGGGCCAATCTGCCCCCAGGGGGGGCAGAAACGACGTAAAATGCATGTGCCCCCAAAGGGGAGCGACCCTTGCCCAAGGGGTCGCTCCCCTACACTAATATTCACACACACACACACACATACTGAAATCCCTGGTGTCTAGTGGGCATTCCTGCTGCCCGATCGCATCGCGATCGGGCAGCAGGAATGCTCAAAGAGACATCGAGGGAAAGGAAAACCCTTTCCTTTCCCTCGATGCCTCTCTGAGAGCACCCCCACCCCGCAGGAAGGTGAAATACTCACCTTCTCCCTTGACGCGCTGGAAGCAAATGGCTTCCAGCGCGTCATTCCCCCTTTCCATGAAATCAGCGCGCGATCGCGCGCTGACGTCATGGGGGGGGGGCGGGGGGGGTGGGCGTGAAAGGGGAAGGGATTCCCCTTTCAGCCCTGGCCTGGGGGTGTTGGGGGGCGGCCCTCGGGGGAAGCGCTAGCGCTTCCCCCGACTGCCAGTCCCAGGACGTAATGGTTACGTCCATGGCGCCACACGGGCGCTGCCATGGACGTAACCATTACGTCCGTGGCGGGGAAGGGGTTAATAGTGAGCAACATGATTCATTGGAGGTAGCACCCAGCATCTTATTTTGCTGGACATTTTCTCTTACTTCCAGTTCTGTAGCAGAGGCAAGGTTGTTATGCTCTTTTGATTTTTTGACAATATCCCCAAGAGTAACATCTCTGCCTCTGCAACAAATTAGTCCCTATTCCTCCAATGATTCCCAGGTTCAGTGAGTCTCTTCTTACCGTAAATGAAACCACCAAATTTAAGTAGCACACATTCCAATTTATTCAAGTATTCTTTTATCTTGAGGTGACTCCCCCTTCAAAATTGTAATGCCCTAGGGACCTGACCCAAGACCTGACCCACCTGTGTGCTTCACTGAAACAAGCGTGGAAACCTATGCTTACTCTTTTAAAACTTTTCAGAAGATCCATCGCAACTCCTGCCTAAAATAAAAAAAATCAGATTTTTCTCTGTGCGTCCCTCAGGAACATCAGCACCTACCCTGGTTCCTTTTCTTATTTTTTTAACTTTTTTTATGTGACTTTTGTTGGGAAAGTTTTGTGAAGATTCATCAAACAGCACCAAAGTTATTAGCAAAACAAAAAACACTTTTTCTATAGAAACTAGGTCCTAACTAAAACTGGCAACAACAACTCATTTCAGCTACTCTCTGGAAAGATTCAGGGTGCTTTGTCAGGAGGAGCCTTTGAAAAAAGGTGGGGGTCCCAAAACATGTTTTCCCCATAACATTTTAGACACGACTACAGCCCAAACCTCTGAATGGAATTACACTAAATCTGGAAGAAAGCTAGATCTTGGACCAGAAAGGTCTCTCTTCACAGTTTGGTGTAAACCTATTCAATACATTTGATGTTATTAAAGAAAAAGGATTTATATATGTCTCGAGACACAGAGCCACCAAGTTGGATCCACAGATTCACGTGCCAACAGCAATGCTGTAGTTGGCTGGCTGCAACCTGAGAGAAAAGTTCCAGCTGCCAGTTTGTGTATCGGGACTCGTTCAGGTGCTAAATAAAAGTTAAAAGTGATAGAAAGGGTCAGGGTAGAGGTACCCTGACACTATGGGACTCATGGGACTGATTGAGGGGTCAATGAAGGACACCTCATGGGTAAGAAATTCCCCCCAAAAAATTTTGGGGGGGCACTTGAGGATCTGTGGATCCTCTGCGGCGCTCAACATGACCCCGTGTGAATCGACGACCGAACCACGGATCCTGAGCCCAATAAAAAAAAATACACCCACTCACAGACCCACTCATACCATCACTCACACATCCATTCACACACTCACGCATGCACTCACAGACTCACTAAACCACTACCACACCGAGTCACTGACCCACACAGCCCCTCTCACACCTATATACCCACATACACACAACCACTCGCAGACCCACTCATAGACCCACACAGCTACTCATACACCTACTCACACACCCAATCACCCACTCACACACCCACTTATACACCCATACAATGACTCACGCACCCACTTACACACCCATCCAGCCACTCACACACCATCTCACAGACCCACAGTATGGGGTTGGCTGCATGCAGGTGATGGCCCCAGACCATGCCATGTAGTCAATCCCTGCCTCACAGTTTGATTAACGTATGTTATTTACATTAGAAAATCCCTAAAATTCACTGAAAAAAAGCAAAAGTTACACATTCTAACAAAAAGCATACTTCTAGTAACTGTCCACTGTTTTTTTGGCTACCATCTTGCTTGGAGAAACCTTGTTTTTTGCCATGGTTTAGTTACTTTGGGCCTCATCATGAGTTTGGCAGTCCGTTGAATGCCATGACAACGGTGGTGGCCAGACCGCCATTGACATGGCGGTCGGACCGCCTTTGAGATAGTGGTCGGACTGCCTTTCAGATGGTGGTCGGACAGCCTTATTACAAGTTGTTGGACTTTTTTGCTTATGCAGGGTCATCCCCAATCTTTTTGCCTCCTGCCTCCTATATTTTCTGACCTGTTGCTGTTGACTTTTGAACTCTGAGTACTTTACCACTGCTAAGCAGTTCTAAAGTGCATATGTTCTATGTGTAAATTGTATGTAATTGGTTTATCCATGATTGGCATATTTGATTTATTAATATGTCCCTAGTAAAGTGCAGTAGAGGTGCCAGGGTCTGCAAATCATATGCTACTAGTGGGCCTGCAGCACTGGTTGTGCCATCCAAATAGGTAGCTTGGTAATCATGTCTCAGACCTGCCATTGCAGTGTCTGTGTGTGCAGTTTTAACTGTAAATTCAGCTTGGCAAGTGTACCCACTTGCCAGGCCTAGACCTTCCCTTTTCTTACATGTAAGGCACTCCTAAGGTAGGCCCTAGGTAGCCCCAAGGGCAGGGTGCAGTGTATGGTTAAGGTAGGACATATAATATAGTAAGGTGTTTTATATGCCCTGAGAGTGAAATATTGCTAAATAAATTTGTTTTTCACTGTTGCAAGGCCTGTCCCTCTCATTCGTTAACATGGGGGCTACCTATAAATCTGATTAAAGTGTAGATTCCCTTTGGGAGTGGATGGACATGTGGAGTTTGGGGTCTCTGAGCTCACAATTTAAAAATACATCTTTTAGTAAATTTGATTTTAAGATTGTGTGTTTGAAAATGCCACTTTCAGAAGGAGAGCATTTTCTTGCTTATACCATTTCTGTGACTGCCTGTTTGTGGATTCCCTGTCTGGGTCAGTTTGACAGTTGGGCTGGTTGCACCTCACACTAGACAGTGACACAAAAGGAGCTGGGGTGTAGTCTGCATTTTCTGATGAGCCATCTGTGCTGGGAGGGAGAGGAGGAGTGGTCACTTACACCTGAAAGGGCTGTGCCTGTCCTCACACAATGCCGTCTCCGACTCCGTGGTGAGTGTCTGGGACCTGGCCTGGAAAGGGCAGGATTTCACATTCAAAGGAGACTTTACTTTTAAGTAGGCCTACTTCAAAGGAGAAATTGGGTATAAGAAGGGCACACAAAACCACAGACTTTAGAACACTTCTGGAAACAAGAGGAACCTCTGCCTGGAGAAGAGCTGAAGAGCTGAGGAGAAGTGCTGCCCTGCCTGTGACTATGCTTTGTGGAGCTATCCTGCAGTTGCAGCTTCTGTCAGAGTAAGAGGGCAAATACTGGACTTTGTGTGCCTTCCATCTTGTGAAGAAATCTCCAAGGGCTTGATGAAGAGCTTGCCTCCTGTTGTTTGAAGTCTCAGGGTCAGCAAAGACTTCTCTCTGCCAGCACCTGGAGTCTCTGGAGAGACTCCTGCTCTGACAAGTGGTGCCCTATCCAGTCCCTGGGCCCTTGAAAGGAGAGCTGGTGGAAATCCAAGGAAATCGACTTTGGACTACTTCGGAACGACACTGCTGCTGAATCCGGTGACGCCGCCTGCACCCGACAGCGTGACCTTCGCTGGAACACGACGATCTTCGCAGGCCCAACCCAGCTGCAGCCCCGCTGAAGTCCGTGGCTCTGTGGAAGTCGCTGAACAACTTCGTGACCGACGCCACTCGAAGTGCGCGCATTCAACATTTCGCACAGATGCCGCTATCCCTGACTTCGCGCATTGACTTGTTTTCACTCTTCACCAAAGGTACTGTACTTGGGGGTCTACGCAACTCCGTGGCCGGTGCCGCTGGTGTCGGCTTGTTGGGAACGACTCTGTCACGATGCCGTGTTAACACCTCATCGAAGCATTTTGTGTTTCTAAGCGCTATTTTTGAGTTTAATCTTTAAAAATTCTTAACTTGACTTGTGTATGTTGGTTTTTTGTTGTTTTGTTCTTTTTTTGTTTAGATAAATATTTCCTATTTTTCTAAACTGGTGTTGTGTCATTTTGTAGTGTTTTCATTAAGTTACTGTGTGCGTTGGTACAAATACTTTACACCTAGCACTCTGAAGTTAAGCCTACTGCTCTGCCAAGCTACCAAGGGGTAAGCAGGGGTGAGCTGAGGGTGATTCTCTTTTACCCTGACTAGAGTGAGGGTCCTTGCTTGAACAGGGGGTAACCTGACTGTCAACCAAAGACCCCATTTCTAACACAAGTCATGCAGGCCAATGAAGCAAAGACCACTGCGGTCTTGCTGGCATCGTCAGGCAGCACAGACCACAGCAGAAATGAGGCTGCACAACAGGACGGCTGGAGCCTATGTTGCCCCAAGACACATTATGGGATTGCACACCACCAATGTGACCATGGCGGTCCAACTACCACCTCTCAGAAGGTGAAAACAGACAGTATAAAGTGAGGCACAGCTGCAGGAAGCCTTTCACGTCTGGTGCCACCATTGAACCCCTCACACACATCCTGCCGCTGTTATTGATCATCGATGGAGAACATAATCCACACCACTGTGTTCACAACTGACCATAAGCACACACACCTACTTGAGTCATGAATTATAACACCAGCTCCGTGCGCTGTTGTTCACATTGTATGGGGGTCACTCTACGGGCACCAAGTACACATCTCAGCGTATCCCGGGTCAGAATCATACATAAAGATGGACACATTCACAGCCACAATACGCACCCTTTGTGCAGGTCACTCTGCAATGAAAAACTACACAAAAACACCCAGCCACACATCTCAGTCACAGAGACAGTGAAGGCCGCACAACATTGTTTGACACATTACCAGAACACCAACATTACCTATACAAATACACACTTGCATTCCTCACAGTCCATGGACTGTTGTCACATACATCACACGTATGTATGGATGTGGCATGGAACACAAACAAGACAAATTTCCCAAGCTGACTCTGCAAACAATACCAGTACAATAGGGATGGGGGCATCAGAATCACTCAGGGAATGAGGCTGCATTGGGACAGATATCACTTTGCACATGCCCCTTAAACGACATATGCACATGAAATGGCCCTACATGTTTCATAAGTACAAACAGTACTAGACCCAAATGACATTCCCACCTGGACAATGTGGAAATGCAAGTCAACAAAGCACATACAACTCCAACCTCTTGGTACAGGAACTAGCTGCAAGGTACACATAGCTAACTGGACACATGCACATTCAAATGCAAACAAAGCAAGCACAACTGAACACATTCCATGTCTGCACTAACGAAACTCAAGCTGACACACATCACATGAACACATAAGCTATATCAGAGGGGCAAGTCTAACACCATATGTGCTCACATTGAACACACAAGATGAAATACCACAACAAACAGTATGCGATGCCATGACACCACCATTGCATGAACACCCACATATCCATACACTCAGTATGTACCCTTTTCTTAGAGGACAACAGCACTGCCACAGTCACATACTGCAAACAACAGCAAAAGGAACAGCAAGTGTGCTGAAACACACAACAATAAGCACACAACACAAGTCACTCATGAACAACATAACGGTAGAAGAGGGTTTGCAGGATAAAGGTGTACCCAATAAAACCACAACTGTTTGGGTTTATTATAACCAATAGAATCAGAATAAAGGCCATTGGCCAGTCAATTTTTGGTCCATAATAGCAGAAGCATGGTATTGTGCCTAAACTTGACTCCCAACTGCCATGGAACCTACACAGGAAGGGCCATCAAGGGGGCAGGCAGGCACCTCAGAGATCATCGAGGGAGGTTCAGATTTGGGAGGGTGGTTTGGACTTGGGCTTGGGAGGGATTGTCTTCTTTTTGGGAGGGGTGGACCTCTTCTAGGGGAGAGGTATGGGTGCTTGTAAGGGGCAGGGGAGATCTTGGCTGTGCAAGGGAGGGGCTGGGAGGTAGGTGGTGGCCTCTTGAGTTTAGGACAAGGTGGAGGGAAAAGGGGAGATGTTAAGGTCAAACATACAAACTTTCTTAGGGACACAGGGACGGTCTTCAGAAGGGGGCTGGGATTTGGAGGTCAAAGGAATAGTTTTTTGCTGTATCAGTGGGTGTGGTGCTTGTGGTGGATGTCAGGGGTCTGCTGGGGTGGTGCCTGCACATATGACGGTTATTGTGGGTGTGTCACTGACTGTTGGTGTTGTGCCTGTGGGTATGCTGGATGTTGTGTGTGTGATGCTTCTTGGGGTGGTGGCGGTGTCAAGGGAAGTTGTGACTGTTGCTGTGTCTGTGGTTGGCTGTCATTTGCTTGTGTGCTGGTGTGTTTGGTAGTGCTTGTGTTTGTGTGTGCTGATGTGTATGCATGAAAATCTGTCTGTGTGTTTTGGGTAGGTAAGGGAAGGGGGTATCTGGAGTGGGAAGAGGGAGGTGGAGGGGAGACAGAAGATGGGGTTTACTAGATTCTATTAGTGTGAAGGCCAGAGCCTGAAAACATCTCTGTAGGCCAGATATTACATCATGAATGCTTTCCAGGAATGCATTTGCTTGGTGTAGCTAACTTGCCAATCCCTGGATGGCATTCACAATGGCTGTCTGACCTATAGAGATACTTCTCAGCAGGTCAATAGCCTCCTCACTGAGGGCAGCAGGGGTAACAGGGGCTGGGGCAAAGGTGCCTGTGGCAAAGGAGACGCCCACTCTCTTGGGTGAGCGGGCATGGGCAACTGAGTGAGATGCAACAGGGAAGGCAGTGCTAGCACAGGGGTAGCAGAGAAAGATGGTACAGGGGGATGCCCCAATGGGATCACCACCACTAGGGAGTGTCCACTGGAGGAAGATTCTGTTGATGAAGATGATGTTGCAGTCACCCCCTTGGCACTCCCCTTCCCCTCCAGGCCACTGGGTCCCTCTGTGTCAGTGGTATCTTGCCGCGAGGTCCCGTAGCCAGATGCTTACTCACTCAGCTGTGACCCTTCTCCTTTGCTGGCCAGTTCTGATGCTGCAAATACAAAGAGAAATAGGTTAATCACATGTCCATGATCAAAATTGAACAATAGCTCAGATTAGAATACAGTACCACAATGTCAAGATACCCCCAGCAACAAACTCCACCTAAGTGGCCCATACACGTGTCATACCATATACATTCTTTCCAATTTGAACTTGCTGCAGTCGCGCACAAAAAAATCTGGATCTCAGACAACTACAATTGCATGGGGTACAGTTGTGCAATCACAAAGACCATTCAACAAGTAGGAGACACCATCACCCTCAAAGCTTTGCCCCATGGAGAAGACCAGTCACCTGTTGGCATTCAATTGTAGGCCAATACAAAATGCATTTCCACAGATCCCACAGAAGGTTATGCACACATCTATTTGTCACATATGTGATGACCCAAGAATGAGAAATGATGATACAATGTCATGCCGTGTTGATGACAATAGTACAATACCTCAGAGAAGGTGACATGGAAATAGCCATGTCACAATGGATACATATCAACAATGTACACTCTACTAAGTGAAATGTGCCCCAATAGAGTCATGAAAGTAGTATTAATGTTGCTCAGATAGGCCACACATGTTGCATGAAAATGTACACTGTAGACATCATGTGCAATATATCAGGAAGAGATGTCCCAAAAATCACAACACAATGAACCAGCAAGCCCCAGGGTAATCACTACTAATGTCTGGCAACCCTTACCATGACATACCTTTAGTGCATCAGCAGAAGCCATTAGTCCCTTGAATGTTGGAGAGGCCCTGAGACTTGCAACTACTTGTTGAATGCCCTCAACATGTTACCCAATTGGAAGCCACAACACTCTCCACATTTTGGCCATGCACACCCAGATGTCTGTCTATGGATGAATGTCTGTCCCCAAATACATGTGATTTCTACATAACTGCAAGTCACTCCATGATGCATGCCAAAAGTCAGGGCACAAACCTTACCCATTACACATGTGCGGTGCAGTTTTCCACCTAATGCCACATCAAAGTCAGAGATATTCACATATATACTATAAACTCTAGGCCTACCTGTGATGTCCCTCTTTGCTACTACAATTGCACATGCCAAATGACATGCTATGATGGGTGAGGGTATGTGTCAGCCAATAAACAATGGTGACACACTCTTATATGTGGCACAATATGAAATATATCCCCATTGTCAATGTCCTATTCAACAAAAAGTGTGCCATGTACATTTATGAGGCAATACAGACATCATCCCATCAACATAGGTAGACCATGTATGAAACTTCAACTCACAAATGTTTCCTAAAGAGAAAGGGACACATGCTGACATGTAGGCACAAGGAATGTTGGCAGCAATGATGGCACATAAATCATGTCAATGGGCATTCCCAACTTACCAAGAGAAAAGTAGGCATCAATAGCAGCATCCAAAGAACAATGTAAGCCCTAACACATGTATGCTGGACATCTTCATATAACAGACTGCAGTGAGGCACCAGCACCCATCATAAACTAAAGACAATTAGCTTCTGGGTGGCAGATGCCTATACACATATTTATCCAGACGCATGGCATAGGACAGTGATCCATCACCTACTTACTTTTGGCCTAGATCATTTGGGAGTAGTGGCCTGTTGCATAGAAATTATGCAATCTACAACAAAAAACTGTACTTGATTTATCAATGTACCCAGCCATATGGCATCCCTGGGGAGCAAGTGGTTTGTGAATTCTACCCAGTTGTGTCCTAGATCCCTAGTACAATAGGCAAGCCACATCAGTGTACAACACATGACATGTTTACACAAGCACTCATCTACTGTGTGACACATGGCTCAACCCTAATTGTCAGGGGTATCTGTCAGAACCAAACACAATCACTTGGCAATGAGATAGGCAGGGATATGCTCTGTACTAACCCCCTTGTGGCTGCTGTGCTGTCCTCAAATGCCCATCAAGGTCTAGGTAGGCCACCAGCAGAATGCGGGCCATCCATTGGGTGGGGTCATGGTCTGACGGATACCCCGCCCACTTTGGGAGGACAAACCTCATTAGGACTCACCAATCTTCCAGACCCAGCATTTCAGATCCTCCTACCTTTCTCTGCAGTGGGCACTCCTCTGGCTGTGGACCCCTAGGGTCTGTACCTTCTTGGCAATGGCTCTCCATATTTCCTTCTTTTGGGGGGCGTTGACTTGCAGAGACAAAGACAAACCAAGAGACCATGCTCACAAGCCTCATAACAAAGGGTTTAGTCACATACATGGCAGTAACATCAAGCTCGAACTTTCATATTTGCCAATACTCCCCAAGTGTGACACATACAAGTCAATCAGTACAGGGATATGACTACAGACACACTTTTCTCAGTCTGCAGACCAACCCACCACCCTGTTCAGGCCCTACAGTGACTAAGCATTCTGGAACATGACCCACTCCATAATGAGGGTCATGCTCTAGCAACTTGACACATTGTGTGAGAATGACTCTCTGCATACAGTTCCTATAGACAACTGCCAGAATACAATCTTAAACATTACACATGGGTAACAAGGAAGTGATTGGCATGGTGGGTAGAGAAAGTGTCTTGCCTGTCCATGTGGCCTAACAAATGCAGACTCATGCCACTTCAGGTGGTGGGGTTATGTGTCACGTACTTGTACCTACGGAAATGGCATCCAACAAACATAGGCATGTGTTGGCCAGATTCTCCCATGTGACCAAACTACTGAGTCACATTTCATGGCCTCCCAGGAATCAACACACTACACTGTGGAACTGTCATTTATGCAATAAGCCTGCACGGGACAAATATGACTTTTGTGAAGGTGACAGCAGTCTTGTTGAAGTAAGTGGCCGTCAAGAGTCAAAGACACACATTGACAATGATGCTAAGTGCACATGTGTTCTAGATTAGTAATTTACCTCTGGACCCATTCATAACTGAATCAAAGGAAAGAGGCATTCTGGGCAGGACTTTACACCTGAGCTACATACTGTGCACATGACAGGATCTGCTGGGGTACAGGGAGAAGGCACAGTGCCACAGTTATATAGCCGCAGTGATTCCACCCAGGCCTAAACTAGGACCCATACTGGCAGATACATGTGACAGGCCCTGGTCTCTGCAGACTGAGCAGACAAAACCTACATGACACTCCATTTCCATTATTTCCATGCATGACAGTACATCAAGTAGCCAACAGCAAATTGTCATATGGTGTGTGTGGCAACGTGAAGGCCAGAGGGAGTTATGACATGCTTCCAAACAACACTTAAGCAAGGGCAGATGTGTAAAGAAATCTCTGTGGCACCATACACATTGCTCACAATACTCACAACTGAATCATACAACATGCATACTCAGTACATGCAGTCATGCACATACATGTTGTCTGACATATACAACAATCATGAGGAAGGAGAGGTCAGTGGATGACAGTAATGTCTCCTCACCTCACCTAGTTATGTACATCTAAAACAAGGAGGATTTAGGAACCCAAGAAAACCACAAAACAAACATGAATGTAATTGACATTTGGCACTGGCCACCAATGCCTGCACATTTTCTCTCCCATTGATGCCACGCAGACTGCAACACAAGGCACATGAGTTGTCAACCTGACACACATGGCCACATTGTAGCCTGTGAGGAGGGAAAGGATGATGAAGTACAGAGAAAACTGTGCACATTAGGTGCTTACCTGCTCCCCTGCTGTACCATAGAGAGGTTCATACAGGGGTAGGACCTACTCCACTAGCCTCTACAGCTCCTATGCAGTGAAGGCAGGGGCCCTATCACCTGCTGGACACGGCTTGATTGCTCCCAGAGGCAGTACACAGCAGCTCAGGTAGTGGAGGTTTTACTGGCAGCAGTGTCAGGAGTCAAGTCAGTGATTCTGCAGAGCATGGTGGTCACGTCTGCAACATACATGGTCGTCACCACCGGCGGACACAGCCATTGGCCCGCGACCATGACCACCTCTGCCAATGTCCGCCGTGGTTGCAAGCACCTACCGTCTGTCATGGGCGGTTCCTAATGTCCAGTGGAGTAGGTCAGGCAGCTGACATTTTTGAGGCCTAAATCACGGTTTTGGGCTTCACAAACTGCATCACACCACCCAAAAAATGTATTGAGCTTAGCAACATTGTTATCCTGTCTTGTCATGTAGGTCCTACTACTCAAACACCATTGTAGTATGTTGCAGGGCACAGATGGCATTTTATAGTGGCGCACAATCCACCCCCACTGGAGGTCATTTATGCGGTCGGGATATACAGTCACAATTCGAGGGGCAATTGTGATGCACATATTTGAGTTTGGTCCAGATACATGTTGTGGACACGTGTAGAAAACAATGGGCATCACATGTGAGCCTTGTGTAATTAGCAGCTGCGATGTGTACTGGTTGCCATGTTCATCCCCTCTAAAATGCCTTGGCACATGTTCTCATTGACATGCATCATGTACTTAGATGGGGACACAATAACTAGTGTTAGAAATCATTTCTAGACATATATAAGTACCCAAGGAGAGGGAGGATGCGTCAACCACCTGTCTACCATCCAATGCCAGACCGTAAGACCATGAAAGAACCTCCTGTATCATCTGAATCGACAAACAATTGTGGACGTATCCCACCAATTGGAGCCTGATCTGATGCCAGCCATCAGCTATCCAACCAGCACACCACTCATTGTACAAGTCATGTCAGTATTGAACTTCCTAGCCACAGGGTCCTTCCAATATACAGTGGCTCTGTCAGGTGACATATCCCAACCTATGTTCAGTCTGGTGTTGAAAGATGTCCTCCCAGCAATGATGAAACACCTGGACAGCCGCATCAAGTTTCCCTGACGTGAGGATTTAGCCCAGATGAAGGCTGGCTTTTATGGTTTTGCATACCTGCCACATGTGGTGGGGGCCATTGATGGCACACATGTTGGCTTGGTCCCACCACATGCCAATGAACAAACAGCCTGCAAGAGAAAATTCTTCCATTCCATCAAAGTGCAAGTTGTATGTTTGGTGGATCTATACATTTCACACGTCTGTGCCCGTTATCTGAGTTCAGACCATAATTCCTTCATTAAGCAGAACAGAACTATTGCCCAGCTGATGTCACAACTGTACCCGAGAGGGCCTGGTTTATTGGTAAGTCACATCTGTTCTGTTTGTGTGTGTGCAATGTTTGGTGCTATAATTCTGATTAAAGGGACTCATTGTTGCACATCTGTCCCATTCCTAAACAGGAGACTTTGCATATCCAAACCGTCCTTGTTTGTTGATGTCAATAAGGAATACATCTATGCCAGAGAACGTCGGTTTCAATGAGGCCCATGGAAGAACAAGTCACATAGTGGAGCGGGCTTTTGGGCTCCTTAAGGCCAGATTCCGCTGTTTTGATCAGACTGGTGGAGCCCTCCTCTATTCACCAGAAAAGTGTGTCAGATCACGCTGGCCTACTGCATGCTCCAAAACATTGCCCTGCAGAGAAATATCCTGTACATCTCAGAGGAGGGGCAGCCTGCAGTGCCACCTGTTGAGACTCCTAAAAATGCCAAGTGAGGATGACAGTGGGGAAGAGGAAGAAGCTGATTTGTGATAAGATCTCATCAATAGCTACTTTTCTTGAGTGTGAGTATGTTGTGACAGAATGACTGTGAGTGTACAAAGAACTGTAGTTGTTAGAATGTGTGAATGTGAGTGTTGTGGCAACAACTGGGGAGCTAATGCTGTGCAATATTCAGCCAAAGGGTGCTTGAAGGGTTAGCCTTTGAGATGTCCCCAACGTTATGTAGCTACATTGTTTGTGTCAGCCTCATTGCAATGTAATTTCCTTTCCATATGCTGGCCATATGAATTGTGTAATTTGTTTTTCAAGCCTATACTGTTGGCTATGTCTTTCTACAGGGCACTTCACCATGACATCCTCATGTGGACATTTCAGAGTTGTGACACTGGTAGGTAGCTGGTACTGTTCCAAAACAGGAAGTAGACATGGATTGTTCCAGGTAATGTGGGTCACAGATTTGGGGTGTATGCGACCTGTGCCAAGGCAGTTTTTTGGGGGAAGGTTAGAAGTGCACATTGTACTTGTGTATTGTGCTGTGTTCTGCCAATTGCATCATGTGTGTGATCATGTGCCATGAAATATGTTGTCATCAAGTGCAAGCAAGACATTCACCCTTCACATTGGCTAAACAGTCTTCTTGTATGACCTGTATGTAGCTGTAGATGTGTTTCATCATTGCAGGCCACAGTGCCTGTGCCACAACATTGGCACATGTTTGTATTATACCACCAGATGCAAGGCCATTCGATTGTGATGAACCTGTGATCAGGAACTGTTGTACTGCCCTTTGTCTGTAACTTGTTTTTTTGATGTTGGATTACTATGGTTTGGTATGTGATAAGGCTCAAGCTGGTGACACCATTCACGTTTCTGTTAGCCTTTTCTACAGGGCATGCTTGACAAGGCCATTCCTTCAGTGGTCTGAGGTGCTGTACCTTAGTTTGTGTACCTTGACACAATGAGTCAGCCATTCTTGACTATGACTCTCCCGACATATGGACAACCTATACGCTTTACATGGATAAAAGGTCTGGTGTGGCCAGATACTTGTAACATTGTGTTTGTGTGTGTTGTTAGTGATCCTTAGCAGGACACTGTACCTGTGACATATCCCTCCTTGCATTAGTATCTTGTGCCTCCCTCATCTGCTCCACATAATCTTACATCTCTACGTAGCAAACCTATGGAACAGAAGCAAGCAGACAGACTTTGTGATAGGTGGATTTATTGAAAATGTATACTTTAAATTCATATTGGGCCATGGCTGAAAAGAACAGTGAGGTTTCAGTCATGGTGGATGAAATCATTGGAGTAGATGCCATACAATTGTGAGTCCAATGTCTAGTGTTCTCCTCCAATAGGAAGTGGAGGGTAGTTGAAGAACAGTCAACAGAGTGAATATGTGGCACACAAAGGATGTCCTTCAGGAAGAGGTCACTTGCTGGCATGGTGGGTGTCTTGCCATCCACACCTCCTGGAGTCTTTGCTGGATGTCCCCACTTGTATGCGCTACGACTTCCAAGGATCATGTGGTCGGGTAAGGCAAAAAGGGAGCCTTTAATAGCCCAACAGCATAAAAAGTCCAGACTTGGAGGTATTTCTCATGAAACCTTGGGGCAACCTCTATCAGGCTAGGGGAGTATACCATAAGTCCATACTAATTCCCTGGCCTCTATGCTTTCAGCACCAGGTACTATCTCTGTCAATCCTCAAGGCACGACCTTCCTTATGTCTTTTGGTCTGGGCCCTGTCATAGCTATGCCACAAACATTTAGTAAGGTGACTGGCTTCCTCACGAGTCAACCCTTCTGGCCTATTCAAAAAAATCCCCACTTTTGAAAGAGCTGAGGACAGTGGCGCTTTGCAGTTTGGAAGCAAGAAGCTTACTCTCACAGACGGTATAGTGGACAATCTAACAAGTGGGTCTCAGACTTTTAAGCCATGATAGATTCTCCTCTGCAGACTTTTTCCCCACCGGGGCCCCTCATTTCTACTAACAGTCAAGGAGTTGAAGGTCTGCCCACTGTTTCATCTGAATTAAAGAGTGAAGCCGCCTCCCTGGCCTAACCAGCTCTTACCAGTCATTAGGTATGTTTGGGAGCAAAACCTTGCTGATACTTATATCAAATGACTACTCTTCTGATGCTCTAGAAACCATCTTGTCCCTCCTGGAGCCCTTCCAACAGAATGTGCAAGGCCATCAACGGTCCAATTCTCAGCAGGACACAAGCATGGATCACACCACTAGTCCACCAGCTGCCCTTGTTACCAATGAAATCGCCGAGCTCAGTTGTCACAGGCAATTCTGTATTTTTACATTAACCTAACATTAACCTTACATTCAGGGGTCTATTTTTAGTCCCAGTTTACTCTGAGATGGCGCAGATTATGTTGGGACACACTTGGTTCCTGTAGTAACAAGATGACCCCCGCCTTTTTTAGACTGCAGAGTCCTTCTTTCCTCTCTTTGACTTGCATGCACTATAATAGTTCGAACTGCTTTATGTTACCCAAGATGGCCACTGTCTTTTTGTATATGCTGTGCAGTCCTCTTATTATTTCTATAATTCTTTCCCGACATCTCGTCCCCTTGTGAGCCAGCCCTTTGACCCCTCTTTTCACAACAGGGAGCACGAAGCTGGGGTAGGTGTCTACTGACAGAGCGTTCGCACTAGAAAGTAAGTGGATTTCTTTGTTTCTTTCCTTTCCCTGGATCAGCGATGTGCACTTCACAGCCGACACTGTCTCAAGAGACTTACCGATTCCCACATACAGCAATACGTGAATCGATAACTGTGATTTCTCCCTTGGTGGGAGCTGTTTCTACATTTAAAACGTGTATAGCACTGGCAAACCAGATGGTGGTTCAGCGCTTATGTGAGAGTGTACATATATATATTTTATGACTTTGACTCCCTATGTGGAGTCTATAGTAGACTCGACTGCATAAAAAAAGAGGGGACTAAGCTTGTACTGTTTGCACTCCATTCCCTTGGTGGGAGCTGTTAAATTAGGTCACGGTGATTAGAGGCTTGTTACACCGCAGCCCCCCTTTCCCCTTGCCTCGAGATACTATCTACCATTTTTTTACGTTGATGTAGACTGGGAGAGGGGCGCATTTGTCTGTATGATTGATAGTTCGATTTAGTCTAACATGCCCTTATATACGTGCCACATTATCAACAGGCTTGTATTCACTAGATGGGCCTATTGCACTATTTTGCCTGATGTCTTATACCTTCATTTTGGCTTGTGATAAATGTATTGATACCAAACATAAAAGATGGGTGTCATCACCCAACACTACATTCTCTGAGATGTTCGGACCACTTGATGTATGTTTATCAGTTTTTGTTTTTAGAATTTTCCATTGAGATGGCCTGTGATTGACCTTTCACACCATTGTATATTTAGATATCTAGACCAGTTCGGACCACTGAAGCTTGTTGCTATCCCGATAGGTCCCATCCTTTAATACGAGGAGGGTAATTATGGTTCCTCTCAATTAAGAGGATTATGTTTGTTTATTTTGTTTTCTACTCACTATCAATTTTTGCACATCACAAGGGGAAGAGTCACTAGTGTGTTTTGAACCTCCTCACTCCTTCACTGTGTACTTACATTTGCCTGTTGTACTTTGTTTCATGTTTTTATTCTTTGTTTTTAGCTTCCTGTGAGATACCCTACTATAGGCTATATGAAGTATGAGGATTAGGTAGGTTTATTGGTCCTGATGAATCACATTTGATCCTTGTTGACTTTAGAAGCGAGAAACATGTTGACCTTTTTTTTCTGAGGAAGTATAGGGATTTCCGTACTTGCACTCTACACATTCTCAGACTTTAGGGACTGTATCTATCAGACACTTCATTTGATTAGGGCCGATTAGGTATTAAACTCATTCCTCCCCCTACTCCATTATTTTTAATCATGACAGAGTTTAACTTCTAATAAAGTACTGTATTCTTTCTATCTCTAGTCATTTTTAACAGTACGTTTTTAGTACCAATCCCACACTCTAGCACTCACCAACCGGCCAATATCTATATTAAAAGATCTCTGGCAAAGAGCCCCTATGAGGGGCCCGTCAGCGCATAGGAGCGCCGGCTTGACGAGGAGCAAAAGCCCAATGATGAAGCATGTCATCAATGGTGAGTGAGGGCTCTTGTTCCGACTTGATCAGACCCACAGGGACCATTCTTTTTGTTCTTTTTGTGATTTAGTTTGGGACTTATTCTTTGATCCCTTAATGGAACTGTGTATTCTTTGTGTTGTGATTCATATGGGAGTACTGTACACAGGACCAGCTTTCTTTTTCCAAATCTTCTGACACTCTAGCCCTTCCCTTTGGTATTTGATGATTTAGTACAGCAGTTTAGCTGTGGGCATATAGGTAACATTACCCTGGTCTAATACTACCTGCGGTAATTATGGCAGACCTACAAGGCCTTAGTTTTGATGATGACATCGTGCAAGCAATTTTAAACTCTATCTATATTAGGAGATGATCACAGTGGACCTTCTGAATGCTCTAAGGAAGATTGGGACAGACTATCAGCTTTGAAGAAAGGCCTTATCAAGACTTTTTCACATGATACCGTCATGACGGAATATCTGAGGGCCAATATCTCACCTAATGGTATGATTGTCACCAATGTCCCCAGGATTTTTCTACAAGACTTACAATTCCGGAATGACTGGGCACAAATCTCGTGGAAATGTACCCGGGATTGGTTGGTGTTGATTATCAATACCTCTAAACGATTGGCTGAGTCTATTACCATCCAAATTTCCATGAGGGTAACATCAATCAAAACTACCATTCAACTACTCAGATTAAATCTCGACTAGCAGAGATGAATTCAGAACTAAATGAGACTAAAGAGCAATTGACCAGTCAAAACATTTCTAAATTACAAAAAGACATCAAGAAATTTAGTAGAGAGAAAATCTACCCTTACACCAAAAATGACTACCATCGTGAGGGTGGCTCAGAATCATCAGATGACACAGACAATCCCGATCGTAAAACTTGTGCACAGTACTATAGTTTGAGTTCTGATGTTTGGAGTAGTGATGTGGAGAGGAAAACAAATCAGACTCGCCAATTCTCCCATGTGAATATGGCTCCTCCCTTCCACTATCCACAGTTTCCTATGTGGCAACAGCCTCCTTATCAGTTTTTTCAACCTCAACCTCAGATCCCCCATTATCCTTCTTGAGGAAGAGACCGGGCAAGGGGCAGAGGAAGAAACAGAGGAAGAGGAAGGAGTGTACATTGGCACAAGAAGAACCACAGATGATAACCAGGAGCCGCAGTGCAGCACCAGTAAAGAAACCGTAGTTGTCAATCTATCAGGTACTATACTATCCCCCACAGAATTGTCCGTGCTTGATAAAGGGTTAGGCTTTGTACCCACCCCTAAAGAAGATCCCTCTTGTCTTAACTGTGAGATTACTGCTATGTTCCGGAAAATTTGCTTACATTTCTTTTTTAAGAATCGACCTGTACTGCCCTTGAGCTGGGACACGAATTTTAAGAATCCATCTACCTTTATGCCCCATCTACCTCAGTACCTATTGAGGTACTTACTTTTGAAAAAGCAGTCCGTTACGAAATTGAGCGGTTACAACCAGCTTCACCTTTTCAGAATGTGTCCGACATAGAAAGAGAAGATATTCGCTCGTTAGCTCATCACCTGGATATTACTATCAAACCAGCAGACAAAGGGGGAGCTATAGTGATCCTGAATACCACCTTCTACAGACAAGAATGTCTAAGATTACTGAGCGACGCAACGTAATATGAACCTATTTCAACTTATCCGACTCTACGACTGCAAAAAACTATTCGAGGCATGATTAGTGCAGCTGAGAGTGCAGGCTGGATAACTCATCAAGAAGCCACATTTTTGGACACAAAAAAACCACAGATTCCCTAGTTTTACTGCCTCCCTAAAATTCACAAGGGGACTCCCCCTCCAGGTCGCCCAAATGTGTCAGGCATAGGATCCTTATTGGAACCTTTGTCCAAATTTTGTGCCTTTTTTTTACAACCCATAGTCCAACAGACATCCAGTTTTCTAAAAGACATTAAGGATACCTTGATATTGCTAGACAACATCAATACTAGTGGCACTACAGATATGTTGATATGCCTTGACGTAGAGTCATTATATATTAAATACCACAGGATGCCACTTTAGAAGCAGAGAAAGACATTCTTAGCTCCATGACTTGGGCTTACAAGACCCCTACTAGCTTCATTTTGCAATGTGCAAGTCTAGCTATTAAAGAAAATGTTCTTCAATTTGAAGACCATCTTTACCATCAAATACAAGGGACCTCTATGGGGAGTACATTTGTGCCTAGTTAGGCCTGTCTCTGTATGTGTACCTTTGAGCAACGCCACATTCTCCCACCCTCACAACCCTTCTTTTCAAATATCCGCCTGTGGCGTCGATTCATAGATGACATATTGGTGGTTTGGAAGGGTGACACTGATCAGGCCAAGGTGTTTATTAATTGGATCAACACTTTGGATGATCACCTCCATTTTAGTGCTAATTTTTCCACTGTGGAGGTTTCCTTACTAGACCTACGTATTATACTGATGGATGTCTGCATTTGTCCATCTTTCATAAACCCACAGATAGGAACAGTTTACTGCTATTTGACAGCCACCATCCTAAGTCCTTGAGGATGAATTTGCCTTTTGGTCAGTTTTTGAGACTGAGACGTAACTGCACCAATATTTCTGATTTTCAGTGCCAAGCTGACATTCTGAGCCAAAAATTGAGGAATCGCAATTACCCTCAACAAATTATCGGGCAGCCTTAGAAGAGAGCCCGGAATATACCCAGAGACGTTCTTTTGACTGAGTCTACACATGAATCACAAACCAGATTGACCCGTGTTACTACCTTCACACCCTTGAGCAATTGTGTGAAGAAGATTATTAGGAAGCATTGGCCAATTTTGAACAGTTCGGGGGAGATCCTAGAATGTCCCTTATTTGCCTTTAAACGTACTCAGAATATCAGAGACCTTGTGGTGCAGACTAGACCTACACCTGAAAAGAATCGTGACACTATCTTCCCCAAATCTTGGTTAGGAGAAACAGGCCATCACCCTTGTGGAGGGTGCAATGTCTGTCCTCTATCTATCAATACCCAGGAGTTAGATCTGGGGGAGACCAAAAAATGGCAGCTACTGACACACACGAATTGCCGCACTAAGAATTGTATCTACATGATCATTTGCCCGTGTGGTCTCGGTTATATTGGGATGACCACTAGGATGGTTAAGACACCGACCAATGAGCATTGTAGTACTTTAAGATGTCAGCGATCCTCCACTAACTTAACAAATCATTACATCAAGCTACATCATACTCCCAATGATCTCAGATGGGTGGTTTTGGAAAGTGTGAAGGATAACAGAGTATGCACTGAAAGATTATTTGAGAAAGAACAATGTTGGTTGTACAGATTGGGGACACATCTCACAGGACTGAATGACGATATTCCTTGGTTAGAATTTATTTACTGTTAACATTGAGCTATCACTATGTTCCCCTGCGACATGTAAATATTTCTTTCTGTTAAAGAAATTCTTGAGCATGAACATTTTTGTCATGGGTATTTTTTACCATGGACCTGAGCTATGCCTTCTACTTCGAGCTCCCTCTGGGTTAGGGATCTACTTTTTGTATTTTTACATTAACCTAACATTCAGGGGTCTATTTTTAGTCCCAGTTTACTCTGAGATGGCGCTGATTATGTAGGGACACTCTTGGTTCCTGTATTAACAAGATGGCCACCAGATTTTTTAGACTGCCAAGTCCTTTTTTCTTCTCCATGACTCGCATGCACTATGATAGTTCGAAGTGCTTTATGTTACCCAAAATGGCCACCGTCATTTTTTTATATGCTGTGCAGTCCTCTTTTTATTTTTATATTTTTTTCCTAACATCTCGTCCCCATATGAGCCCGCCCTTCAGCTCCTCTCTTCACAACGGGGAGCACGAAGCTGGGGTAGGTGTCTACTGACAGAGCGGTCGCACTAGAAAGTATGTGGATTTCTTTGTTTCTTTCCTTTCCCGGGGTTGGCGATGTGCACTTCACAGCTGACACTGTCTCAGGAGACTTACCGATTCCCACATACAGCTACATATCGATAACTGTGCATTCTCCCTTGGTGGGAGCTGTTTCTACATTTAAAACGGGTATAGCGCTGGCAAACCAGATGGTGGTTCAGCGCTTATGTGTGTGTGTATATATATATATATATATTTTATGACTTTGACTCCCTATGTGGAGTCTATACTGGACTCGACTGCATAAAAAAAGAGGGGACTAACCTTGTACTGTTTGCACTCCATTCCCTTGGTGGGAGCTGTTAAATTAAGTCACTGTGATTAGAGGCTTGTTACACCGCACCCCCCCACCCCCCTTTCCCCTTGCCTCGAGATACTATCTACCATTTTTTTACGTTGATGTAGACTGGGAGAGGGGCGTACATGTCTGTATGATTGATAGTTTGATTTAGTCTATCATGCCCTTATGTATGGGGTCACATTATCAACAGGCTTGTATTCACTAGATGGGCCTATTACACCATTTTGCCCGACATCTTTTACCTTCATTTTGGCTTGTGATAAATGTATTGATACCAAACATAAAAGATGGGTGTCATCACCTGACACTACATTTTATGAGATGTTCGGACCACTTGTTGTATGTGTATCTGTTTTTTTTTAGAATTTTCCATTGAGATGGCCTGTGATTGACCTTTCATACCAATGTATATTTAGATATCTAGACCAGTTCGGAACACTAAAGCTGTTTGCTATCCGGATGGGGCCCATCCTTTATTCGAGGAGGGTAAGGATGGTTCCTCTCAATTAAGAGGATTATATTTGTTTATTTTGTTGTCCACTCACTATAAATTTTTGCACATCACGAGGGGAAGAGTCACCAGTGTGTTTTGAAACTCCCCACTCCTTCACAATGCACGTAAAGTTGCCTATTGTACTGTGTTTCATGCTTTTTTTCTTTGTTTTTAGCTTCCTGTGAGATACCCTACTATAGGCTATATGAAGTATGAGGATTAGGTAGGTTTATTGGTCCTGATGAATCGCATTTGATCCTTGTTGACTTTAGAAGTGAGAAACATGTTGACCTTTTTTCCTGAGGCAGTGTCAACATCAGGACAATGCGCGCTCTATGGGCGATTAAAATGCAAAAACCCAGTCTTTATGCAAAGGCATAATTCATGCATTATGTTTATATGTAGTTTGTTAACCTTTTGCATTGCAGATTTTAACCTTGAAAACCACTATTAATGATGTTTGTAATAACTGTTAATTTGCAAGGTATTGCTGCAGGCTTACCGAGTGTGTCAGGGTGTGGTCCCTTTGTAGGACCTTCTAGAAGCTTTCCCTGACCCATGACTGGGTGTGGTCTGTGGGCTGGGCTCGACTCTATATAAGGGAGTCAGCCCAGCTCCACGTGTTCACTATTCAGAGGTCCCGGTGCAGAGCAGCAGCATCTTCCTGAGCTCCGGTCCCGGAGGCCTACAATGATATTTCGAGGCCTGCCCTCATTATATTGACGATCCTTTAGCAGGGCGGTAAGGTGGAGGTCGGGCTGGGCCCCCGGCCCCCTTTTTCAAAGACATTCGAGTTTTTGGGCCTAGTTGTGAAACTCCTTGTTTGCCTGATTGTGTTTTCATGACATAACAAGGCTGAATCTTATGCCAGCTTACTCTTAGAGGAACTGCAGTCATGGGCTGATCTGCAGGGGTTAATTCAGTTGAACTACTCTGGGTTCATGCCCGAATCTTGAACTCTAACCAACTTAATGGCACTATCAATTCAGATGGACAAGGCAGTAGCATCGTGCACCGGGCTACACTGCTGCTTTGTGGACTTCAAGGTAGCTTTCGATCAGGCCCCAAGGGAATTTTGTGAGCCAATTTATAAAAATTGGGGATTCCCCCCAAGCTTTTGGAGGCAAACATTGAGCTGCATACTGACACCTGGGTTCACATTAAATTGGAAGACGGTGTCTCACTTTCCAGGAAAATCCCCACATATTGTGGCGTGAAGCAGAGATGCGTGTTAGCTCCCCTGCTTTTCAATTTGTTTATTGCAGATCTGTCAACGCTTCTCAATGCCACCAACTTTCACCCTCCCAAGATTGGTGGTTCTTTAATTATCAATTTGCTGTATGCCGATGACCTGGCAATGCTCAGCCATACAAGGGTAGGTTTTCAATGGCTGCCTAACCAAGTACTCACTTATATAGTCACTAACAACATGGAGATGAATTTGAAGAAAACAAAGCATCTGGCAGAAAAAAGCATCTGGGTATCAGCTGGTTTTACAACAGCAGTAAAATCACCTTAGTTTAGTTTGGTTTAGTTTTATGGGTTTGTAAAGCGCATAGCTACCCTAGGGTATCCCAGCACTAAAGGTACATGACCCTCCTGGAGAAAAAAACAGAAAGATAGAAGACAAGTTAACTGCAGAAAAGGATAGTTTTCAACTTTTTTTCTAAAAAGACGCTCCAATGGTTTATGACGAAGTTCGGAGGGTAGGGTGTTCGTAAAGACGGGCAGCCTTGATAAAAAAAGAGTTACTTCCCCATGATCTCTTGACACGAGTTATGTAAATCTGCAGAGTAGAGGATGATCTCAGGCTTCTAGAAGGAACACAGATAGAAATCAGTTTTCTGAAGAAAAACGGGCCTTTATTTTATAGGGCTCTATGAGTAATGCACATGGCTTTGAAATGGATACCCAGCTTAATGGGAAGCCAATGAAGTGCTGCAAGGGCTGGCTTAGCCGAAAGATGCCCAGGAGAATTAGTGAGAAGTCTGGCTGCTGCATTCTGCACTATCTGCAGCTTCTTTATCACGTACTCAGGAGAGCTGAGATACAGAGAGTTCCCATAGTCAAGGCCGGAAAAAATCAAAGCTTGCAAAAGGATTCTTCTAGCCGTAAAAGGTAGGAGATTAAAAATCTTCCTAAGGGCTCTAATGAGACCGAAGCAGGTAGAGGAGATTTTTTCAGCCTGAAGTTCCATAGTCAGACGCGGGTCAAGCCAGAAACCGAGGCTTTTAACCTGCGTCTTTGGAGGAGGCAGACTAGTAAAAGCCTCAGAGTATAGTGCCTGGGAAAAAGCAGGAGGACCATTGCCCACAATCAGTACTTCTGATTTACTATCATTGAATTTAAGTTTAGATTGGATCATCCAGTTACCAATATCCTTCATACAACGGGAGAGATTAGTGGAGGAAGAGTCTCCAGTGCTAGAAAGGGATACCACTAGCTTGGTATCATCAGCATGGGTAACCATTGAGAGACTGTGAGGAGTAACCCCTTTGGCCAAAGATGATAAATAGATATTAAAAAGAGTTGGGCTCAGGGAAGAGCCCTGAGGGACTCCATAGGTCAGAGGGAAAATGTCAGAAAGAAAAGAGCGATCCAAAACTTGGAAAGATCTTCCTATAAGGAAGGTGGAGAGCCAAGAAAAAGCTATACCTCCTATCCCTATCTTGGAGAGTCTGTCTCAAAGAAGAGTGTGATCTACTGTATCAAATGCTGCACTGAGATCCAGTAGGATGATAGCTGAATGATCCCCTTGATCTAAGAGTTGACGGGCAGACTCAGTCACTGTGAGGAGAGCCGACTCAGTACTATGTTGAGCTCAGAAGCCCATTTGGGAGGGATGTAAGAGCTTGTGGTTCTCAAGGTAGCTGGTCTGTTCCAGGTTTACATGTTTCTCCAAGATCTTAGCTAAAATGGGAAGGTGAGCAATGGGTCTAAAGGTTTCCAGATAAGAGGGATCAAGTTTTGTTTTTTCAGGAGGGGTTTAATAATGGCATGCTTGAGAGACTGAGAAAGGGTGCCAGAAGATAGGGAGTTATTAAGTATTTTAGTAAGTGGTGCGACAATAATGTCTGCAGCCTTCAAAAGAATAGGAGGGGGAGCAGGATCCAGAGGGGAGCCAGATTTAATGCTAGAGAGTAGTTCGAGTGTAGAATCATCGGTAAGAGGTGAGAAGGTAGTTAACGAAGTCCCTATGGGTGGGGGATCAGTGGCTTGATCTTCTAAAAACTCCTGAGGAGGGGAAGATAGAAAACCAGAATATATCTTCGTAATCTTATCTTGAAAATGAGCTGCTAATAAGTTATTGTGTTTCGTGGAAGCTTCTATCAAAGAGGGGGGTGTAGGTGTTATAGTAAGCTCTTTGAAAATCTGAAAAATTATTTCTGGGAGTTGGAAGAGTTTTCTATTTTATTGGTACAGTAGGAAGTTTGAGCTGCTTTGATATTTTGATGATAAAGTCTAAAGGCTTGCCTATAAGCATCTTTGGCAGAGGGGCTATAATTTTTCCTCCAGATTCTCTCCAACTTTTTACAGTTCTTCCTCAATTCAAGTAAAGAAGGAGAAAACCATGGGTTGGACTTTTAGGAGTGTCTATTTATTCTTGATTTAATAGGTAGAATGGAGTTCAAAGAGATAGAAATCCAACTATCAAATAAGTCTACGTCATTCAGGGAGGAGTAGTCGTTAATCGTTGAAGAGGCACAAAGTGCATTGTGCCATACACTGGGGGCCAACTTCGACCAGCTACGCCCATACGTCGTAAACCTGGGTTGCGGATCCCTAGGGGCATCATAGGGAAAAGAGAATAATAAAAGAAAATGATCTGTCCAGAGTAAGGGCAGAAGAAATGAGATGGAGAGATCAAGAATGTTGCTGAATATAAGATCTAAAGTATGGCCCTTGAAATGATTAGGACCAGTGGCATATTGAACTAGATCTAGGGCAGTGAGAGAAGCTAATAGCAATTTCGCCAAAGGGCAGTTTAAGTTGTCAAGGTGAATATTAAAATCCCCAAGGATGGTTAAATTAGGAGTCTTGCTAATAAGGCTAGCTGCAACATCAGGTATAGCTTCTAAGAAGCTAGCACAAGGACCTGGAGGCCGATAGAGAAGTATCCCAGAGAAAGTGAAGGTGGATGACAGATATAGAGAGAAAGTCATATTCTCACAATCTGGGATATCGAGTGGCGATGTCATACACTTGATAGTGTTTTTGTAGATAATGGCTATGCTGCCACCTCTCATCGGGAATCTATCTTTGTGTGCTATAGAATAGATGGAAGGTAAAGATTTGCGGATGTCAACCGAAGATTCTTCATTTAACCAAGTTTCCGTCAGAAACAGGGTGTCCGGCGAAAGATAATCTAGGAGAGTGTAAATATGTAAAGAGTGTGCCGGTAGGGAGTGGCAATTAAGCAACAGCATTTTTCCCGATTGGTGAGAGGGGATATTGGCGAATGGGACGGCAGTGGACGTCCAGGAGCAGCTAGGACAGGAGGAGCGGGCATAAGGATAAAGGGTGTTTACAAATGTAGGGCATATTTGAGTGCCTCTGAGCATCTGCAATTGTGAGGAGGAATACGTTAGCCTAAAAGGGGAAGCATCCCTGGGCTCCGGGCACATCAGGGCACGGACGGGCGCAGGCGGGCTTGCCGTTGGCATGTCCGCTGCACAGACGGCGGTCACCCGCGTTTAAATAAACCATGCGGGACGCCCGGCTTGGCTCCAAGGATCCAAAAACTAGAGCGCCAACCAAAATGGCTGCCGGAAGTGGCCCAATAATTGCAGCCCTGAAGAAATTAAAACAACCGGAATGCCTCTAAACACGGGCCCCGGTGGTAAAACAAACACAAAGAGAAAATAATATACATAAAATATTCCAAATAGCTCCCAGCGACCACTTGAAAAGATTAAAAGGGGTCAATTAAAAAAGGTCACTCAAAAGTAAAAGACACAGTAATGCAGAGTCTCAATAAAACTAAGCAGCGGTAAACATTATTCAGAAGAAATCAAAATACCTTGTGGAGCCGTCGGCCGCCCACGTATAAATATACCATGCGGGACGTCCGGCCTGGCTCCAAGGTTCCAAAAACTAGAGCGGCAACCAAAATGGCTGCCGGAAGTGGCCCAATAATGGCAGCCCCAAAGAACTTAAAACAACTGGAATGCCTCTAAACACGGGCCCCGGTGTTAAAACAAACACAAAGAAAAAATAATATACGTTCAAATGTTCCAAATAGCCCCCAGTGACCCCTTAAAAAAATTCAAAGGGGTCAATTAAAAAATGTCACACAAAAGTAAAAGACACAGTAATGCGGAGTCTCAATGAAACTAAGCAGCGGTAAAAATTATTTAGAGGAAATCAAAATACCTTGTGGAGCCGGCGGCCTCCTGCGTTTAAATAAACCATGCGGGACGTCTGGCCTGGCTCCAAGAATCCAAAAACTAGAGCGGCAACCAAAATCGCTGCCGGAAGTGGACCAATAATGGCAGCCCCGAAGAAATTAAAACAACCGGAATGCCTCTAAACACAGCCCCCAGTGTTAAAACAAACACAAAGAAAAAATAATATACATTAAAATGTTCCAAATAGCCCCCAGTGACCCCTTAAAAAGATTAAAAGGGGTCAATTTAAAAAGGTCACTCAAAAGTAAAAGACACAATAATGCAGAGTCTCAATAAAACTAAGCAGCGGTAAAAATTATTCAGAGGAAAACCTTAGCATGATCTTACAAGTATCTAGGGGTCCATGTCTATGCCAGGGGCTGCTTTGTGAAACAGGGAAAAGAGGTTGAAATCAAAGCCCTGACTCTGCAGTTGTCCCTCTCAAAGCTATCAAAATTCCTTTGGGGTGAAAGCCTTTCTCCTCTGTTCGAAGTTATGCAAGCCAAGATTGCTCCCTCACTGTCCTATGGTCGGGAAATCTAGATGGGCATGTTGAATAATTTAGTCACTAAGATCTATAAGAGGGTTTTCCAGTTGCCAAAACATTCATCTCCTGCCCAGATCAGACTTGAATTTGGTCTCCTAGACCAGTTGGCAACTGGGGCTTATCCCAATCTGTACCGTAGTCTACAGAGGGCGAAAGTAGGCAGCTTGGAGCTTCTACTATAGACTGAAATTAGCTCTAGTGGGACAAATCAATCACACTATCTCTTTCTTGAAGATTGCCTGATGATATTGAATGTGAAAGTTCTTTGGACCTGTAATCCAACAATTCAATGCTTAAAATAGGTATCAAGAAAAGTGATCAGGTATGGTCATTCCATTCAGATAGAGCCCTCCTTGCTAAGCATAGTCACGCCTCGACAGTCCTCAATACATATCAGCCAGCTACCTCAGTTAGAAACCTTGCATGTACTTCTAACATTCACTTGAAGGAAAAATGTATGCCCTCGGGCTAGGAGTCTAGACTTTTTTGAAAAACCTACCCCGCTCGTGGCAGGCTGAGGCTGGACTAACCTGAATGGGTTGTGGGGGCTAGGAGGAATCTTTTGAACATGTGGTGTGCCTGTTTGTGACTTTTTCCTCCTGGGGGTAAAATTATAATGGGGCACTGAGAGGGAAACCACCAATCTTCTTGGCCAGCAGCTGGTACCTGGAGACCAGGGAATGAACCTTGCTCCTGAGGTGTTTCTGCCTCTTCCTGATGTCCTCCCTTGTGTGCAGGGTGGTGCCTACAGCATTGACTCTGTCGACTATCCAATCCCACTGTTTCATTTTCCTACTGAGAAAAGTGTGCTAGAATTGTGCTCCAACAATTGTGGCTCTACTCATGATTTCAAACACTATGGGGGTCATTACAACATTGGCGGGCGGCAACCGCCGCCCGCCAAGTTGTAACCACCGTGCGGCCGCCAATGCGGGCGCACTCCCGCGGTGCCCATTATGACATCCCCGCCGGCCCAGTAGGGATGTGGGCCGCAACATGGGAGCCGGCTCCAAATGGAGCCGGCGGTGTTGCGGCCGTGCGACGGGTGCAGTTGCTATGCAGACAGTGAAAAGCTGCACGGGCCCTGTCAGGGGGCCACTGCACTGCCCATGCCAGTGGCATGGGCAGTGCAGAGGCCCCCAGGGGTTCCGCGACTCCCCATACCGCCAGCCTTTTCCTGCCGGTTCAAAACGCTAGGAAAAGGCTGGCGGTAGGGGGACTCATAATCCCCTGGGCAGCGCTGCAAGCAGCGCTGCCCTGGCGGATTATCACCGCAGGGGCAAATGTGGCAGGAAACCGCCGCGGTCGTAATCCCCTCTGAAGCACTGCCAGCCTGTTGACGGTGCTTCAGCCACAACAGCCCTGGCGGTCTTGGACTGCCAGGGTTGGAATGAGGGCCTATGACTCTTAACACTTCATCTGCGAAATGGGGATTTTTGGAGCGTGACATGCTGGGAAAATGTTTTATTTAGAAGAGTGACAGTGATTTCCTAAAGGGGGTAGTGCAGAAGGGTGTAACTGGACAACAGTGTGTGCATGGTGTTGCATGGGATGATGAAAAAAATGGTGCCTAGTATCTGTGCAGTGAGTGAAAAAGTCACTCTGTCTTGCTGGGTCTTGCTGTGAAAATGCAAAGGATTGTGGTGTATGAAGGGGTGTGTTTTGTAATGTCCTTTGTGGCAGCTGTGCTGTTTTCAAATCCATCCAATGTCCACTTGTGTATTACTTTGGTGACTGCAAACGACCGTGGTAAGGACCATCATTGACTGACCACCATGGGTGCCTGCCACTGCGACTTTGAGACTGTAATATGGTCAGTGGTTGGTCCCTGTGCTGGCAGGGCTGGATTTCGTAACTCCTATTTCCGGACCGCCGCACCACAGACATTCTGCCATTTTTGATTGGCGGTCGGTGGTCCTGCCTGTGTAATGCAGCAGTCTGTAAGACCGCCGATGTGGAGATCTTTTTGGGACCTCCAACATGGAGGCCCTTTGTTTTTTGAAAATTGGTTATTAAAAGTATTGAAATGCTTTTTTTAAATGGGAGAGCACTTTTATTTGTTTAAATAAATAACGTGTTGTAACATTAATATATTTATGTGATAAAGACATGCATTGGTAAGGTATTTTACACATCAGCCTATGTACTTGCATGATTAAGGCATGTGCCATAAAGGTACTTTTAATGTTAGTCTATGCACTTGTGTGCTAAAAGAATGCATTGTAAAATATGCATGGTAAAGGTACACTTTGTGAAGCATGCTTTGTAATGACATATGTCCGTTAAGCGGGAAACAATAAAAAGGAAGTGGGTCCCAAAACATTGATTTTCATGGTAATTCCTATAGGAAACCTTGCTTTTCAATACAGAAAAGATTGCTTAATGGAATTACACCAAATTTGGGAAAAAGTTAGAAATGGTCTCATATAGCATACCTTTTGAAATTGGGTATAATTCTGTTGAGCTATTTCATAGAAATTGGTGCTTAAAGAGTTGCTCTGTCTGGATCTGAAGGGGTTTAATAGTTAGGTATTTCTTGACCATTGATAACCATAAATGATCTGATTGGCCCGTTTAAAGGCAAATTGTCAATCCTGATTGACTGAACTCAACATCAACAACATGGTGTTGCAGCCATTAAAGGATTTAGAGAGGGGGAGCACACTTTGATCCCCAGGGGAATGTAGCCACAACATAGACAACATGTTGTTGCAGCCATTACAGCACTCTAAGAAATGGTCCTAATTGAAATCCATTGCAGTGAATGCCAGGTTTAGAGAATCACACAGAATATGGAGTACACAAAAATGGTATTAACAGACTTTAGTTGCAATGCAATTCAGTAGTTGATGGTAGTATACTCATTATAGGAGTCCTAATAGAAGTTAGGGAAGATGATTCAGAAGTTATATTTTCTATATGTTCACACTATCTCCCTCAGCCATGATAATTAAGAGTTATACTGTAGTTTCACTACAGTTTTCTATTGAGCAACTAGAGCGCTAACATTCTGTATTTCTGACAAAAAATAGGGCACACCTGAATGCCATCTTGAAGGAATCAAAGCTGTAAAACTGTTAGCATATCCCTTACAAATCAACTAAATTGAGGGTGACATTTGTCATATAAATTATGGTTAGTGTTCTAGAAAGATGAAATGAAAACAAAGTTTCTATGAGTGCTTAAATATCTTCATCATCCAAGTCATGTTACCCTCTGTAGTCCCATCTCTAGGGGGCGCTGTAAGGGGACTGTCGGAAGCCTGGGAATCACCTTAAACACTTATCTAGAGTCCCTTGCTGACTCCTGTTTGTTTCTCTTTTCACCATGGTACACTTGTGTAGTACTACATTTTCTTCTTGGGACTACAAATCCCATAATGCACAGCCTGGTAGTCAGGAAAGCCCGGATTCTGTTTCCCATTGTTTTCTATGGGAGAAGTCCAGTTGCTCCTTTTCATCGGATCCTCTGCTCCAGGACTTGCGAGTGTCTGAAACTACAGACACCTGAGACATCTCCTGTGCAGCCCAGTCATGTGATTCCACCTGGGGTTTTCCGCTGCTTGGAACTGCTTATAAGCAGCCATTTCCTCAAGATCCCCGTCGTGCATTGGAGTTCGTTTCCTTTGTGTTACAGACTCCTTATCGGATGGTGCTCCAGTTTTGTTCCTGTTCTGTTCTAGCTTGATTCTGTTTCCTGTTTCTCTGTTCTGCTTTTGGTTGATCCAGTCAGAGTCTGCTCCCTATCTCTTAGCCTTGTACCTATTTGTTTGTTCCAGAGCCTGCTCCCTGTTTCTCTGTCCTGCTCCTGCCTTGTTTCAGCCTGAACCTGCTCCCAATCCTCTCTGTTTCCCAGTCCTGCTTACTGCTTATTCCTACACCCTGTATTCCAGCCCTGTCCTTGCCTGTTCCAGCCAGAGCCTGCTCTCAGTTTCCCAGTCTCCGTTTGTTCCAGACAGAAGTTTGCACCCTGTACAAGCAAAAGGTAAAGACCCACTCAAGAGGTTCTTGAAGTTATCAAATTAAAAATGTATTTCATTGTTGTACAGGCGTTTTAATTCCAAAAACTCAGAGTCACTTTTTTTCAAGACAAAAGCAAAATTCAAAATGATGACAAGAGAGGATCAGCCAATTCCAATAACTCAAAGAGTCACTTTTTTTCAAGACAAAAGCAAAATCCAAAATGATGACAAGAGAGGATCAGCCAACACATGTTTCGCCCCCTCTGGCTATTAAGCCGGGGCTTTCTCAAGGCGTAAGAAGTAAGGCAAACATTATAATTTGGATATTGAGTTAGTCATATTCTTCGGAGTACATGAAAACCGTAACGCCGCAGGTAAGCGGCAAAAATCAGGAAACGAGAAGTTTGCACCCTGTTTTCAAGTCCTAGTCCTGCCTTTGCTTCAGCCTGAGTCTGTTCCCAGTTCTTGCCTCTTAGTTTGTTCCCTTCTGTTTCTTCTTGGTTATTTGTGTCTGGTAAGTGTTCTATCAGTCTTCACCAGTGTATAAGTGTCCTCTTTTGTACTGGGGTTGGCTCCTGGTTTCCAGGAGCCAATTCCAGCCCCCATCCCTGTCTAGTGTTATACGTTGTCTTTCGTGCCTAACAGTGACAGTGTGCTATTGCTGTTTTCTCAGGAATCGTCACTGCGTTTCCAGCTGGACCCATAAGAGCGTGTCTTGTGTATGTAAATACTATCCTTGTTTGTGCTCAAGGATCCAGAGACAGAATCGCTTCTGCTGCCTCCTTTTTATGGGGCTGGCAGGGTGACTATCTGTAAGAGCAAACTGCAAAGAGGCATTGATGTTCCCTGTCACTGTGGGAGGTTCTGCGCCTTACTCTGTGTACAACCCCAGTGTGTTTGTCCATTAGTAATCTGTTTCCTGTTTGTTCACACAAGGATTGCTCTGCTTTTACTTTCCTGTGCCTGTCCATAGTTGTCCTTTCCGTGCATGCCTTTAGCTGCTCTTCTGCCCCAGCACACTACCTCTTTAGGATATTCGGTGACCTCAAGGGGTGTCCCAACCAAAGTCCTGATCAGACCCGCCCGAAACCGTGACAAGTCAGTAAAATATTCTGACATGCTGACTGAGCCATAAACTTTCAACACCAGCAAAGCTCTGTCAGTTCAGTCCCTAGTAAAAGCTGGTATGTAGACAGTAATATTTATTAAGGCACAATAAAATCAACACACTTCAGGTAACCATTCTACAAAATGACGTAAAGCAAAAATAAGTTTTGAGAAGAGATTTCTAAAAGGAGATTTTGAACAAATTGTTTGTAAGAATACATTAGGATCGAGATATTTTTGCGAGATACATTTATTCTGTATTATGCACTAGTTAAAAAATATTGAGGTGTAATTGGAATGTTTTACAAGAGAGGGAACAATTTGTTAGTAAGTAAAATGTGATCTAAAATGCCTAATGGAAAGTGATAGGAATTAAAGTGCCAATATTTTGATGTATATATAATTGCTATTTTGTAGTATACCTTGTATGACAATGGCCAAAATAGGGTTATGGATGGCAAGTGTTTAGAAAAGCATAATGCAATATAGGACTGAAAAAATAACATTTGGCAACATGTACTGGGTAAAGTGTATGAACTTAGAGGACTAATAGTGAATATCTTCTTGGAATATGGGACTAGGATGCAATAAAAAATGCACATCTTTGAAATCTCGATGCTGAGAGACGTGGCTTGGACATGCACAGAGAGGCTTCCAGGGTGACATATACCATAACATACGAGTTTATGAATGCTGAGTGTGAAATTATGACAGAGCATGTTAATTCAAAAGGAATATGTAACCTGATTGGAAAATTGCCAGAACTGGAAAGTTTACAATAAAAACTACTAATAAATATTGCAATGTTTTGTATTGATATAATTTAAATGAACTGTAAGAAGTTGGTAAAAATATGGAAAATAGCCCACCATTGTATTAAACAAAACTCCTCCAGTTCCTCTGCTATTTTCTCTTTTGCTCTTTCTGAGTCTGTTTTCGTCTTACCATTTAATATTTTTCTGTCATAATTGGATTCTTTAATTTGGGAGTTTCTTCCTCCAATTTCACAAAATAAAATAATGGACGGTGTGTTGAAACTTGTCAAACACTCACCCCCAGTCACAGATCTGGGTTTAATCCATCATTATTTTGCTTACCAGGTCACCCCAGTTCGGACCCATCTATGTGCAAATCAATCTTGACCCTGCTCCCAATGGGAGCAGTCCAGCCCGAACTGACAAGCCAGGTCCTCACTGGATAGGATTCAAGCATCATGGGACCTGTTTCAGGGTATCACCCTTCATCAGCCAGGCTAGTTTGAATCCAGTGGCGCAGCAAGCAAGGGACCCACGTCTGGGCATACCTTAGCCACTTAGGGTGCACAAGGTAATATCACAAAATAAAATGATGGACGGAGTGTTGAAACTTTTCAAACACTCACCCCCAGTCACAGATTTGTGCTGCTGAAGTTGCCCTAAGTGGGAAGGGTATGCCCAGACGTGGGTCCCTTGCTCACTGTGCCACTGGATTCAAGCTTACCTGGCTGATGAAGGGTGATACCCTGAAACCGGTCCCAGGATGCTTGTTTCTGGTCCAGGGAGGAGCTGACCTGGCAGTTCGGGCTGGACTGTTCCCATGGGGAACAGGTTCAAGACTGATTTGCATATGGCTAGGTCCAAACTGGGGTGGCATGGTGAGGAAAAGAACAATGGATTAAACCTAGATCTGGACTGGGGTTGAGTGGTTGAAAAGTTTCAGCACTCCGTCCATCATCCTTTTGTGTTGCTGGAGTTTCTTCCTACTTCATATGTTTTGTTTTCTTTCCATATCTTTTCTCTCTCTTCTGTTCATGATAACAAGAGAGATGAGACCTTCTTAAAACAGCTTGTATTGTTACTTAACTTTATCACATTACAAAGAATTAAGTGAAGAAACATTAAAGCTTATAGTTATCTAATGTGGCATTGACATAGTATTATTGGAAACAGAAGAAGTTTTGGATATTGTTTACTATCAGTTTAACCCCTTTGCTGCCAGGCCTTTTCCACTGCAGATGCCAGGCCTGTTTTTTGGCTATTTGTGGCAGTTTTCGTTTAGGCCCTCATAACGTTTTGTCCACATATGCAACCTATGCCAAATTTGCGTCCTTTTTTCCCAACATTTTAGGCATTCTAGAAGTACCCAAAGTTTGTGGGTTATCCTGAAGGAGACCAAGAAATTAGCCAAAATACAGCAAAAATTTTAATATTTTTTTTTCTTAAAAAGGTAAAAAAGGGCTGCAGAAGAAGGCTTGTGTTTTTTCCCTGAAAATGGCATCAAGAAAGCGTTTGCAGTGCTAAAATCACCATCTTCCCAGATTTCAGGAACAGGCAGACTTGAATCAGAAACCCAATTTTGCAACACAATTTTGCCATTTTACTGGGACATACCCCATTTTTACTATTTTTTGTGTTTTCAGCCTCCTTCCAGTTAGTGACAAAAATGTGTATGAAACCAATGCTGGATCCTGGAAAGCTAAACATTTCTCAAAGGTAGACAAAATTCTGAATTCAGCAAGAGGTCATTTGTGTGGGTCCTACAAGGGCTTCCTACAGAAAATAACAGCTGAAATAAAATGATATTGAAATTGAGGTGAAAAAAAGAGCCAGTTTTCTCCATGTTTTACCCTGTAACTTTTTCCTGCGATGTCAGATTTTTGAAAGCAATATACTGTTACATCTGCTGGACTCTTCTGGTTGTGGTGATATATAGAGTGTGTAGGTCCAACAAGAACCCTTGGTACACAGAGCCAATGAATGAGCTGCACCTTGAAATGGGTTTTCATTCTATACCGGGTATACAGAAATTCATTTGCTGAAATACAAAGAGTAAAAAATAGTTATCAAGACAACCTTTGTATTTCAAAATGGGCACAAGATAAGGTGTTGAGAAGCAGTAGTTATTTGCACATCTCTGAATTCCAGGGTGCCCATACTAGCATGTGAATTACAGGGCATTTCTCAAATAAACGTCTTTTTTACACACAGTCTTACATTTGGAAGAAAAAACAAGGGGCAATAACACTTGTTTTGCCATTCTGAGTTCCCCAAAGCCTCCTGATAAAAATGGTACCTCACTTGCGTTCGTAGGCCTAATGGTTGCGACAGGAAATGCAACATGGACACATCACATTTTTACATTGAAATCTGACGTGTTTTTTGCAAAGTGCCTAGCTGTAGATTTTGGCCTTTAGCTCAGTCGGCACCTAGGGAAACCTAACAAACTGCGCATTTTTTAAAACTAGACAGATAGGGGAATCTAAGATGGGCTGACTTGTGGGGCTCTCACCAGGTTCTGTTACCCAGAATCCTTTGGAAACCTCAAAACTTGGCTAAAAAAACACTTTTTCCTCAAATTTCGGTGACAGAAAGTTCTGGAACCTGAGAGGAGTCACAAATTTCCTTCCATCCAGCGTTACCCCAAGTCTCTCGATAAAAATGATACCTCACTTGTGTGGGAGCCCAGGTGCCTGCAACAGAAAAAGGCCGAAAACCTGTTTAGATTGAGGGCATAGCACAGCGAGTTGATAAGCACATATTTTTCTTTTATACATCTTTAGGCTGACTCTGCTTTGGGGACCCACACAAGTGAGGTATCATTTTACTTGGGAGGCTGAGGGGAACGCTGGGGAGTAGGAAATTTGTGCCAGAGCGATGATCCTACAAAGAAAAGTGAGGAAGATATGCTTTTTTAAGCACATTTTGAGGTTGGCAGAGGAGTCTTGGTAAGAACATGGTGGGGGATCCCAAGATGAAGGCCGCACCTGGGACCAAACATATAGGTGCCCCTTTCCCCCCAAACACAGGTAGTTTTGTAATATATCATTTTGACGTGTCCACGTACTTCTGTGATGTTCCAAACACTAAAATTGTGAAAAGAAATGCGCTTAGGTTATGTTAAAAAGACCCCTCACCCACCAACCAAGTTGGTGGCATGTTTCATCATCGGGGTCCCACCTGAGACACCTAGCGTGAAACAGGTGTGCTGCGACGCCTGATTACAGCGGAGTAGGTTTTGTCATTTTTACCACACATACTGGTTGGATTTGGCACGAGGGTGAGTGATGGTGAATTTTATTAACAAGATATTTCACAAAAATGAAATGCACTGTTAATAACTGAAATGCCAAAAACCTGAACCAATGACTCCCAGCTCATGAGCTGTAAAGCCGCGTCAAGGCACCAACCGCTTTACAGTCCATTCACACACCTTTCATACATGACATGCACAGGACCATTCACGCCGCCAGCCACGGGCCCAGCACATTACAACACTTGTATCGACAGACAGCGCCACTCAAGGGCCCATCACTTACAAACGCCCACACGCCTGATACAGCAATCACAGTGGCTGATGGGTGTGTGTGGACTGACGTTTGGCTGGCACTGGGCTGGACCCCAAATGTCCTAAGTGGATACTGGCACCCACTGGTGCTCAGTCACAGGGTTTGGCCAGTGTATCGCTTGGGGAGGAGTTGGTTCCAGGTGGGTGGGATCCACCTGAGATGACACTTGTCTCACTTGGGACAGTGAGATGGTCCAGAGAACCCTTGTGCCTGGAAACACTAAGAATTTCAGGCAGTAGGTGACCATCAATGGACAGAGGGTGGATACTCTGAGAGACACAGTTGCCAGTGTGACTACTGTGAAAAGTCACCTGGTGTCTGAAGAACAGATAGATTACCCATTTACTTCACCAAGTAGTTGCGGTAGACAACTCAGAGGACCTGTGCAGAGTGGCACAGGTTCCATTTGGATGGGAGGGGGATCTCGGGTCCCATCGGAGTAGCTGTGAGTCCAACCATGCCTGGGGATTATCTGAATGGCAATGACCTGGAGGATTCCCCTTGGAAGTAGGTGGATCATAGGTCTCAATTGGAGATGTTGGGTCTGCATGGGTGGGTTTGTGTCCACCTGGTCAATGGCCCAGGTGTCTGCCAGAAGGAGGAAGAATAAGGGGCACTGGAAACCTGCTCGAAAAGTTCCCACAGTCCAGTAGGAGACTGCACCTGAGGGGGATGCCCTGGAACATACAGGGGAACAAGTGGCTGACCTGGGGGAGGTTGCTGAGCTGACTCAGCGGCAGCAGGAAGGGGGACCAACCAAGGAGGCATTCTGGGAGCAGCAGAAGACATGCCGTACTCTGGAGGGTTTGCGGCAGCAGGCTGCAGACCAGGCATCTAGAAAAGAGCCTGGATCATACTGGTCTACTGGGAGGATAGCTTCCTATATAGTGAACCTAAGGTTGCTGAGCCTGGGTCAGCCCGTGTGCTGGTGGTATCCCAGTGCTTCAGAGCCTTATTACTGGGTCTTGCTTATGATCTGCCTTTAGCTGGACATTTGGGGCAGGACAAGACCTTTGAACAGCTTGTCACCTACTTCTACTGGCCCTAAATATGCAGGCACTCAGATGCACACTGTAGGTCTTGCCAAACTTGTCACGCAAGTGGCAAGAGTGGGGGGGAATGTAAGGCTCCCCTCCAACATTTCCCTGTGGTCAGCACCCCCTCTGAGATGGTGGGTATTGGCATTGTGGGGCCTCTGGATCCCAAGACAGCCATGGGCAAAAGGTACATCATGGTCTTGGTGGACCATGCCACCTGGCACCCAGAAGCCATTCCTTTGAGGTCAATCAGTTCCTATGTGGTGGGACGTGCTTTGATAGGGGGTTTTACCCTCATGGGGTTCCCCAAGAAGGTGGTATCTGATAGGGCTACCAACTTCATATCAATGTATATGAAGTCTCAATGGGAGGAGTTTGAGGTGACATATAAGTTCACTACCCCTTACCACCCCCAAGTAACAGTCTGGTTGAGAGATTCAACCGTACCTTGAAAGGCATGATCATGGGCCTGTCAGAGCCCTTGAGGTGTAAGTGGGTCGTCCTCTTGCTATGCCTTCTGTTCATCTATGGGGAGGTGTCTCAAAAGGGTCTTGGATTTAGCCCTACTGAGTTACTGTATGGCCACCCTGTTAGGGGACCTTTGAGTCTGGTTAAGGAAGGCTTGGAGAAGGGCTTCAGTCCCTGGGTGTCAAAGTCATCGTGAATTGGCACAGATCCGAGGTGCCCTGCCCCAAAACAATGCAGCGGCGACCCGACCAGAGAAGAGAATTATGCACGGCCTCACTTGCGAGTAAGGAATCAATACATCGCTGACTTTTCTTACGCAAACTCGCCTGTGCGGCTTTATTTTTTAGGGAAACCGGGTGCTTTGTGCTAAATAAACGTTTCCATTGTTTTCTATGGAGTAAGTCTCTTATTCTTTTGAAAATACATATTTTGACTTGTGTATGTTGGATTTTTGTTGTTTTGGTCCTGTTTCATTTAGATAAATGTTACCTATTTTTCAAAACTGGTGTGGTGTCCATTTTGTAGTGTTGTCACTGTATTACTGTGTGTGTTGGTACAAATACTTTATACATTGCTTCTGCAATATGCCTGACTGCTTGCAACAAGCTACCAAGGGGGTGAGAAGGGGTTATTTAGGTGTGTATCTCCTTTGCCTTGACTAGAGTGATGGTCCTTGCTTTGACAGGGGTAACAAAGACCCCATTTTTAACATGAGGTAACTTTTTAATAAATAAAAAAGGACCAAAACAACAACAATCCAATCAGTAGAACTGGAGATATGGAGGTTTAAAGATTAAAGTGAAAATAGCACCAGAGAGCACAAAGCGCCAACTGTGGATATCTGGTCGCTCTGGACTGGGACAAAGTCACAAGTTCAGGCTGACCACAAAGGAGTATGGGTTGGCTATGATAAGGAACCACTTAAGTCTGCTGAACAACCAAAATTTAAGTCCTGGTTGTGGAGCATTGCAAGGTCCCATGTCAAGCAGCTGAGGCATTGTGTGGGTTTTGAGGGGTTGCAAAACTGTGATGTGAGATCCTGAGTCATTGTCGCGGGTCCCATCAATGAGGGGCTTGTGATGAAATGTTCAGCATCGAGGATGCTGTAGAGGTGATGCGTTGGGTCTCAGAAGTGGCGAGACTTCGAGGCGAGAACCTGCGTCGTCATTGAGGCTGCCTCTGACAAGAGATCTTTGATGTGAGGTCCTGCGTTAGGATACATCATGCAGCTATGGTTCTGATATGGGCTGCAAGGTTATTGCAGAGTTCAAGAACTTGGAGAATCCTTGCAGCAGAGGCAATTCATAAGTTTTGCATGTGTCTGTGCTACACAGCAGAAGAGATGCGTTGGCTTTGCTCGACCCACAGATGGGCTGGAAGTGCACATGCAGGAGCTTGTCTAAGGGTCCATGACTAGATGGCACCACTTGCCAGGGTAGTATTCACAAATGGCAGATTGATTCCAGGTGCTGAGTTCAAGGTTGTTAGATCCTTCTTTCCCTGAGGCTCTAGTCAGGAGGCCAGCCAACTAGCCATTGGAGTCACTCATTGGAGTTTCACAGATGCAGGTCCAGCCTTTCTCAACCATGCAAGAGGAGAGCAGGCAGTAGGTCAGCAAAGCAGGGCAACAATTATCAGAACAGTCGTTCAACAGAATGGCAGTCCTTTCAGCAGTAAGGCAGCCCTTGGTCCTGGCAGAGTCTCCACAGTTCCAGAAGTGTACTGAACAGTTGGTGACTGAGGTCCAGTATTTTACCAGGTGCCTCCTTTGAAGTGGAAGACACTTCTAAAGGTTTATCTTTGAAGTACACAGCTTTCCTGCCTTCCCTGCTTCCGTGGATCCAGACTAACTACAGGAATCATGCATCCCTTTGTGTGGAGGAAGGACACAGCCTTTTCAAGTGCAAGTACATCTATGCTGAGCTCCACCCTCTATTCTTTCCAGTGATGGTTCATCCAGGCATTAGCTCTCTATTGCACGTGGCAATATGGGAGAGGCAGGTCTTGCAGCAGTGGAAAATGTATGGAAGAGTTTTTTTGCTATTAGGGCATGTAAAAAGTAAAAATGCTTGTCCTACTTTTTAAAATACATTGCACCCTGTCCTCTTGGCTGTTCAGAGTCTACTTTAGAGTTGCATAGGTTTTAGAGCAGAAGGTTTGAGCCTTGTAAAAGGTTTATTTTGCCAGGTCACAATGGCAGTTTGCAACTGACTACACAGCCTGGTATGGCAGCCCTGAGACATGTTTAAAGAACTACATAATTAGCAGTGATCTCATTAAAAATATCAACAATGTTGTAACTTAAATATGATCAGTGATTTAATTTAACATGTTCTGGTTAAGGTAATAAGTGAAGCCATAACTAGTGCACGATGGGAGTGCGAGTTATATATATATATATATATATATATATATATATATATATATATATATCAAATAAAAATGAATTCCCTGCATGAGATAATGGTCTTGGGATGCTTTTCTGGAGCTTATGTATATGTATCACTGAAAAACAAAACAAAAACAAAGGTTTCAGGTATGTTAAAGTTAGGAAATAGAATTAAAATAAAACAGAAATGTAGCTTTAGTTAGACTCATATTTTAAACATACATAACCATAGAAATTCACTTGTTATAGTTATAGTTATCACAAGTAACTATAATAACTACTGTATAACTCGCACCCCTGCCGTGCACAGTTTTTTCATCAAACATTTTACTGCAGATATGGCATTATTATTATCAGTGATGTTACTGAAGGTGTCATGAGTTCTCTAATTAGTGGGGTTTTTAGCAGTGTACAGCATGAGTTTTTGTTAACATGCCCTTGATTGTCTAAAACGGAGCCCCTTTATTCTTTTATTGTAGCCCAAGGGAAGTGGTGGTCTCTGGGGCTGCGGGTGGGCCATGTGGCCCTCACACAATATCTTTATTGAAAGACACATGGAGGTCCCTGGAGCTGCAGGGGCCATGTGGCCCTCTGCATTCAATTAGTAAATGTGCCCTGGGGAGGTGGTGATCCCCATGACTGTGGGGGAAGCGAATGCCCCTCCCGCTTTTGATTTCTACTTCTGTCCCATGGAGGAAGTGGTTTCCCAGAGCTGAGGGTGGGCCGAGCGCCCCCGCATTCGATTAGTAATAGTGCCCCAGGGAGGTGGTGGTCCTTGGGACGGATGGCCCCCTGCATCCATTTTCTTAGAAAACCCTGAGAGGTGGAGGTCTCCAGGGGTGTGGGGCTGCCGGGCAGCCTCCCCATTCAAAATGTAATTGCCTCTGAGACCTGGACCACCTGGGGGCTGTTTACAAACCAATAAAAGCAGATCCACACCAAATTGTTTACCCTGGCCCCTTTTCTTATTTTTTACTTTTTTTGTGGGACTCAGCTGAAGCTGAGTCCCAAGATGGCTGCCAACACTTTCTGGTTGAAGTTTTGGCAGCCAATTACAGCTCTACATTTCCCTGTAGGAGCTTGTCATTATGTGCAAAGTCGTCATGGGGCAGAGATGTACAAATTTCGATTTCCTTTAATATCTCAAGAACAACTAAATGGATTTACATTAAATAACTGAGAGTAAAATCTATGTGCCAACATCTACCTTTTTGCCTAAATTTTGTATTTCTGTCCAGTGGTTTGGGCTGTAGCCATGTTCAAACCTTCTATGGCAATTAACATGGGAAAAACATAAGAATTACCAGCACAATTTTTTTTTTTAGAAACTTTTTTGAAGATTTATCAAATGGTGCCTAAGATACAGGCAAGTCAAAGAACACTTTTTCTCTGGAAACATGGTCCTAACTATAACTACCTACTGTGATAGATAGATAGATAGATAGATAGATAGATAGATAGATAGATAGATAGATAGATAGATAGATAGATATGGAAGGTGGGTCATTAGTTGTGTGGCCTGCGCAAGTAATGGGTCTGCACAGGACCACCACTGGGAACCAAACACCCCATTGTAGCACTTGAACCTTATAGGGTAGGGTTGCAGAGCAGTCCAAGGCTTACTCAAGGGAGATGGTGTAGGCTAGTAATCCCCATTCACGATCACACAAGCATGACACTCAATAAATGATTGTCCAGTCTGTGCTTTTTCTTTTGATAAAGTAAAAGTGCATTTATTACACACCCACTACTCAGTACTATGCAACAATTTAGAAATATACACAAATTGATGGAATTACTCTTTGATGACATATTGTAATCATTCTTGTCTTTCCTGAGGGTAAATATAATCCAACAACCCACATGGCAAAACATTTCCTGCTCTCCCAAAGCAATATTTGACTGTAAGTTGGAATGAGAGCACCTAAACCTTGTAATAAAGTACATCTAGTTTGATAAGAGGTGGCTGTCAGTCTCATAACTCAAATAACCATGAACAATAAACATTTAGAGACATGTTGGAATGGTTTCGAGATGAGGATTGCTTTTAGATCACTCTTAGATTACTTTTAGATTATTCCTGATTAATATTGTGTAGTGCCATCCCACACCTGAAGAGGGCGCAGTTCCACAAGCAAAGAACAAAAGTTCCAACAAGCTTGTGCTTTACCTTGTGTTGGAACTCTTGAGGGATGTAATTCTTTTGTCCCACCCAACCTAGGGTGGGGCGAAAACTGCATTTGGGGGAGTCTGCGCTGCTCCTGCAGCTCACCCTGTCCATGGGCACTTGGTTGGTGGTGGCCACCACAAGCTGAGAACTTGGTTCATGGAGATTTTCGGCCTTACAAGGCATTGTTGGGCCAGGATGCGTATGTGATGAGCGGCTCTCCTGCAGTGTAGTGGATAGCGGCTTTGTATCAGTTTATGTGGATGCACCCTGCGTTCTTCCTTGTTTGGGGGGCATCGGGCCACACCCGGACACCCCTTGCATGGCTGCCTCACTGAAGGGCACCACACGGAGACCACCCCTGGCTGCCCTAATATGGGGGGGTGTCTGGTCCCACTTGGTTACCATTGGCATGCTGCCTCTGCGTTGGAGGGCAGTACGGGGAGCCCACCTCAGGCTGACCTCGTCCTGGGGGTGTTCAGTCTCACCCGGACACCCCAGCCAGATGGTTAATGTTGAGGAGTGGCTTGGGGAGCCCACCCCGGTCACTCTTGCTGGCTACCAGCACGGCCAGCTCCTCCAGGTGCGGCTGCCGGTGTTGGCCCTGCACTTGGTATCTTCCTGCTACTGCAGGCAGACACGAGCGGCTGTGGCAGCTGGGCGGGCCATCTGGGGGAGTGCAATGGCACTCCCCATCCTCTCCTGGAGCATCAGGGCCACAGGATGGGGTCCGGCACCCCTCCTCACCTTCCTCGGGAGCGCAACTGTGTTCCCCACTCTGCTCTTCACGGGGTTCCTCTGGTTGGGTTCATGGGGGGGGGGGCAACAACACCCACCTGACTTCAACTTCCATGTGGGGGCCTAGGGAATGGGTCCAGGACCCCCTTGGTATTTTCACGTTGAGCACAACTGTTTCTTTTGCTACCGGTCCCTTCCTCAGTCGGCAGCCATGTTAAATGGGGGGAGCACGCAGAATCCCTCAGCCATCCCTCCCGGTGGGGCCCCGGGACAGCCTTCCTGGATTTTCACAGGGAGCACGATGGTAATCCCTGACTTTACTTCAGCCACACTGGGCCCCGGGATAGGGTCAGGGGCCCCTTCACCACTGTGGGGAGGGGGTTTCACGACGTCATCCCCCTTGTATCCATGAGTGGGCCTGCCTACACAGGGCCATGGGATGGGGTCCAGGGCCTCCTCTTCTGCCACAGTGGGGGTGCCACTGCACTCTCCCAGCTCCTCTTCTTCTTGGGGGCATATCCCGGGCCCTAGCCCACCCCAGGGCCCCACACTCTTTGCCACTCGCTGAGAAATACGTCAAATGTCACAGACCTTCTCCTTGGGATTTCTTGGGACCCCATGGGCTGATTCTGATGATCTTGGTGTCATTTCCCTGAGCCAGCCTTTCTTCTGGGTGCCCTCCGTTTCTTCTGGGCAGCATGCTCTCCTTGAGCCAGCCCAGCCCCCCCCCGAAGTAGTCTTTAGGGGAGGTAAGGGGGCCAGCTGACCAGGCCCTGGCATGTGCCTCGCTGGGCCTGAAGTCCTTCAAGGGCAAAGTCCCTGCCCCAGAGGGCAGTCAGGAGGTTCTTCCTTCCAGTTGCCCATGATGCTCGTCTGCAGTCCCAGTGTCCAGCAGTGAAGCACAGCCAGGAGAGAGAGCTCTCCTCCTTTTAAGTGGAGGCGGAAGTGTCCAGCAGACCTGCTCCTCTGGCCTATCCAGATGTGCCACATCACTTCCTTGCCCCTGTCCTCTCCTTCCTGCACAGTCTTTTGGGATAGCTCAAAATGGTGTGGTCCAGGAGCTAGGGCCACATGTGCTCTGAAACTCAGCCCCTCCTCCCTGACATTCCTTCCAGGGCCTCTCTGCCCATTTCCTGTTAGGGGCTGACAGTTAGCTTTTTGATGAAAGGCCCTCCTCAGGCAGCTGGATAGAGCAGTAATTGACCATAATCATGAGCTGAGTCTGAGAAAGGTGACATTCCTGGATGACACATAAGTTGTACAACTATGCTTTTGTAACTTACTGCATTATTCCTTTCATACAGGTTACAGTGTACATTGGTGTGACTGTGGTGTCTGTGGGCCGTAGGGGACCTGAGTTATGCCCTTGGCTACTCTTTCCCATTTACATTTAATGGAGTCTCCCTACAGTGAAAAGGCAGTAAGCATACTGTTGTTGACATTTACTGGGGTGTTCCTAAAGTAAAAAGACAGTAAGCACACTAGCTATCCCTCACATGTGTACACCATCTCATGAGACCTACTTTAGGTCACCACCCACTCTGCATAGTTCCTTCTGCGTCAGGCTACCTAAGTTCTTGGGCTGTGCACACCAGGAATCCTCCCTGTGCAGCCCCCACATGGGTGCACATGCATGTGCACAGATGATCATGTGTAACCAGCTTGAGGCCTCCTACTCTTGCTGTGTTACAGCAGCCTTTCCTTAGCAAGGCGGCACCAGCTGCTCTCTTGAAAGTTTCAGGATGATCCTTCAAGTGAGGTCTGACAGAAAGGGGGGGAGGGAACACATTTTCCCATATGGCCTTTCGATATGACTATAACCTGAACTGATGAACGTAATTACACCAAATTTGGCAGGATGCTAGATCTAGGTATGCAGATTGTGCTTCTGTTATTTGTTGTAAATCCTTTCAGAAGTTTTTAAGATACTGAGACATTGAGAAGGAAAAAGAAATATAGATATCTGGAAAGTTTTTGATCACATAGGCTCGGACTGGCCAATTTTAAGGAGACTAGTCTATGCTGATTAATTGGTGACAACCTGTACAATGTTTTGGCAGCCATTTACAAGACTCATGGACTTAGTCCCTGTGTGCTGAAAATGAATTAAAGAAAATAAGCAAGTGGTCAGGGTGAGCGCATCCAGACCTTGAAGTGCATATTGAGGGTCCCAAATGGACCTTCTACTTATTGTCTTGTCACAACATGGACAAAATGCTGTAGCAGCACATACAGGACTCTGAAGCATGGTCCCCATTGAAATGCATTGTAGTGAATGGCAGGTTTTGAGGATCAAAAAAAGGAAAATGTATAAAGGGCGATAACAGCTTTTAGTTACAATTTAAATCATTTGTTGATGACACCAAACTCATTTTAGGAATTGTGGTGTGTTCTAAGGTGATTGTACCATGAGAAAAATAATTCTGCTGGGATTTTATGAAATATGTTTGAGAGAAAACTATTTTCTCATTATTTTCCCATAGAGGTTATGGAAGGTGCACCAGAAGCAAAAAATGAGAGCATATTTTCTGTAACTTTTTCTTAGCCATATGAGAATGAAGTTTGCCATTCTCAGTAAAACAAATACTTCCAATATGTGCAGCTTGTCATTTGATTCCCTTGTGTTCTACCACAGGCTCCCAGAGTGTTCTAAAGAAAAACTAGAGCGCTAACAGTCTTTTTATGACAAAAGTGTGGCACACCTGACGCCATCTTGATTGAATCAAACTGGTAACACTTAAACATTTAATTTAGAAAGAAACAAATTAAAGGGGTTCATTCTGTTATAGAAATTATGGTTAATGCTACAGAAAGAAAAATTAGGACACCTTTTAAGTGAGTTCTCAAATATCATCCTCTTCTATTTCATTAAAATATTCTAACATGCAGACTGAAACATGCACTTTCAACAACAGCAGCAGGCTGCCAGTTAACCCTCTGGTAATCAGCAGTTGTATTACAGTATTCTAATGAGCAACTAGAGTGGTAACAGTCTGAATCTATGCCAAAAGTGTGGCACATCTGAACACCATCTTGATGGAATCAAAGTTGAAAACTGAAAGTATTTTCTACTGAGGTTACTGCAGTAAATGTGAAAATTATGGAGCTTCAAAACAAATAAGACTCTCAAGATGTAACCCAGAGAAAAAAACAGACCAAATGTAGCACAAGTATCACCCAAATGTAGCCAAAGTATAGCCCAATGACAGAAGTCTGCAAAACACCTAGGGGCATATTTATACTCCGTCTGCGCCAAATGTGTGTCATAAATTTTTCCGCACATTCAGCGCAAACCTTGCCCCATATTTAAACTTTGAAGCCCAAGCCAGCGGACATCAAAATCCCACCGTGTGCATAATTTTCTGGATGCAGGAAACTTGCATTAATCATATGCAAGGTAGGCGTTCCCGTCCCAAAAATGACTCAAGCGCCCATGCGTCGTATTTATGCTTCCGGGCAAAAATCCTGCACGGCCGGGAGGCGGAGGCAGAAAATGACGCACAACCCGATTTGCGTCAAAAATTAACGCCTGGGTCAGGGCAGGCATTAAAATGGGGCAAACACACCTGTATTTAATCAGAAAACACAGAAGCAACAGCAGAGCAGCAAAAGGGAGACATGGAGGTGCTTCTCATCCAGCGTGCACGCAGACGCAGAGCACAGCAACAACAACAGCAGCTACCACAACACCAGCAGGGACCCCAAAGGCAATGCAGAAGGCAGGAGAGGATATTCCGCACCAGAACAACCCTTCATGGCCTCAGAGAACATGACATCATCCAGAGGTACAGGTTGAACTGGCAAGCCATTCAGCAGCTGCTGCGCAACATTGAGCCACAGTTGGCACCCACCTTGCTGACACCCCGCACCATCCCAACAGAAACCAAGCTGCTAGCTGTACTACACATGTTGGCCAGTGGCTCCTTTCAAACCACTGGCGCCCTGGTTGCTGGGATATCACAGCCATCATTCTCTGCCTTCTTGCCCAAAGTACTGGATGCCATCATCAGACTCACACCCGCTACATCTGCTTCCCAAACACACAGCAGAAGCAGCAGGAGACAAAAGAGGGGTTTTACCTCATTAATGGATTCCCACACGTCCTTGGTGCCGTTGACTGTACATATGTATGCCTTGTGCCACCTGCTGCAACTGAACACCTATACCGCAACAGGAAGCACACACATTCCAACAATGTGCAGGCCATTGTGGATCACCAAGGATTGATCACCAATATCATTGCAAAGTATCCTGGGAGTGTCCATGACTCATTCATCTTCCGTCACTGTACCATCAATCAACACTTCCAGGATGGACGATATGGCAATGGACTACTTGTTGGTAAGTACAGAAACCTACTTATATACACACTGCACAGCAACCCTCTTGGACAAACAACACATACACCACGACAGCAACATGTGGAAAGGAACACACTGAGGTTGTGACACCGCTAGCCATGTTTGATAGGTCTGCAGTGAATGTGTCACACAACTGAAATTTGTGTACAGTTTAATGTCAATACGTCAATGATCACAACGTATGGAGAGGTTTGGCTAATTGTCACCTTGCAAAATGTAAGCATCTCACTGATGTTAAAATTAATCCATTGCATATGTCTCAAGGCATGGGACATCCGGGGGACATAGATTCTAACGTGTTACCACCACTGTCAAATTGAATCTGTGTATGGAACTATCATCTCACCCCCAGTGAAGACACAGGGACACCTGTATCACAAGTCACAATGCTAGGGAGTGCACACAGTACTGCAAATCCCAAAACATACTGCTGACAACCGGTCAGCAGGCAAACACTCGTTCAGCCAAGGAAACAACCCAATGCAGATGGTGAATCCTAGAAGCCTAGGAATCAACACAATAACACAAAAGAGCCACAGAAAACAAAAGACAACTACTGCTGTGCAAGGTGATATGAATGGGGCAAGCTACGTCTACATGATCCCAATCATTTTCTCTTTCAGCTGATCAGGGGTATGGGATCCAGCCTTGGATTATGACACCATTTGGCAACCCAAGCACTGCAGCAGAGCGTGCCTACAATGAGGCACATAGGAGGACACGCACCATTGTCGAGAGGACCTTTGGCATCCTCAAGTCGAGATTCAGGTGCCTTGACCTCACTGGTGGCAGCCACCTATATTCACCAGAAATGGTCTGTAAGATCATTTTAACATGTGCCATCCTGCACAATATTTGTATATGAAGGAACATTCCCCTATTAGAACCAGAGCCACAAATGCCTGAAGAGGAGGAAGAGGAGGATGCTGGCCTGCAACATGAGGGGGAACAACAAAACACAGCTGCTAGATTGCGTAGACGCCAACATATTGTGAACAATTTCTTTTGAAACAACTCATCATCACCACTGTATCAACATATGTAAATAAACACCGATAATAATCACCATATCTAGGTCTGGGTAATCACTTTTGCTCACCTTTATCTCTAACTATCAGAATAAGAGTGTAGCCTCATGGAGCATTGCTGAAATACTGAGCAGGACACAGAAAATTCCAAAGCAATTGTGATGCATATTATACAACAGTCACATACACACACACAGTAAATTACATATATCCTGTACGTTTCACCTTTGAAGGGCAATAGCAGAGGACCACACCTATTTCACACATACATGTTGGCAACATGGTTCATCGCAGCATATGGCACACAAATAAGACACCATCAGTCAATAAGGGAAAAAAATGCTGCATACATGAGGCAGTGGATGTGCTATTGCATTGGTAACAGGAATGTATCACCAGACATGTGACAGCAGTAAGTTGTACAGCACCTATCTTTGCAAGGACTCTCTATGACTAGAGTTCCATATAAGCAGAACATAGACAGCACAAGTGCCACACCATGACAAGCATTGCGCACATGACATTCCATGTACATGTCAGCCCATGTCCTAACTCCTGACACCCCCATGCTCCGGGTCTCACCCCACCTGTCTTAAAAGGTCCCTGGAATGGTAATATGTGTACCCAGATATTCCCCCCTCTACACACACACAGACTAACAATAGTAATCCAGTGTGCTTCACCCCTTCGTATGGCAACCCATAGTCATTGTACATCTGACTGCATGGACCTCAGGTCAAATAATGCACTGGCTTGTAGTTTCTAAGCCCTGTTATCACCTGTAGATTGCTTCCCATGTGAAAGGTACTATTGGCCATGTGAACTCAAATCTCACCTACAGGACTTGTGAGAAACTGATGCAGCACACGCCTGTGAGCACCTCCATGCAGACCACCCATTTGAACATGCACTGCCCTTGCAGATGCTTGGAACAGCATAGAAGCTGCCATTTTGTTGATTATACTGTTATGCATTGCTAGAAAAAATAAGCCGTGTAACACAGCCCTTGGGTTTATGTGTCACCTTCCAAAACACAGGACAAACACAGTCTTCCATGTCAACTGTCTTGTTCTTCCTCCGACCAATCTTAGTCAGACCACTGAGTATGTACCTTGTGAAAATGCTGAATCCTGATTGACCTTGCATCCTGTCAGCCTGACTGGCACCTGTCTGTGCGTTACCCTAAAGGATCTTTGTGGCTACATATGTAGCATACTTGCTTTCCCAACCGTCACATTCCTCCGGGGATATTTTATCAGGTGCTTCCTCAATGCATACTCAAATACATTGTATAGCATAATCTGCTTTTTTATTGTAACATAATTGTAAACTTGTCTCCAAATACCCAAATCATGGCCTATCCCTTGTCTGGGTCTCATGTATGCATGAGCGACAAAGTGTGACAGTGTACCAGGGCCGTATGCAGGGATTGGGTATGGTGCCTCCAGCGGAGCCAGGAACCTCTGATAATGTGCATGAAATTTCCACACATGTTAGGACCCTGACAGTTCACACGCTGAATCCGATTGCTCACAACATATTGATGGCCTTTGCGTGCTGAATAGCTGCAAGATTAATCAACACAGAGGCTATGATGTTCCCAGATGCAGTGGGAACTTTACAGGTCAACCTGTGTACAAATGTTGTAATGACACCTGCCGGAACATGAATCCTGAGATATGATCTCACTCAGCACACCAAGGTTGCCCTGTTGACAGCCTCATAACACGTCTGCAGTGACAGGGTGGGACCATCCCCATGTAGGTTTTAATGTCCTCATTGACTTTACTTCCATTGATCGCCGAAGAATACTCAGTAGATACAGGAATAGCCGCCACTGACTCATGATGAGACCTGGACATAACTGTGACCACATAGACCCCTAAAAATATACTGGATCAACATTGGGCAACACACAAACCAGACACCTCTGTGCAATTGATCACTGGGAATATATGTGGCCACGTAATGCCTCTTCTGCTGGTCCACTACTGCCATAGGAGAGTTGTTGCTCAGTCATATGACCACAACTGTGGGGTGAGATTACAGTTGTGGGTCACCTTTGGCTTTCCGTGTCAATAACATGGTACCCACTTAGTCTGTACATGTGCCTGACTCATGGTGGTTTCACCAAAAAGTGCCTAGGAAGCAGTATCCACATTTCAAGGTCATGTGATGGGCAACATTTGGACCATTGACATGAACAAGCGTCTGCCATCTATCCGGTGCATGTTTTGTCATTTTTGGTGTCTACGTTACCCAAAATTTTAGAAGTTCACACAACTGATGTTGCTACATGTATGACTAACACATGTCCTCTCTCATTTCCACACTGACTTGCATCTAAGGTTTGGACACATTGACTTCACATTCATACAAGCATAGTTGCAATAATGCATCTTGTGATGCACACACACTGGGTCAACTACTACATTAGTAGCCAATGCACACATATTGAACCATAGGCATTGAGGTATTGTACTTATGTGCGTCACATTGCTATCCTCTCCTGACGCCAATCATGCCCAATTTGTGTAATACATATATGTAGGCCATACATATGGCCATCTAGTGCGTCAGCTAAGAGTGAAAATCCTCTTAATGAAGTAGCGGATCATGGTCCACAGTAGTATGATGTCTCACACGTGCCCATACACCGTCAAGACCAAAGTGGGTGCAATCAGCCTATCTCAGTTGTGTCACAAATGTTACATATCATAAAATGGTAAAATGACCCAAACCCAGTTAATGCCCTGAAATTTTGACGCATGCGCATAAAAAAATGACGCTTATGCCCGAAAAATGAGGCATAATGCCCTGAAAACACCATTGATTCTTCCACACTGTACCTCAGAAAATTGTTTAAGTATTAGACTATTTCCAAATATAGGGATGCGGGCTCATTTCCACTCCTGTGCGTCAAAAAAAATGACGCCTAGACTGTATGCGTCAATTGTCTTTTACGCATAACAATGAAAACGGCCGCCATTTTAGGCAGGAAGTGATGTAATAGGATATCCTGTTTACAGATTATGTACAGTGGGATGACTTTCACTTTCACTTTGCAGTCTGTGATTCTTCTAGACTGTGTGGCAGTGTTGAGAGTTTTGTCTGGTTAAATTGTGTTTTTGTCTGTTGTGTGGTCCATTTCTTGTCATTTTGTGAATAAAATATTGTTGTTGTATCCTTTCTGAGTGTTTATTGTGTACAATTTTCTTGTATTGTATTGTCTTTGTTGTTTTGGGGAGTCTGTTGTGGGTAGTGATAGATTGGGTCTAGTTGGGCTGTTTTAGTTGTTTAGTTTAAGTTTTTCATATTCTACTTTATTCTCCTTTGTTCCCCTTCATCCCCTATTTCCCTTTTTCTGCTAAGATGTTGGGTAGGCCTCGTCTGGGCAAGATGGGTGAGGAGGAGCTTGGGGGTTTCATATGGCTGGTGTGTCATTTCCTATCCCCTTATGATTGAGGCAGGTGGGCGGGTGATACAGGGGCATCACACTGAGGCACGGAGACTCCGGTGGGGCAAGGTCTTGCGTCACCTGCAGCGCATATATCGGACACCAAGGAAAGACCACCAGCTGAAGCACAGCTGGGCTGACCTCATCTCCAGGGAGCAAGATCTGCTGGACCACCTAGGAATTGTGTTTGGTGGCCCTGTTAGTGAGTACAAATCATGTAAAGGTGCCCAATTAAATGCTCTGTAGTGACATCAGATGATTTGTACAATATCTGCCGGCAATGTTGTTGAGTGTGTGGTATGCTTTGGAAACGTACAGGGTCATTTATGTACTATGTTAAGGACCACAATTGCTAGATGTTAGGAAGCAAGTGCTCTGCAAACTTACTGAATACTTTTGCTTAATGTAAGTTGGTGTCGCCTTTGTGTCAAACAGCAACACAAATCAGGAGCCAATTATGTATAGATATAGGTCACATTTGCCTGTGAGGTATAGAAATTTCCAATTCATTACCTACATTTGTTGACACAACAGCTAGACTGACTTTTGAAACACTACATGAGGCTGAAAATGAGTGCAGGCGTCACGTCAATTGATGATAGGAATGTGGCCCAAACATATGTCTCGTGTGTCTGGTGAGTGTGTAAGGAAAGCGATTACAGAAATAAAAAAAATCTTAGGGATTATTGTGGCCCTTCGTCATTTCGGATACATGTCAGATCTGGATTTGGAGACATATGGAAAAAGTTCAAGCTGCCCTCAGCTAACATCTTAGACTGGTATTTGGTGTTTGTTGTTCCACCTTTCGTTTAGGGATGGCTGGCCAAAGGTATGCACATGGGTTCATATCTCTATGGTTGGTCCAACTCATCATACGTGGGCCACATCACATGAAGAAAATGTAACAACATGAGTGCTTACAACTGTCCCTGCCCCTCTGTACCTTGTACCTGTGTGTCATAAATTTGTCATGGCCACAATGGCCGGTTGACTGGTAATGCACTCCTCAAGGAAAGTGGCTTTGGATGTCTCTCTTGGATACACATGATGAGACGAATACACTCCATTATTGTGTCTGCTCACTAATGAAGGCGCATGTTTGCCACCACATGATAGTTAGGGCCACTGCATGTGTGCAGATATGTGTGTAAAATTCACAGGAGACCCATGGTATGTACATGTTAGCCGTGCTATATCGGATGCAGTATCATCATGTCTGAGTGGCTTTACTTACTTATGTAATCAAACACATAGGGGCTCATTCTGAGCCCGGCGGGCGGCGGGAGCCGCCCGCCTGTAGGGAGCCGCCAAATGGCCGCTCCGCGGTCGAAAGACTGCGGAGGCCATTCTGGCTTTCCCGCTGGGCTGGCGGGCGACCGCCAGAGGGCCGCCCGCCAGCCCAGCGGGAAACCCCTCCCCACGAGGAAGCCGGCTCCGAATGGAGCCGGCGGAGTGGGTATGTGCGACGGGTGCAGTGGCACCCATCGCGTATTTCAGTGTCTGCAAAGCAGACACTGAAATACAAAGTGGGGCCCTCTTACGGGGGCCCCTGCAGTGCCCATGCCATTGGCATGGGCACTGCAGGGGCCCCCAGGGGCCCCACGACACCCCTCACCGCCATCCTGTTCCTGGCGGTCGGAGCCGCCAGGAACAGGATGGCAGTGAGGGGGTCGGAATCCCCCATGGCGGCGCAGCAAGCTGCGCCGCCATGGGGGATTCCCAGGGCAGCGGAAAACCGGCGGGAGACCGCCGGTTTTCCTTGTCTGACCGCGGCCAAACCGCCGCGGTCAGAATGCCCTGCGGGGCACCGCCAGCCTGTTGTCGGTGCTCCTGCATCCCCGGCCCCGGTGGTCCTTGACCGTCGGGGTCGGAATGACCCCCATAGTATTTGTCTTTAGAATTGTTGGACAGTGCACAGAATTTGAGCACATTTCTCCCTTCCATGCCTTACAGGTGGACCCGCACCCCACACTGTGGGCGAGGTGGCTTCATTCGAGGACCCAGACAACTCCAGTAAGTGTTGATATGTCTGTTATGTGTTGTGTTTGCTGGTGATGTGTGATGGACTCCTGTGTGTTGAACACATAGCAAGGTGTGATGTGCTGGCCCATCATTTGTCTTGTTCCATGAGTGGGATTTCATTGTATTACCATTTTTGAGTTGGCCAATGCTTATCCTATTGTCTTATTCAGGGATTCTAGGTCAGTCCTGTAGGTCCCGCAATGTGAATGGGGATGAGTCATGTGGATAACACTTGTATCAGCAAGAGTCGCACTGGACCTAATCTGTGATTTAGTGAGACTGTCAGACCCACGTTCTCCGAGAATGGGGCTGCTAAATGCTTACCCACAGACTTCTGCTTCCCTATTCACTAATGTACTTATTACACTATAGGTTGAACTTCCTAGCAGCATTTAGCTCTACATGTAGTGCAACGAGTATGTGGCACTTGAGTGCAATGGCCTAGGTGTGCATGCAAATCATGGCCAGGGGTATTCTTGTATCTCTGTGTTAGTTGTAAGTCATGGCTTACTGGAAGTATATTATGTGGACAAAGGTCTGCATTTCAAAGACATGTGTGGCGCTGGAATTGGTCAAGGGTTTGCTGTCTCCTATTTGTGGACACACCTTACCTGTGGTGTGTGTGTAGAGCCAAACACATGTCCAGCTTTCATAAGCTTCCTGGGTGTCCATGTTGTTTGAAATTGGTAGTTGTTACTCCACCCCCCCACCCTCAAACACAGGCATGGGTTTGTGAATAGTGTACCTAGGACTGATGATACAAGTTTGGTACACAGACATGAAAATCAGTGAATCTTTTGTCTGAACCTAGTATACGCAACCATTTTTCCCACATGAGTACTATACTAGCAAGTCCATTTACAACTTGCAGATCATGTGGCCCTAGATTTCCATCCCGTACAATGACATTTGTAGCCCTGGCAGTGGCGGAGGATGTGCTGCATGATTGTTAGCTGACAACTGGCAGAACTATGATGCCAAAACTTGCCAGTTGTTACCCATCTTGTAGGGATTGGATGTGCTATGTGTGATAGAACCTTTGTAGGCTGGCCTGCCATGTACTTCCTCAGGGACATTCAATGATCTGTATGATGATATGAGCTGTTACAAGTACAGTAGATGTATTGTCTGATTTACATCTTGTGCCATTTCACACAATGCAGTTCCTAATGTTATTTTTCAATTTGTCTTCACAGCTGCAAATATGACACCCATCCAGGTGCGGGAATTCCAAAGGCGGGCAATGAGGTATCAGCATATACTTCAGGTAGAGTCTGGGTACCGAAGAATGGCCCGCAGATACCGGCATGAACGGGCCTCCGGAGCCTGGAGGGCATTCCCACAGGGTGGCCCTTCTTTGCTGAACACAGCCACCACCAGCACCACCACCACTACCACCCAGGTGGCACCACCAACAGCTGGGACCGCTGAGGCAACCACCTCAGCAAGTGCTCCAGGCCCTAGCACAGCACCATCTGCAGGGCATCCCACAGCCATGGACACTACACGGCCCCACACTTCCTCAGCTGGCACACAGACCACCCCAGCTACAGCTGATGACCCTGCTGCATTTGTTGAGATGCAGGGTAATTTGGACTGTGTCATGAGCAAAATGAGTTGCGGCAGGATGTGCGACATATAAACCGCCGGGTGCGGTCAATCAAGCGGACCCTCTGGAGGGCCAACCTATAGACATGTTGATGGACATGATTCCCTCCCCTCCCTCCTCTTTCCTTATTCTTATACTTCGTGGGTTTAGGGGGCTTAGTGTTAGGTTAGTATAGGCTGTTAGTTTAGTTAGTGTTAGTTGGTGGGGGGTCCTTATTATTTCTACTGTTTCTTTTTGAGTGTGTGGGTGGGTGGAGCGGGGTGCAATGTTGGGGTTCTTGTGTGTTTAAAAAAAATAATTTAAAAATAAAAACATTACAAAAAAAATATATTTGTTTAGTATAGGATAGTAGGTGTTTCGGTTAGTATCTGTTGTCCTCCATGTGTCCCGTCTCATAAGGGGGGTGGGGGGTTGATGTTTAGAACATTTCGTTAAATGTGATAAGTAAGTTTAGCTTAGGTTAGTTAGGGACAGTTGTGGGTAATGAGTAGTTAGGGTAGATTAGGGTAGGTAAGACTTTTCAACGAGTTTTCTCTTCTGTTTTTACAGTTTAATAAATATGTAGTGAACCCTTTACAGTATGTGTGACATGCTTGTAGATCAGGGCCTTGGCATGAGTGTACATGATTTATTTTGTATTACAATGTGTGTCCTATGCTACAAACAAATCCCAAATTAGCTGTAACATTGGCAGCTACCCCAAAGCAACCTTGCAAAGATTAAACCATTCAATGCAACCACCAATCACAGTTACTATGGATCTCAATGTTTTTTTTTCAATAAGTATGTTTTCAATGTCACATACAGTGCTTCCAGATTTGGTATTGGGGACACTGTGTTATAACTGACTGCAGTCTGATGTTCAAGGAAACCCTTATAAGGTGAGTGGTAGTAAGCACTCTTGTAGTATCGTGTTGATGACTCACATAGATAATTTGTTACACTGTTCAGCATGATTACTTATTTGGATGTAAACTCAGACACCTTCATTCATGCAGTTCGGTGACTGTTCAGTTAGATTTGTGGGCAATGTTATATGTGTTAGTTTTGCATGGAGGCGACATTTTGCAGGGACTTTTTAATGGCTTAGATATCCCTTGAGGAAGCATTATTCTGTCCAACACAGCATTATGGTGTATAGTTTCTCGATTCATCAGATATTACCATCAGGAAGGGCAGAGTATGGTAGAATCCAGGCCACTGTGCATAGTTAGCAGACTACATTATTTCAGGACAGTTGTATTGACAAGCTATGTAATTTGACAGGAGGCAAAATTCAGTGGTCTACTGCACGGTTGATGTGTCATATAACACAGAGACTAAATGGTTGTGGAAGTGCTATTTATTGAAAAGTGCTGTAGTGCTATATGTACATCGTCCATGATTGTGAGTACATTATAGTGACATCTTCCATTGTGATCCTACACAAGTGCTAAAGGACAATTCATTTAACATGCTGAGGTGATGTGTCAGACACTGCAGAGGGACAGGATTTGCCAATGAGTAAGTGAGAGCCAATCACAAAGCAGGCTGACAATATATACAGTGCTTTGCAGAACAGTCGTTGAGTACAGTTGTTGCAAGACTGGCATGTTACGAAGCGCAGGAAGTTGGTAATAGGTGGCCATGTGGCAGGGACTAGTGCTTCCGGGTACTTTTACGTGTGAGGGTGATCTGTTCCATGTCTTCTTCTTCTGATGTGTGTGTTGCCTCCTCTGTCCTTGGTGGTGGCGGTTGTGAAGGGGCAACACACACCTCAGTGTTTGAAGATGTGGAGTCAGACATCCCAGTAGCTGCTACCTGTGAGGGTCTTAAGGGCAGTACTGCTACAAGGAGGATCTGCTGGTTCTTAAGAATAGCAGCCACATCACAATGGTAGGCAGCCAGGTCGGCCCTGAGGGGTTCAATGTTGCATTTGTGCACGCATTGACAGGATTGCTGTTGTAGGTGTTGGGTCAACTGTATTACGGCTGTGCTGATTTCCTTGAACCTTTTTTCTACTTCCTGCAAGATAGTTGTTCGCCCTTGCATAGCTGCTGCCTGTTCTTCAGTTGACATCATGCACGAATGCACCCCCTCTAGGCTGGCTGCCATAGTTTGCATTACCACCCGCACCTCCTTGGCCAGCTCCCGCTGTACTACAATTCTCTCAAAGCTGGTGCCTGTGTCATCTGAGTCCTCAGCTGTATTGGAACTGGCAGGTCTTACAATTGGGGTGTGTCCTCTGTGATGGCTGCTTGTTCTGTGCTCCTACTTGTGACTGAAGGAGGGGTCTGGAAGGTTCCAAGGACATCTTGGAGGGTCTGGTGGCTGATGTTTGTCAGCTCGTCATCCATGTCATCAAGGTAGTGCTGGACAGGCATATCCACAGAGATCCATCATCCTCTACAATGAAATAGGGTACAATTAGTGTCTCTTTGTTGTTGCATTAGTGATGTGTCATGCCTGCCTTGTCATAATTTCACATTGTGATCTTGTTTCCTGTTCATTGATCCAGTCTTTCAGATGGGCATTCTCCCAGGCCTATGCCCCACCTGTATGTCACACGTATTGTGGAAAGTTATTAGACTTGTCGGCATCATCTCCTCTAGGTGTTGGTTTTGGCCAAATAGTGATTTGCCACCTTCTTGTCCTACTCAACCCTCTGTCTACATCCATTCTCATGGTGAGACCTTTCACTGGCCGTGGGTGCTCTGATGGCACTAGCAGCACACTTAACAATCTGGACCTGCCCCATGCTCTGATCTTTCACATCCACTTATACGTAGTTGAAAAGTAGCGTATACTATGCATAGCATTGTTGTGGCACGATATGGATATCAGCATTGAAAATGTGTACAGCTGATGTTGGGGAATGTGTGGTACATTGGATTGCCCTGAAAGTCGTAGCAGTGTCCTATTTCCTCCTCTGACTGTGCAGGTGTATCTCATTGACCAGTTACATTTGTCCTCCCCCTCACTGCTGTTGTCTGAGCAGTATGACATTTGGGATGTTGCATTGTGACCCAGGCACAGGATGGACCCTGACATATGCTGCATGGGTGTGACTTTAGTACTGTGTAGCTCCTAATGTTGATGACATTGGCAGATGTTTGCGGCAACTATGGGCATTCACAATTGACAGGACTGGAACATTTGTCTTGTTTCAGGGGATTGTTAAAGTTGTCATCCTCAACCCTCTAATTTAGGTGTGTATGATCCATGGGGACGTTACTGCCATTGGCTACTTGAGCTGCACACATAGCTGAGGTGGTAGTGGCAAATGTTGTCACTGTTACATTCCAGTTGTCGGTATGGCTAGAGGTTGTTAATTGGGCCCTAGTTAATATAGGGGGTAGAGTGGCTGACGTGTGACAGCATGTCAGTTTGACGTTGTGCTCTTCCCTCCTGGCATGGCTTTACCTTTGCTACATTGCTGGCATGGCAGCATACCCCCATGGAACTGTTGTTGGTGTTGTGTTATGGTGTGCCCCAGCTTTTCTCTGTACAGGCCATGCCCCCGTGCCGTACCCCTTTACCCATGCCAGTCCATGTATATGATGACTTCCATGCATTTTGTAGTCGGTATCCCCCCCCCGGATGTAGTTGACATTAGTGCATTTTAATTCCCCATGCGACTTACTCTGCATGTGCGTTGTCTCCTGGTATTCTGCGCTGTCCTGTCCTTGAATCCCTGCCACCATCTCCTCCATGTGATCCAGGGGCTCCTGGTGTGCTGGACTCCCACCTCCAGTCTGCAGTGCTGCCTTCCTGTTCCTGGCCATCTTTTCCTTGGTTCTGCGCTTGCAGTCATGCCAGCGTTTCTTGCACTCAATGACTGTTCTGCGTACTTCTGCCACACTGTTAATCTTGTCAAAAATTTGTTGCCATATTGCCTCTCTCCTACTGATTGGCAACTTTGAGGTGACAAACAGTTGGTGCTGGTGTTCTGTCACCTCTTTTTCCAGGATTTCCTGCTCCTCTGCACTGAAGCAACACTTTATTTTCTTCTTCTCCCTGTCCTGGTTCTTGTGTGGGTTCTCCTGGCTGGTTCCTGGTCTGTTGTCATCTTCCTGGGGTCTGTACAGGCATCTGGGATCCATTTTGTATCTCCTCTGCTGACATGGCTGTGTTTGCTGGGAATTTTGACGCTATTGCATAAAAAAATGCGACATATCCGGTTTGCGGTGTCGTAAATTGGCTCACAGTCATTTCTGACGCGTTAACATTGTTTTCCTTTACGATGTGACGCTGCGGTCTGCGTCCAAAAAAATGACTTACACCTGTGATTTGCGCCGCCCTGTGTCAAAGTATAAATTTGACGCCCGCACGGCACACCGTAATGGCGTTAGTCGGCGGTAATATTTTTGACGCAAAACTGCGTCTGCGCTGTTTTGTGGCAAAAAGCATAAATATGGGCCTTGATGTATTTTGTTTTTTGAAGATATTTAATAGCGCAGACTTGGCCCAAAGATATTGGAGTACTTTATTTGAGCATCAGTTACATTACGCAAGGATACATTCATTTAGACTTAGAAATGGGGAGATTAAGTGAATTGGCAAGAATCACAGTATGTTGAGCTAACGCCGAAACTCGAACCTGGTTCCACAGTTGCAAGGCTTGAGTTATTGCTACCTTAGGGCATGAGTTACAGTTGCTTAAAATAACCATAACTATGAAAGCTGAATTTCCATGGTTTTGTGCATGCAAAATCTGAACCTAACTATAACATCCCTTAGTTTCTAAGTGAAACAAAACAAAAACAAATATGTAGACCTCTGTGATCAAGGGAGCAGAGTCTCCCGAAACGCGTTGGAGTATTTTGTTTTGTCTCTCATGGTGCTTATCTGCCTGAATAAAGAACACTGGGACTGTAGTAAGTAAGTGGCTGCGACATTGTCTTCTTTTTAAGAAGTATTTTGGATTATATATATATATATATATATATATATATATATATATATATATGTGCATATATGTATATATGTGTATATGTGTATTTGTGGAATTATAAACATGGCCACCTTGTGCGTGAACAAGGCGTTTTGCTGAAACTCATAGCAGGGGCCGGATTCTGCTGAATATGAACCTCACCTTCATCTACATCAAGTGTGCATGTATTCTCCTTTGAGATTAAGCCTGTAATTACTCATTGCCGAGCCACACCCAACACCATGTGCCACTCCTACGATGGCTGCCCCACATTGGCAGCATCTCTGGAGGTTAGATAATATATGTATATATATATATATATATATATATATATATATATATATATATATATATGTGTGTGTGTATATATATATATATATATACACATATATATATATACATATATATATATATATATATATATATATATATATATATATATATATATATATATTCACTTAAAAACAAAGATTACAGAGACATTGTAGCTAGGCTCACATTTTAAACATAGAAAACCATGAAAATTCACCTGTTATACTTGGAGCTATCTCAAGTAACAATAAATCATGCCCTATGGTAACCATAGTTAGTGCCCCTGTCATACACAATTTTTTTGTCATAAACTTTTATTCCAAATGTTACATTAATATTATCAATGATGTTATCAAAGATGACGTAAGTGCCATGATTCATGGCATAACTAGCAGTGCATGACGAGGGAGAGATTTATAGTTACCTTAGGGCATGAGCTATAGTTACTTGAGATAACTCTTACTATACTAGGTGAATTTCTGTGGTTTTGTATGTTTAAAATATGAGCTCAGCTATAATGTCCCTATAACCTTTGTTTTTAAGTACATTTTCATGTTTTTTTTTAATTCTATTTTCTAACTATAATGTCCTTGTAACCTTTGTTTTTTTCAGTGAATTTCTATGTTTTTAAATATTATATTTCCTAACTATAATGTCTCTACAACCTTCATTTTTTTCAATGATTTTTTTTAACGTAAAGCAATTTTCAATACTATACGTTAATCCAACCACTGCCATGGAAGGCGTTCAGCCATGTATGGTGGTGGTTGGCCACAGGGCCTGGCCTGTGACCAGACTCCGCTGCCAATGCCCCTAACCACACAACCTCATGCTGCACATGGGCTTTGGCCTTGCGCAGCAGGAGTTGGCCTCAGGTCCACGTGGCCCCTCTCTACTGGCCGATTTCAGACCTGGGGACCCTAACCCCAGGGGCCTGGCCTTCTAAAATTTTATTTGGAGAAAGGGGGCCCAGGTGGCTTTTATACCCCAGCTGATTTAAGGCCCTGGGACCCAGGGAAACGGCCACAGATACACATACACTTGAACCTTCAGTGTAAAGGTCTGAGACCTTAACAACTAGGCCAAAAGTGACTTCTTAGCATATGGTGCCAAGACTTAACTATAACATTGAAACCAAAGATTTTGAGTGGAGTGGAAAAATACTTCAATGTTACATCACTAAAAATGTTTAATAGTCAAAACAGTAGAAAATATACAGAAACATTGCCATTCAATTATTTGAACCTTGAGTCTACTAAGTGACAGTCCAAGAGCTTTACAGTTAAGCCAGAAGTGAACATAGTCTGCTACCCATCAAAACGTATCTATAACATTCTTACTAAACATCTCGCTAGTCTAACTCTTTGAAGTCATTGTATGGAGAGATCACTGTAATAACAGTCTCGCTCCTTATCTCTCTTCCATCCCATTATGGTATGGAAGAGAGAGTGTGTGTGACTGGATCACATGAGGAAGCCCCAAGACCCCGCAGGCATAGCTCCTGTGGTCCTAGCTGGCTCCCCATCTCCTGTGGGAGCTGGCATTGCCCCCACAAGCAGGGAGCAGATTTAAATAGCATATTTGTGGGGAGAAACAGATGAAAACTCTGCTTTTTGCAGCCACTTGCAGAAAACTGAGTATTTGCTCTGACTTAGCAAGAGCTGTCAAAGCTACAGCCAAGTGGGAGCAAACAGCTATGTCCTGGGGTGGGCACACCAGAACATAGCAGGATCCAGCCCTGGAGGTGGTGGTCCCCATGGTCATTATTAACTCCTTGAGGGGGCCCTCCAAAGTTGCATTTGCCCCAGGGAGATAGTGGTCCCCTGTGGATTGGCGACAAAAACAGGCTTATTTAAATTTAGCCCTGGGAAGGAGGTGGCGGTCCCCAGAGTAGTGTACGGGGGCTGGGCACCCCCCATCATTTCGTCATATATTCTGCCCCAGGGAGGTGGCCATCCCTGGGAATGCAGGGGGCCAGGCATCCCCCGACATTTCATTATATATTTCATCCCGGGAAGGTGGTGGTCCCTGGGGCTACCTGGGGACAGGGCAAGCCCTGCATTTAATTAGATGTTAATCCCAGGGAGGTGGCAGTCCCTAGTGACTGTGGGGAGCTGGCCGCCCCCAGCATTTTACTATATAATCTGCTCAAGGAAGGTGGTGGTCCCCAGGGATGCAGGGGGGGGGCATTCAAAATTTCAATGCTTTCAGGACCTGGCCCACCTAGTGGCTTCATTCATGCAAGCGCGAAAGCCCATGATTGTTTTTTTTTATTTTCAGTAGATCCGGCACAACTCTTGCAGTGAACTTTCAAAAAGTGCTTTTTTGCTCTGGGGAATCCCTCTGGGACCCCAGCACCAGAGCTAAGATGTCAGGGTTTCACTACCCTGACCCCTTTTCTTTTTTTAATCTTTTTCCTGGGACTCAGCCCCAGCTGAGTCCCAAGATGGCTGCCAATATTTCTTTGTTGAAGTGTTGTCAGCCAATCAGATCTCAGCACGAGACTGGGAGGGCTTGCAGAGCCTTCGTGTCACTATATATAAAACATTTGATTTTTCTTTAATTTCTCAAAAGCTACTGAACAGAATTGTACCAAATAACAAAAGGTCACTTTCTAGACCAGGAGCTACCTTTCTGCTAAATTTGGTGTAATTCCGTTCAGTTGTTCGGGCGCTATCCCTATTCAAAATCCCTCTGAAAAAATGCTTGGGAGAAAAAGAATTTTGGGTCCCAACTTTTTCTTAGCCTCCACTTGATGGATCACCCTGAGACTTTCCAGACAGATGCTGAAGTGATTGTCATATTTTTTCAAAACATTTCATGAAGATTCATCAAACGGTGCCAAAGATGTTAACAAAACAAAACACTATTTCTAAAGAAACTAGGTTCTAACTATACCTATCTAGTGGCAATTGTCACTAGGTAATATATATAGTTATATATATGTGCATAATTTATGCATCACTCTAACCCTGAAAGGGCCTTGTTTTGATTTATATATATATATATATATATATATACATATATATATATATATACACTTAAAAAAACAAGGGCTACAGGCACGTTATAGTTTAGATTTGAATTCTATCGCACAAAACCTTTGAATTTCTCATATTATAGTAATAGTTAGCTCAAGTAACTATAACTCACAACCTACGTATCTGTAACTTGCACCCTGCCATGTACAGTTTTTTTCACCAATAACTTGACTGCTAATGTTTCATTTATATTTTTAAAAATGTTATCGAAGTTGTCATGGGTGCTGTAGTATCTGGAGTAATTAGCAGTGCATGGCAAGAGAATGAGTTATAGTTACCTTAGGGCTCGAGTTATAGTTAATTGAGCGAACCAGAACTATAACTGCTGAATTTCTATGGTTTTGTGTTAGTAAATTCAAATCCTAACTATAACGTCCCTGTAACCTTTGTTTTTTTCAGTGAATTTCGATGTTTTTTTAACGTAAAGTAATTTTAATTACTGTACGTTAATCCAACCACTGCCGCATATAGCTTTCGGCCGTGAGTAGTGGGGTTTGGCCACACATCCTGTCTCTCTGTGTGTGAGAATATTTGTGAAAGGGTATCTCGGGGTGTGGGAGTGTCTGGGTGTGAGAGTGGGTTTGAAAGGTTTGCTCTGGGCTTGAGTGTGGGGTTGAGTGTGAGTAGGTGCAAGAGTCTATGAGGGGGTCTGTGAGTGGGTGAATCAGTTTCTGAATAGGTCTATGAGTGGGTGTGTGAGTGCCTGAGTGGGTCTGTGAGTGGGTGTGTGAGGGTCTGAGTGGGTCTGTGAGTGGTTGCATGAGTGGTCTGATTGGGTTTGTGAGTGGGTGTGTGAGGGTCTGAATGAGTCTGTGAGTGGGTGTGTGAGTGCATGAGTGGGTCTGTGAGTGGGTGCATGGGTGTTTGAATCCTTCTATGAGTGAATGATTTAGAGTATGAATGAGTCCTTTTTTTGGCCAATATTGACAGATTTTGCACTATGTTACACTGGGGGCCATGTTGAGCATGACAACGTATTCATGAATATCACGTGTGGTAAAGAAATATTAAACTCATAATTTGACCTCAAACACCCCTGTATCACACCCCTGGGGCCAGGGTACCTCCACCCTGACCCCTTATACCATTTTTTATTTTATTTTTCAGCCCTGGGGACCATGTCCCATAACCTAAAATGACAGCTGCAATTTCTGGTCAGGTTGTGGTCAGCCAACCACAGTATTCCTGTTGGTGAATGTATTTGCAAATTTGCTGCGATAATCGTGAAAACGTCATGATGGATCCATGGCCCTAGATATACACATTTATTTTCCCTTTATTATCTCAAAAACTACTGAATGGATTTACACCAAATAACAGCGGTTCGTGCTGCAGTCGTGTTCAAACCTCCTATGGGAGTTACCATTGGAAAAACACTTTTTTTTACTTCTCCTTTATCTCGGCCTCCATCTGCCAGAGTGCCCTGAAACTTAAAATGTGCAACAAGAATCACAGGTGCACTTTTTATATACATTTTTGGGACGATTTGTAAAATGGTGCCAAAGATATAGGCAAGTCAAAAAAATGCTTTTCGGATTGAAACATGGTCCCAACTATAACTACCTACTGGCGACTGTCAGTAGGTTTTATATATATATATATATATATATATATATATATATATATATATATATATATATATGTATATATATATATTTATAGGATGAATTATATATACAATATGTAGTTCATCCTCCAAGCGTTCCCTCGTAAAGGTAAATGATGCGCCACTCACGGTACACCGGTTTGAAACACATCTTGTTTATTCAGGCATTAAGCATCCACATGTTTCATTCCCAAAAGGACCTTTTTAACTATATATATATATATATATATATATATATATATATATATATATATACATATATATGTATATGTGCAAAACATAACTTCTCCACATTTGTTAACAACCAATCCTCTGGGAGTCATGGACAAAGCAGGCAGCACTCCAAGTTATTCAGGAAGAAATAAACTTTTACTTGATTTCTTATTACTAGGTGCATGAGCAAGCAAAAATGGCAAAGCGTTTTGGCCAAAGCCTTCAACAGGCCATAGAGTTTCTCTGTATAAAGTGCCTTTGAAATAAAATAATTCAATCTACCACCAGCTTAGAAGATCGACTAGACGACTAACCTTATGCACATTCATGAGTCAACAGAGGAGACTTTATTGAACCCATTACAAAAGTTCATAATATTTTTATCATTCTAATTCATTTATTGGAGAAATCCCTGCACCTAAAGACAACATTATAATTTGAGTCTCAAAAAATGACATATATCATTCTTCAAAATATTGATTATCACTGCATGCATCCATAATAATAAAGAGGCACGTGGTGGACTGACAATCAGTTCAATGTCCACCCCTTCAATGTTTCAACAATTGTATCAGTTTCATCCTTCTTAAGAAAAACTTACCCATAACTGTCAGGGGCATTGTACAACACCTCCAGTTCTCACCTGAAATTTTAGAAGGTAAAGTACCTATTGTTTACACATTGGTTTTTTTAAACCAAAATTGCTGTGTGTGTGCTCCTGTCTTAAAAACATTTCTTCTCATTCCTGTTCATTTGAAATTACCTGAAATGAACTTCTTTATGTGGCCAATCCAAACATTTATTCATGGAACACTATGATCCCTTCTGTGCATAATCATTGGTAACATTGCACTTAAAACTACACGTCCATGGTGTTACTCTTCACCCAAGATCCTGATCATCTCATTAAATGGTGAAGTACCTAATTATTTCACATGGATGCATGTTACCTATATTTGGTCAGAGTTACTGTAAAGCCCCTGTGCTTATATCTAAAAAATCTAAAAGCAGGGTGTAAAAACCAGAATTCTATGCTCAGTCTTATTCATCATCTCTACAGGAACCATTACATCAGAATTGTCTGTGCTCGACCTACAGTGCAACATTTGGGTGATTTTAACAAAGGACTAGTATCACTAACTTGTCTGTAATCTATTTCACAATCATCTTTATAATCTAAGTCTCAACAGTAATATAGTGAAAAGTGCCAGTGCTTTTATCATATAAGGTGCTGAAGATATATAAAAAAATACACATAAGACCATATTAAAATTTCAGTGCGTCTGTCCTATGCAATATGCTTAGCGATGACTTTAAAATGTCTAAAGTATTGTTTTTCCTCAAGCCATGCTACTGTGCTATAAATATGTTTAACGTGGATTTCTAAAGAAAATTAAAAACTGCCTAGCTAGTACCCATCCAATGGCCATACTGCAATATTGTAGAGGTACTCAAGGCAGAATTCTAGGGTACCAACGACAATGACACATGTACCCCCTGGAGGGGATGTGCCGATATCATTTTTATGTGCCAGGGCCTCACTTAACACTAAGGTGTTCAGACAAAATTCTAATTACATAGATACAGTAACATTAAAGTGCCATTGCCTTCATCCTACATAAAAAACAAAATTCTAGTTACGTAGGTGCAATCACATTAAAGTACCAGTGCCTACATCCTCCATAAAGTGCTTCTAAAGAAATAGGCCCTCATTACAACCCTGGCGGTCAGTAATAAAGCAGCAGTAACACTGCCAACAGGCCGGCGGTAAAAAAAATGGAATCATGACCACGGCGGAAACCGGCAACACATACAGCCACTTTAACACACTGACTGCCATGGCGGTAGCAACAAACACCGCTGCGGTAACCGCCAACAACCAGGCGGAAGTCAATGTACCGCCCACAGCATTACAATAGGCCTATCCGCCAGCTTTTCCGGGGTGGTACCAATGCCATCAAAAGCATGGCGGAAACAGTACACCGAAGGGAAACGATCACCTCTCAACACTCAAGGAAGAATCATAACGCCATGGAGCCTGAGGTGCACTTTTTTCCAGTGCTGGTGTACCTTCTCATACACTAGGATCACGAACACCAGTGAAGACGGCCATGGTGAGCACTGCACCTAGCACACAAGGGAGGGGGGAGGAAAAAGAGAGTGACACACAAACACGCAACACCCCCACCTCCAACCATACACTCAAACAGATTCAACAACATTACATATACACCCAGTAACCCTCAGGAATAATGCAAGGATAAAAGGAATGGATTAAAATGAGTGTAATAGTACAGTTTTAGATATATACGTCCCTAAACAATAAACAGTATTTACGAAAGGAAGGACAATGCCCACTCCAAAATGTCCGTGGCCCACGGGGCCATAACACATAGGCCAAGGCCACACTTGATTCCTGCCTCAATACGGAGAGAACACTGCAGGGGCATCATGTCGCAAAAACACGGGCACCTCAGTGGGACGAGGAATGGGGGGCACCACAGCCAGAAGATGGTACAACGCCACTGGCCTGGAGGGGGCTCTTTGCCCACTGCTTGGTCCTGGGGAGTGCAAAGCCACAGTCTCTCAAATGGGTGGTTTGCCCACTGCTTGGTCCTGGGGAGTGCAAAGCCACAGTCTTTCAAGTGGGTAGTTTGCCCACTGCTTGGTCCTGGGGAATGCAAAGCCACAGTCTCTCAACTGGGTGGTTTGCCCACTGCTTGGTCCAGGGAAGTGCAAAGCCACAGTCAATACAGAAAATATTCTAACATGCAGACTGAAACATGCTCTTTCAACAACAGCAGCAGGCTGCCAATTAACCCTCTGGTAATCAGCAGTTGTGTTACTGTGTTCTAATGAGCAACTAGAGTGGTAACAGTCTGAATCTATGCCAAAAGTGTGGCACATCTGAACACCATCTTGATGGAATCAAAGTTGAAAACTGAAAGTATTTTCTACTGAGGCTATTGCAGTAAATGTGAAAATTATGGAGCTTCAAAACAAATAAGACTCTCAAGATGTACCCCAGAGAAAAAAACAGACCAAATTTAGCACAAGTATCACCCAAATGTAGCCAAAGTATAGCCCAATGACAGAAGTCTGCAAAACAACTAGGGTCATATTTATACTCCGTCTGTGCCAAATGTGTGTCATAACTTTTTGCCGCACATTCAGCGCAAACCTTGCCCCATATTTAAACTTTGAAGCCCAAGCCCGGGAATGTCAAAATCCCACCGTGTGCATCATTTTCTGGATGCGGGAAACCGCCTTGCGTTAACCATATGCAAGGTAGGCATTCCCGTCCATAAAATGACTCAAACGCCTGTGCGTTGTATTTATGCTTCCGGGCAAAAATCCGGCACGGGCGGGAGGCGGAGTCGGAAAATGATGGACAACCCGATTTGCGTAAAAAATTAACGCCTGGGTCAGGGCAGGTATTAAAATGGGGCAAACACACCTGTATTTAATCAGAACACACAGAAGCAACAGCAGAGCAGCAAAAGGGAGACATGGAGGTGCGTCTCATCCAGCGTGCACATAGACGCAGAGCACAGCAACAACAACAGCAGCTACCACAACACCAGCAGGGACCCCAAAGGCAATGCAGAAGGCAGGAGAGGATATTCCGCACCAGAACAACCCTTCATGGCCTCAGAGAACATGACATCATCCAGAGGTACAGGTTGAACTGGCAAGCCATTCAGCAGCTGCTGCGCAACATTGAGCCACAGTTGGCACCCACCTTGCTGACACCCCGCACCATCCCAACAGAAACCAAGCTGCTAGCTGTACTACACTTTGGCAAGTGGCTCCTTTCAAACCACTGGCGCCCTGGTTGCTGGGATATCACAGCCATCATTCTCTGCCTTCTTGCCCAAAGTACTGGATGCCATCATCAGACTCACACCCCGCCACATCTGCTTCCCAAACACACAGCAGAAGCAGCAAGAGACAAAAGAGGGGTTTTACCTCATTAATGGATTCCCACACGTCCTTGGTGCCATTGACTGCACACATGTACGCCTTGTGCCACCTGCTGCAACTGAACACCTATACCGCAACAGGAAGCACACACATTCCATCAATGTGCAAGCCATTGTGGATCGCCAAGGATTGATCACCAATATCGTGGCAAAGTATCCTGGGAGTGTCCATGACTCATTTATCTTCCGTCACTGTACCATCAATCAACACTTCCATGATGGAAGATATGGCAATGGACTACTTGTTGGTAAGTACAGAAACCTACTTATATACACACTGCACAGCAACCCTCTTGGACAAACAACACATACACCACGACAGCAACATGTGGACAGGGACACACTGAGGTTGTGACACCGCTAACCATGTTTGATAGGTCTGCAGTGAATGTGTCACACATCTGAAATTTGTGTACAGCCTAATGTCAATACGTCAATGATCACAACGTATGGAGAGGTTTGGCTAATTGTCACCTTGCAAAATGTAAGCATCTCACTGATGTTAAAATTAATCCATTGCATATGTCTCAAGGTATGGGATATCCGGGGGACATAGATTCTAAAGTGTTACCACCACTGTCAAATTGAATCTGTGTATGGAACTATCATCTCACCCCCAGTGAAGACACAGGGACACCTGTATCACAAGTCACAATGCTAGGGAGTGCACACTGTACTGCAAATCCCAAAACATACTGCTGACAACCGGTCAGCAGGCAAACACTCGTTCAGCCAAGGAAACAACCCAATGCAGATGGTGAATCCTAGAAGCCTAGGAATCAACACAATAACACAAAAGAGCCACTGAAAACACAAGACAACTACTGCCATGCAAGGTGATATGAATGGGGCAAGCTACTTCTACATGATCCCAATCATTTTCTTTTTCAGCTGATCCGGGGTATGGGATCTAGCCTTGCATTATGACACCATTTGGCAACCCAAGCACTACAGCAGCACGTGCCTACAGTGAGGCACATAGGAGGACACGCACCATTGTTGAGAGGACCTTTGGCATCCTCAAGTCGAGATTCAGGTGCCTTGACCTCACTGGTGGCAGCCTCCTATATTCACCAGAAATGGTCAGTAAGATAATTTTAACATGTGCCATCCTGCACAATATTTGAATATGAAGGAACATTCCCCTATTAGAACCAGAGCCACAAATGCCTGAAGAGGAGGAAGAGGAGGATGCTGGCCTGCAACATGAGGGGGAACAACAAAACACAGCTGCTGGATTGCGTAGGTGCCAACATATTGTGAACAATTTCTTTTGAAACAACTCATCATCACCACTGTATCAACATATGGAAATAAACACCGATAATAATCACCATATCATGGTCTGGGTAATCATTTTTGCTCACCTTTATCTCTAAATATCAGAATAAGAGTGTAGCCTCATGGAGCATTGCTGAAATATTGAGCAGGACACAGAAAATTCCAAAGCAATTGTGATGCGTATTATACAACAGTCACATACGCACACACTGTAAATGACATATATCCTGTACGTTTCACCTTTGAAGGGCAATAGCAGAGGACCACACCTATTTCACACATACATGTTGGCAACATGGTTCATCGCAGCATATGGCACACAACTAAGACACCATCAGTCAATAAGGGAAAAGAATGCTGCATACATGAGGCAGTGGATGTGCTATTGCATTGGTAACAGGAATGTATGACCAGACACGTGACAGCAGTAAGTTGTACAGCACCTGTCTTTGCAAGGACTATCTGTGACTAGAGTTCCATATAAGCAGAACATAGACAGCACAAGTGCCACACCTATGACAAGCATTGCGCACATGACATTCCATGTACATGTCAGCCCATGTCCTAACTCCTGACACACCCATGCTCCTGGTCTCAACCCACCTGTCTTAAAAGGTCCCTGGAATGGTAATATGTGTACCCAGATATTCCCCCCTCTACACACACACAGACTAACAATAGTAATCCAGTGTGCTTCACCCCTTCGTATGGTATGCCATAGTCATTGTACATCTGACTGCATGGACGTCAGGTCAAATAATGCACTGGCTTGTAGTTTCTAAGCCCTTTTATCAGCTGTAGATTGTTTCCCATGTGAAAGGTACTGTTGGCCATGTGAACTCAAATCTCACCTACAGGACTTGTGAGTAACTGATGCAGCACACGCCTGTGAGCACCTCCATGCAGACCACCCATTTGAACATGCACTGCCCTTGCAGATGCTTGGAACAACAAAGAAGCTGCCATTTTGTTGATTACACTGCTATGCATTGCTAGAAAAAATAAGTCGTGTAACACAGCCCTTGGGTTTATGTGTCACCTTCCGAAACACAGGACAAACACAGTCTTCCATGTCAACTGTCTTGTTCTTCCTCCGACCAGTCTTAGTCAGACCACTGAGTATGTACCTTGTGAAAATGTTGAATCCTGATTGACCTTGCATCCTGTCAGCCTGACTGGCACCTGTCTGTGCGTTACCCTAAAGGTTCCTTGTGACTACATATGTAGCATACTTGCTTTCCCAATTCTCACATTCCTCCGGGGGTATTTTATCAGGTGCTTCCTCAATGCATACTCAAATACATTGTATAGCATAATCTGCTTTTTTATTGTACCATAATTGTAAACTTGTCTCCAAATACCCAAATCATGGCCTATCCCTTGTCTGGGTCTCATTTATGCATGAGCGACAAAATGTGACAGTGTACCAGGGCCGTATGCAGGGATTGGGTATGGTGCCTCCAGCGGAGCCAGGAACCTCTGATAATGTGCATGAAATTTCCACACGTTAGGACCCTGACAGTTCACACGCTGAATCCGATTGCTCACAACATATTGATGGCCTTTGCATGCTGAATAGCTGCAAGATTAATCAACACAGAGGCTATGATGTTCCCAGATGCAGTGGGAACTTTATAGGTCAACCTGTGTACAAATGTTGTAATGACACCTGCCGGAACATGACTCCTGAGATATGATCTCACTCAGCACACCAAGGTTGCCCTGTTGACAGCCTCATAACACGTCTGCAGTGACAGGGTGGGACCATCCCCATGTAGGTTCTCATGTCCTCATTGGCTTTACTTCCATTGATCTCCGAAGGATACTCAGTAGATACAGGAATAGCCGCCACTGATTCATGATTAGACCTGGACATAACTGTGACAACATAGACCCCTAAAAATATACTGGATTAACATTGGGCCACACACATGAACCAGACACCTCTGTGCAATTGATCACTGGAAATATGTAGCCACGTGCTGCCTTGTCTGCTGCTCCACTACTGCCATAGGAGAGTTGTTGCTCAGTCATATGACCACAGCTGTGAGGTGAGATTACAGTTGTGGGTCACCTTTGGCTTTCCGTGTCAATAACATGGTACCCACTTAGTCTGTACATGTGCCTGACTCATGGTGGGTTCACCAAAAAGTGCCTAGGAAGCAGTATCCACATTTCAAGGACATGTGATGGACAACATTTGGACCATTGACATGAAAAAGCGTCTGCCATCTATCCAGTGCATGCTTTGTCATTTTTGGTGTCTATGTTACCCAAAATCTTGAAAGTGCACACAACTGATGTTGCTACATGTATGACTAACACATGTCCTCTCTCATTTCCACACTGACTTGCATCTAAGGTTTGGACACATTGACTTCACATTCATACAAGCATAGTTGCAATAATGCATCTTGTGATGCACACACACTGGGTCAACTACTACATTAGTAGCCAATGCACACACATTGAACCATAGGCACTGAGGTATTGTACTTATGTGCGTCACTTTGCTATCCTCTCCTGATGCCAATCATGCCCAATTTGTGTAATACATATATGTAGGCCACACATATGGCCATCTAGTGCGTCAGCTAAGAGTGAAAATCCTCTTAATGAAGTAGCGGATCATGGTCCGCAGTAGTATGATGTCTCACATGTGCCCATACACCGTCAAGACCAAAGTGGGGGCAATCAGCCTATCTCAGTTGTGTCACAAATGTTACATATCATGAAAATGGTAAAATGACCCAAACCCAGTTAATGCCCTGAAATGTTGACGCATGCGTGTAAAAAAATGATGCTTATGCCCGAAAAATGAGGCATAATGCCCTCAAAACACCATTGACTCTTCCACACTGTACCTCAGAAAATTGTTTAAGTATTAAACTATTTCCAAATATAGGGACGCGGGCTCATTTCTACTCCTGTGCGTCAAAAAAAATGACGCCCAGACTGTATGCGTCAATTTCTTTTGACGCATAACGATAAAAACGGCCGCCATTTTAGGCAGGAAGTGATGTAATAGGATATCCTGTTTACAGATTATGTACAGTGGGATGACTTTCACTTTCACTTTGCAGTCTGTGATTCTTCTAGACTGTGTGGCTGTGTTGAGAGTTTTGTCTGGTTAAATTGTGCTTTTGTCTCCCGTGTGGTCCATTTCTTGTCATTTTGTGAATAAAATGTTGTTGTATCCTTTTTGAGTGTTTATTGTGTACAATTGTCTTGTATTGTATTGTCTTTGTTGTTTTGGGGTGTCTGTTGTGGGTAGTGATAGTTTGGGTCTAGCTGGGCTGTTTTAGTTGTTTAGTTTAAGTTTTTCATATTCTACTTTCCCCCTATTCTCCTTTGTTCCCCTTCATCCCCTATTTCCCTTTTTCTGCTAAGATGTTGGGCAGGCCGCGTCTGGGCAAGATGGGTGAGGAGGAGCTTGGGGGTTTCATATGGCTGGTGTGTCATTTCCTCCCCCTTATGATTGAGGCAGGTGGGCGGGTGAACACAGGGGTATCACACTGAGGCAGGGAGACTCCGGTGGGGCAAGGTCTTGCATCACCTGCAAAGCATATATCGGACACCAAGGAAAGACCACCAGCTGAAACACCGCTGGGCTGACCTCATCTCCAGGGAGCAAGATCTGCTGGACCACCTGGGAATTGTGTTTGGTGGCCCTGTTGGTGAGTACAAATCATGTAAAGGTGCACGATTAAATGCTCTGTAGTGACATCAGATGATTTGTACAATATCTGCCGGCAATGTTGTTGAGTGTGTGGAAAGCGTTGGAAACGTACAGGGTCATTTATGTACTATGTTAAGGACCACAATTGCTAGATGTTAGGAAGCAAGTGCTCTGCAAACTTACTGAATACTTTTGCTTAATGTAAGTTGGTGCCGCCTTTGTGTCAAACAGCAACACAAATCAGGAGCCAATTATGTATAGCTATAGGTCACATTTGCCTGTGAGGTATAGAAATTTCCAATTCATTACCTACATTTGTTGACGCAACAGTTAGACTGACTTTTGAAACACTACATGAGGCTGAAAATGAGTGCAGGCTTCACGTCAATTGATGATAGCAATGTGGCCCAAACATATGTCTCGTGTGTCTGGTGAGTGTGTAAGGAAAGCGATTACAGAAATCAAAACATCTTAGGGATTATTGTGGCCCTTCGTCATTTCGGGTACATGTCAGATCTGGATTTGGAGACATAGGGAAAAAGTTCAAGCTGCCCTCAGCTAACATCTTAGACTGGTATTTGGTGTTTGTTGTTCCACCTTTTGTTTAGGGATGGCTGGTCAAAGGTATGCACATGGGTTCATATCTCTATGGTTGGTGCAACTCATCATAGCTGGGCCACATCAAATGAAATAAATGTAACAACATGAGGGCTTACAACTGTCCCTGCCCATCTGTACATTGTACCTGTGTGTTATAAATTTGTCATGGCCACAATGGCCGGTTGACTGGTAATGCACTCCTCAAGGAAAGTGGCTTTGGATGTCTCTCTTGGAAACACATGATGAGACAAATACAATAGAACTTCCTAGCAGCATGTAGCTCCACATGAAGTGCAACAAGTATGTGCCCTTGAGTGCAATGGCCTAGGTGTGCATGCAAATCATGGCCAGGGGTATTCTTGCATCTCTGTGTTAGTTGTAAGTCACAGCTTACTGGAAGTATATGATGGGGACAAAGGTCTGCATTTCCAAACATGTGTGGTGCTGAAATTGGTCAAGGGTTTGCTGTCTTCTATTTGTGGATACACCTTACCTGTGGTGTGTGTGCAGAGCCAAACACATGTCCAGCTTTCATAAGCTTCCTGGGTGTCCATGTTGTTTGAAATTGTTAGTTGTTACTCCACCCCCCACCCTCAAACACAGGCATGGGTTTGTGAATAGTGTACCTAGGACCAATGATACAAGTTTGGTACACAGACATGAAAATCAGTGAATCTTTTGTCTGAACCTAGTATACGCAACCATTTTTCCCACATGAGTACTATACTAGCAAGTCCATTTACAACTTGCAGATCATATGGCCCTAGATTTCCATCCCGTACAATGACATTTGTAGCCCTGGCAGTGGCGGAGGATGTGCTGCATGATTGTTAGCTGACAACTGGCAGAACTATGATGCCAAAACATGCCAGTTGTTACCCATCTTGTAGGGATTGGATGTGCTATGTGTGATAGAACCTTTGTAGGCTGGCCTGCCATGTACTTCCTCAGGGACATTCAATGATCTGTATGATGATATGAGCTGTTACAAGTACAGTAGATGTATTGTCTGATTTACTTCTTGTGCCATTTCACACAATGCAGTTCCTAATGTTATTTTTCAATTTGTCTTCACAGCTGCAAATATGACACCCATCCAGGTGCGGGAATTCCAAAGGCGGGCAATGAGGTATCAGCATATACTTCAGGTAGAGTCTGGGTACCGAAGAATGGCCCGCAGATACCGGCATGAACGGGCCTCCGGAGCCTGGAGGGCATTCCGACAGGGTGGCCCTTCTTTGCTCACCACAGCCACCACCAGCACCACCACCACTACCACCCAGGTGGCACCACCAACAGCTGGGACCGCTGAGGCAACCACCTCAGCAAGTGCTCCAGGCCCAAACACAGCACCACCTGCAGGGCAGCCAACAGCCATGGACACTACATGGCCCCACACTTCCTCAGCTGGCACACAGACCACCCCAGCTGCAGCTATTGACCCTGCTGCTTTTGTTGAGATGCAGCATAAATTGGACCGTGTCCTGTGAAAAATGAGTTGCGGCAGGATGTGCGACATATAAACCGGCGGGTTCGGTCAATCAAGCGGACCCTCCGGAAGGCCAACCTATAGACATGTTGATAGACATGATTCCCTCCCTCCTCTTTCCTTATTCTTATACTTCGTGGGTTTAGGGGGCTTAGTGTTAGGTTAGTATAGGCTGTTAGTTTAGTTAGTGTTAGTTGGTGGGGTGTCCTTATTATTTCTACTTTTTGAGTGTGTGGGTGGGTGGAGCGGGGTGCAATGTTGGGGTTCTTGTGTGTTTAAAAAAAAAATTATAAAAAAATATAAAAATAAAAACATTACAAAAAAATATATATTTGTTTAGTATAGGATAGTAAGGGGCATATTTATACTCCGTTTGCGCCGGAATTGCGTAGTTTTCTTTTACGCAATTTCGACGCAAAACTAACTCCATATTTATACTTTGGCGTTAGACGCGTCTAGCGCCAAAGTCCATGGAGTTTGTGTCATTTTTTAGCGTGGACACCTACTTTGCGTTAATGATACGCAAGGTAGTCGTTCCCGTCTAAAAAATTGACTCCGAGGCATGTGCGCCGTATTTACACTCCCGGGCAAAATTCACACCCGGGAGTGGGCGGGTCAAAAAAAATGACGTACGGCCGCTTTTGCGCCGTTTTTTAGCGCCTGGAAAAGGCAGGCGTTAAGGGCCCCGAGGTGCCCTCCCATGCCCCCAGGGACACCCCCTGTCACCATTGCCCACCCCAGGAGGACACCCAAGGCTGGAGGGACCCATCCCAGGGACATTAAGGTAAGTTCAGGTAGGTATATATATATTATTTTTTTTGTGGCATAGGGGGGCCTGATTTGTGCCCCCCTACATGCCACTATGCCCAATGACCATGCCCAGGGGACAGAAGTCCCCTGGGCATGGCCATTGGGCAAGGGGGCATGACTCCTGTCTTTGCTAAGACAGGAGTTATTTCTATGGGGTTTGGGAGTCGAAAAAAATGGCGCAAATCGGGTTGAGGCGAAAAATTTGCCTCAGCCTGACTTGCCTCATTTTTTGGCGCCCAGGCTCCATATCCCCCTACGCCGGCGCTGACTGGTGTACGTCGTTTTTTTTCACCCACACCAGGCAGCGCCGGCGGCTAACGCCGGCTAACGTCATTGAATAAATACGGCGCCCGCATGGTGCTTCAGAATGGCGTTAGCCGGCGCAAATTTTTTTGACGCAAAACTGCGTTAGCGCAGTTTTGCGTCAAAAAGTATAAATATGGCCCTATGTGTTTCGGTTAGTATCTGTTGTCCTCCATGTGTCCCGTCTCATAAGGGGGGTGTGGGGGGTTGATGTTTAGAACGTTCCGTTAAATGTGATAAGTAAGTTTAGCTTAGGTTAGTTAGGGACAGTTGTGGGTAATGAGTAGTTAGGGTAGATTAGGGTAGGTAAGACTTTTCCACGAGTTTTCTCTTCTGTTTTTACAGTTTAATAAATATGTAGTAAACCCTTTACAGTATGTGTGACATGCTTGTAGATCAGGGCCTTGGCATGAGTGTACATGATTTATTTTGTATTACAATTTGTGTCCTATGCTACAAACAAATCCCAAATTAGCTGTAACATTGGCAGCTACCCCAAAGCTACCTTGCAAAGATTAGACCATTCATTGCAACCACCTATCACAGTTACTATGGATCCCAACGTGTTTTTTTCAATAAATATGTTTTCAATGTCACATACAGTGCTTACAGATTTGGTATTGGGGACACTGTGTTATGTCTGACTGCAGTCTGATGTTCAAGGAAACCCTTATAAGGTGAGTGGTAGTAAGCACTCTTGTAGTATTGTGTTCATGTCTCCCATAGATAATTTGTTACACTGTTCAGCATGATTACTTATTTGGATGTAAACACAGACACCTCCATTCATGCAGTTCGGTTACTGTTCAGTTAGATTTGTGGGCAATGTTATATGTGTTAGTTTTGCATGGAGGCGACATTTTGCAGGGACTATTTAATGGCTTATATATCCCTTGAGGAAGCATTATTCTGTCCAACACAGCATTATGGTGTATAGTTTCTCGATTCATCAGATATTACCCTCAGGAAGGGCAGAGTATGGTAGAATCCAGGCCACTGTACATAGTTAGCAGACTACATTATTTCAGGACAGTTGTATTGACAAGCTATGTAATTTGACAGGAGGCAAAATTCAGTGGTCTACTGCACGGTTGATGTGTCACATTACACTGAGACAAAATGGTTGTGGAAGTGCTATTTACTGAAAAGTGCTGTAGTGCTATATGTACATCGTCCATGATTGTGAGTCCATTATAGTGACATCTTCCATTGTGATCCTACACAAGTGCTAAAGGACAATTCATTTGACATGCTGGGGTGATGTGTCAGACAGTGCAGAGGGACAGGATTTGCCAATGAGTAAGAGAGAGCCAATCACAAGGCAGGCTGACAATATATACAGTGCTTTGCAGAACAGTCGTTGAGTACAGTTGTTGCAAGACTGGCATGTTACGAAGCGCAGGAAGTTGGTAATAGGTGGCCATGTGGCAGGGACTAGTGCTTCCGGGTACTTTTACGTGTGAAGGTGATCTGTTCCATGTCTTCTTCTTCTGATGTGTGTGTTGCCTCCTCTGTCCTTGGTGGTGGTGGTTGTGAAGGGGCAACACACACCTCAGTGTTTGAAGATTTGGAATCAGACATCCCGGTAGCTGCTACCTGTGAGGGTCTTAAGTGCAGTACTGCTACAAGGAGGATCTGCTGGTTCTTAAGAATAGCAGCCACATCACGATGGTAGGCAGCCAGGTTGGCCCTGAGGGGTTCAATGTTTCATTTGTGCACGCATTGACAGGATTGCTGTTGTAGGTGTTGGGTCAACTGTATTACGGCTGTGCTGATTTCCTTCAACCTTTTTTCTACTTCCTGCAAGATAGTTGTTCGCCCTTGCATAGCTGCTGCCTGTTCTTCAGTTGACATCATGCACAAATGCACCTCCTCTAGGCTGGCTGCCATAGTTTGCATTACCACACGTACCTCCTTGGCCAGCTCCCGCTGTACTACAATTCTCTCAAAGCTGGTGCCTGTGTCATCTGAGTCCTCAGCTGTATTGGAACTGGCAGGTCTTACAATTGGGGTGTGTCCTCTGTGATGGCTGCTTGTTCTGTGCTCCTCCTTGTGACTGAAGGTGGGGTCTGGAGGGTTCCAAGGACATCTTGGAGGGTCTGGTGGCTGATGTTTGTCAGCTTGTCATCCATGTCATCAAGGTAGTGCTGGACAGGCATATCAGCAGAGATCCATCATCCTCTGCAATGAAACAGGGTACAATTAGTGTGTCTGTGTTGTGGCATTAGTGATGTGACATGCCTGCCTTGTCATGATTTCACATTGTGATCTTGTTTCCTGTTCATTGATGCAGTCTTTCAGATGGTCATTCTCCCAGGCCTATGTCCCACCTGCATGTCACATGTATTGGGGTAAGTTGTTAGACTTGTCGGCATCATCTCCTCTAGGTGTTGGTTTTGGCCAAATAGTGATTTGTCACCTTCTTGTCCTACTCAACCCTCCGTCTACATCCATTCTCATGGTGAGACCTTTCACTGGCTGTGGGTGCTCTGATGGCACTAGCAGCACACTTAACAATCTGGACCTGCCCCATGCTCTGATCTTTCACATCCACTTATAGGTAGTTGAAAAGTAGCCTATACTATGCATAGCATTGTTATGGCACGATATGGATGTCAGCATTGGAAATGTGTACAGCTGATGTTGGGGAATGTGTGGTACATTGGATTGCCCTGATAGTCGTAGCAGTGTCCTATTTCCTCCTCTGACTGTGCAGGTGTATTTCAGTGACCAGTTACATTTGTCCTCCCCCTCAATGCTGTTGTCTGAGCAGTATGACATTTGGGATGTTGCATTGTGACCCAGGCACAGGATGGACCCTGACATATGCTGCATGGGTGTGACTTTAGTACTGTGTAACTCCTAATGTTGATGACATTGGCTGATGTTTGCGGCAACTATGGGCATTCACAATTGACAGGACTGGAACATTTGTCTTGCTTCAGGGGACTGTTAAAGTTGTCATCCTCAACCCTCTAATTTAGGTGTGTATGATCCATGGGGACGTTACTGCCATTGGCTACTTGAGCTGCACACACAGCTGAGGTGGTAGTGGCAAATGTTGTCACTGTTACATTCCAGTTGTCGGTATGGCTAGAGGTTGTTAATTGGGCCCTGGTTAATTTAGGGGGTATAGTGGCTGACGTGTGACAGCATGTCAGTTTGAAGTTGTGCTCTTCCCTCCTGGCATGGCTTTACCTTTGCTACATTGTTGGCATGGCAGCATACCCCTATGGAACTGTTGTTGGTGTTGTGTTCTGGTGTGCCCCAGCTTTTTTCTGTACAGGCAATGCCCCTGTGCCGTACCCCTTTACCCATGCCACTCCATGTATATGATGACTTCCATGCATTTTGTTGTCGGTATCCCCACCCCGGTTGTAGTTGACATTAGTGCATTTTAATTCCCCATGCGACTTACCCTCCATGTGCGTTGTCTCCTTGTAGTCTGCGCTGTCCTGTGCTTGAATCCCTGTGACGATCTCCTCAGGGATGAGGGCTGCCACCATCTCCTCCATGTGGTCCAGGGGCTCCTGGTGTGCTGGACTCCCACCTCCAGTCTGCAGTGCTGCCTTCCTGTTCCTGGCCATCTTTTCCTTGGTTCTGCGCTTGCAGTCACGCCAGCGTTTCTTGCACTCGATGACTGTTCTGCGTACTTCTGCCACACTGTTAATCTTGTCACCAATTTGTTGCCATATTGCCTCTCTCCTACTGATTGGCAACTTTGAGGTGACAAACAGTTGGTGCTGGTGTTCCGTCACCTCTTTTACCAGGATTTCCTGCTCCACTGCACTGAAGCAACACTTTCTTTTCTTCTTCTCCCTGCCCTGGTTCTTCTGTGGGTCCTCCTGGCTGGTTCCTGGTCTGTTATCATCTTCCTGGGGTCTGTACAGGCATCTGGGGTCCATTTTGGCTCTCCTCTGCTGAAATGGCTGTGTTTGCTGGGAATTTTGAGAGCTATTGCATCAAAAAACGCGGCATATCCGGTTTGCGGTGTCGTAAATTAGCTCACAGTCATTTCTGCTGCGTTAACGTAGTTTTCCTTTACGACGTGATGCTGCGGTGTGCGTCCAAAAAAATTACTTACACCTATGGTTTGCGCCACCATGTGTCAAAGTATAAATTTGACGCCAGCACGGCACACAGTAATGGCTTTAGTCGGCGGTAATATTTTTGACGCAAAACTGCGTCTGCGCAGTTTTGTGGCAAAAAGTATAAATATGGGCCTTGATGTATTTTGTTTTTTTTAAGATATTTAATAGCGCAGACTTGGCCCAAAGATATTGGAGTACTTTATAGGAGCATCAGTTCCATTACACAAGGATAAATTCATTTAGATTTAGAAATGGGGACATTAAGTGAATTGCCAAGAATCACAGTATGTTGAACTAACGCCGAAACTCGAACCTGGTTCCACAGTTGCAAGGCTTGAGTCATTGCTACCTTAGGGCATGAGTTACAGTTGCTTAAAATAACCTTAACTATGAAAGCTGAATATCCATGGTTTTGTGCATGCAAAATCGGAACCTAACTATAACATCCCTTAGTTTCTAAGTGAAACAAAACAAAAACAAATATAGATATATATATATATATATATATATATATATATATATATATATATATATATATATATGTGCGTGCGTGAACAAGGCTGTTTGCTGAAACTCATCGCAGGGGCCGGATTCTGCTGAATATGAACCTCACCTTCATCTACATCAAGTGCGCATGTATTCTCCTTTTAGATTAAGCCTGTAATTACTCATTGCCGAGCCACACCCAACACCATGTGCCACTCCTGTGATGGCTGCCCCACATTGGCAACATCTCTGGAGGTTAGACAATATATGTATGTAGAACAAAACACATTCCCCAGGTAGACCTATAGTCAGCATGAATCAGTCTCTGCTTGAAAACACTTCACGATACTTAGACCTGTTTCTGTGTACCTTTGTTACTGAATTACCATCATATCTACGGGACACTAATGATTTTCTGGCCAAGATACATAACATTCCATGGCATAAAGACTATTTATTGGTCACCATGGATGTAGCTTCTTTGTATACCTCCATTAAACATCAATATGGGTTACAAGCATGTAGATACTTTTTACAAACACGACCTATTGAATTTCTTGAGCACACCAACATGCTCTTATCCATGCTACAATTTTGTTTAACCCACAATCTGTTCCTCTTTGATAATGATTGTTTTTTACAAAAATAAGGGACGGCTATGGGGGCGTCCTTTGCTCCCACGTACGCCAATCTATATATGGGCTGGTGGGAGAAGGAGGTGGCATGGTCTTAGAACAATAACATCTATATGGATAGAGTTGTATTGTGGGTGCGCTATATTGATGATCTGTTTATTATTTGGGATGGTACAGAACAATCATTGTTGGAATATATAAACACACTAAATAATAACCAATTCAACATCTATTTGGAAGCCACTTTTAGTAGAGAAACAATTGAATTTTTAGATGTCCTATTAAAAGTGAAAAATGATCATCTAGAGACCACCATATATCGCAAACCCACAGCTTGCAATTCCCTATTACATGCTAATAGTGGGCATCCCATGGCATTAAAATGGAGTATACCGTATAGCCAGTTTCTGCGGGCTCGCAGAATATGTTCAGATGAGAGTAGATATGATTCGGAAGCCAGGACAATGATCGAAAGATTCTTAAATAGAGGTTATCCTCTTAAAATTCTGATAGATGCACAGAACAGAGTCAAAAATAAGAGTAGAGATGAGTTACTTTTTAACAACATAGAAACTAAAAGTGAGCTGAAACAATCATCGCCGAGAATATTTTTGCAGTATAACCAACAACATGATTCATTGAGAACCATACTTCAGAAGAATTGGCACATTCTACAGAATGATCCCATTATTAGGGACAGCATTGATCCACATCCATCAATAACTTTTCGTAAAGCGCGCTCACTGGGGTATCATTTAACCAGCAGTTATTTTTCGATGAAAGCCAATACATCCTGTTTGAGCCAAAAAAAGTTTGGGATTTTGGAAAAGTGGCCATTGCAAGGCTTGCAAGTATGCAAAAATATGCAAAAATATCAAACTTTTGATGGTCGCTATTGTGAGATTAAAGATCGTATCACATGCAACACTGAATTTGTGATTTATGCTATCGAATGTGGATGTCACAAAAAATAAATTGGCAGTACTATCCACAAGTTAAAAGTCTGATTCTTACAACACTATAGAGCTATAAAAAATCAGGATAAAACATATCCCCTGGCCAAACATTTTTGGGACATACATAAAGGAGATTCCAGCACATTATCATTTTATGGCATTAAATCCATCAAAAATAATCCCAGAGCCGGGGATAGAATATTAGAGCTTAGACAAATGGAATCGAAGATGAATCTATTACTAGATTCTGAATATCCTTGGGGGCATAATCTTGATGCTGAGCTACATGTTCATCTCAGATAAGAGATCTTGAATGTTGTGCAATTCTGTTCATACATAACTGTGGAAACAATGTATTTTTATTACTGCCATTCATCAGGGGTGATGTTAAGATGATGACTATCAGAAGCAAAGGGGCAGATATTTAGGAATTTACATTTATCTCCGATTGAGGCTTTATGAACTTTTTAGAGTTTATTTTCACTTTTATACATATCCTTTTCAGAATTCTCTTTAGGATTGTTTCTTCCTTATAATTTAACAAACATAGAAGACTGAATTAATATATATATAGGAATTCTTTTCACCATATATTAATAATTTTTTAACACTAACTTGCACCTGTTATATACACCTTGTGAACATAGAAACAGTTTAGATCCAATAGCACCTTGCACCTTAGCTGAGGCCTCTTCTTCAGTTCATATTGAATACATTCATTTATGGAGCAACCTATAATATAGATCAGGACAGAGAATATTTTCCTACACAATACATGTATCGCCGTTTAGATATGTACTCATGTACCATGATACAATTAGACAGATTTTTGGTTCAAGATACTTATTGATTAGACATAGAAAACAAAGTGTAGGCTGATAGTGAAGTGAGAAATTATAATAAAAGATCATACTTCACTGAAGTTAATTTAGATACTGTAATTTGTTATTGATAGGAGATCGAATTGATAATATATAATTGGTTTTTATTCTGAATTCAATGATGAACATGATTTCATATATTTAAATTATAACTTCATTGATAGTTATCTTGTCGATTGTTTTTATATATTGAGGAATTTTTTATAACAAACCATTTATAAGATTTTACTGTATTTTGCAATATTTACAATATCTGTGATAAATTGATTAATTTCAACAATTGAAAGAATTACAAATATTTGTATACCTACAGAGATAAATATATTCCACAAGAATATACCTCCAAAAAACATATTCTACAAATATTTGATCTATTCGATTCATGGAGGTTGACCAGAACTACTGATGATAGTGGTTTTAATGATGCATCAACATGCAAGGTTATGCATAGAATAGTTAACTAATGATTTGCATAAAAATCAATTAATGATATGTATTTTATATTTGGGATATTTATGTGAAATATATGATATATCTATGTTTAAACTATTTAAATTATTGTAAGCGATTCATGTACCAATTGTAGATTTTACATTTTAAATTGTAGGTTTTTGCATGTTTTAATATGGCCGCTCTATTAGATCACACTACTATGTTATAGAAATAAATGAAGGATTTTAACTTGTATTTATATGGTGCCGGCTTGATAGCCGGATTTGTCCAGTAGAAGGCGTTCTGCCGAAACGCGTTGACATCTTACTTCAGGACTCTGGCCCTCATTCTGACCCTGGCGGTCGGTGATAAAGCGGCGGCCAAGCCGCCAACAGGCCGGCGGTCTAAAATATGCAATTCTGACCCTGGCGGGAACCGCCAACACAGGCCGCCGTATTAACACTCCGCCCGCCACGGCGGTACAAACAAACAGCGCGGCGGTCCCCGCCAACAGCCAGGCGGCAGACAATGTACCGCCCACCCTATCACGACCCACCAATCAGCCACCTTTTCCAGGGCGGGAGCACCGCCGATAAGAACACGGCGGAAACAGACTACGAACGGGAAAACGCTCACCTCTACGCACTCCACGCGAGATTCCGGCAGTATGGAACCAGAGTTGCAGGTCATCCCCGCACTCCTATACCTGCTCATATACCAGGAGCACGCCCGGCGGCGCGGAAGACATCGGTGAGTACTGCACCTACGACACAGGGGAGGGAAAAGATTACCGGCACACACCCACCCACCCACACCCACTACAACACACACATCAATGCATTCCCACAGATCACTGTCACAACCCACAAACCACCCCCCTCCGAAATAATGCAAAGACCAAAATAAGAGATCATAAACGGGCAGATATATTGAAATATGTACACCAGTAATCCCAATAAATAAATAAACTATGTACAAAATATACACAGCTACTAAATGTAGTCCAACCACTGTCCGTGGATCACAGGGGTCCTGTGCAAAGGGGCAAGGCCCAGTCCCAAGACAAGAACTCCACGGAGAGAACACTGCAGGGGCATCAGAAAGAAAATAGGACAGGCACCTCAGGGGGAAGGGAAGGGGGGGCACCTCAGCCACTTGAGTACACGACGCCAGATCCACGAGGGGACTCCATGACCACTGGGCCATCCTGGGGAGTGCTAAGCCACAGTCCATACAGTCCATACAGTGGGTGGCCTGCCCACTGGGCCATCCTGGGGAGAGCAAAGCCACAGTCCAAACAGTCCATACAGTGGGTGGCCTGCCCACTGGGCCATTCTGGGGAGTGCAAAGCCACAGTCCATACAGTCCATACAGTGGGTGGCCTGCCCACTGGGCCATTCTGGGGAGTGCAAAGCCACAGTCCATACAGTCCATACAGTGGGTGGCCTGCCCACTGGGCCATCCTGGGGAGAGCAAAGCCACAGTCCAAACAGTCCATACAGTGGGTGGCCTGCCCACTGGGCCATTCTGGGGAGTGCAAAGCCACAGTCCATACAGTCCATACAGTGGGTGGCCTGCCCACTGGGCCATTCTGGGGAGTGCAAAGCCACAGTCCATACAGTCCATACAGTGGGTGGCCTGCCCACTGGGCCATTCTGGGGAGTGCAAAGCCACAGTCCATACAGTCCATACAGTGGGTGGCCTGCCCACTGGGCCATCCTGGGGAGAGCAAAGCCACTGTCCAAACAGTCCATACAGTGGGTGGCCTGCCCACTGGGCCATTCTGGGGAGTGCATAGCCACAGTCCATACAGTCCATACAGTGGGTGGCCTGCCCACTGGGCCATTCTGGGGAGTGCAAAGCCACAGTCCAAACAGTCCATACAGTGGGTGGCCTGCCCACTGGGCCATCCTGGGGAGTGCAAAGCCACGGTCCATACAGTCCATAACAGACCCCACTGCCACTGGAGGAGGCAAGTTGGCCAGAGGACATCCTGCAGCCCTGCCCGAGATAGATCCTGCCCTGCCACGTCTGCCAAAGGGCCAGCGGTTCTTGCCTTGAAGGGCCCAGTACAGCGGTTCTTGAGACGGCGGGGCCCAGCGGAGCGGTTCATGAGACGGCGGGCCCAGTTCAGCGGTTCTTGAGACGGCGGGGCCCAGTTCAGCGCTCCTTGCCTTGAAGGGCCCAGTTCAGCGGTTCTTGAGACGGCGGGGCCCAGTTCAGCGCTCCTTGCCTTGAAGGGCCCAGTTCTGCGGTTCTTGAGACGGCGGGGCCCAGCGGAGCGGTTCATGAGACGGCGGGGCCCAGTTCAGCGGTTCTTGAGACGGCGGGGCCCAGTTCAGCGCTCCTTGCCTTGAAGGGCCCAGTTCAGCGGTTCTTGAGACGGCGGGGCCCAGCGGAGCGGTTCATGAGACGGCGGGGCCCAGTTCAGCGGTTCTTGAGACGGCGGGGCCCAGTTCAGCGCTCCTTGCCTTGAAGGGCCCAGTTCAGCGGTTCTTGAGACGGCGGGGCCCAGCGGAGCGGTTCATGAGACGGCCGGGCCCAGTTCAGCGGTTCTTGAGACGGCGGGGCCCAGTTCAGCGCTCCTTGCCTTGAAGGGCCCAGTTCAGCGGTTCTTGAGACGGCGGGGCCCAGCGGAGCGGTGCTTGAGACGGCGGGGCCCAGTTCAGCGGTTCTGGAGACGGCGGGGCCCAGTTCAGCGCTCCTTGCCTTGAAGGGCCCAGTTCAGCGGTTCTGGAGACGGCGGGGCCCAGTTCAGCGCTCCTTGCCTTGAAGGGCCCAGTTCAGCGGTTCTGGAGACGGCGGGGCCCAGTTCAGCGCTCCTTGCCTTGAAGGGCCCAGTTCAGCGGTTCTTGAGACGGCGGGGCCCAGCGGAGCGGTTCATGAGACGGCGGGGCCCAGTTCAGCGGTTCTTGAGACGGCGGGGCCCAGTTCAGCGCTCCTTGCCTTGAAGGGCCCAGTTCAGCGGTTCTTGAGACGGCGGGGCCCAGCGGAGCGGTGCTTGAGACGGCGGGCCCAGTTCAGCGGTTCTGGAGACGGCGGGGCCCAGTTCAGCGGTTCTGGAGACGGCGGGGCCCAGTTCAGCGCTCCTTGCCTTGAAGGGCCCAGTTCAGCGGTTCTTGAGACGGCGGGGCCCAGCGGAGCGGTGCTTGAGACGGCGGGGCCCAGTTCAGCGGTTCTTGAGACGGCGGGGCCCAGTTCAGCGCTCCTTGCCTTGAAGGGCCCAGTTCAGCGGTTCTGGAGACGGCGGGGCCCAGTTCAGCGCTCCTTGCCTTGAAGGGCCCAGTTCAGCGGTTCTTGAGATGGCGGGGCCCAGCGGAGCGGTTCATGAGACGGCGGGGCCCAGTTCAGCGGTTCTTGAGACGGCGGGGCCCAGTTCAGCGCTCCTTGCCTTGAAGGGCCCAGTTCAGCGGTTCTTGAGACGGCGGGGCCCAGTTCAGCGCTCCTTGCCTTGAAGGGCCCAGTTCAGCGGTTCTTGAGACGGCGGGGCCCAGTTCAGCGCTCCTTGCCTTGAAGGGCCCAGTTCAGCGGTTCTTGAGACGGCGGGGCCCAGCGGAGCGGTTCTTGAGACGGCGGGGCCCAGTTCAGCGGTTCTGGAGACGGCGGGGCCCAGTTCAGCGGTTCTGGAGACGGCGGCCGGTCTATGGCCAACTGCTCATTGCCTGGTGGTGCCCTCCTGGGCAGCGGGGATGGTGCTCCTTCAATGCCCACCTGGGCTGTGGGTGGTGGGGCCCTCCTGGCCAGCTGGGCTGGGTCCTCCCTGGGCAGCGGCTATGGGGGTGGTGGGCTCTCCCGGGGCAGCTGTGCCGGTTCCTCCCTGGGCAGCGGCTATGGGGGTTGTGGGCTCCTCCTGGGCAGCAGGCCTGCTGCCTGACCTCTCCGACTTGCTGCCCTTGCCCTCCTTAGTCGTGGGCCTGTGGCCCTTTCCTCCCTTTGGAGCTGTGGCTGGTGACTGTCTCTGGGTGGTGTCCGGGGGGGATGTAGAAGGCGGGCTCCTGCGGCGCCCCTTCCGCCTTCTGCTCCTCTTCCCAGGGGGTGGGCTGGCTGTCCCCTTGCTGCTGGGCGAAGATCCAGACATGCGGGCTGGCGGGCTCCAATACCCCTGCACCCTTGTCAAGGGGGCTGCAGGGCTGGTGGTGGCTGAGGTGCTCTTCTTACCCCGACGAGAAGGAGGGGGGGGCTCAGGGTCAGGAAAGAAGTTAGTAGTGGCGAGGAAGAGTTTCTTGGGACAATGGAGAGTGGTAGGTACAGTGGGAATGGGAGTGGAGGGAGAGGATGTGGTTGTAGGTGAGTCACGTTTGCTGTCTTTGGGTGCAGGTGCAGGAGGGATAGGCTGTCGTGAGGTGGATGGCTGTTGGGTGGGTGGGTGGCTGCGTTTGTGTGGTGTGGAAGAGGGGGTGACAGACACAGTGGGAGAGGACACAGGGGACGTGTAAATGGCAGTGGGGGTGGTGACTGCACGTGTGCGGACTGGAGTGGAGGGTGTGCTGGTGATGGAAACACTGGCTGATGGTGAGGTGAATGGAGGTGTGAGTGTAGACGTCACAGGGAGGGAGGAGGGAGACGAGGAGGTGGGGGTCACAGAGGTGGTAGTGACTGTTGGCATGTCTGCATCGGAATGTTGCGTGTGTGAATGTCTGCGTGATCTGTGGTGCTTATGTTTGGATGAGCTTCTCTTGGGTGTTGAGGTGTGTGCAGGCTGGTCTGATGGTGTGGGTGGGACAGGCAGAGGAACAGGAGACTGGGAGGAGGGAGTTAGTAGAGGGAGGCAGGAGACAGGGACAATGGCTGCCGTCAGTGCTGAGGCCAGAGCCTGGAACGATCGCTGATGGGCAGCCTGACCCGAATGAATGCCCTCCAGGTACGCATTGCTGCGATGAACCTCCCTCTCCACCCCCTGGATGGCATTCAAAAGGGTAGTCTGCCCAACAATGAGCGTTCGGAGGAGGTCAATGACCTCCTCACTGAGGGCAGCGTGGGTAACAGGGGCAGGGCCTGAGGTGCCTGGGGCGAAGGAGATGCCCGGCTTCCTGGCAGAGCGGGCACGGGGCGAACGCTGAGGGGCTGCTGGGAGGGCGGAGATGGTGCGCTGGGTGGCGGCTGTACCTGTAATGGCGGGGGGCACGGATGGTGCCACCCCCGCAAGGGAGCCCCCTTCCGAGGACGTGTCCGTGTCGCTGCAGGGTCCAGTTGTCCCCGTCGTGGAGCTCCCCTCGCCCTCCGTCTCACTGGTCCAGTCTGACTCTGTGGCATGGCCCTCCTGGGCCATATGAGATGCAGCTCCCTCCTGCCCCTATGCCACTTCTCCTCCGCCTGATGATGCTGATGCACACAAGCACAGAAAGACAAACAAAAAGGGGGGGGGAGAGAGAAATAAAGGGATATTGAGTAGATGGATCTCCGGTACAGTTAGCGGACATGACAGACACAGATGCCCCCTGCACTAAGTTGCGCACTTGTGGTCCGCTACGCATTCCGTGGAACATGCCCTACACGCCTAGATTTGACAACTGCACCCATGGATGACACGGCCCAGGGATGGCTGTACTGACAAACTACTGAGGGTGGTGGCTGGGGACACAGGGGCTTACGGGGGTGCCCAGCCTACAGATATCGCCCTGGCCTAGGGGGACCCCCAGCCCTCCTCCCCCACCCAGACACCTCCACTGCGCGACAACAGAGTAGATAATGCTTGTACTCACCCCCTTGTGTCTGCTGTGCTGCCCTCACGCGCCCATCCAAATCAGGGTAGGCCACCGCCAGGATCCGGAACATCAGGGGGCTCAGTTGACGGCAGGCACCCCGCCTACGTTGGGAGGCCATCCCCAGCAGAGACTCGGCGGTCTTCTTGGTCCCGCGGCGGATGTCCTCCCACCTCTTGCGGCAGTGGGTGCCCCGTCGATGGTGGACCCCCAGGGTCCGGACTTCCTTGGCGATGGCACGCCAAATCCCGATCTTCTCATGGGCGCGGACCTATGTGACACGTACAGGGAGGGAGAAATACCACGTTCAAGTTTGTCAGCATTTTCCTTGCCAGTGGCCCAACGCCCCCCATCCCCGCCAGGCCCCCCGCCATGCCCCCCGCCAGGCCCAACATGCCCCCCATCCCCGCCAGGCCCCCGCCAGGCCCAACATGCCCCCCATCCCCACCAGGCCCCCCGCCATGCCCAACATGCCCCCCATCCCCGCCAGGCCCCCCGCCATGCCCAACATGCCCCCCATCCCCGCCATGCCCCCCGCCATGCCCCCCGCCAGGCCCAACATGCCCCCCATCCCCGCCAGGCCCCCCGCCATGCCCCCCGCCAGGCCCAACATGCCCCCCATCCCCGCCAGGCCCCCCGCCAGGCCCCCCGCCAGGCCCCCAAGCCAGCCAGTGGCCCCAAATCCAGATTGAATTAAACTCACTTGTTGGTCTGGAGGACCGTAGAGTAGCGCATACTGGGGGAGGACCCCATCCACAAGTTTCTCCAACTCCTCTCCAGTGAAGGCAGGGGCCCTTTCCCCAGGCGCAGCAGCCATTGTCCCTTCCAGACCGAGGTCACAGCAACACTTGCAGTATAGGTCCTCTCCTGTGAAAGTTCAAGTCGCAAGTGGATAAGTAGATAGAAAATGGCGGTCACGTCCGCGGCGGTGCGTACCGCGGCGGTGCGTCCCGCCACCGCCGGCGCCCTTCGCCATTGGCTCCTGAAACCCATAGGCTTCAATGTTAACCAATGCGGCTTCGCGCCGCGGTCTTCGCCCGCCGCCCGCCGCGGTGTGCCACGCCAGCGCATTGACCTCACATCCCATTGTCACACTTCACAGGTCAGGCAGCCGCCATTTCCAGGGCCCACATGGCTCAATTTCAACTGCGTCACACAGGCCTAGGCCTTGCATAGCCACTCAGACACGCCATTCACTGCATAGAGAATCGTTTACTGTGCTAGCTGTGAGTACGTACCTGTGGGTTGCTTGACTGTGTGCTCCATGTTGTCCTTCCTAGGCACCGTCCGCTGGGTTGGGCGAGGAGACGGATGAATCCTCCCGTGTACCGACCGCTGGTGGACCTGTCGACAATGGAAGAACGCCACATTATCCTGACCTACCGTCTTAACCGTGCCACTATCCATGAACTGTGTGCCCAGCTGGAGCCCGACCTGATGTCCCCCATCCGCCAACCCACAGGGATTCCCCCTCTGGTGCAGGTCATGTCAGTACTCCATTTCTTGGCAAGTGGGTCATTTCAGACAACAGTGGGAATTGCTTCTGGGATGTCTCAGCCCATGTTTTCGAAGGTGTTATCCAGAGTGTTGTCTGCCCTGATGAAATCCGTGAGGAGCTACATCATTTTCCCTGAGGTGGGCGAATTGGCTACAGTGAAGGGTGATTTCTACGCCCTTGGACATATTCCCAACGTAATTGGTGCCATTGATGGGACCCATGTGGCTTTGGTTCCCCCAAGAGACAGGGAGCAGGTGTATAGGAACAGAAAAAATTACCATTCAATGAACATCCAGGTGGTGTGTTTGGCTGACCAGTACATCTCGCATGTAAATGCCAAATTCCCAGGGTCAGTGCATGACGCCTACATCCTCAGGAATAGCAGCATCCCTTACGTGATGGAACAGCTACAGAGACACCGTGTATGGCTAGTGGGGGACTCTGGGTACCCCAACCTGTCGTGGCTACTGACCCCAGTAAGGAATCCCCGGACCAGGGCAGAGGAACGGTACAATGAGGCCCATGGGCGTACTAGGAGGGTGATCGAACGCACCTTTGGCCTCCTAAAGGCCAGGTTTAGGTGCCTGCATATGACAGGTGGATCCCTAATGTACTCACCTAAGAAGGTGTGTCACATCATCGTGGCCTGCTGCATGCTTCACAACCTGGCTTTGCGCCGCCAGGTGCCTTTCCTGCAGGAGGATGGTCGAGACGGTGGTGTTGTGGCAGCGGTGGAACCTGAGGAGAGTGACGAGGAGGAAGACGACGGGGCTGAAACAGACAACAGGGACAGAATCATTGAACAGTACTTCCAATAGGACACAGGTAACATTTCAAAGATAATTTAGTAAATGTTAACTACTCTCCTGCATCTCTGCTGCCTGTCTATTTGCCCCAGTGTATGATGACTGAGTTTTGGCTTTTCCCTCCCTATTTCAGATCTGGGGTCCCCACTACGAGTCCTGTGCTTCGTTTCCCCATGGACTACAGCTTTGTGGCAGCTGTTTGTTGACTTCACCATGTACAAGGACATATTTGCACTGTCATGTCAATTACAATATATTGAAATCACAGCCAGACTCCAGATAGTTTTGTGCTAAATAGGTGTTTATTTAAGTGCTCAAAATGGGATGGGTGGTTTCAAGTGGGTGGGGGCTATGGTGAAGGAATGTCCATGGCAGAGTCCAGAGTAACAGTCACACAGGTGCATTGTCCAGAGGCCTGTGGAGAGATGGAGCATGGGCAGTTCAAGGATGGACAGGGTGACAATGTGGGACAGTGGGATGACATCAGGTGGTATCCATTGCTGGCGGGGGTCTTGACATCCTACTCTGTCTTCTTGCGAGATCTCAGGGCCCTCTTGCGGGGTGGTTCTTCTCCTGCAGGAGGTGGGGGTCTGGTGGGCTGCTGCTGTGCGGGGGCCTCCTGTCCACTAGCGCCGGCGGAGGTGGTTGGCTGTTCTTGGTCCAGGCTAGTGGCAGGGGCCCTTGGGTGTTGTTGAGTGTCCGCCCTGGTGTTGACGAGGTCCTGCAGCAGCCCTACCATGGTAACCAGGGTGGTGTTGATGGCTCTGATGTCCTCCCTGTACCCCCGATAGTGTTCCTCCTGCAGTACCTGGATCTCCTGGAACCGGGCCAGTACCGTCGCCATCGTCTCCTGGGAGCGGTTGTATGCTCCCATGATGGTGGTGAGGACCTCGTGGAGAGTGGGTTCCCTGGGCCCGTCCCCCCCCTGTCGCACAGCTGCCCTCCGAGTTGCCCTGTTTCCCTGGGCCTCTGCCCCCTGGCCGGTGTGCCCACTACCACTGCCCCCAGGTCCCTGTTGTTGTTGGGGTGGTGGGTTATCCTGGGTGCCCTGTAGTGGTAGACACACCGCAGATTGACGCGCCCTGGAGACAGAGGCATGGGCCCGCTGGGTGGGAGCTGTGCTGGTGTTCCCAGAGGGGTTTGGGGCTGTAGTGGCCTGGGCCTGTGTGAGGGGAACCGACTGTTCAGAGGTCCCCGATGGTCCGGGCTGGTCATCGGTGTCCAGGTCGACAGAGCTGCTGTCATCGCTGACGGCCTCTTGGGTGGGGGGTGTGGAGAATTCTGGCCCCTCCGCCGCGGTGTGTTGACGGTCGGGTCCTGCAGGGGTATAGAGGTATGGTTATAGTTTCAATGTGTGGCATATGGGTGTATCTATGGGTTCTCGTGTCCCCAAGTGCTGGCATTCGTGTGTGGGGGCTTTGGTGAGGGTGGCTTGTGGGGGGGATGTGTATATGCATTGGGCATGCTTTGGTGATGGGTGTCCATGCTTAGTGGACGCATGCAGGCCTAGGTTTTGGGATGTGTGGGTTGTGATGGTGAGACATTGGCGGGGAATAGGTGTGCTGGGGGTGGGGATGAGGATGGTGGTGGGGGTGAGGATGGTGGTGGGGGTGAGGGTGGGGGTGAGGATGGGGGTGGGGGTGAGGGTGGGGTTCGAGGATGGGGGTGAGGGTTGGGGTATGATTTGGCATGCAGGTGGGGGGGAAGCAGTATTGAAGCTTCAACTTACCAGTATCCATTCCTCCGCCGACTCCTGCGAGGCCGTCAGGATGCAGGATGTTCAAGACTTCCTCATCCCATGATGTGAATTGTGGGGGTTGAGGTGGGGGTCCTCCGCCAGTCTTCTGCACGGCGATGTTGTGCCTGGATACCATGGAACGCACCTTCCCCCGTAGGTCGTTCCATCGCTTCCTGATGTCTTCCCGATTTCTGGGGTGCTGTCCCACTGCGTTGACCCTGTCGACAATCCTCTGCCATAGCTCCGTCCTCCGGGCAATGCTGGTGTATTGTATCTGTGTGCCGAACAGCTGGGGCTCTACCCGAACGATTTCCTCCACCATGACCCTGAGTTCTTCGTCTGTGAAGCGGGGTTGTCTTTGGGGTGCCATGGGGTGGTGTGTATGATGTGTGGGGTGGAGTATGGGTAGTTAAGTGTGTTGAGTGTGGTGGTGTGTGTTGTTTTGTGTGTGGGTAGTGTGTGGGTGATGGTGTTGAGTGGCTGTGGCTGTTAGTTTGTGGATGCTGGTGTCTCGCTCTGGCCTTCTTTCAGAATTTTTTTGCGTAGGGGTTTGTGGGTGATGTGGGTGGGTGTTTTATATTGTATTGTGTGTGTGGGAGTGGTGTGTGTATGTGTATCAGGTGTGTGGGATTCAAATCGTCCAATGTGGCTGAGTTTTGTTCGTTTGTGTGTATTCTGACCGCGGCGGTGTGTCCCGCCAATGGAATACCACGTTTGAATGACCGCCGCGTGGATTCTTGGGTCGTAATGGCATGGGCGTATTTCTGTTGGCGTGGCGGTGGAGGTTTGGTCACCTCCACCTTTCCGCCGACCGCTGGTCTGGCGGTCGGTTGTGGCTGTCGGATTTTCGGAGGTTTGCCTTCTGCGGGTCAGAATGACCGTGGCGGGTTTCCGCGGCCGCGGCGGTGTTATGGCGGTCTTCTGACCGGCGGTAAGTGCATTTTACCGCCGGGGTCAGAATGACCACCTCTGTGTTACCCTTACAAGAAATAAATTCAATTAACTGAATTGGTTCTTGCTCAATATGACTTTGTTTCAATAATTGGGATCTGACTAACGGGATCGGTGCAGCTGTCAGATGGTTATCGTTCCATCTGTTGAAGATTATTATATATATATATATATATATATAAGAAAGAAGTGACTCAAACAGATGATCTCATTAAAGAACAAAAATATATTTCTACTACACATTGACAAGTCTTTGCAGTTACCCAGGGAAGCACTTATTTGGAATAACAACAGAAGAAGCAAAAGTGACAGAATCCCTTTTGTGGTTGACTATCATCCATCAGCTCCCAACTACAGAAATATAATACAAACAACTTTTCCCTTACTATCTACTTGTGAAAAATTGCAAAAGCTTTTTCCAAAACCGCCAGTCATTGCTTACCGCAGAGCTCCCAATTTACGATCACTTATTGTGAGAGCTGAACTTAAGCAAGCTGTAACAAATGCAGGAGTTCATTCCTGTGATTCCAAAAGGTGCATCACATGTGAATACCTTTTACAAACATCATCAGTAACTAGCTCTGTTACAAAAAGGACCTATGGAATAAGACAGCATCTTACATGTCGCTCTAGATGCATTATTTATGTGATTCAGTGCCAACGTCAAAGCTGTAAAAAACAATATGTAGGTCAAACTGTGAATGACCTCCATACACGATTCAGGAACCACAAATCGGCAATAATTAACAAGAAACTTGACCAGCCTGTAGCCAACCATTTTAACCTTGTGGACCATTTACTATCAGATTTGAAGATTTTCCCTGTGGAGCATGTTTTAAAGGAAGAACTACTGGACATCCGAGAAAATTTCTGGATGTACCGTTTAAAATCTCTGCATCCAGATGGACTGAACATCACTGACAATACCACTTGATTTCTGCATATCTGAAGAGTTCTCAGGACTGCACTGATTCCACATTCCAATTGGAATCTTCACTCATGATGCTTTTTGAAAATCCACCAGTGTCAGCTGTGCAGCCACTGAGCAAACCATCTTGTACTACCTGAGGAAGGCGGAAGCTGAAACGTTGTAGTAGAAATATATTTTTGTTCTTTAATGAGATCATCTGTTTGAGTCACTTCTTTCTTGGATATTACATTTTCTTGTGGCTCTTTGTATCCTTTGGGATCCAGATTTTTGCCCTGGCTGGCTGTTGTTTTCTTGTGATCCTGCATCTTCCAGTATATATATATATATATATATATATATATATATATATATATATATATATATATATATATATATATATATATATATATTCACTTAAAAACAAAGGTTACAGGGACATTGTAGCTAGGCTCACATTTTAAACATAGAAAACCATGGAAATTCACCTGTTATATTTGGAGTTATCTCAAGTAACAATAAATCGTGCCCTATGGTAACTTTAGTTAGTGCCCCTGTCATACACAATTTTTTTGTCATAAACTTTTATTCCAAATGTTACATTAATATTATCAATGATGTTATCAAAGATGACATAAGTGCCATGATTCAATGCATAACTAGCAGTGCATGTCGAGGGAGAGATTTATAGTTACCTTAGGGCATGAGCTATAGTTACTTGAGATAACTCTTACTATACCCGGTGAATTTCTGTGGTTTTGTATGTTTAAAATATGAGCTCAGCTATAATGTCCCTCTAACCTTTGTTTTTAAGTCCATTTTCATGTTTTTAAAAATTCTATTTTCTAACTATAATGTCCTTGTAACCTTTATTTTTTCAGTGAATTTCTATGTTTTTTAATATTATATTTCCTAACTATAATGTCTCTACAAACTTCATTTTTTTCAATGAATTTTTTTAACGTAAAGTAATTTTCAATACTATGCGTTAATCCAACCACTGCCATGCAAGGCGTTCAGCCATGTATTGTGGTGGTTGGCCACAGGGCCTGGCCTGTGACCAGACTCCGCTGCCAATGCCCCTAACCACACAACCTCATGCTGCTCATGGGCTTTGGCCTTGCACAGCAGGAGTTGGCCTCAGGTCCACGTGGCCCCTCTCTACTGGCCGATTTTAGACCTGGGGACGCTAACCCCAGGGGCCTGGCCTTCTAAATTTTATTTGGGGAAAGGGGGCCCGGGTGGCTTCCCTACCCCAGCTGATTTCAGGCCCCAGGGGACCCAGGGAAACAACCACTGACACACATATACTTGAACCCTTAACCTTCAGTGTAAAGGTCTGAGACCTTAACAACTAGGCCAAAAGTGACTTCTTAGCATGTGGTGCCAAAACTTAACTATAACATTGAAACCAAAGATTTTGAGTGGAGTGGAAAAAGACTTCAATGTTACATCACTAAAAATGTTTAATAATCAAAACAGTAGAAAATATACAGAAACATTACCATACAATGATTTGAACCTTGAGCCTTCTGAGTGACAGTCCAAGAGCTTTACAGTTAGGCCAGAAGTGAACATAGTCTGCTACCCATCAAAACGTATCTATAACATTCTTACTAAACATCTCGCTAGTCCAACTCTTTGAAGTCATTGTATGGAGAGATCTCTGTAATAACAGTCTCTCTCCTTATCTCTCTTCCATCCCATTATGGTATGGAAGAGAGAGAGAGAGTGTGTGTGACTGGATCACATGAGGAAGCCCCAAGACCCCAGCAGGCCTAGCTCCCGTGGTCCTAGCTGGCTCCCCATGTCCTGTGGAAGCTGGCATTGCCCCCACAAGCAGGGAGCAGATTTAAATAGCATATTTGTGTGGGGGGAAACAGATGAAAACTCTGCTTTTTGCAGCCACTTGCAGAAAACTGAGTATTTGCTCTGACTTAGCAAGAGCTGTCAAAGCTCCAGCCAAGTGGGAGCAAACAGCTATGTCCCGGGGTGGGCACACCAGAACATAGCAGGATCCAGCCCTGGAGGTGGTGGTCCCCATGGTCATTATTAACTCCATGAGGGGGCCCTCCAAAGTTGCATTTGCCCCAGGGAGCTAGTGGTCCCCTGGGGATGGGGGACAAAAACAGACCCCCTGTCTTATTTAAATTTAGCCCTGGGTAGGAGGTGGCAGTGCCCAGGGTAGTGTGGGGGGCTGGACACCCCCCATCATTTCATCATATATTCAGCCCCAGGGAGGTGGACATCCCTGGGAATGCAGGGGGCCAGGCATCCCCCCACATTTCATTATATATTTCATCCTGGGAAGGTGGTGGTCCCTGGGGCTACCTGGGGACAGGGCAAGCCCTGCATTTAATTAGATGTTAATCCCAGGGAGGTGGCAGTCCCTAGTGACTGTGGGGAGCTGGCCGCCCCCACATTTTATTATATATTCTGCTCAAGGAAGGTGGTGGTCCCCAGGGATGCAGGGGGGGGGGCATTCAAAATTTCAATGCTTTCAGGACCTGGCCCACCTAGTGGCTTCATTTATGCAAGCGCGAAAGCCCATGATTGTTTTTCTTTATTTTCAGTAGATCCGGCACAACTCTTGCAGTGAACTTTCAAAAAGTGCTTTTTTGTTCTGGGGAATCCCTCTGGGACCCCAGCACCAGAGCTAAGATGTCAGGGTTTCACTACCCTGACCCCTTTTCTTTTTTTAATCTTTTTTCCTGGGGCTCAGCCCCAGCTGAGTCCCAAGATGGCTGCCAATATTTCTTTGTTGAAGTGTTGTCAGCCAATCAGATCTCAGCACGAGATTGGGAGGGCTTGCAGAGCCTTCGTGTCCCTATATATAAAGCATTTGTTTTTTCTTTAATTTCTCAAAAGCTACTGAACAGATTTATACAAAATAACAAAAGGTCACTTTCTAGACCAGGAGCTACCTTTCTGCTAAATTTGGTGTAATTCCGTTCAGTTGTTCGGGCGCTATCCCTGTTCAAAATCCCTCTGAAAAACTGCTTGGGAGAAAAAGCATTTTGGGTCTCAACTTTTTCTTAGCCTCCACTTGATGGATCACCCTGAGACTTTCCAGACAGATGCTGAAGTGATTGTCATATTTTTTCAAAACATTTCATGAAGATTCATCAAAAGGCGCCAAAGATGTTAACAAAACAAAAAACACTATTTCTAAAGAAACTAGGGCCCGTATTTATACTTTTTTTGCGCCGCATTTGCATCGTTTTTTGACGCAAAAACTGCGCAAACTTGCAAAATGCCATTGTATTTTGTAGGTTTGCGCCGTTTTGGGTCAAAAAGCGGCGCAAATGTGGCGCTAAAAAAAGTATAAATACGGGCCTAGGTTCTAACTATACCTACCTAGTGGCAATTGTCACTAGGTAATATATATAGTTACATATATGTGTATATATATATATATATATATATATATATATATATATATATATATATATATATATATATATCCACTTAAAAAAACAAGGGCTACAGGCACGTTATAGTTTAGATTTGAATTCTATCGCACAAAACCTTTGAATTATAGCAATAGTTAGCTCAAGTAACTATAACTCACACCCTACGTATCTGTAACTTGCACCCTGCCATGTACAGTTTTTTTCACCAATAACTTGACTGCTAATGTTTCATTTATATATTTTTTTAAGGTTATAGAAGTTGTCATGAGTGCTGTAGTATCTGGAGTAATTAGCAGTGCATGGCAAGAGCTTGAGTTATAGTTACCTTAGGGCTCGAGTTATAGTTAATTGAGCTAAATTCAAATCCTAACTATAACGTCCCTGTAACCTTTGTTTTTTTCAGTGAATTTCGATGTTTTTTTAACGTAAAGTAATTTTAATTACTATATTTTAATCCAACCACTGCCGCACATAGCTTTCGGCTGTGAGTAGTTGGGTTTGGCCACAGGTCCTGTCTCTCTGTGTGTGAGAATATTTGTGAAACGGTATCTCGGGGTGTGGGAGTGTCTGGGTGTGAGAGTGGGTTTGAAAGGGTTGCTCTGGGCTTGAGAGTGGGGTTGAGTGTGAGTAGGTGCAAGAGTCTATGAGGGGGTCTGTGAGTGGGTGAATCAGGTTCTGAATAGGTCTATGAGTGGGTGTGTTAGTGCCTGAGTGGGTCTGTGAGTGGGTGTGTGAGGGTCTGAGTGGGTCTGTGAGTGGTTGCATGAGTGGTCTGATTGGGTTTGTGAGTAGGTGTGTGAGGGTCTGAATGAGTCTGTGAGTGGGTGTGTGAGTGCATGAGTGGGTCTGTGAGTGGGTTCATGGATGTTTCAGTGCTTCTATGAGTGAATGATTTAGAGTATGAATGAGTCCTTTTTTTGGCCAATATTCACAGATTTTGCACTATGTTACACTGGGGGCCATGTTGAGCATGACAACGTATTCATGAATATCACGTGTGGTAAAAAAATATTAAACTCATAATTTGACCTCAAACACCCCTGTATCACACCCCTGGGGCCAGGGTACCTCCACCCTGACCCCTTATACGACTTTTTATTTTAGTTTTCAGCCCCAGGGACCATGTCCCATAACCTAAAATGGCAGCTGCAATTTCTGGTCAGGTTTTGGTCAGCATTCCTGTTGGTGAATGCATTTGCAAATTTGCTGCGATAATCGTGAAAACGTCATGATGGATCCATGGCCCTAGATATACACATTTATTTTCCCTTTATTATCTCAAAAACTACTGAATGGATTTACACCAAATAACAAAAAGCACAATCTGGTGAACAAAATCTAGCTTTCTGCCAAATTTGGTGTAAATCTGTCCACCGGTTCGTGCTGTAGTCGTGTTCAAACCTCCTATGGGAGTTACCATTGGAAATACACTTTTTTTTACTTCTCCTTTCTCTCGGCCTCCATCTGCTTGTGTGCCCTGAAACTTAAAATGTGCAACAAGAATCACAGGTGCACTTTTTATACACATTTTTGGGACGATTCGTCAAACGGCGCCAAAGATATAGGTAAGTAAAAAAAATGATTTTCGGATTGAAACATGGTCCCAACTATAACTACCTACTGGCCACTGTCAGTAGGTTTTATATATATATATATATAAATATATAGAATGAATTATATATTCAATATGTAGTTCATCCTCCAAGCGTTCCAAGCGTTCCCTCGTAAAGGTAAATGATGCGCCACTCACGGTACACCGGTTTGAAACACATCTTGTTTATACAGGCATTAAGCATCAACATGTTTTAGTCCCAAAAGGACCTTGTTAACTATATATATATATATATATATATATATATATATTTATATATATATATGTGCAAAACAAACATAACTTCTCCACATTTGTTAACAACCAATCCTCTGGGAGTCATGGACAAAGCAGGCAGAACTCCAAGTTATTCAGGAAGAAATAAACTTTTACTTGATTTCTTATTACTAGGTGCATGAGCAAGCAAAAATGGCAAAGCGTTTTGGCCAAAGCCTTCAACTGGCCATAGAGTTTCTCTGTATAAAGTGCCTTTGAAATAAAATAATTCAATCTACCACCAGCCTAGAAAATCGACTAGACGACTTACCTTATGCACATTCATGAGTCAACAGAGGAGACTTTATTGGAACCATTACAAAAGTTTATAATATTTTTATCATTCAAATTCATTTATTGGAGAAATCCCTGCACCTAAAGACAACTTTATAATTTGAGTCTCAAAAAATGACATATATCATTCTTCAAAATATTGATTATCAATGCAGGCATCCATAATAATAAAGAGGCACGTGGTTTACTGACAATCAGTTCAATGTCCACCCCTTCAATGTTTCAACAATTGTATCAGTTTCATCCTTCTTAAGAAAAACTTACCCATAACTGTCAGGGGCATTGTACAACACCTCCAGTTCTCACCTGAAATTTTAGAAGGTAAAGTACCTATTGTTTACACATTGGTTTTTTTAAACCAAAATTGCAGTGTGTGTGCTCCTGTCTTAAAAACATTTCTTCTTATTCCTGTTCATTTGAAATTACCTCAAATTAACTTCATGTGGCCAATCCAAACGTTTATTCATGAAACACTATGATCCCTTCTGTGCATAATCATTGGTAACATTGCACTTAAAACTACATGTCCATGGTGTTACTCTTCACCCAAGATCATCTCATTAAATGGTGAAGTACCTAATTATTTCACATGGATGCATGTTACCTATATTTGGTCAGAGTTACTGTAAAGCCCCTGTGCTTATATCTAAAAAATCTAAAAGCAGGGTGTAAAAACCAGAATTCTATGCTCAGTCTTATTCATCATCTCTACAGGAACCATTACATCAGAATTGTCTGTGCTCGACCTACAGTGCAACATTTGGGTGATTTTAACAAAGGACTAGTATCACTAACTTGTCTGTAATCTATTTCACAATCATCTTTATAATCTAAGTCTCAACAGTAATATAGTGAAAAGTGCCAGTGCTTTTATCATATAAGGTGCTGAAGATATATAAAAAAATACACATAAGACCATATTAAAATTTCAGTGCGTCTGTCCTATGCAATATGCTTAGCGATGACTTTAAAATGTCTAAATTATTGTTTTTCCTCCAGCCATGCTACTGTGCTATAAATATGTTTAACGTGGATTTCTAAAGAAAATTAAAAACTGCCTAGCTAGTACCCATCCTATGGCCATACTGCAATATTGTAGAGGTACTCAAGGCAGAATTCTAGGGTACCAACGACAATGACACATGTACCCCCTGGAGGGGATGTGCCGATATCATTTTTATGTGCCAGGGCCTCACTTAACACTAAGGTGTTCAGACAAAATTCTAATTACATAGATACAGTAACATTAAAGTGCCATTGCCTTCATCCTACATAAAAAACAAAATTCTAGTTACGTAGGTGCAATCACATTAAAGTACCAGTGCCTACATCCTCCATAAAGTGCTTCTAAAGAAATAGGCCCTCATTACAACCCTGGCGGTCAGTAATAAAGCAGCAGTAACACTGCCAACAGGCCGGCGGTAAAAAAAATGGAATCATGACCACGGCGGAAACCGGCAACACATACAGCCACTTTAACACACTGACTGCCATGGCGGTAGCAACAAACACCGCTGCGGTAACCGCCAACAACCAGGCGGAAGTCAATGTACCGCCCACAGCATTACAACAGGCCTATCCGCCAGCTTTTCCGGGGTGGTACCAATGCCATCAAAAGCATGGCGGAAACAGTACACCGAAGGGAAATGGCTCACCTCTCAACACTCAAGGAAGAACCACAACGCCATGGAGCCTGAGCTACACTTTTTTTCCAGTGCTGGTGTACCTTCTCATACACCAGGAACACGAACGCCAGTGAAGACGGACACGTGAGCACTGCACCTAGCACACAAGTGAGGGGGAGGAAAAAGAGAGTGACACACAAACACGCAACACCCCCACCCCCAACACCATACACTCAAACAGATTACACAACAGTACATATACACCCTGTAACCCTCAGGAATAATGCAAGGATAAAAGGAATGGATTAAAATGAGTGTAATAGTACAGTTTTAGATATATACGTCCTTAAACAATAAACAGTATTTACGAAAGGAGGGACAATGCCCACTCCAAAATGTCCGTGGCCATAACTCATAGGCCAAGGCCACACTTGATTCCTGCCTCAATACGGAGAGAACACTGCAGGGGCATCATGTCGCAAAAACATGGGCACCTCAGTGGGACGAGGAATGGGGGGCACCACAGCCGGAAGATGGTACAACGCCACTGGCCTGGAGGGGGTTCTATGCCCACTGCTTGGTCCTGGGGAATGCAAAGCCACAGTCTCTCAAATGGGTGGTTTGCCCACTGCTTAGTCCTGGGGAATGCAAAGCCACAGTCTCTCAAGTGGGTGGTTTGCCCACTGCTTGGTCCTGGGGAATGCAAAGCCACAGTCTCTCAACTGGGTGGTTTTCCCTCTGCTTGGCCCAGGGAAGTGCAAAGGCACAGTCTCCCAAGTGAGTGGTTTTGCCCACTGCTTGGTCCTGGGGAGTGCAAAGCCACAGTCTCTCAAGTGGATGGCTTCTCCACTGGTTCTGGAGGGGGCTATGTGCCCAGTGTGCTTCATCCTGCCAAGAAGGGGTTGAGTGGATGCCTTCTTCCACTGGTTCTGAAGGGGGCTTTGTGTGCCCAGTGTGCTTCATCCTGCTAAGGAGGGGGTGAGTGGATGCCTCTTCCACTGGTTCTGGAGGGGGCTTTGTGCCCAGTGTGCTTCATCCTGGATGGGGCAAGGTCACAGTCTCTCACCTGGGTGTCACACCGACAGGTGCTTCAGGGGCCAGGACGCACTGCAGCCCATGAAGTCACTACTACACACTGCTTGCCGTGGAGGGGCTGTCAGTGGTGGTGGTAGGTACCAGCCCTTCACCTGCAGCCTTGGACAGGTGCCCACTGCGGCTGCTGCTGCTGGCAGGTGGCGGTGCTGGCCATGGTGCAAGTAGCAGTTCTAGCCGTGGGGCAGTTGGAGGTGCTGGCCCCGGTGCAGGTGGCGGTGGTGGCCGTGGTAGTGGTAGGTTCCAGGCCTTCACCTGCAGCCTCAGACAGCTAAAGTGCCATGGCTGGTGTTGTGTGGCCCTTCCTGCCCTTGGCAGATGGTGCTGGCACACTGGCTGGGCTGACGGGTACCTACTTGGAGGCTCTCACACCTGCAGTAGCTGCAGAAACCACAGTGGCCGTGGACTGGGTGGATGAGGTGCTGGACTGGGTTCTGGCCACCCTGGCCTAAAGTGAAGGACAGGGGAGGGGTAGGGAATAGGTCAAGGGTGGCGAGGAAAAGCTTGTTAGGGACACTGTGGTGGGAAGAGGGTGAAGGTTTGGGAGTGGAGGAAGAGGGGGTGGTTGTAGGAGGGGTCAGTCTGCTGTGTTTGGGTGCAGGTGCAGGTGCAGGTGCATGAGCTGTATGCTGTTGTGAGGTAGATGGCTGTTGGGTGTCTGTGCACTTGTGTTTGTGTACTTTGGGAGGAGGGGTCACAGACACAGTGGGAGAGGACACAGGGGACGTGTGCATGGATGTGGGGGTGGTGACTGCCAGTGAGGGACGTGTAGTGATAGGCGTGCTGGTGATGGAGGTACTGGATGGGGATGTAGTGCATGCAGGTGTGAGTGGAAACACTACTGGGAGGGAGGTGGACGAGGAGGAGGAGGGGGACACAGTGGAGGCAGTGGATGTTGGTGTGTCTGCATGGGGATGGTGCTTGTGTGAGTGCCTGTGAGATGAAGTGTGGTGCTTGTGTTTGCCTGAGCCACTTCTGTGTGTTGATTTGGGTGATTGCTGTTCTAAAGGTGTGCTTGGGATAGGCTGGGGTTGAGGGGATTGGGACTGGGTAGAGGAAGTTGGAGGGGGAGGCTGGAAACAGGGACAATGACTGCCATCAGTGAGTTGGCCACAGCCTCAAATGATTTCTGTTGGGCCACCATGGCTGTACCTGTAGTTGTGGTAGGCACAGAGGTATCCGCCACCGCCAGGGAGCCTTCATCGGAGGAGTCGCTGTCGGTACTGTCCCCTTCTGTCTCCGTCGTGGTGCTCCCCTCGCCCTCAATCCCACTGGTGAGCTCACAGTCGGTGGATTCGGCCTCCAGGCCTATGTGGGATGCAGCTCCCTCCATCGCCGGTGCCTCTGCTCCTCCGCCAGATGATGCTAATGCACACAAGAACAAGGTGACAAAACAAAAAGGGGGGGGGAGACAGAAGATACACATGGTCAATGCCAGCAACAACACTACAGTTGGCATACACAACTCACAGGGAACAGACCTATGCACTAGGCCATGCACTACCAGGGCTAGTCACCAGCCCATGGGGTACAATGCCTAACGCAGTTAGCTGCACACTTGAAACCCACATGAGCCTGACCAGTAGTAGATGCCCACCAACATTATTGTGGTTGGAGTGCATCTGAACTTGCCCATCATGGAACCTACCCTGCCATGTTCGCCCTGGCCTAGGGGCACTCACAGCCCACAACCCCCACCGAGGTAACACCTTAATGCGCGCAAAGTCAAGAATCTGAATCTGTACTCACCCCCTTGTGGCAGCTGTGATGCCTTCAAGCACCCATTCATCTCCGGATAGGCCACTGCCAGGATGCGGAAAATCAGGGGGGTCAGGGTACAACGGGCACCCCTTCCTCGTTGGGAGGCCAGCCCCAGCCCCAGCTGGGCCTCCGCCATCTTCCTTGTCCAGCAGCGCAGGTCCTCCCACCGTTTCCGGCAGTGGGTGCTCCGTCTGTCAAAGAAACCCAGGGTCCGCACCTCCTTGGCGATGGCACGCCAAATACCCTTTTTCTGATGGGCTCTGACCTGCAGGAAAAATACAGCAGAAAAGGCATTAGTCATACCGTCTGGACTGTCATACTCATGGCCCACCATGTCTCTCCCATTCCCTTAGGCACAGACATTGACCACCATACATGCAGCACTCTGGCCAATACCACTCAGCCCCCCCCTACATGAGACTTACACACACAGCACTCCATACATTCATGCCCCATGCATCATGTTCACATTGTTCTCACATGTTGGTCTGGAGGACCAGAAAGTAAAGGGTACTGGGGTAGGACCCCATCCACCAGTCTCCGCAACTCCTCGGAAGTGAATGCAGGGGCCCTTTCCCCAGACACTTTTGCCATGGCCGCTTCCAGACACAGGTCACAGCAGCACTTGCAGTGTAGGTCCTCTCCTGTTGAAGGTCAGGTAGCAAGTGAGTGAACAGATAGAAAATGGCGGTCATGTCCGCAGCAGTGCGTACCGTCAGGCCCCAATGATAACCAATGTGGTGTTGCACGGCGGTCGTCAACCGCAACAGCGCACAACGCCAGCTGAATTACCTCATTTCCACTTGTCCCTCCTCACAGGTCAGGCAGCAGCCATTTCAGAGGGGCACAGGCCATGACACCTAACTGCGTCACAGCAGACATAGGCACATCAACTGACTTACAAGTTCACATACTGTTTCTGTAAAACAAAGATTGCATATTAATCTAAGTAAAAGTTTGAATATGACATTCTGCTCACCGTTTTTTACTCTAGCGTTCAACCACTGAGGATGAATTGAACAAGTATACAAACCTTGTGGATTAATTTGAGATTTGCCTCCGCTACGCATAGAAAGGTATGCCTTGCAGTGTTATTCACTGAGTGGGCTGTGTGACTATTGGGCATTTGGCAGCAATATACTGAGACACATGGGGCCTGATTCTAACTTTGGAGGACGGTGTTAAACCGTCCCAAAAGTGGCGGATATACCACCTACCGTATTACGAGTTCCATTGGATATAATGGACTCGTAATACGGTAGGTGGTATATCCGCCACTTTTGGGACGGTTTAACACCGTCCTCCAAAGTTAGAATCAGGCCCATGGTGTTTAATGAGGGTCCGCACGCACCCTCATTGTGTTTGGGTTTAAACGTGTATTGGGTGAGACCCAAATTAGATTTGTGTTCCTTAAGGGAATATCCACACTCTCTATTATATACAAATTGCTTTATAATATAAAATTGAGACTTTGATACTCTACACACTTAAAGGTGGTTAGAGAATAAGTGCAGTGTAATGGCTTGCTTTAATATGTATGTTACTTTTTGTAGAGGTGCCTGTGCCCTGTGACAGTCCTGAAGAGGCCACAAGTTTTGAGGCCGAAACGCGGCGACACCAGCTTAGAGGGTTCAAGGTTTTTTTAAAATCAATTAATTCATAGACAAAATTGTTAGAGCACTACATAATACCTTCGAAAAAATAGTTAGGTATTGTTCAGCTGGGTGCTAATCCCTTGTTCACCTATAAGATATAGGATCACATTGCTAATTATGCCACAGTGACCTTCAGAAGTTATATTGTTGGGCATAACCCTCACTTATGTTATGTTTGTCATTATTATTTTTTCATGAGTATATGTTTCTTATGAGTAAATGTAATTAATGTTTGAGATGTAATTTTGATGTATATAGACTTGTGTCTTAATATGTGTTGTCATGATGAGGTGTATACTGCAGCTTGTGAATAAATTTAGTAAATATGGGAAAGTAATTAATCCTTGTAACCAATAGAAATATTTGGTTATCTAAATAATGAGTAGATTTGTCCCTGCCTGCTAATTGTTGTGATTATGTTTAGGATAGTACCCTAAGCAGGTTGGGGTCACAGGGTACCCCCCTTTTTGTGAATGCTACCTAACTGCGTCACAGCAGACATAGGCACATCAACTGACTTACAAGTTCACATACTGTTTCTGTAAAACAAAGATTGCATATTAATCTAAGTACAAGTTTGAATATGACATTCTTCTCACCGTTTTTTACTATAGCGTTCAACCACTGAGGATGAATAGGAGATGGAGACATCCCCTGTGTACAGACCCCTGATGGACCTGGCGACAATGGAGGACAGGCACATTATCCTAACCTACGGACTTGATAGGGCCACAATCCAAGAGCTGTGTGCCAATTTGGAGCCAGACCTGATTTCAGCCATCCCCCACCCCACAGGTATCCCCCCTTTAGTGCAGGTCCTGTCAGTGCTCCATTTCCTGGCAAGTGGTTCCTTCCAAGCGATTGTGGCCATGGCATCAGGGATGTCACAGCCTATGTTCTCAAACGTGCTGACCAGAGTGTTGTCTGCCCTGCTGAAACACATGTGCAGCTACATCGTATTCCCCTAGGTGGAGGATTTGGCCACAGTGAAGGCTGACTTCTATGCACTGGGACATATCCTCAACATCATTGGTTCTATTGATGGTACACATATTGCCTTTGTCCTGCCCCCCCCCCCGGGGAAATGAACAGGTGTTCAGAAATCGAAAGAGCTTTCACTCTCTGAATGTGCAGATGGTGTGTTTGGCGGACCGGTGCATCTCCCATGTCAATGCAAAGTATCCTGGGTCTGTGCATGATGCCTTTATCTTGAGGAATAGTAGCATCCCATATGTGATGGCTCAACTCCAGAGGCACTGGGTGTGGCTAATAGGTGAGTCCATGGTCCCCACCCTGTTGATGTAGGTATTTGGGTGTGGGGTTGTCCCTAAGGGTGAGTGTGTGGCTAACAGGTATCCCTCAATATTTACAGGTGACTCTGCTTATCCCAACCTCTGATGGCTACTGACCCCAGTGAGGAATGCCAGGACAAGGGCAGAGGAACGTTACAATGAGGCACATGGGTGAACAAGGAGGATCATTGAGCGTACCTTTGGCCTCCTGAAGGAGAGATTCCGGTGCCACCATCTGACAGGTGGATCTCTGTACTACTCACCCAAGAAGGTGTGCCAGATCATCGTTGCATGTTGCATAACCTGGCCTTGAAAACACCAGGTGCCTTTTCTGCAGGAGGATGAGCCTGGAGATGGTCGTGTGGCAGCGGTGGAGCCTGTGGACAGTGATGAAGAAGAGGCAGAGAAAGAGTATGTGGACAACAGAACTACAATAATCCAACAGTACTTCCAGTGACACACAGGTAAGACACTGTAACTTCACCTTCCATTGCACTTTTGTGTTGGACATTGCACATGGCAGCCTGATTTCCCTATTTCTATGGCCACTTACTGTACCCTTTGGCATCTCTATTTTCAGATATCTGTGCCCCACTCTGGCTCCTGGTGTGTTTACTGCTGTCCTCTACAGGTAATACCTATGTAAATATAACTGTACATTTGAATTGCAATGTTTACAGCGTGTTTAAGTAATACATATTTCAATCAATTGACAGACTCCATACTTGTATTTGTTCCAAGGGTGTTTTTTTCTGTGAGAATATGTGTAGGGGGTATTGCAATGGGCTGGGTTGATGGTGGAGAAATGTCCAGGATAGAGTCCAGTCGATTGGCATCAGCTTTGTCTTGTGTGAGTTGTGATTTGGTTGGCTAAGTAATTGTCACTAGCGTGCATGGGGGTCCATGCATTGGTGTTGCATGCAGGGATTGGTATTGGGATGGGTGGGTTGTGATGGTGGGGTATGTGTAAGGTGGTGGAGTGATGGGGTGAGGGTAGGAGTTTGTGATGTCATGCAGGTGGGGGGGTAAAGTAGTGAAGAGTTGACTTACCAGAGTCCAGTCTTTCCGCTACTCCTGCCAGGCCCTCAGGATGCATGATTGCCAAGGCTTGCTCCTCCCATGTTGTTAGTTGTGGGGGAGGAGGTGGGGGTCCACTGCCAGTCCTCTGTCCAGCTATCTGGTGTCTTGCAACCACGGAATGCACCTTCCCCCGTAGGTCGTTCCTCCTCTTCCTGATGTCATCCCTTGTTCTGGGGTGCTGCCCCATGGCATTGACCCTGTCCACGACTCTCCGCCACAGCTCCATCTTCCTAGCAATGGACGTCTGCTGCACCTGTGATCTGAATAGCTGTGGCTCTACCCAGATGATTTCCTCCACCATGACCCTTAGCTCCTCCTCAGAGAATTTGGGGTGTTGTTGTGGTGCCATGGGTGTAGTGTGAGTGGTGGGTGAGTGGGTGTGTGGGGTGATGTGTTGGGGTGTGTGCTGTGAGGTGCGTGGATGGTGTATGAGTGATGGTGTTTTGTGGCTCAGATTCAGTGGGTGCTCCTGGCTTGTCTCTCTCTCAGTTGTCAAATTCTTTGGGTCATAAAGGGTTGTGGGTAGTGTGGGGGTGTGTTTTATAGTGTTGTGGGTGTGGTGTGTGCATGTGTGTCAGGTGTGTGTAGTTTGAATTGTCCAATGTGGTGTTGTTTTGTTAGTGTGTGTGTATTTTGAGTGCGGAGGTCTGTACCGCCAATGGTTTACCGCAGTTGAATGAACGCTGCAGTGATTTGTGGGTCATGATACTGTGGGTGTATTTCTGTTGGTGTAACTGTGTGAGTTTTGCTACCGCCAGTTTATCACTGACCTTTGGGCTGGCAGACTTCTGTGTGTGTCTGTATAGTGGCAGATTTCTATGTGTGGGTCATAATATGGGTAGCGGTCGCAGTATGTTGGGGGCAGCCAGCATGGGGGTAAGCAGCACTTACTGCCAATGTCATAATGAGGGCCATAGTCAACAATTATTGAGTCAGCTAAATAACGTCAGTACAATCATGCAAAAATATCGACAGCAAGATCCTCCCATGTCGGGTACCTCAATGATATTTTCATAGGAAACACCAACATTTAGCAGGTCAGAGATGAAACCCCTCACAACCCCTGTAAGGAAAGGAGGTAGAAGAAACATGGGGAGAATGCTGAATCTAATCTATATAGATGTTTTCATTTTATTATAAGTATACATGTAACTCTGTGTCAGCATTTAACCCCCATGGAATCTCAGTTCCCATCAGAGTTATCCATCTTGAGTCATATCTATCTATCTATCTATCTATCTATCTATCTATCTATCTATCTATCTATCTATCTATCTATCTATCTATCTATCTATCTATCTATCTATTTATCTATCTATGTAAGAAATTGCTTAATCCGTCTCAAATCTCCTGGTTTACATGTAGGATATTCTTTCCGAATAAGACTATTGCAGCAAGCTTTACAGTATCCACATGGGAAAGATCCCTGTAGATTATGATTAAGCAATTTCTTACATGCAGTACTTCGTTCACTATTTATGTGTTAGAGTGCCCTTGCCATCGGTGGTATGTGGAAAGTACCAAACACAGTGTGAAAAAATACATTCTTGAACATATGCGAGCTATCACATCCAATGATTCACACTATCCAGTAGCTAGACATTTTCAGGACAAAGATAATTCTGATAATTTTTTACTGTCATACCTTTGTATTGAGCATGTGCCATCCTATCATAGGGGTGGGGACAGAGAGTTAATCTTACGGAAAAAGGAATCCAGATATATCCTAGATTTGGAAACTAAGATACCTAAGGGGTTGAATACGGGTGAGGAATTAAATACTCACCTATATGATGATTGATGGATCGCTGATTTTTGCAACTATCTGCCAATGTAATTTTAGATAATCAAGAACAATTCTTTTTGTATTTTGGTGTAGTATTTTGTACATACAGTGTTTATGTGACTAGATGTGTAATGTTTTCAAAAAAGTTTATTTATTATGTATTTTTGTGTTGTTATAGGAAGATTGGGGCTGGATGGATATATATTTGGATTTTCCTTGTCTTCTCTCCTTCTTCCCTATACTTAATGACATGTCCTGCACTGGGTGTTTTCTGTTTGGCAAGCACAGCTATTAGCCAATCACATATTGCCTTCTCAGCCACACATACTGTAGTATACTCAAACTTATTGCAGTCCATTATCCATTATACCGCAGCACAATATATAACTAAGTAAAATAATGTATAACTTTAATGCTACTTACACTATTTTCACATACTACCAAAAATTTGCATTTACACTGCATAAATGTATGCTGCCACATTATATCTAAATAGGATCAACTACTTTCATGCTACATCTTTTTCAATTACCACACTCCACTTTGCACCATTCTACTCTATGCTACTCCACTTTATGCCACTCTACTCTACTCTATTACATTCTATGCCACTCCACTCTGTCACTCTACTATGTGCCACTCCACTCTAAGCTAATCCACTGTACACTATTCTACTGTATCCCACTCTATGCCACCCCATTCTATACCATTTCACTATACGCTATTACACCCTACACCACTCCAGTTTATCCAACCCTCTGTAATTCCCTCTACTCCATGCTACTCTACTGATCGCTATTCCACTGTATGCAACTCTACTCTACAAAACTATACTCTTTCCTATTCCACTCTATGCCACTCCACTGTATGCCACTCCCCTATCCATCACTCCACTCAACGACAATACACCGTATGGAGGCAACTCCACTCTACGCTACTACACTCTATGCTATTCCACTGGATGACACTCTATTCTATGCCAGTTTATTCTATGATATTCCACTCTATGACACTCTACTCAATGTCACTCTAATGTACAGCAGTACAGTCGGTGTTATTTCACTCTATACCATTCCACTGTAGCTGCTTAACTGTATGCCCTCCACTCTACATTACTCCACTCTACTTTATTACACTCTATGCCACTCCACTAGGGGTAGGTGGAATGTATGGAGAGTTTTACTCCACAAAATGCAGTGGAGTTCCACAAAAATAGAATAATTTGGCAAGTTGTTCAATGAAGTGGTATGTTAGTGAGGGGAGAAGAAACAAGGGCGCTCAGAAAACATCTGGCCACAATAACAGCTAAAAGGTGCCTTCACAAGGGACAACACCCAACCCTTTAAAGGTTTACAAAGTAAACTAAAACTAACACAAGCATTTATGTGAGGCACTCAATCTATATATGTGTATAAATACAGCAATATCATAGCAGTTATGTAGAAACGTTATGAAAGGATTAACAATCAAAATCAGAACAGTTCTTAATGTGTGATCCAGTCCGCGTAATTTATTAAGAAAAGTCTTCCAAGAACTTGAATTCCACTAGTTCAAACACCCAGTATTCCAAGCCAACAGGTGTTTCGTCATAGGGAAATGACCCAAATGACTTCTTCAGGGCTGGAAATTATAAGCGAAAACTTGAGTTAAGAACCGAAATGCTCAAATAATAAACTTGGTATATAAAAACCCAAATTTACCCTCTGAAAAACATAAAAATGGATACAGATAAAGAAAGAAAAGAGAAAGAAAGTGTTAATCACCAAGAGACACACCTGAACGCCTCGCAAGTGAAAAAGCTATCCAAAAAACTAATCTTAGTGCACAACACCGCACAAATTCAAAACCAAACCCAGAGTAAGTTGTCATGCTGCAAAAAAACGACATCCCTACTTTGGGGCCACTGAATATTGCAAAGTACCAAATTTAAACCTCATATCCTGTGAAGACAATGAACCAATATAATGCTAGTGCACCTGCATCAGATAAATACCTAATACCACCCTAAAAATTATAAGGTGCCCATATGTATAAAGAAATGAACTATGCCATGCAACGCACCACGTGAGCATACCGTGCCCGTCAACACGTAAATCCCCAAAAGTGGTTAAAATACCTTATTGACAACGAGAGTATAACCCACTCGTGTACCAAAAACTGTATACACGTCGTTCCCGTTAGTCTTGAGCAACATAGACCTATTAGTCTAGTAAAAAAGTAAATACATAAGCGTAAATGATGTGTCTAATACCAAATCCTTAAATCAATACAATAAATATGAGGTCCGTATTACCTGGATGAAGTTTCAAGTGGTTAAAACAATGATTCCGGGTATTACTTCGACTGTTTCCAAGTATCTCAGTAATTATCCCAAAAGCTACAAAACAACATCACAATGCTATCGTGTAAGTGGCAAAAATGCCCTACAGAAATTAATCACGCTAATACACAAATGATGATCCACTAACCCACAGACTAAGTCAAACAGTAACTCACCAAAATTAATGTAGTTCCCGGCATATTCTCATGCCATGCTTCTGCTGCGAGTACGCCGACCGTGATTCCTATACCTGGAAATCATTATAAACACTGTGAGAGTCACGGAGATCGAAAACGGACTAAACTACAGACATAAAGGTAGGACTACAAATCGTATAGGTGGTCATTCTGACCCTGGCGGTCAAAGACCGCCAGGGCGGAGGACCGCGGGAGCACCGCCGACAGGCCGGCGGTGCTCCAATGGGGATTCCGACCGCGGCGGTAAAGCCGCGGTCGGACCGGCACCACTGGCGGGCTCCCGCCAGTGTACCGCCGCCCCATTGAATCCTCCACGGCGGCGCAGCTTGCTGCACCGCCGCGGGGATTCCGACCCCCCCTACCGCCATCCAGATCCCGGCGGTCCGACCGCCGGGATCCGAATGGCGGTAGGGGGGGTCGCGGGGCCCCTGGGGGCCCCTGCAGTGCCCATGCCACTGGCATGGGCATTGCAGGGGCCCCCGTAAGAGGGCCCCTACATGTATTTCACTGTCTGCTGCGCAGACAGTGAAATACGCGACGGGTGCAACTGCACCCGTCGCACAGCTTCCACTCCGCCGGCTCGATTCCGAGCCGGCTTCATCGTGGAAGCCTCTTTCCCGCTGGGCTGGCGGGCGGTCTGAAGGCGACCGCCCGCCAGCCCAGCGGGAAAGTCAGAATTACCGCCGCGGTCTTTCGACCGCGGAACGGTAATCTGACGGCGGGACTTTGGCGGGCGGCCTCCGCCGCCCGCCAAGGTCAGAATGAGGGCCATAGGCCCTCATTCCGAGCCTGGCGGGCGGCGGAGGCCGCCCGCCAGGCTTCCCCCCTCCGAAATACCGCTCCGCGGTCGTAAGACCGCGGAGGGTATTCCGAGTTTTCCCCTGGGCTGGCGGGCGGTCTTCACAAGACCGCCCGCCAGCCCAGGGGAAAACTCCCTTCCCACGATGACGCCGGCTCGTAATAGAGCCGGCGGAGTGGGAAGGTGCGACGGGTGCAGTTGCACCCGTCGCGTATTTCAGTGTCTGCTTTGCAGACACTGAAATACTTTTAGGGGCCCTCTTACGGGGGCCCCTGCCGTGCCCATGCCATAGGCATGGGCATGGCAGGGGCCCCCAGGGGCCCCGCGACTCCCCCTCCCGCCATCCGGTTCCCGGCGGGAGAACCGCCAGGAACTGGATGGCGGGAGGGGGAGTCGGAATCCCCATGCCGGCGCAGCATGCTGCGCCGGCTTGGAGGATTCCTTTGGGGCAGCGGGAAACCGGCGGGAGACCGCCGGTTTCCCTTCTCTGACCGCGGCTGAGCCGCCGCGGTCAGAATGCCCCGCGGGGCACCGCCGGCCTGTCGGCGGTGCCACCGCGTCCCACGGCCCTGGCGGACTTGTTCCGCCAGGGTCGTAATGACCCCCATAGTCTCTTATGGAACACAGCAATAATTGTTACTACTATTTACCGGACGGTGACCAGTCGTGTTTTCTGAACCAAATGTTTGAAAACATGAGCCACAGCGCTCCTTGGGCTTGCTATATGACATAATCTGAACTCAGCCTTCAAATAAAAAAGTAATCAGCCACCTCAGCTACTCCCTGAAAAGTTTTGAAATTATCTGTGAAGTGGGGGCCGAGGACAGAGGCATGCACCAAAATGTAAAATACCCAGGCATTTTCCATAGACTTCTTTAGACACAGCTACAGCAAAAACTGCTGAACGGAATTACACCAAATTTGGTAGGAAGCTAAATCATGGTCCACAGTTTGTGCTTTTTGTGATTTGATGTGAATCTGTTCATCAGTTTTTGAGACACTAAGAGTAAAAAATACTTGTATATTTGAATTGTTGGGCTCGCAAGAGTACTGTGAACCTTCTGTAATAGTGCAAATTTAAAAATGGAGGCCTGTGATTGATCTGGAGGCCTGTTTTTCCTTTGAGCCCTTGCACTCTCATGGGAGCGAGAGTTTCCCATGAGTACCATGAGAGTGAGCACTCTGATAGGCTGGCTTTTGGAATGTTAGAAACGGAATGGCAGTCATTACTGTTCACTGTGAGGTGTTGTAGAAATGAAGATAAAAAGCTATATAAAGGGGCAGAAGAAGTGTATGCTTCCCCCTAGGTTTAAAGAGGAGGTGTCTAAGGGATAACTATTGTGAAGATTATAAATGTGTATTGGTTTTAATGTTTTTACAATCTCGTGGAACTCTAGCACGATTGGCAATAGTAAAAATGAGTAAATGAGTTCACAATACATTTTATTAGTAGGTTGGAAATTTTGGTGCTTGTTTTAGATAGAACATGTGTAACAGAAAAGTACTGTGATGAGTAGATTCAATTTTTTTTTTTTTTTGAAGTTACAAATTTGGTCGCATCTTGTGAGATTTGCATGGATAATTACTGGACCTACCATTAGGTGTTTTGCGATCCTGCAAGAGTCTTGCAAGATCATAGGAGGAGAAATAAAAAAAAAAAGGGCAAGGCACAACCAATACTTACCATTTGTATTACATGGTTGAAGAAATGTTGTGATGTGATTGGGTGCAGAGCCAGAGATAGCTCAGTTTGCTCTTGGTGCTTTGGAGAAGAAGGAGGTCTTTTTGAGTTGGGCTCAGCAGAACCAAGTAGATCTGGAGTTGAAAGAATCTAGTGTGTTTAATTGCATTTAAGAAAGAATTTCAAGTTGGGGTATCTAGTAATTTATTTCATAAACTGTATTGTGAAGTGTCAGTAAGGTGATGGCATGTTATAATTTATTTGTGATATAAAGGTGCATTGGGTGAGAGTGTGGATTTTTTTAGGAAAAAGGAATACCAAGTTACTGGTGCACTAAATGTAAATATGTGAGTCTGGGTGAAAATGTAGAACGATTTATTAAATATACTGATGTATCATTGTATCACTGCTATTCATTTTTGACCAGTATGTAACTTTTAACTTTTTAGTTATTTTGTTTTTTCTTAGGAGGAAATGGAAACTTGTTTCTGAGGAAATAATTATCTGCTTACATCTTTAGTGATTATTACAATGTAACATACAGTGGCTGTCGACCAGATAAAACATCACCTGGTTAGTTTGATGGCCTTCGGATCAGTGTCTTTAAAGGGGATTTAAATTATATGACTTTCATATATCACCCCACAGTTTAACTGGGAAAAATGCTCTAATGCAGGGGGTGGCTCGGGCAATACAAATGCATGCAGAAAACAAACAAGAACTGTGTGCTCAAAATGCAGTGTCATAGAAAAGGTCAGATGCGGTGTCACAGCTATGCCAGAAGTGTAGTGTTACAGAAATCAAAACACCCTTACCTGTGCTGTTCCCTCCCCTACACAAAACAAACCTTCTTCCTCTCCCTTCCCTCGGTACTCACCTGACACACTGCAACTCTCCTGAGTTGTGGCAGCTCATCAGCTTCCTCGAGGGGCATCCACCACTCCTCGCTCCAGGTCTCGGGATCTCCTTCCATATCTGTGGTGTCCTGGTTGGTGTCAGCAATTTTGGGTGTTTCTCCCTCAGTTTGGTTACTTCCTCCTTCTTCCGGACTCTCAGTCTCTTCCCTCGCTTTCCTTCCATCTGGTGACAGTGCCCCTTTCTCCTTCTCCGGGCTCCCACAATTCGCTCTCCCCTCACGTAGTTCTTCCTCCCTGTCCAAAAGTGCAGTAGTCCCTTATTAGTGTTGTTGTTAAGGGAAACTCTCTTGGTTTAACCCTTTCTTCTCCTTTTTCCCAAGTGTTCCTGATGATATGGTGCTCTGTCAAGCAGTTGTGGGCATATTTGTGAGGTATATAGGGGGCCCCCAGGGCCTCATTTCTCACATTCCCTTACTTTCCTACTAGTAAGAAATCTCTCCTGGGGATCTCTAGATAGAAAATCCACATTGGTCAGTTCTGTTCCTTTCCGATGTAAGATTTGGAATCAGAATGGCTTTAAGGATAAAAACCATCTAAGTATGCTTTTATTGTTGCCTTTGCAGTGGACCATTCATTTAAGAGGGGCATGATCCTTAAAGAGAGTAAACTGTAGTCTTTCTAGGTAGTAACTCAGGGTGTCTATAATCCACTTGATTGCTAAAGCTTTTTTTCTACCACTGCATAGTTTCTCTCTCTAGGGAACAGTTTTCTACTGATGTACAGTATAGTCTTTCCTTCCCCTTCTTGTTTACCTTTGATAAGACAGCCCCTGGACCCACATCTGATTCATCTATTTGTAAAATAAAGGGTTTTGCATAATCTGGAAATATTAGAAGTGGCTCCGAGATATGGGTCTGTTTGAGAGTATGGAAGGACTTCAGAACTTCTGAAGAGGGGTGTTGTAGCTCTACCACGGTTTCGGTCGTTTTTTTCAACAGATCTGTCAGGACGATTGATATCTGGGAGAAACCTAGAATGAAGCACCTATAGTAACCAAGAAGCCCTGAAAATGCCCATATATCTCTTGCTTTCCATATAACAACCCCTTCTTTGAAAAAAACTGGGGACCTACATGGTCGTGATCATCTTGTTTGGAAGCGATGTTCCAGGCTTCCTGCAATGTAGGGTCTTCTCATTGGGCAGCCCTGAAATTCCGATCGGTGTCTCAAATTAATTTATTAGTATGTATTGGTAACACAATTCAGGATGCTTTCTTTTCCTCTCTTCTTTGTCTTCTGCTTTTTGGGGTTTTCGGGGAGGGCATTTCATGATCTTCTGTCTGGGAAAAAGGTGCAGTTCCCCACCAGGTGCCCCTTCCGTCCATGTTTTCTGAACCAGTGTCTCAAGATGGAGATAATTGTTTCCCACGATCAAGAAGTCTGATAGCTTTGGTATAAGTCCTACTCATAGAGGAACCATAGGGTTGGTCAGGTGCCAGACCTGAATCTCAATCATGGGATACTTCTTACTGTCACAGTAGTATGAGTTATCTGCCCTGGGAGGACCTGAGGTCACATCACCCTCTGTAGATACCCCCTATCCACAAGGGCTGCGACAGGCTCACCATTTATAGACAAATACCAATGATAGGGAGGCCTAGCTTCAGAGGGAGTACAATACAGGGTTTAGACCACCCCTATTTCCATGGGCTCTTCCTTCTATGTGCAGAACTGGGCTATGCAGCCACAGCTGCCATACTGGAAACATTGAAGACCCTGAGAGGCAGGTCTTTGCTTTTGCCCTGGGATCAAGGTCACTGTTTCTGGTTTCTTGTCCTGGGGAGGTTTATGGGGTCTTAGGGATCCGGCTCCATGATGCCTCCAAATGGTATCCTCCTGCCCTGTCTGTAGCTCCTGGGCTCAACTAAAAGCAGTGGCTATCTCTGCGCTATCATTTCAGTGCTAATTGAGTATGCTGACTGACTCACTTCTTTATAGAGAGGTGAAGGGAGTTGAGTTAGATTTTTCAAGAATATCCTCTTTGGATGCAGGAGGGGTTTGAGCCATTGGTTTGTCAGATCTTTGACAGGATAATACAGGGTCTGAGGTGTTTCTTGAGGTCCCTCTTTTATTTGGTGTAATCTGACCATTTAGGTCTAATCGTTCACTCCCAAACTTTCCAGAATACTTTTTTTAATGTCGCCATACAGAGTGGTTACCTGTGGATTAGAGGCCTAATAGGCAGATTGGAGTTTGCCAGACAATAAGGGGCCAAACTAGTGTATCAATATATCTGAAGGCTATGCCCCCAACTGTGCCATCTATTCAAAATTGTTAAAAAAAAGAAGATGAGGTCTTCCCCTTCAACATATCTCTGTAATACCACTGAGGGCAAGGCAGTGTGCTCTCTCTGTTGTCCGAGGACACCAGCAAGTTTTCCGATAACCATGTCTTGTGAATGGGCTTGATTTGTCAGGACTTTGGATAGTGTCTCTGTATCCTTCACTGCTGTGTTCAGGATTTTTTCCATGACCTTATCTATTTCTCCTGGTCTTTGCCATTCGGTTGACCACAGCCTCCACATTTCCTGATCCGAATTCTGACACCACATGAAGGAGGGATGGGCAGATATACAGAGGAGGAGGCTGGGTTTTCTTCTCAATGTTGATTTTCTTCGTCTTTACTAATTGTTAAAGAAAAATTATATGTATGTATGTCCATGGTCTGACACACTCTGCTGTAGATATCAGATAAGGATGGATGTTTCTTTTGTCTCCTTTATATAGATGCCTTCCCCTGGATTATGCCAACTCGGAATATCAGAAAAAAAACCTCTCTACAAGTGTTCCGGATGGTATGGTGCTCAATGCTGCAGTTGTGTGTACGTTTGTGAGTTAAGTAGGGGGCCTCAGGGCCTGATTTCTCATAGGAGGTTAGTACCTATTATACTTAGAATGGATAGTACGGTCTTACATGTGAGGTGAGTACTTTCACCCCCATACTATGCATACTAGTGAGCCTGGGGAAAGGTGTGAATGGAGCGACAGTGTCTCTTTATATCCTACTGTACACACTAGTTATCTTCATGCAAGGTATCAGTGGAGAGGTCAGTCTCTCCCCATAGTCTAATAGTGGAGATTGCAAGAGCTAAGTTTTTCAAAACAGAAAAAAAAAAAAAATTCCTCTAAATTATTCTTACGATCTTGAGAGCCCTGTGGGACCATATAACAAAAAAGAGAAGTAGCCAAAATCTGGTGCATATAAATTATACAGATTAAAACAGGATATGGTCAATTAAAATACAAATTTCATTATGAAGTTCATTCTCACAACATCCTTTCAAGCCTAGAAGAGCAAATACAGCCCCACACAATAGATTGTGTGCCTGGATGTTCAAGAGTCTCTAGTGAGAGTCATCCATGTTATCTGCGGGAGCATCACAGCTCTTTTGAGTGTCTTGTGAGAATCATCAAAAAGAAAAAAAGAGAGTAACATAGTACAAACCACATACATAATGAAAGCATATGGTAGCTGTGAAAAGAGCATTTTTAAGTAACATTTTAGAACAACTGTTTTTTGTGTTTTTTAACATTTTGTAATGGTTTGATATTATTTTTTTAAAGAATATGACAAAAACAAAAAAAATCTGGGTGTAAAAAAAACAACAACTCCTTCAAAACAAAGTTGAGAAAAAAATAATTTAAAAAAACCTATTGCCTAGGTGGGCATTTATGATCTCCTACAAGCTTGTCCTGTGCAGCCCTGCTTGTCTCAGAAAAAAAAACTATCTGTTTGCATATGCAGAAAAAAGGGGCTTGTTCAAATAAGCAGGATTGTTATCTGCTTGAGAGTTGAATACCAGGGAAGTCACTGTGTCACCAAGTTAAAATGATGTGTATGCCACCGCGGAGTTATCAAGCTCAGCAGCATGGTCTAACTCATCCAGAGCAAGGTGCTGAGGGTGCATGGTCCTCAAATGTCACCGCATTCCAGTAGTACTTGTCAACATCAGAATAGTGCAGTATGTTAACCTTTTGCATTGCAGAGCTTTTACCTTGAAAAGTCATTAATGCTGTTTGTAATTCATTGTTCATTTGCAAGGCTTGTTTGCAGGGCTACAGGGTGTGGTCCTTTATTCTAAGACTTTCTCAAAGCCTTTCTTGCAGCATGGTTGGGTGTGGCTCGTGGGCAGGGCTTGGCTCTATATGAGGGAGCCAGCCCAGTTTCACGTGCTCACTATTCAGAGTTCCCGGTAAAATGCAGCAGCATTTTCCAGAGCTCCTGTCCCGGAGGCCTATCCAGTCATTTCCAGACCTGCCCTCATTTATTTGGTGATCTTCAAGCAGGACGGTAAGGCAGAGGTCGGGTTAGGCCCCCGACTCTGTTTTCCAGTGACACTTGAGTTTTGGGCCTAAACTTGAAATCACGTATGCGATTGTTTTCATGGCATTTGTTTTGTGAATTCCGAATCGGCAACAGTGTGCGCGATTCATTCCAGGCATTTACTTCTTGGCATTCAGATCGGCAGTGTGCGCGTTCATTTCATGACATTTGTATAGTGAATTCCGAATCGGCAACAGTGTGCGCGATTCTTTCCCGGCATTTAACTCTTGAATCATAGATCGGCAGTGTGCGCAATCGTTTCATTGCATGTGAATCTAGATGTTCGAATCGAAAACAGAGTACGCAATTCATTCCTGGTGTTTAACTTTTGAAATTCAGATCGGCGGAGTGCGCAATCATTTCTAGACATTGAAACCTAGATGTGCAGTTTGATTAAGGTGCATAATATTCCCTGAACATTTGAATCTTGAAACTCTTAATCAGAGAGTGACTTAGCAGTGTTATTCATGGTACTTGTACAGTTCATTCATGCAGAGAAAAAAAACATGTGCTCTTTGATTCTTGCTACAATGCAGAGATTGTTCTAAGAAGTATTTTGGAGAGAGTTTATTGTTCATAATATAATATGTTAATTCTGGAATGTTCATGAGAAACCTTGCATAACCTTTTCTTGATTTCCAGGTACCTAGATTCTTGAGGCCTAGTTATAGTGAAGCCTTAGGTCATTCATGTTTTCAGCATAAGTGTTTTTTTTAAACAAAACTTATTGAAGGTCATTGTGATTAATCTTGCAATTGTGTTGTTTAACTCTTGCTTCCACGGGTCTTCTTCCCCACTCTTCCCAACCCAAAACCCATTACACCACTTGGCCATTCTTTAACTCTGTGCTATATAACTAGTGGACTTTGGAACTGCCAAGAGGTGGACAAGTTGGGAACATGCGCAAGCCCCTAGGATCTGGTCTCCTCTACAGTACTCATGCTGTATTGCTTGTTCCTGCTGCCCCTGCAGAACTCCTTTTTGCATATTTTACATATTACATATTTAACTAATATTATTTTCCCACCAGGCCTCATTTTAAAAAATGCCACGACAAGGCTTCCTTGGGTGGCAGACCTGTAGGAACAGGAGTAGGATTCTCGTCTGAATTGGAGGATGATATTCTGGTGGCAGAAACTCAGCATTGTCAGTGAGCTGGACAAAAAGTTCTAACCACAGAAAAACCCAATTTCCAAATAAAGCAGCAAGGAAGGCATCTTTCTTTCCTAAATAAACACATCCATATGGACTAATCAAAATCCTTCCTTGGGATAGCTTTTCTCTCCTGGGTAACTCGCTGGTGTCTCTCGAACCTCTTGCAAGAGAGTTAAAAGAGAGAACTTTCTTTATAACTGAAATGAAACAATGGATAAACTGTTGTTCCACTTTAAACAACACTTCTCATGTCTTACTTCAGAACTACAAACATACACTGTTCTGACCCTAATTTCAAATGTACAATCTCATGAGTGGATCATGAAAGCTGAAGAGGAAGTATATCCCCTGGTAGTCCATGCAGGAGATTGTGTGTTTGGCTTCCATGATCTTCTCGCAAGAGCTGTACGCTTGTAAACAACAATTAAAGATTAGCATTCAATAATAACTGACAAGATGAAAAATAACTTTGTACAATAGATTAGAATGACATGTATAACTCTACTATCTCACTAGTCTCACATGAGCCACCCACAAGCCTTTTGTGAGAGCGTTCACACATCTTAAAAATGGATGTACATAGTGAAAGCACATAGTTTACAATATAGGAAAAACTGATCAGTGTCTTTTTGAAATACAAATATGATGTTTATGTAAAGATAGATACAAAGACTATGGAAAGTATGCTGTAAATATTTATGAATATGTTAGCACACAGCAACTAAGAAGTTGCACATTCTCAGGGCAAACATTGTTGGAATAGTTCATATCTATGTATTGATAAATATATATATTTTTTAAAACAACCTTCACATTCACTGAAAGTAATATTATAGTTAGGTATAAGAAAAGTATATGATTTTGGTTAAAACAACCTGAGAAATTCACTGAAAAAACAAAGCTTAAAATTACATTAAGTGCATTTCTCAGTGACAACATTAATATTTTGAACTACAAAAAAGACAGAAATTTGCCACTTGTAGTTAGCAGCACTAACTGTAACTTGCGCCCCTACCGTGTACAGCTTATGACCTCACTTATGACATCCCTCAGGACATGGTCAATGACATCATTTATGGCATCACTGATGACATCTCAAATGACATAATTGATGAAATTACTGATGGCATCACTGATTACATCATCCAATGAGCGTGCTAGATTGTTTTACAGTTTACATAGTTGCAGATGACTACAATAGTTGTTTTCTACCTAATTTTGTACAGCCTAGGTCCAGCTCATGGTTGTTAAGTGTGTACAAATGCAAATACACTTGATAAACCATATATATGAAGTGGTATTGAGAATGTAATAGATCTTTGCATTGAACAGTAACTGTGGTTGCAAGGAACAGTTGAGTTGTGTTCATTATGGGCTATGCAACCTTTGGTTCCGCAGAAAAATATTCCAACAGGAAAACAGTCTACGAAGTAGATACTACCTTTTGTGAGCATCCTTGATTTATTAAAGAAAATTGTTTCAAGATAGTAATTTATACTTAACATAGAAAAGTGTGTGCATCAGATAGTGATCTATGTATGTCTGCTTGTTTTGCTTTAGAAGATGGACTATTGGTAAAATATACAGTATACTTTATGAAGGGTACAGGTAGTGTGATTTTTAGCACTTTCAGATTTTTATTTTTATTTTTAACAAGTCATGTCTTTCTTGACAAGCATTGCATACAATGTACACTATTGTTAGTAGATTTTTTGTATTACTCTGGTGTATTTCCTATGCAAATTTCACTGCTTGCAAACAGTGCGGTATAGAAGCAACTCTGTTCCTAGAGTAAACACTGTTTACCGTTCTTATTTCTTACTGTAGGTTCAATGTGTGTCTGAGGTTTGATATACATAAAAGATGCCCTGAGTAGGACATTTGTTTTAAATTGGTCTTCAGATTTTAGCTTTCTTTGACCCGTTGTATAGATATTGAACAACTTGGGCAATGAGGGTTTCCCATATATCTATTGTTAGAAATGGGGTCTTTGGTTGGCAGTCAGGTTACCCCCGTCCAAGCACAAACCCTCACTCTAGCCAGGGAAAAGGAGAATCACCCTCAACTAACCCAAGCTCACCCCCTTGGTAGCTTGGCACGAGCAGGCAGGCTTACCTTCAGAGTCTAGGTGCAAAGTATTTGTACCAACACAGACAGTAACTCAGTGAAACCAGTACAAAATGACAGAACACAGGATCAGAAAAATAGGAAATATTTCTCTCAACAAAACAAGACCAAAATGACAAAAAACCAACATACACAAGTCAAGTTATTAATTTTATAATCAAAAGAGTCTTAAATCCTTTTATAAATAGTCAAAACACTGTTAGTATTGAAAAGAACCTGGGTAGCATCAAAATAACATGCGCGAGCGAGTGTGCGTCGAAAAAAGGTTAGCGATGCATCGATTTCTCTCCCACAAGCAAGACCGTGTGTCGTTTCTCCTTCTCTGGTCGGCGTGCCTCATTTTCCTTCTCCGCAGGTCTGGGCAAGCACTCGGGTCCGGGAAGGCATTGCATTGTCTTTCCACGCCCAGCAAGGTTTGCATCGAAAATCCTGCCGCACGGTATCAGCAAAACCGCGCTGTGTTGGTTGCGATGTTACTAGCCTCCGTTAGAGGTGTGGTGCCTCGTTTCTCCAGCCGCATGCATTGATCTTCCAGGGCGCTGCAGGCAAAGCGTCCACTTCAACTGCAAAGCCGGCGGTGCTTCGTTTCTTCAGCCGCATCAGAAATTTCCCCACATGGCGGTCTGTGCGTGGATTTTCAACCTTGGTCTGCCAGCTTCACCTGTCAAGGCCCCAGGAACTTCATAGGGCACCACTTGGCAGGAGTCTCAGCAGAGAGCCCGGACGCTGGCAGGGGAAGTCTTTGAAGGCCCTGAGACTTCAACAACAGGAGGCAAGCTCAGGAAAAGCCCTTGGAGATTTCTTCACAAGCAGGAATGCACAATAAAATCCATTCTTTGTCCCCTTTCTCCAGGCAGAAGCAGCAACTGCAGGATAGCTCTAAAAAGCACAGTCACAGGCAGGGCAGCACTTCTCCTCAGCTCTTCTCCAGGCAGAAGTTCCTTTTGATTTCCAGAAGTGATCTAAAGTCTGTGGTTTGGGGTGCTCTTCTAATACCAATTTTGGCCTTTGAAGTAGGCTTACTTCAAAGGAAAGTCTCGCTTGTTCGTGAAATTCTGCCTTGCCAGGGCCCCAGACACACACCAGGGGTTTGGAAACTGCATTGTGTGAGGGCAGGCACAGCCTTTTCAGGAGTGAGTGACCACTCCTCCCCTCCCTCTTAGCACAGATGGCTCATCAGAATATGCAGGCTACATTTCAGCTCCCTTTGTGCACTGTAGTGGCAGGTCTGAGCCATGTTTACAGGGCTACTAAAGTGGGTGGTACAACCAGTGCTGCAGGCCCACTAGTAGGATTTGATTTACAGGCCCTGGGCACCTCTAGAGCATTGTTCTAGGGACTTATCAGTAAATCAATTATGCCAATCATGGAAATCCAATTACTTACACATTTTATACAGGAGCACATGCACTTTAGCACAGGATAGCAGTGGTAAAGTGCCCAGAGTAACAAAAACAGCAAAAACAAAGTCCAGCACACATGCCAAGTTTAACATCTGTGGTGGATTGTTAATATGAAATATGCTTTGTGTAAAGTGTATGGTATAGGGTCAGTGTTCCATATAATGCTTGTATTCAACACCTACAGATGTTTCTGCATTTGTGGAAATTATGCCTGATCTTTTCCTGAGCTACTTTGTACTTACAATCAGATCTGTAATACTATGGTAATTTAAACACCTAAAACCTAAAAGTTTGGATGATATTATCAGTGATATCATCAATGATGTAATTTGAGATGTCATCAGTGATGTCATAGCAAATCATGAATGATGACATATGTGAGGTCATAAACAGTGCATGGCAGTCAGGGAAACAGATTTACCTGACAGGAGCATTTTTTAAAGCTCCCACAAGTTGGGAGCAGACTTGATGTTTGACCCCACTTGGTGGGACTTTTAAAAATGCTCCCGCCAAACAAGAGCAAACACAGTTTTCCTGCCCACACTGCTCTGGGTAGGGAAACCGCTATGTCCTGGGGATGAACCCCTCATGCCCTAAGGTAACAATAACTAACACCCTTGCCATGCACTGCTGATTACCGCACATATTGCATTCCTCATGACATCTTCTATGACACCATCGATAAAATCACTGCAACATTTGCAATGAAATCCTTGATGTGAAAACTGTTCATGGCAAAGCACACCATATAGTTACCTCCGGGCATGAGTTATAGTTACCTGAGATAACTATAACTTAAACTGCTTTTGTGAGTGTAAAATCGGGACATAGCTGTATGTAAATATATATATATATATATATATATATATATATATATATACACACACATCTCTCTCTTTCTCTCTCTCTCTCTCTCTCTCCCTCTCTACATATCTATATATAGTTTTGGACCATGCTGTTTGGCAAGGGGGAGTTATGTTTATTTATTTTTAAATATCTTGCGATTGTATTTTATTCAGGTATGTTTTCTTTGCCTAATACACACAAGTAACTCACATTTTTCACTACAGTTGGGGATACTAACTTATTTGCAATTCTTTGAAACCTATTGATTAATTGTTAGCACACTGCTCTTATTTGCAACTGACTTAAGGGGACCACTCTCATTCATTTCTACTGACTCTCAGAATTAATTTGAACATGATCACAAGACAAATTTATAATGTTTGTTGCAATATGGCCTTTTGCATGATCGGTTATCACATCATAATGATAATTTAATTTTTATTAGATCACCATGGGGCTCTGGTGATGTCAGTTAATATAAGGTATGCATGAGGGATCTAATTGTACATTTATACAGTATTCTAGCCCTGAAGAAGTTGAGGCATATTGGTCTTTAATAAACAAATGCTGGCTAGAAGCAAAATTGTGCAGTCAAGAAAATAAAGAACATCTTATGTATAGATCAACAAAGAGACTCTACTAGTGTTCCTCCAAAGTGTTCATAGTTAACCTGGTCAGTCAGACCTGATTCTGGGCATCTCCTCTCCCACTTGGCCTGGTCCCAGACTGGCTAGTGAGACAAAGGAGGGGGGCTGGCCCAGGTAGGAGCTATATCTGCCTGCTGCAGGGTAGACCTCTTTGAGGTAAATTAACTTCCTGGGCACTGCCTAGATGGTCCTCCTGCCAGAGGAACAGAACACCTCACTGCACCCAAGACCTTTGACTAATCTCTGTGAGTGGTGATGAGTGGTGACTCATCAATGCTCCTGGGTCACAGTTGGAAGCTCAGGCAAGTGGGTTTCAAGACACTTTAGGTAGGCTAGAGGTAACATTTCAAAAGTACCTTTAGTAAAATGTTTAGCACAAATCTGAATTTACCAAAGAATAAGATTTGAAATAGAAATTTTAAAAAGTCCAAGAACAAACTTTTTAGCTGGTTCCTAGGTGGAAATAGCATTATTTAATTAGATAAATTCCCAACCCCTTACTATGAAACAGCTAGCTTTGCTGCAGCAAAAATATCTTTTTGGACCTTGTCACTGTAAGGACATTTTGCATTTAACTTTTACCTGTGCTAATTTTAAATACCATGCACCCTGTCTTATCAGGCACTAAGGGGGTCATTACAACCCTGGCGGAAGGCGGAGAACCGGCGGTAAGACCGCCAACAGGCTGGCGGTCTCACTCTGTGGAATTATGACCATGGCGGTTACCGCCATGGTCATCCGCCGGTTCTCCGTTCCGCCCGCCAGGGCGGAGACGACCGCTGGGCTGGAGACCTGGGTCTCCAGCCTGGCAGCCGTATTTGGACCCGGCTTACCGCCGTGGATTTCCAGTGGTTTGAACCGCCATGAAATCCATGGCGGTAAGCACTATCAGTGCCAGGGAATACCTTCCCTGGCACTGATAGGGGTCTCCCCCAGTCCCCACCCCGACTACCTCCCCTACCCCCCCCACCACCCCTGTCACCCCCCCAAAGGTGGCAGGGCCCCCCTCCCCACCCCGACCCCCAACATCACTTCACCCATACACACACGACACGCACGCAGGCACCACCTACATACTTACACGCACACACGCGACATACATGCCTACATCCACACACACAGTCAGACACGCACACCCACATTCAAACATACACGCACACATCCATACAGACATACCCACAGACATACACGCCCTCATTCCCATACACACAACACCCGAAGGCATACCTGCACTCACACACCCCCTCTACATACACAGACGCACACCCCCATGCACCAACACAACACCCCCCACCCCCCTCCCCTCACGGACGATCGACTTACCTTACCATGGGGGCAGCTCCGCCGACACCACACCGCCAACAGAACACCGCCATGGTGAATCACAGGACGTGATTCGCTGGGCGGTGTTCTGTTTGCGTGGCGGTGGAGGTGGAGCAACCTCCACTTCCCCACCTCCCGCCAGTATGGCTGTTGGTGGCTCTCCGTCCGTAAAAGGACGGAGAGCTGCCAACGGTCATAATAGGCCGAGCGGCAAACCGCCACCAATGGCGGTCTTCCGCACGGCGGTCCCTCAGCGGTCTTCAAAAAAGACCACCGAGGTCAAAATGACCCCCTTAGGCTTGTTTATGGGTGACCTATTAATATCAGAAATGAGGTCTGTCACAAGGGGTTATTTTCACAGGTTGAATTTGTAGGTTAAACCTGCACATCCAAGTTTCTAGTGTCAGGCTTGGAGTCATGTTTTGCATTGTCACTATAGTCCACAAGTGACATTTAACTTACAGGCTACAGGTACACTTTGTACCATACAGGGAACTTTTTAGTAAGTGCTGATTAGGAGTATATTCAATTTCATCATGTTTTAGCCCCAGCGCCCAGAGCCAAAAAGCCAGTAGCAGCCTTTGAAAAAAAAAATGGAGTTATCAGGCAAAAAAATACAGTTTCATGCAGTAGGCCACAGCTTTGGCATGCTCGGGTGCTAGTGTTTGTTCAAATTCTACTTTTCAGCATTTTGCGCACAACAACATGATGGGGTCATTTCTTCCTCAACTGCAGGTAATGCATGGTTACACCTTTCCCGCTTCCAATCACACCAGAAAAAAAATGAGCAAGCCAGTTCAGCCAGCGATTTAAGCCATTTGATTTTTTGGCAAGCAAAGATAATATTTCAACCTTACACGGTCTTGGTCACATGACCTAATGGCCTATGCCAACAGCTATATATATATCAGTGTCTTAATGTGGCATAGGAAATAGTGAAAGCATACTTTTAAGTGCTCTCCGGTTTGAGCACAACGGTGAAAACACACCTTGTTTAACAGAACACTCCTCATTGTTTGTTTGTGCAGCTACAATTCAATTCATTGCTACAATGTATTAATTTCCCCATACTGCTACAGTACATTTCATTATTTCAATATACATCAGTGATACTTAGGGCCAAATGTAGGTAGTGTTTTGCATGGCGCAAACTGCGAAAATTGCAGTTTGCGCCATGCAAAACGTGCATCGCGATGCTCATTCACATTTTGCGAGTCAGTATCGACTCGCAAAATGTGAATGCGAAAATCCCCTTCCTATTTGCGACTCGCACCACAATGCTAAATTGCTTTGCGACCGGGAACACGGTCGTAAAGCAATTCGCAGTTACCACCAGTGTCACACTGGTGGTAACCCATTCGCACCCCTTCCCCTTTGCGAATGTTGCCAGAAATGTTTTTTCAGAGCAGGCAGTGGTCCAAGGGACTCGCAATGGGGTCGCAAAATGTGACCCACCTCATTAATATTAATGAGGTGGGTCTTTGTGACCCCATTGCGATTCGCAGACGGTGTCTGAGACACTGTTCTGCATCTGATTTTGTGACTCGGAAATTGCGAGTCGCACCAACTTGCAATTTCCGATTCACAAAATTGGAAATTGCTACATCTGGCCCTTAGTTTCTGTAATGCGGCCATTATTCTTGTTGTATATCAAATTACCGGCATGGAAGGAAACCTCTATTACATTTGATAGGCTATAAGTAACCAGCTGCAAAATCATGAGGGATACATTTAAAATTGTGTTCAACACTGAATATTTCATAATTTTGGAAGATGTCTCAATTCTAAATGATTGTCTACAAGTAGTCTAATTCAACAGTGCATACGTTTTATCCCACATAGTGATTGTCATCAAAATGTAACATCCAGCTCCAATCCTTAATCAATTGTGGGTCTCCAGTCCAATCCCGGAAACACCAGAATAAATATTTTCCCTGTAAGTTTAATACAGTGGCCAATGTCTCTCACTAATTCTACTTCCTTGAATGAGCATAATACATCTTGCTGTTCATCACCATATAGATGTCTCCTTTTCCAGTCTGGAAAATGATATATCAAAAGAACAAAAATCAATTCAACGATCAGAGAGACATGTGGTTGCTTATTAAAATCATTTAGTCAGCAGCATGCATCAGACACTGATAACACAGCAAACTCTTCTTTCAACACATCAGAAATTAAAGAGGAACATGAAGCTCTTCATCCATGTTCATTCTCACAGGTGCTTTACAATCCCACTCCAAAATAATTCTGGTTTCTAGTTTCTTTATGGATGTCGCCCTGTCACCCTGCCCTATGGTTCTTAGGTACCATATTGATGCCAAAATGTTTGACCTCCCTCCAGTCTCCCTCATGACTTACATTAAACTTCTTAGTAGTGCTATATATCTAATCATTATTAGTTATAACTCACCGGTGTTCCAGGAATCATTCTTTAAACTGTTCCAAATGTTTAGATTTCTGGGTATCTCTAATGATAAATTTAATGGGTTCTTTGAAGGTATCAGTTTTACTTACTGTAGACCTGAAAAGTGTCTCTTCCATGTTAACTTCGCCCTGCATAAATTCTAGCTAATGCCATAGCTTTACAAGAGTACCCTCTCACTCTCAACCTTTTCATCATCTCATTCTTTGTCTGCTGACAATCGTCCTCTGTACTACAGTTCCATTTGGTGCGAAGAAATTCACCAAATGGGATATTCCATATAAAACTCGGCAGATGGCAGCTCTGCCCATGTAAAATTGAGTTTCCCACTGTCTGTTTTCTAGAGTTTTGTCACTAGATAGTTTGGAATCTAGGAAATCAACAAAATATGTCATCAATATCATGTAACTAAATAACAAACTTGTCTGGCCACAGTTCCATATTGGGACCCCAGAACACCTGCCCTCCCACTAGTCCACTACCAAATTGGCATAGCTGGGGGGAAAGCAGTTGCCTATAGCTGTCCCTCGAATTTGTTTGTAAAAATCCTTTTCAAACACGAATATGTTTCCTGCATTTGCAGACAGGCAGATGTTAATTATCTGAAGTAGCATGATAGAGTATTCAACTAGGTTGATCCCACAGGCTCAAAGAAAATATTTATATGCCTTGAGCCCATCACTGTGCCTTTTTCCACAAATGTATTGCTTTTTCAAATAGTAGACATTACAGAATAGCAGTTAGCCAGCAGCAAATCATTACAATAAGTTATAGGCCATGGTAGCTATATATGCTACAATTGTTATGTTCGAGTATTAGTACAGTTAAGCCAATATGAAGGCAAACACAATTCCACAACAAAAGCATCTCCCCACCCGGATTCCGAAACATAACTAGAACCCTTGATATGTCACCTAGGGGTATCCGTTCGTCATCGGAAGGGGGTTGAAAAATCTATGTGTATTGTAATCCAGTAATGGATCTAGCTGCTACTGTGGCCATAGGTCCTCTGTAGGACTTACATCTTGCAGTGCAGGACTAGTGATGGACCAGAATAGATCAGAAGGGATCACCTCTCTGTGAATTAGAGACACCTTATGGGTCTGGGTTTTCTACCTTAACCTTAAAGTCTTCTAATAGAACATCCCATTCCATGGAGAACAGGACTTACGGAACCCTCTATATGCCTTCCGCAGAAGGGCTTGACTTCCTACAAGTCTACAACATCCTCCCGCCAGACTTCAAATTTCGGGGCCATTGGTGATTTCCATTGTCTAGTGAGGAGACACTTTGCCAAGAGCACTGCCCAGTTTGTGAATCTCGCTCCCACTATAGACCCCCTAGGTTGCATATTCAACCCCAAGATACAGTGTTCTATATTATCCCAGTAATCCTGCCCCAGGGTTTACTGGGTGCCCTCACTATTCCAGCCCAGTTGCTAGAAAGTTGTGGACAGGCCCACAGTATATGAAGTAAGTCTGCTCCCTCCATCCAGCAATAGGACAGACTGATGCCGCAGTAGGGTATATCCGGCTGATTTGGCGAGGCACTAGGAATGCCTGGTGGAAAATGATGAATGCGTTAAATCTGGAATTGTGGGACACTTTGTTGTGCTATTGAAAAATGCTTGCCCATTCCTTGTTGGAAAGTGCCCTAGAGATATCTGCTTCAGATTGTTCTCATAGGGACATAAGTGGAATCATAAGGTGAACCCAGAGGCCCCTATAAAGCCACGACACGAGGTGTTTGCCATACCCCATTGTCTGTAGCACCTGGAGGAGTTTATGAGCCATTTGCCGCTCAGTACCTTTGCACATATCTAAGAATATTGGCATGTGTGGGGAATAGGGAGTTCGGGAGGTTATGTGTGGTAATAAAATACTCGTGTGTCATGAGTGAGCCCTCTGTGAAGAGGTCCCTAACTGTGGTTATCTCTTGCTGTTCCCAGGTTCAGGTTTACTCTTTGTTAAGGTGCCCAAGGCAGTAGGAGGCCCTCACAAGGGTATATTGGGTACGTAAAGAGTCCAGACCATTGTTTATTTCATTGTCTGTTTCTAGTGTATGAGCATTGTGCCTGCAGCACCGTGTGAGTGAGAAGAGTCAGTGCTCCAGGGTAAAGCAGGGTAAAGCAGGCGGTGCAGCTGGCCATGTTCTATTTGGGCAGTAGTATGGTATATTTTAGACAGATTATGACCAGCATGCCAACACAATAACCACTGTAGTTGCCCTGCTATACAATAGGTCTTAAAGTCTGGGCCCCATGCCTCCTTGGTCTGTTGGGAGATGCAGTTTTGCCAGGCTGACTCTAAGGTGCTCCTGAATCCACACCAGTTCAATCAGTATAGAATTCAGGTGTCTGAAGATCCCTGCTGGTATGACAATTGGTGAATTCACTAAGTGATTTAAAATGTGTGATAACATTACCATTTTGGCAAGGGCCACTGATAAAGGCAATGTGACCCAGAAGGCAACCTGTGATTTCATCTCTATAATCATGCATGACAGTTTGCCCTCCAGTAAGTCTGGCCTGTTCGGTACATTTGAATACCGAGGTATCAAAAGGTGTGAGCGGGCACTGGTATCAAGTGGTCCCCAAACGGTAATGTAGGATCTGGGTACTTGCCGGCAAAGGAGTATGCCCAAGACTTATCTGTATTAATATGGAGGCCTGAAAGTCTACTGAAGGTGAAGAATAATTTGGACATGTCTGTTTGTGACTCCCAGAGATCCTTGAATTACAAGATCATACCATTCGCATAGAGTGATATAGTATGGATGGCGTTATTCACGGAGATCCCCTTATGACCTGCCTCTTCACGTATTCTGTGGGCTATGGGTTCAACCACTAGGATAAAGAGAGGCAGGGAGAGGGAACAACCTACCTTGTGCCTCGCCACACTGGATAGGACTCAGATATGTGTTGACCTGTTTGTGCCTAAGTTGTGGGGGTGGGCATACAGTAGTTTGAACCTCTGAATGTAGGCCTGAGGTATCCCAAAGCTATGTAGGGCTGCTAACATGAAGTCCCAATGCAATGAACTGAAAGTTTGCTGAATGTTCACGAGGGAGACAACTGGCATGAGGGTGAAGGTCCCGACTGGCATTCCATGTTCCATTATTTTGAACAGGCACCTAATGTTCAACAAAGTATTGCGTTGGGGCACAAAGCCGCACTGGTCTACGTGTATCAGCCATGGAAGCAATAATAGCAGCCTGCGAGCAAAAATCTTGCTAAGGATTTTATACTTTGTTTTTAGTATTGATAGAGGGTGATAGGAGGACAGCTCCTATGGGGACTTCCCGGGTTTTAGTAGAGATTTTACCTGTGCTTTTTCGGTGGAAGGGGGAAGCAGACCTCTGTCAAGGGATATGTTAAACCTTTTTTCTAACTGTGAAATCAATTGAGTGGAGTATGTGGACTAACCCTCCACAGGGAATCCATTTGACCCTGGTGTTTTATTGTGTACCAACTCTTTCAAAGACCCCCTAATTTCATTTGCTATTATAGGGGCAGAGAGAGCTTCTGCGTCAGCAGCTTGCGCTCTCGAAAGCTGTGTCCCCTGAAGGAATCTTTGTGTTGCTTCTGTGTTGGAAGGGGTGTGCACCGATTATAATTCTGAGTAATAATCTCAGAATGCTGTGTTTTTCCCTAGTTGAGTCACCACTGTGCCCTGGGTTGTGTAGTCTATTGTCAGGATCAGTGTAGGTGAAGGTTTTGGTTGTATTAAGTGTGCTAGGAGCCTACCTGATCTGTCTGCTTCAGTGTGTACCCTCTGTGTATGCTAGTGAAAATCCACCACCCAGAGTCATTCCAGCAATTCTGCATATTGCACCCTAGTGTCCTGCAACTGGGGTGCTACATCCCCATTGTCTGATGTTGCTTGCACTACAGGACCTAGGGATTCCTCTACTTTTTTTCAGTTCTCAAAGGGTTACCGTTCAAGCCCTTACTACTGTCTAATGGCTGGGCTCCAGATCACAACTTTGAATGCCTCCCACTGTACGATGGGTGAAGAGGCAGTGTCAGTATTATCCAAAAAGTATGTGTCAGGGCACATGTCAATGGTAAGGTGCTCCGAAAGACACTGTCTTCTAAGAGGGTGGGCTGGGGCCTCCACTTGGGTATTGGAGCTGGTAATTGACCCCATAACAATGAGACCTCTTGGGGTCCATGATTTGATATGGTCATACCAAGGTAGGTGGTGTGAGAGATGCTCGGTTAAAGGTGTACTGGGCAAAGGACGCGAGTGTCTGTGGTCATGAGTAAAAGGAGTATTCTCTCATACCTTCAATACGGCTACACCACATATCCTGTAACTCCCAAACCTATACCCACTGCTTCACTGTTCACGCTTGACGGGCCGATGTGGACCCCGGAAGTGGGTGATACGATCTATCTAGGGTGACATCTAGTACAGAGTTAAAATCTCCTCCCAGCACCTACTGGTTATGAGCCCAGTCCTCCAATATAGTCCATAGGTGGGCATAAAGGGTGTCTTGTTCTGTATGAGGTATTTAGACGCACCCCAGTACTATTAATTCCCCATCCAGGGTACCATGCATCAACACATACTGACCCTGCGTGACTACTCTGGAGTCCTGGACCCCAAACGGCACCATAGCCTGAATCCATATTGCTGCCCCCCTAAAGTAGGCTGAGTAAGATGTGTAGAACAAATGGCCGCATCAATGCCTATGCAACCTGATTGCCTCAGAGATAATCAAATATGTTTCCTGAAAAAAAGTGATATGCACTTGTCACCTGTGTAATTGAGCCAGTATTCTCCGTCTTTTTTGCATTGATTCCATACCCTGGATGTTCCAGGTTACCAGGTTGTATTGTTTACTTTTCGCTGACATATTCATACCCAAGTATCTGTGCAAGACACAGGGATCAACCCACCAATTTCTGGTACCCCCTCCCCATTATCATAGGTGACACAATAAATCTGGTTAAAACATTCCCTCAATGCTCGGTCTAGCGATTGTCCATCATTCAACCTAACCTTTAAACAAGATAAGAATAATACAAACATTATAATCCAAGTGCACCTGCTACAGGGGTGCTTGCAGCCAAACCTGAAAGAGGTGTTGAGATATCGGAACATATACTAGATGCAGTTCAAGCACCACCCAGGCCCCAGGCCCTGAACCAGCACATAGTACTAATAAAAGCATATAACTCTATTATGATAATATAGTCTCTGCAGTTAGTCAATGGAAATCAAAGTGGCCCGTCTGTAGAGACAGCAACGAACAATTCCACCCCTGGGGTACTGCCCCAATTAGTATCAAGGAGGCATGTGTGATGTATCAGTTTAGAGCAGCAGCTTTGTTTACTCCTGGATACTCACTACCCTGGGCCATAGGCCCATCCAGGCTCCCCCTTATAAGTCATCTGCAGTCTGTGTATAATCATCAGAAACAGCACCACACTCCTATTAGTTTCAGAGTCTGAGGCACTGTTTTGGGATGAACTAGAGATTATTGGCCAACGAGAGGTCCTGAGTGTAGATTGGATGGCCACCAGTTGTCCTTCCAGCACTTTTTATGGAGAAGGACTCCGACATCAGCTGTAATGGATCCTATTTAGTTTTAATGGGAATCAGGAGTTTGGTTTTGCCTTCTGGCCTGCAGGTCTGTGTCCCGTCACCTAGTGACTTTTAACCTACTTAGCTTGCTAGGTTTTAGCACATTTATTTCATTATTTCTCCCAAAATGGTTGCTATGTTTATAGTTAGGAAGATGTTTAGTTCATGTTATCAGTGCCACTCTGTAAAGGCTTCACTAGATAAGATAAGTGATATACGTAGGTATTCACATCATGTACTTTCCCACTTGCGTGTGACAGTAACATAATGTACTTTTTCAGGGAATTGTTCATATAATTGCCACCCCAAGCATGAATTCCCATCTATTACTTGGGAACATACCTGCATCTGGGTCCTACAAGATCTGTAGAAATACATCTCACACAGATACGATTTTCAGAGGATTCCTACCAGATGCCATCAATGCTATCTATGCTTCACGTCGCCTTGATGCAGACCCAGACTTTGCATCCTCACGGAGTCTGATCTGGAGACCTCATTCCATGGTAACAAGGGTTGGGGGGCTCTTCTCGTGGTCATGGTACCGGCAGATTGGGTTTATCACACCCAGCTCTCAATTGGTTAGAGATTAGGTTCATCATGCTAGGGTGTAAAGGTTTATTTCACACCTATTTCACATCTCATGTTATTGCAAGGTGGAGGCTTCAAAAAATGAGCATGCTGGTCATGGAGTACGTTAAGTTTGGTCAGGAAAAGGAGTGCAAATGTGAGGCCCTGCTCTCTAAGCTGTTTTTTGACCTCCTGGAAGGAGGCCCTTTTGTGCTGCAAAGCAATGGTATAATCCGGGCAGAGGGAGACCTTTGCTTTGTCTACTAGAATAGGCGTTTGTTTCCTGGCAGCCTGCGATAGGGTATCCCGATCTCAAAAATTGAGCATTTCAGCCATGATGCTCCTGGAATCGATTTCCTGCCTGGCACCCTATGGGCCTGTTCGACCACAAATGTGTCTGAAAGGTGAGTGGCTGCCACCAATGTTTGGAGTTAGTTCTACATAAATTGAGTGACATGAGTTACTGCACATTTGGGAAATCCTGTAATGCACACTTTGCTGAGGTGAGCTCTCCCCTCCGTGTCTTCTGCTTGCTCCTGACAAAGATCTACTTGGTGCTGCAGCCAGGCCACATGTATGGTACGTTTCTCATGTCTCGGGCTTAGTGTTGAGAGAGATAGTTCAGAAGTTTAAACTCTATTGGACAATTTGCAATGGTCATCTTTTAGAAGATTGACTTTGGTAGTGATGGCCTCCTATCTTGCTCCATGATCGTTTGTGATCCTCTGATTTCTTGTAGGATCAGGTCAAATTTGTCCATTGGGGGTGTTCCATCTGATGAAGGTATGGCCACTTCAGGCTTCTAGGCTGGGGAGTTGTCAGTAGGGCGTGTTTGGGGCGGACAGCAGAAGTTGGCCTGTCAGCCTTGGTCTTGGTCTGTCCCATGATTCGCTCCAGTCCACCATGGTACTCGGGGTGGAATACAGAAGGGGGGTCCCAAATGGTGCTGGCAGGGGACCGGTGACTGCAAAAGTGAAACAATGGAGGAGCCGTTCCTGGCTGCAGAGGTAGACGTTTGGTAGTGATGAGTTACACAACCCAAGGTGCTGCGGGATAGCATTTCCTCAGGGGGTGTTCTACAGTCTCCATGCCAGTCCACACAAATATCATGAGTGGCACACTCTGCAGCTAAACTGATCAGTCCATTAGGCAGGGGGGTAGCTTGGGCCTCCACAGCCAGCCATAGCCCAGGCCTTGCCGGTCCCATCATGAGTAGCCCATTCTTACCCCTGCCTAGGAGCCCACAGTAGCTCTGCTGGGCTCGGGCAGCATCCGAGCCAGAAATTAATGTTGTGAGACTGGGGTATCATGTCAGTACTCTGATCCCCCACTCCAATGAAGTTTGTGATAAGAGGAACCACGGACCTCAAGCAGTTGTAGTCATTGATCCAGGAGCCACACGGTCCCTGCATCACTCACACACCAGGGTCAAGCCCCTAGATCAACTCTATGTGGTGCTTTCATTTACTTCACTGACTGCCCTAAGTTGTGGTGCACAGGCCACAAATGTTCATCAGACATCCTGTTACATCAGCAGCAGTCACAGTGAGTGCTCCCCCTCAGCAGGGCCTAACGGTGTGCAGCTGTAATGAAGCAGGGGGACTGTATCCTATTACTTGCAGGAAGGGGGAGGAACGATGCACGAAACGGGAGGGTCGCCAGGTCTGGGAGTGGCACTCTCCTAGGCCACCTCACTCTCACCTTGTGGGCAGCATGCCAAGCTCCTGCACAGTAAATGTTGCTGCCAGGGTGGGCTCACCTCTCAGCCCTCACTTTCTGGGACCTGCCTTCTGCTGGTATGAGGTGCTTGGGCTGGTCTGCAGGCCATCACATGCTCACCGCTCAACCCGACCCAGCCACTCTCCCAAACCAGCAGTGGTTCCGGAGCATATTGGTTTTGATGTCTCCCTGGAGAGGGCACTGCCCTTCATCTTGTGTACAAGGCATGTTCTCCCCCTGGCGGATGGACAAGGCTGTATTGCCACCCTGTTCTCTCCATTATTGCCAGCAGTTGTGTTGCTATGCTGCCACTCCTGACTCGGCCACCGATGGTCCAATCAGAGCATGATTTTGCCTGGATTCAGAGGCCGGGGTACGGGAACTCCCAAACTGGGGGATTGACAATGTCTTTATGAATTTTAGGTAACAGATATAACGTTGGTACAGCTGGTGTATTATAACTACGGAACTGCATTTCATCTCAATTAAACAACTGGTTAGTGTGCCATTCCCAATTGTTCCACATATCTTAATTGCAAATCCAATTAATATGCATTGTCAATTTTAACGTAGCATGCACTGTCACCCAACTGTGTCAATGCTTCTTTCTCGTAATTTTATCTTGCTATACGAACCACGTTCCCTCCTTTGTCTGAAGGTTTGATAACCAAATTGTCATATTTCTGTAATGCTACTCCAGCGTCCCATTTTTGTTTACTCGCCTTATGGTTCTTTAATCCCTTGTTACATAGTTTTAACAAACCTGCAAATACTAACTCACAAAACAGATCAATGTTATCCCTTGGTTGCTGGGGAATATGCCTTGATGTTTGTTTAAAGTGATTCTCAAGTTAAGTCTGTATTTACCTCAAATCCTGTACAAAAATCCCTGGCTGGCTCAGGATCAAAAGGTTGGCAGACATTGTTAGCTATGTTCACATCAGTCAAACTACACAAATCATGGAAAATATTAAGTATCTCAATATTATCAATCAACAAATTAGAAGGTTCAATGGTAGATCCACACCTCCCTAGGGTATAAGGTCCTTTATCTTTCAAAGCATATACTTTATGTAGCTTTAATTTTCCAGCATATTTAACAAGTCAACCCCCAATTGAGCATAATTGTCCGGAAAGGCAGGGCAAAAAGAAAGCCCCAATTTAAAAACCTCCCTAGCAGTTTTATTACTATAAGTGGGTCTGTTGGTCCACTGCAATCCATTATTGCTTTTTGTTTCCTCTCCCATTTGTTCCAATGGCATTCCTGCTTTGCTTTTCTTCATTGTCAAAATTTGCTGTTCTCTTTCTTCTGCCTTTGTCCTTTAAGGTGTTTTTGTAGGATTATTCATTGCTTCACCTGAGAAGCCGAAACTCCTTGGAAAAATAACTCTTGTTTGCTAGTATTGAGGACGGGTCATTGCAAGATCCAGGTCTGAACTCACATCTGTGGTCGAGCCTTCTGCCCTTCTACTCATGAATTGCAATGTGTTATGATTAGCCAATTGACTTTGTACCTTGTCAAATTTCCTTGAGAACATTACGATTCACAATGACTCATGGTCATTCTCATTCTGCTGGAACTTTCTTTGTTTCTGCTTAATAAAATCCTTCTCATAAATTTGAATATTTTCGTCAATGAGCTTTAAGGCCTCGCAGTCAGCCAAACAATAGAGGGACTGGGAGTTGACAGGATAGGCAATTCAAGTCGGATAGTCGCTGGAATTGTGCACAGCCCTACTTGCACTTCAAAGACCCTGCCTCAGCTCAGACGCAAAAATCTTTCTACTAGCCAAATGTGTCCCACACAATCTGGGACCCGGGCAGCGTGGCAGGAAATTCCAGACACTTCTGGAAGGGAAAAACTCTTGAAGTTTCTTCCATTTCAAAGCTGGCATCAGGTATAAAATTAGGACCTTCGACTCATGCTTCACTTCACTTCTGACCTGGGGAAGGAGCCTCAGAGGACTGCCCTGCTGCCTGAGCCCTGCAGTCTAAATCAAAGGACTGCCATGCTGCACCAGGAGGACTGCTGTACTGTCTGAAGTCTTCTCTGTGCCCTGAGAAGGCTGCCCTGCTGCTTGAGACCTGCTTTCCTGCTTGATCGCAAGACTACCAGAATGACTCCAAGGGCTATTTGGTTGGCCTCCTAATCAGATCCTTGGGGTCAGAAAAGGCTCTAACCTTATTAAACCAGCACCAGGATGCAGCCTCCGTGAATCCAGACCGTCCAACTGGTGCCCCTCCAGTCCTGGAGCCTTAGACGTAGTGGTAAAGGTGCCCAGAAATCCCAGATGCAAAACCTAGAACAAAACTAAATTTCCTTCAAAAAGTACGCTGAGAACCAAGAGGAAACCGCAACATACTACCTGCTCGTGGATCCGCCCAAAGTGCATTGCTGGTTGGCCTGACTTCATCGCAGCTGCTGCTACATTTTTCTACACAGCACGAAATCCTGCTCAAGAGCTCCTCACAGAAGTCGTATTCGACCTTGTGAAGCCCACATCAGCTACAGCTTGAGAAACAGACTAAGGGCCTGATTTAGAGTTTTGCAGATGGGGTTACTCTGTCGCAAATGTGACAGATATCCTCTCCGCCCTATTACGATCCCAATATATCCTACGGGAATTGTAATACAGTGGACTGGCTAGCCGGAGTAACCTTTCCGCCAAACTCTAAATCAGGGCCTAAGTCAGAACGTAGAAATCTTCATTGCAACTTTGGCCTGCATCTGATGATGATGACACCTGCTCGGATACCGCCAGCTGCCATGCATTGCTGAACTTAACCTTCTCGAACATTTTTTCTCCAAAAATTCTCTAAGCCAGAAGGTAAGAGGAGACCCAGCCCTACACATCTACTTCATGTATCCGAACTGAGCTCTATTGCGATTGAGAACACATTTTTACTTTGATGAGTCTCACGCAGGTAGATGCCCACTGTTAGCGCTTTGATCGTTTAGATTATATTTTTCACTTAAAACTTTAAAAGCTCATAACTCTTGTTCTACTTATTGGATTTTTGACATTTTGGTATAAATTTATTGAAAGGTACTTTAATTTTCTAAATTGGTGTGGGATTTTTTGTTGTTGTGTTTTCACTTTATTACTGTTTAAATGATGCATAAATACCTTACAGATAACCTCCAGGGTAAGCCTTTCTTCTTTAGTGCCCAGCTACCAAGGGGGTAAGCACAGGTTAATTTAGCAAATTTTTGTGGTTTAACCTGATAAGGACTGTGGTTGTAGTTTAAGTACCGGTTCACCCCCAGACTGGAGCGCCCACCACTGCTTACACTTTACCATCATCACACCCAGTAGCCACATCCGCGTCCCAGTACCCCCACAGGAAATGGAACTAAATAACCATCGAGTAACTCTCACCAAATCCCTTTCACCTCCCTCTGAAGACTCCAAAACCACAGAGCGCAATCTCAACGCATGGATTACCGAATGCGCCGACACTCTAGCCCCCCTTCATCTGACATCAGCAAGAAAGCCAGCTGGTTCACCACTGCAGCCATCGTCAGAAGCCACAGAATGAATATCCCCCCATACACTGATGACACATTTCCCTCACCAAAGACCCATACACAGCCAAAAGGAATTTCCACTCTGGAATGGAACCTGTAGCCACCTGGGGAAATCTGCCTGAAGCTCAAATATGACAAGACAGAACTCATCATTTTTGGAAACATCACCTCAGCTTGGGATAACTTCTGGTGGCCCACATCTCTCAGCACCCCGCTTCCACCGACTCAGCATACCCCCCGCAACCTAGGCATCAACCTCGACTCCTCCCTATCTATGACCTGACAGGTAAACTCAGTCCCGTCCTCCTGCCAGCACACCCTCTGCAAGCTCCCGAAATGTTTCAAATGGATTCAACCAGCCTGCTGTAGGACAGTCACCTACTCCTTAGTCACAAGCAAGCTTGACTATGGCAACGTTCTCGACGCCGGCACCACAACAAGAAACATCAAGAAGCTTCAACTCATCCAGAGCACCGCCGCCAGACTTATCCTTAACCTCCCATGCCAAGAACATATCTTCCAGCACCGAGGACCCTCCGCTGGCTCCTGATAGAAAAATGAATCACCTACAAGCTACTCACCCACATATACAAAGCCATACACAACGTCAGGACCAGCCTACCTAAACCACTGCGTCCCCTTCCACACCTCCACCATATCCCTGTGCTCAACTGGCTCTGGCCACTATCTCTCGCATTTGTAAAACCACCGCAGGAGGACGATCCTTCCCCTACATCACAACAAAGAGCTGTAACAACCCACCCCTATACCTCAAAGCCCATCGCTCTCTATCTTCAGGAAGAACCTCAAGACGTGACTCTTCGGATGAGGCTCCACCCTTCCCCAACCCCCCAGCACCTTGAGACCCTCACGGGTGAGTAGCCGCGCTTTACAAAAACTGATTGATTAACCCTGCTCAACCAACAACCGAATAACTCACAGTGTCTGGGAATCGCTGACACTTGCAACAACTGCGAGCGTCTAATAAAGTATTGGTTTCTGTCTAAAATGATAATTGTGTAATAGTCCTTCACAAATAATGGTCTTTATGTGAAGGAAAGAGAGGTCGGCGTGTGAATTTTGGTCATTACCTACCTCCTCAGAACAAGAAAGGAAATTGATGCTATTTCAGGCACGCCTCTTTCCATGCCTTTCCAAACCTGTTTTTCAGACCAGCTGGTCCTTAAATATGCATTAGCCGTGTTTTCCTGACTATGCATGTGTAAGAAGGTAAGGTAAAATGTTTTGTGTTATTTTTTAAGAGTAGGCAGTGGTCCTTAGGACCACTGTTTGCTTTGAAAATTGTTGGTGTCCCCATTCACAACGGGGAGGTCCCTTGGGGAGCCCTTCCTGTTAACGAACGGGTTACCGTCTCCTTCAAGAAGTCGGTAAAGTATGAATGTTTAGTGACCACATTCCCAATTACAAAACATTCATGCATACCAGTGCGACTCTCTATTAGGAAGAGACACCCTTTACACAGCCCTTCCTAATAGCGACTCACAAGTCCTATTTTGAGAGTCAATAATAGTTACCAACTTGCAAAATGGGGTTGGCACATGCCAAAAGGCATGTTACCAGTCGCAAACAGCTCGATCGGCCATTTGAGACCTGTGAAAAGTGTTCTACATCTGGCCCAAAATGTTTACTGCATAGGAATTGTTCAAGCGATGAAAAGCACATATAAGAGTGACTTATTGAAAATGAAGGAAAGAAACTCTCTACCAATGTGAAAGAAAACAATGTGAAGGAAACAATTGTAAGTAGTACAAAACAATAACTATTTTTGTCCTTTTGGGGTAAATAAGAAATAGTTTTGATCCGTTTGTATGAAATTAATTATCCATTGATTCAATTTGCTAGCAATAGAGTGGGAACTGCAAGCTTGATAGAGCCTTGACTCAGAACCACTGCTCTAGCAAAGGCTAGTAAACCATGTGCATGCTGTGAGTAGCCTCATCCCCAGCCTGGGTACCTGTCAATAACTATACAACACATAGAGCAGTGCAATACATGTCTATATGTAGCTATGTATAATCTCAAACTCAACTTTCTAAACCTGCATTATCTTCACCACAGTTGAACACACAGAAACCAAAAGGGTTCCATCATTAAAAACTCACACAACACTACATCTCCCCCTCTGTTAAATTAAAAAAATAAAATTTTATACAAATATATACACAATCACAGTTCTTTGACAAGCCTGTTTGGTGCTCTGATTACTAGTCCTGGTCATGTCTTCAGAAACTGGGAACCAGCAATAAGAGGGTCCATGATCTGCAGTGGCGAAGCAGGAGAAACAGCAGTCAGGGTTTTTTAATTGTCCTTTCAGGACCACTCTCTATGTTGACATCAGCATCTTACGAGTGGTGAGCTACATGTTGGAAATGTGAAGAATCTTGCGTAATTCAGTTTTTCCAGGACGTTGGATAGTCACTATGTGCTTTTTGCTGGTTACGACATGGAATGGCTCAGCATCGAATAGAGGATCATACTTACGTTTTTTTGACTGACAGACACACACTTAGCAATTCTTTCCCATACCTGCCTTGGCAAATATGACATGCTTAAGGTGTGTTGAGTGGTTTTCAATTACAGGCAGTTGCATAGATTACAGGCCTTCAACACTCTTCCAACTCTCATTGAGATGAGGAATCCAGATTTGGCTGAGAGAGCTCATTTTGTGGCAACGATTTCATGATGTCCTTCATGGACCACTTCAGTTATCTGTTGTAGCAGACTCTCTGGAATAGCAATTCTCGAACCACTCAGAATAATGCCTTCTTGAGTCACCAACAGTTTATCTTTGACATTTTTAAACTTCTGATGTTCACTGTCCCTGGCAAGACGTTGAGTTGTTGGTTCCAAGACTGATGTGTAATAATGCCTTTTAGTTTTGACATGTCACTATCTTGATTTGTGGCAATTACAATTTGCTCTAATGAAAAAGCAGGTAGTCTGTTTGATTTCACAATGAAATTTATGTTGGCTTCAGCCATCTGGAAGGGCTACCATGACATTGTATACCCACTCTGGAGAAGTAGTTGGCAGGATTTTGATGTTTCCCAGTGCACGATTGTGTTGTTGTATTCTTGTAATCATAGACCCCCAAAATTCAATGTGAGGAGGTATCTTGGCCTTTGGATTGTCAAAGATGGACAACAAAGATTGATGGTCTATCACAAGCGTAAAATGTTTTCCATATAAGAACATGTTGAAATGTTCACAAGCCCACACCGCTGCTAAACTTTCTTTCTTAGGTTGAGAATAAGCACATTCAGTATGGGATAAACTTTTGCTTGCACATGCCACAATATGTCTTTGAGCATTTGTGGGTCTGCTGTGCTGTGCAGGGATTTCTACCTAACAATACTGGACTAGCATCAACAACAACTTCTGTATGAAGCTTCAGATTAATATTTGCCATTTCAATAGCATTCTCAATAGCTTGTATGATTCTTTTAAAGCTTTGCTCACATTCCTGTGACCAATGAAATTTAACATTATTTTCAAGTCACTCCAAATAAAGCACTCACAGTGGCTAGGTCTGGACCAGTAACTGACCATGCCAAGGAATGTACGTAATATGGAAACATCTTGTAGGGGTTTGGCAGTTGACAACGCTTGCACTTTAGCTGGATCGAGTGTCAGAAAAGATAGAAATGTAGCTTTGTCTTATGAATGGAATTCACATTCAAAGTTAAACCTACATCAACAAGTGAACAGCACTGTTGCTTAAGAGTTTTTTCGTGCTCTTTCTGTATTGCTTCGAAAACTAATATGTCATCACTATAGTTGAAAGCATTCATGACAGGCTGCATGATACTTTGAATTACATTTCGAAAAAGTTCTGCAGCTGATGACACACTGAAATCTAGCCTTTTATATCGAAATAGACCAATATGTGTAGAACAGGTTATAATGAACCTGCAATTCTCCACCACCTCTACCTGAGGATATCCTTAATTTAAATCAAGGTGAGAGAAGTGCTACACACCATTCAACCATATTATGTCAGCAATGTGAGGACTTGGATGTTGTTATCTTTCAGTTGCCTTGTTTGCTTGACGCATGTCCATGCAGATGCATACAGCTACTTCACGGCTTTGGACCAGTAGCATGCTCAATGATATCATGTTTACGTAATGATTTGAGTTCCTTTTCAATAGCTTCTTGTAAATGAAATGCAGTTTGTTTGTGCCTTTGAGCTGCAGGATGGACATCCTCATTAATATGCAACTGTACTTTCATAGTCTTTAATTTTCCTAACCCATGAAACAATGACGGAAACTGACTTACTTTTCTGAGATGAGTATTCGTGTTATGGTTCACGGAGATCAGTCTCATGTTAGTAGCTGTGCTGTAACTAAGTAAACAGGCACTTGACACCATACCTTGAAGCACATGAATGGGTGCTTGCATTTTTGTCTTCTTGTGTTTCATCGTTACTTCAAATGAAGTTTGACTTTTTGATTGAGTCAAAGCAGTCCATGTATATGCTTTAGTTTTCTATGGCGTCAGTCATGGCAATGGAGATAATTCCTTATATTTCTCCTCAGACATAGGCCCTCATTACAACCCTGTCGGTTGGTGATAAAGCGCCAGTAATACCACCAACAGGCCGGTGGTAAAAAAAAATCGAATTATGGCCACGGCGGAAACCGCCAACACAGACAGCCACTTTAACACTCCGACCGCCACGGCGGTAGCAACAAGCACTGTGGCGGTAACCAGCAACAGCCAGGTGGAAGACAATGTACCGCTCACCCTATTACAACAAGCCAATCCACCAGCTTTTCCGGGGCGGTACCAATGCCATCAAAAGCACGGCGGAAACAGTACACAGAAGGGAAACGACTCACCTCTGGACACTCAAGGAAGAACCATGACCCCATGGAGCCTGAACTACAGGTGTTACCCATGCTGCTATACCTTCTCCTACACCAGGAACACGAACGGCGGCGAAGACGACCACGGTGAGTACCACACCTAGCACACAATGGAGGGTGGGAGGAAAAAGAGAGTACCACACACACACAACACGCAACACCCCCACCCCCAACACCATACACACAAACAGATGCAACAACATTACATATCCACCCTGTAACCCTCAGGAATAACGCAAGGACAAAAGGAAGTGAGTAAAGTCAGTGTAATAATATACATTTCGGAAATTAGGTCCTCGAAGCACAAAACAGCATCTACAATATATACAAATAGAGGGACACTGCCCAGTGCAAAATGTCTGCGGCCCACAGGGCCATTTCACTTAGCCCAAGGCCCCACTTGACTCTTGCCTCACTACGGAGAGAACACTGCTTGGTCCTGGGGAGTACAAAGCCACAGTCTCTCAAGTGGGTGGTTTGCCCACTGCTTGGTCCCGGGGAGTGCAAAGCCACAGTCTCTCAAGTGGGTGGTTTGCCCACTGCTTGGTCCTGGGGAGTGCAAAGCCACAGTCTCTCAAGTGGGTGGTTTGCCAACTGCTTGGTCCTGGGGAGTGCAAAGCCACAGTCTCTCAAGTGGATGCCTTCTTCCAGTGGTTCTGGAGGGGGCTTTGTTCCCAGTGTGCTTCATCCTGACAAGGAGGGGGTGAGTGGATGCCTTCTTCCACTGGTTCTAGAGGGGGCTTTGTGCCCAGTGTGCTTCATCCTGGGAAGGTGGGGTGAGTGGATGCCTTCTTCCACTGGTTCTGAAAGGGGCTTTGTGCCCAGTGTGCTTCATCCTGGGAAGGTGGGGTGAGTGGATGCCTTCTTCCACTGGTTCTGAAGGGGGCTTTGTGCCCAGTGTGTTTCATCCTGGCAAGGAGGGGGTGAGTGGATGCCTTCTTCCACTGGTTCTGGAGGGGGCTTGTGCCCTGTGATGCAGATCTTGGAGGGTGTAAGGTCACAGTCTCTCACCTGGGTGTCACACCTACAGTTTTTGCAGGGGCCAGGATGCACTACAGCCCATGGAGGCATGACTACACACTGTCTGCCAGCAGTCATGGCTGCTCAGTGGTGGCATGACTGGCGGCGGTGTTGCCTGTGGTGGTGGGAGGCTCCAGCCCTTCCCCGCAGCCTCGGATGGCTGCCCACTGGGGCTGCTGCTGCTAGCAGTCGTGGTGGCAGTGGTGCTGGTGGCGGTGCTGGCGGTGGTGCTGCCTGTGGTGGGGGAGGCTCCAGCCCTTTCCCTGCAGCCTCGGACAGCTGCCCACTGGGGCTGCTGCTCCTGGCAGTGGTGGTGGCATTGGTGCTGGTGGCGGTGCTGGCAGCAGTGCTGGCGGAGGTGGTGGTGGAGGTGATATGGCGGTGCTGGCAGCGGTGCTGCCTGTGGTGGGGGGAGGCTCCAGCCCTTCCCCGCAGCCTCGGACGGCTGAAGTGCAATGGCTGGTGTTGTTTGCCCAGATGCTGCTCCAGCACCAGGCTCCATATCCATCCTGCCTGCGCATCTGTGCCTTTGTCATTGTCCTTGGCAGCTGGTGTTCCCTTCCTGTCCTTGGGAGCTGGTGTTCCCTTCTTGTCCTTGCCAGCTGGTGTTCCCTTCCTGCCCTTGCCAGCTAGTGAGTCCTCCTTGCTTCTGCCAGCTTGTGGTGCCTCCTTGCATTTGCCAGCTGGTGGTGCCTCCTTGCTTCTGCAGCAGGTGGTGCCTCCTTGCATTTTCTAGCTGGTGTTCCCTTTTTGCCCTTGGCAGCTAGTGCAGGCACACTGGCTGTGTGGACGGGTGTCTTCACAGTGCCTCTCACAACTGCAGTGGCTGCAGAAACTACAGTGGCCGTGGACTGGGTGGCTGAGGTGCTAGCCTGGGTCCTGACCGCCCTGGCCTGAAGTGAAGGATGGGGGAGGGGCAGGGAATAGGTCAAGGGTGGAGAGGAAAAGCTTTTTAGGGACACTAGGGCTGGAAGAGGGTGAAGTTCCTTGGAGTGGAGGAAGAGGGAGTGGTGGCAGGAGGTGTCTGTCTGCTGTGTTTGGGTGCAGGTGCATGGGCTGGATGACGTCGTAAGGTGGATGGCTGTTGGGTGTCTGAGTGCTTGCTTTTGTGTACTTTGGGAGGAGGGGGCACAGACACAGTGGGAGAGGACCCAGGGGACATGTGCATGGATGTGGGGGTGGTGACTGCCAGTGAGGTGTGCGTACAGATAGGTGTGCTGGTGATGGTGGTAGTGGCTGAGATTGTAGTGCATGCAGGTGTGAGTGGAGATGCTACTGGGAGGGAGGTAGATGAGGAGGAGGAGGGGGACACAGTGGAGGCAGTGGATGTTGGTGTGTCTGCATCTGGATGGTGCTTGTGTGAGTGCCTGTGGGATGACGTGTGGTGCTTGTGTTTGCTTGAGCCACTTCTGTGTGTTGACTGGGGTGCATGCTGGTCTGAAGGTGTGCTTGGGATAGGCTGGGTTTGAGGGGAATGGGAGGGGGCAGAGGAAGTTGGAGGGGGAGGCTAGAGACAGGGACAATGGCTGCCATCAGGGAGGAGGCTAGAGCCTGGAATGATCTCTGTTGGGCCGCCACACCAGAGTGAATGCCCTCCAGGAATGTATTTGATTGTTGCAAGTGCCCTGCCAGACCCTGGATGGCATTCACTATGGTTGACTGCCCAACAAAGATGTATCTCAGGAGGTCAATAGAATCCTCACTGAGGTCAGCAGGGCTGACTGGGACAGGGCCTGAGGTGCCTGGGACGAAGGAGATGCCCACCCTCCTGGGTGAGCCAGCACGGGGGAGACGCTGAGGGGCTGCTGGAAGGGTGGTGCTGGTATGGGGTGGCGGCTGTACCTATAGTTCGGGTGGCCACAGAGGTATCCGCCAGTGCCAGGGAGTTTCCATCGGAGGAGGTGTCGCTGTCAGAACTGTCCCCTCCAGTCTCCGCCGTGGTGCTCCCCTCGCCCTCCGTCCCACTGGTGCCCTCACCGTCGGTGGATTCGGCCTCATGGGCCATGTGGGATGCAGCTCCCTCCGTCACCTGTGCCTCTGCTCTTTCGCCAGATGATGGGTGGAAGAGACAGGGGATACACTTGGTCAATGCCAGCAACAACACCACCATTGGCGTACACAACACACAGGGAACAGCCCTATGCACTAGGCCATGTACTACCAGTTAAAATGCTAGTCACCAGGCCATGGAGTACAATGCCTAACGCCAATAGCAGCACAGCTGAAACCCACAGGACCCTGCCCAGTAGTAGATGCCCACTAGCATATTTGGGGTTGGAGTGCATCAGACCCTGCCCATCATGGAACCTACCCTGCCATGTTCGTCCTGGCCTAGGGGCACCCACAGACCCACATACCCCACCCAGATAACACCTCAAGATGCACACTCTTCTGAATCTGAAACTGTACTCACACCATTGTGGCTGCTGTGATGCCTTCAAGCGCTCATCCAACTCCGGATAGGTCACTGCCAGGATGCAGAACTTTAGGGGGGTCAGGGTACGACGGGCACCCCTTCCTCGTTGGGAGTCCAGCCCCAGCTTGGACTCCACCGTCTTCCATGCCCAGCGGTGCAGGTCTTCCCACCTTTTACAACAATGGGTGCTCCGCCTGTCAAAGACCCCAGGGTCCGCACGTCCTTGGTGATGGCACACCAAATACCCTTTTTTCTGATGGGCGCTGAGCTCCTGAAAAAGATACATAGAAAAAGGTATTAGTCATACCGTCTGGCCTGTTACCCTCATGGCCCACCATATCCCTCCCATCCCCTTACGCACAGACATTGACCACCAGACATGCAGCACTCTGCTCAGGACCTCTCAGCCACCCCCCTTACATGAGGCTTACACACACACAGCACTCCATGCATTCATGCCCCATGCATCATGCTCACAGTGTACTCACCTGTTGGTCTGGAGGACCATAAAGTAAACAGTACTGGGGTAGGACCCCATCCACCAGTCTCTCCAACTCCTCCGAAGTGAAGGCAGGGGCCCTTTCCCCAGACTCTCGAGCCATGGTCACTTCCAGACACAGGTCACAGCAGCACTTGCAGTGTAGGTCCTCTCCTGTTGAAGGTCAGGTAGCAAGTGAGTGGACAGATAGAAAATGGCAATCCCATCCGCGGTGGTGCGTACCGTCACCGCCAGCTTACATCAACATTGGCTACTGGAACCCATAGGGCCCAATGATAACCAATGAGGTGTTGCACGGTGGTCATCGACCGCCTCCCGCAACGGCACACAACGTCAGCGGAATTACCTCATTTTCACTTGTCCCTCCACAAAGGTCAGGCTGCTGCCATTTCAGGGGGTTACAGGCCGTGGCACCTAACTCCGTCACAGCAGACATAGGCACATTTACTGAAGTACACGTTCACATACTGTTTCTGTCACAATATGCAAGGCATTTTACTCTGAGGATATGTTTGAATATAACCATCTGCTCACTCTAGAGTTCAACTGCTGCAGATGAATAGGAGATGGAGACATACCCCTGTGTACAGAGCCCTGGTGGACCTGGCAACAATGGAGGGCTGTGTGCCCAATTGAAGCCAGACCTGATCTCAGCTATCCATCACCCCACTCGGATCCGCCCTCTTGTGCAAGTCCTATCGGTGCTCCATTTCTTGGCAAGTGGCTCCTTCCAAGCGACAGTGGCCATAGCAGCAGGGATGTCACAGACTATGTTCTCAAATGTGCTGACCAGAGTGTCGTCTGCCCTGATGAAAGACATGCGCAGCTACGTCTTATTCCCCCAGGTGGAGGATTTGGCCACAGTGAAGGCTGACTTCTATGCAGTGGGACATATCCCCAATATCATTGGTGCTATTGATGGTACACATATTGCCTCCCCCCTCAAGAGAAATGAACAGGTGTTCAGAAATTGAAAGAGCTTTCACGCTATGAATGTGCAGATAGTGTGCCTGGTGGACCAGTACATCTCCCATGTGAATGCAAAGGATCCTGAGTCTGTGCATGATCCCTTTATCCTGAGGAATAGCCGCATCCCATATGTGATGGCTCAACTTCAGAGGCACAGGGTGTGGCTAATAGGTGAGCCCATGTCCCCACCCAGTGGATGTTGGTATATAGCTGTGGGGTTGGCCCTTAGGGTGAGTGTCTGGCTAACTGGTATCCCTTGGTACTTGCATGTTCTTGCATGTGACTCTGGTTACCCCAACCTCTCATGGCTACTGACCCCAGTGAGGAATGCCAGGACAAGGGCAGAGGAAAGTTACAATGAGGCACATGGGCGAACAAGGAGGATCATTGAGCTCACCTTTGGCCTCCTGAAGGCCAGGTTCAGGTGCCTTCATCTGACAGGTGGATCACTGTGCTACTCACCCAAGAAGGTCTGCCAGATCCTCGCTGCATGTTGCATGTTGCACAACCTGGCCTTGAGACGACAGGTGCCTTTTCTGCAGGAGGATGAGGCGGGAGATGGTTGTGTGGTAGCGGTGGAGCCTGTGGACAGTGATAAAGAGGAGACAGAGGAAGAGGATGTGAACAACAGAATAGCTATAATACAACAGTACTTCCAGTGACACACAGGTAACACTGTAACATCACCTTCCATTGCTGTTTTGTGAAGTGATTTTTTTCTGGCTGGCTGCTGGTTCCGCTACACATCCCACTTATTGTACCCTTTAACATGTCTATTTGCAGATATTTGGGCCCTCCAGTGACTCCTGGTGTATTGACTGCAGCACATTACAGGTCATAACTATGTTTACATCACTGTACTGTCTATTTGCAATGTCTACAGATTGTTAAACAACTACATCCTTAAGTCATTTGACATACTCCATACATGTTTTTTCCAATGGTGTTTATTTCAGTGCTGAGAAGTAAATGGGGATGTGCAATGGCCTTGGGTGATGGTGAAGGAGAGTCCAGGATAGGGTACAGTCTATTGGTATCACAGTTGCATTGTCCAAGGGGGCATAGGAAGTGGAGCAATGGCAGTTCAAGGCGGCCATGTCTGCCATCACCCCTGAAATGGTGACCAGGGTGGTGTAGATGTCCTTCAGGTCCTTCCTGATCCCCAGGTACTGTCCCTCCTGCAGCCACTAGGTCTCCCTCCTGCAATTTGGCCAGTATCTGGCCCATGGTCTCCTGGGAATTGTGGTATGCTCCCAGGATCCCTGTAAGTGCCTTGTGGAGGGTTGGTTCCCTCGGCCTGTCCTCCTCCTGTCGCATAGCAGTCCTCCCAGCTTCCCTGTTGTCCTGTGCCTCTATCCCCTGAACCGTGTGCCCACTGCCACTGACCCCAGGTCCCTGATCGTGCTGTGTTTGTGGGGTTACCTGGTGTCCCTGTAGTGGTGGACACACTGCTGATTGACGTGTCCTGGGGACAGTGGGATGGGCCCGCTGGTTGAGTGCTGTGCTGGTGTTTCCTGAGGGGGAGCCTCTGTGGTGGAATGGGACTGTGGCTGGGTAACCGACTGTCCAGAGGTCCCAGATGGGCCAAGTTGGTCATCCATATCCGGGCGTGCAGAGCTGCTGTCCTCACTGTAGGCCTCTTCTGGGGGTGGACTGGATGTTGCTGGCACCTCCTCTCGGGTGACTTTGTGTGGGGGTCCCGTGGGTATGTAAATGCAGTGTTATTGTTTCTGCGTGTGACATATGGTGCATGGGTGTATTTCCCTCTGTGGTTGTTATTACCCAGGCAGCTTTGGCTTGTGTGAGTTGTAATTTGGTTGGCTAAGTGATTGTCACTACTGTGCATGATGTGGTGATGGGTGTCTATGCAGGGCTGTGATTGGTGTCCATGCATTGGTGGTGCATGCAGTGCTCCGTACTGGGATGGGTGGGTTGTGATGGTGGGATGTATGTGAGGTGGTGGGGTGATGGGGTGAGGGTAAGGGTGGAGGTATGTGATGGCATGCAGGTAGGGGGGGTGAAAATAGTAAAGAGTTGACTTACCAGAGTCCAGTCCTCCTGCTACTCCTGGCAGGCCCTCAGGATACAGTATTGCCAAGACTTGCTCCTCCCATGTAGGGGAGGAGGTAGGGGTCCACCGCCAGTACTCTGTACTGCTATCTGGCATTGTGCAACTTTACCCCGTAGGTCGTTCCACCTCTTCCTGATGTCTTCCCTTGTTCTTGGGTGCTGTCCCACGGCGTTGACCCTGTCCACGAACCTGGGGTGTCTTTGTGGTGCCATGGGTGTAGTGTGAGTGTTGTGTGTGAGTGTGTGTGAGGTGATGTGTTGGGGTGTTTGCTGTGAGGTGCGTGGATGGTGTATGGGTGATGGTGTTCTGTGGCTCTGGTTCTGTGGGTGCTCCTGGCGTGTCTCTCTCTCTCTGTTGTAAATTGTTTGTTGTGGTAAAGGGTTGTGGGTAACGTGGGTTTGTGTTTTATAGTGGTGTGGGTGTGTGAGTGTCTGGGTGTGTGGGTGTGGTATGTATATGTGTGCCAGGTGTGTGTTATTCAAATTGAGAAATGTGGTGTTGTTTTGTTAGTGTGTGTGTATTTTGACCGCAGCGGTATGTACCGCCAATGCTTCACCGCGGTTGAATGTCCGCTGCAGTGATTCGTGGGTCATAATACTGTGGGCATAGTTCTGTTGGCGTAATGGTGTGGGTTTTGGTACCACCATTTTATCACTGACCTTTGGTGTGGCGGACTTGTGTGTGTGTCTGTATAGTGGCGGATTTCTATGTGGAGGTCACAATACGCGTGGCGGTGTACCGCCGCAGTCGTATTTTGTTGGCGGCAGTCAGCATGGCAGTAAGCAGGACTTACCGCCAATGTCATAATGAGGGCCATAATGTTTTTCAAAGCAGTACTGTCAATGATGAAAGATGTTGAACAGCCATTTACTTTCCGTACCATCTTGGGTCAATGTTTGAATGACTGTGGTGCTTTTTCATGTTGACTTCCTTTGATATTTTTCTTCACATGTGACCAGTCTAACATGCGCACAGTTTTCATAGGTAAACATTGACATTGCACAGCCATCTTCTTCACTTTCACTTGATATTGATCCTATAGAACTTTTTGACAATGATTTAGAGGGCTATCAACTTTGTTTGGTCTTGATTTGTCTCAACTGGTATTGTTGCTTGACCTTGTGGGTGTGCATCGACCATCACCACTGGAATGTTTGGGCAGCCATTCTGTGTTCTCGCTGTGACACACTTACTTTTTCTGTTGCCTTGCAAACCATTACAAAACAGTTCTCTTTCCCACAGTATTTGCATATCTGTCCAATAGAGAGACATTTACTTTTGTGTGAAAATGAAAATCCACACCTGAAACACAACTTTTTCCATGGAGACATCACTTTGTGTCCTTCAGCCTTGTGCTTCAGCCAGCTTTTCTTGTTTATGACTGGCTCACTTTTGGCAGCTCTGGCCTCCATGTCAGAAGCTTGTTGATTGGCATAGTCTTCAGCTCTGCCAGCCATGAGAACTCACTTCAGAATGAAGGCCTAATTACAAGTTTGGCGGACCACAGACTGTTAAACTTAAGCTGGTGGCCAGACCGTTGCAATCCTGGTGGTTTGACTCCCATCTCCACCAGGATTGGGGATCCTGAGTGGTTGGTGGCTGTCCAAGTAATGGTCAGCCTCAGAGGTGCTGAGTTCGACACCACTATGTTGATCACAACTTTGCTTTCTGCCAGTCTTTTCATGGCAGAGTCACCATCATGAAAAGGCTGGCAGAAAGGCAGTGCTGGGGGGGCAGCTGCCAGCACCCTTGGAATGTGCATTTTCTGTTATGGCAGACAGTGGGCATTCCAAGGGTGCTGTGTGCTGCACTGTTTCGCACTGTTTCCACTGGGCTGACTGGCAGGAATTATGAAATATGACGCTTCCAACAGTCAGCCCGGTGGAAACATCGTAATATGAAGGGGGTGAGGCTGCCGGCTTAACGGCCCACAAACCACCACTGTATTGGAGTTATGGCAGTACAACTGCCAAACTTGTAATGAGGCTCTAAGAGTTTCTCTCTGCATTTGTTGTCTGAATGAATCTGAGAGGCATCTATCAATAACTCTGGGATGTATTGCTTCCTAGTCATTAAATTAATTGAACTTACAGTGTTTGATGAGGGTATCCAGTCTCTCAACACATATGTCCATGGTTTCACCAACTCTCTGTTATTCGTGACTTAAAATGTACCTTTCATAATCCACATTTGGCATTAGATTAGTTTAAATTCAAGGATTCTTTAATTTGACGGTATGTAACTTCATCAGCTTGCAGCATTATTTTGATCGCTTCTTTCACACCCTTACCAGCTAGATTCTTAAAGTATTTGATAATCTTCTTGTTATCTGTTTCTTCTATTGCATCAATAAAATTATCAAATGTATCTATCCAGGTAGACCATCTATCAACAATATTCTGCTTTTTGGCGGTATTGAATGGTGGTGCCGGCTTCCAGAAGATGGCTGCATTATACCTCTTTCCAGGATTCGCTTACACTGAGAATGGAGTTTTCTCTGACACTGTCTGCTGTCCACTAGGATCTGTTTCACCGTGTCATCTCTAAGGTCCGGTAATGTGTTGGCCTCTGGGTCATCTTGGACAGTCTGTGGAACTGTGACCTCTTTCTTGGTCTCCTTTAGAGCACTTCATTTTTCTGAAGTCTGCTGGAGTTGTTCTGAACCACACTCCAGCTGCTTTGGTAGTGTGCCACTTCAGGTATGGATGGTTTCATAAACAAAACCCTGGACACTTCTCCTTGGACCACTTCACCCAGTGCTGTGGCATGATGACTCTCTTTAATCAGTTTTCATAAGCAGATGACTGTTTGTTCTACCTGAAATTTCTTTGTTTTCAAGCATCCTTTTGTGCTTTTTGACACCTAGTTGTTCTCTGCCTCGCCATGCTTCTGATCGCAGCATTATCTTACTATTTGCTGCACTTTCAAAACCTTGTTATATCCACCTTCAGCATTACTGCTCCATGTAATGTCCAGCTTTATGTTGCATAGTAGCTTGTTACCGCTCTTTGCAGCCTTGCCAGTAGGTTCTTGGCCAATGTTGTATAGTGTTCTCAGTGAAGCTTCCATTATTTTCAAGTGCTTCACAATGGCTGGAGCTATGCTTTGACTCCACATACTGCAAACTTTGATTCCACACTTCGACGGGATCACATGTGTCACGCACAAGCAGTTTACTTGGACCACAGCAAACTCTCCGAGAGAGCACTGTCGATCTTCAGGTTACTTATCCCCTATCTCATCACCAATTGTAGTGTCTTCCCCAGCCTGGGTACCTGCCAATAACTAAGGCACACACAGAGCTAGGTATTACGTGTCTTTATTTGTCTGCGTGTAACCGCAAACTCAACATTCTAAACCTGCCTTCACTGCACCATGCTCTAACACTTACGTCACAGTTCTATGAAATCTATCATTAATAATTCACACAACACTACACATGGGTGATTCTTACGTCAGTTCAGGGTGGGATCTAGCAAACAAATTCTGAAATATGAGTAGTAATAAAGATTATGATAAAGTGGTAATGTAATTTACAAGCTGAACATCAAGCTGTACCCTCAACTGCTATTTGGCACTGATTCCTGTTCTTTCACCTCACTTCCTCACTATCTATCTCTTCACTTAACCTAGCACATTCCTCCTACAAGCCATACTAGAAGTCATCCCCTATGACTACTGGGCCTTTAATAATTCAATATTTCTTAGGTTAAGCCACAAAAATACCATTGTGTCTGTGTCTCAATCAACAAGACCTCCTCGAGCTGTCTTTCAAATTGTGCCCTGGGGGTTGCAACAGGGTTGTGTGTCCCCTTTGTCTTCCCCTGAGGCATAATGGTATTAAAAAGGGGATCACAGATGCTTGTGCACCACAATCTATAATACTTTTAGTGCTGGTGCAAGAGATGCATCAGTGCTGCCATAAAAAGGTGTTCCCTCATTTACATGGGGAAGTGGCACATGCAATGAAATATTATGCTAGAGCCTTTCTCCTCCACTACATTAGATGACATAGAAGGGATAGACATTTCTATTTGACTAGACACCAGACCCAGAAGGAAGGAGACATGATCTGAAATTACAGTATTTATAAAGTGGTTACGAGGCACAGAATCAGCAGATATACTTGCAAATATAAATTTTTAATTTCATTTCAAAATGCATTTCTTTTTCCTCCTCACCTTGGGCAGATTTATCTTAGAGCTCCCTTAGGTGGCTCCCAACCCCTCTTTGGCCCCATTAGAGGTCATAACCGATGTTAAAAAAGGATCAACAATGGACAAAGCATGGGGGAAATGTACCCTACCAGGGTAAACCACCCTTTTATTAAAGATCGGGAAAACAGGTAAACTGTTTACTGGTAAATGGGGCCGCTCATGCATCCTGGTGACACCCCTGAAATGAAGACCTTAATGAGTATACCATGCCCTCCATCTGTTTGTTTTAGATTTTACAATACATTCCTTGGGAGGAGAGTTCTCTGACCAATGGGGTTTACCCACTTGGACACCTACAGATTTAGACCCACCATAAACCTCACAATCCACTTGAGTACCCTGTGATTTTTACTCTTTTGCCTTTTGGGCAGACATTTGACACAACCCCAATGTAGTGAGGTGTTGAACTCCCTAAAGAATTGGGAACAACACATCTAACAATTGATCATACTTAGAGACTGAGCTTTCTAACAAAGATAAGATAGAAAATAGATGTGAATGCAGGCCCTGAGCTAGCAGGCCTGAAACAGGTTTGAAAGGGTACTTCTGTTTTTTGGCACAAGCAGCGCCACAGGCCCACTAGTAATATTTCATTTATACCCTGGGTCCATTTAGGCCCTGGGTATAGAGATACTACGTACAAGGGACTTACAGGTAAATTAAATATGTCAATTAGGTGTAAGCCAATCAGACAAACTTTAGAAGGGAGAGCACCTACACTTTAGCACTGATCAGCAGTGATACAGTGCTCAGAGTCCTAAAGCAAACCACAAGAGGTCAGAAAAAATAGGAGGACGGAGGCAAGATTTTGGGGGATGACCCTGCAAAAAGGGCCAGGTCCAACAAATACATAACAGTATCCCCGATTAGGCACCGCAAACATTCCCCCTTCCCAACTAAACAGGTTCCCATTCCATTGTGCCCTTGAGGACATGACTGTTTCACTGTGCATAGAGTTCAGCGAGGCTAAAGAGCCCTTCTGCGATGGAATACTACTATACAGAGTAAGCAGAGATGGACGACTGGGCAAAGATTGCGAAAACTGGTCCAACTCGCCCTCTCCTAGAGAAGCGGACAAATTCAAACATGCCTCCCTCAGCCAATTCTCATCATTAGACAACTGTAAATATGGGAGAGTAACCTCCTTTGGCACAGCAGGCCCCACAATCCCTACAGATGTTTAATACAAGGCCCAACGGAATCCTGGAGATGCAACTCTGGGTCACTATTTTTGCGTGTTAGTTTAACCAGCAGTGGGGCAGCGTTCCTGGCACTAGTCCCAAACAAATTTAAGCCAGGTGATCTACTTAATGTACTTGTTTTTGATGAGGGGAACATTTTTGACCAACTTGAAACTAGGTTCCCTGTCATATGGGTAGATGATAGGTAGCCAAGGAGTCCATGAGCACATCAGGACTTAAATCCACATTGGATACCCCCTCTATTTTATTCAACTCTTCATCGCTCATGGAGAATAAACTTGGAATAAGAAGATAGGACTTCTAGTGGACATCTAAGACGTCTTACAACACATTGATTTGTTTAGTTTCAGGAGTTTGTTTGATGGATTAGATGAATTAAGATGAATTAATTACAGAAATCAGATGACCAGAGTGTAACTTCACTAATGTCATTTTAACCAATCCAGGATGAAGAAAGATGGAACTCACCACTCCAGAATCAAAAACACAAAAGTCAAATTCCCTCTCCCTTGTACCTTCAGGCACAGACTGGGAACTCTTTGTGGTTACAGTCACTGTTACTTATCCAAGGACACCCAGGGTTGCTCATATGTTACTGATTACTAGACACAGGCCATTCACATGGAACTATTGTGGATACAATTATGTTTAACAATTTCTACAATGATAGTGCCAGCAAGTAGCCAATTTTAATCTTTTCAGAGCTCAAAACTCTTGACCAAGAGCAAGTGTTCACTGGAAAGCCCCACAACCACACCCATGACTGGCTGGGCTGATTCCATGAGGCCCAGGCTCTTCTTTTGTAACAACTAACTATGACCACTGCTCACCCTCTCACTCCCCTTAGCACAAGTAAACTGTGCTACAGCACAGCACCTTGCCTGCAAGACCTGTGGTCTAATTTTCAGTGCAATGCTTGTAGTTCAATTCAGCCGGTTCATGCCTTGCCAGGCCATCTAAGGTCCACCATTGGAAATAACTGACAACTGAGGGAACCTAAAAAAATCCAGGATTAAATGGTGTATAAACTGAAGGTCCTCTCTTCCACCTCTGCCTCCACAATGTGCAAGCCGAGGACCTCTCCACTCCACAACAAGCATAGACAAAGCATACGAGGCATGTGAGGCAAAAGTGAAAGAGGCGATGACAACTAAAAGGAAAAGGGCAAAGGGTCCCCAATGTTCATCAGCCAAACTAAACTCAGGGACTCAACTCAAGCTGAATGAAGACCGGAGTGTGAACCGGCGACTAAGTGGAGGAAAGAACGGCACCAACTCTGTGAGCAGGGGGTGACAGGGGCCATGGAGGTCAGGGGAGCGGAGGAATGTGAGCCACAGTTAACACACATAAGTTCTCGCTTGCTCGCTCACTCAACGCTTAACGCTCTCAATAGATCAGTGAAATTAGTGCAGAGCACTCACAATGCTTCCCTCGAATCCCCCCAGTACTTTCACCAGTCCCACCGGTCTTTATGATGTTCCTCGTGCACCCTACTTTCGACGGTTTGCTCTGGCATCCATATGTCCTTTCAGCATCCTCCTCTCCACATCCTCACGTCCACTCCTCGCATTCTGGCCTATTGCATGTCTGGTGCTTGGATGCTATTCTCTCACCTCAACCTACACCCTTCCTCCTCCACATACTGGAAGCTTGGGTCCTACCTGGTTGCTCTCAAGAAGCACTGTGGGTCTTAACAAAGGGTAAAAAAAAGAGCTGTGGTAATGCTAAACTACAATACAGTACAAGACTTGGACCATGAAAAAGAAACATGATACCAATCACCCTTTGGTAGTTTGGATACTGTTTGTAATATATTTTGCCCTTACCTTTTTTGTTTATTAACAGCAATATTTATGGGTGATGATTAAAACTACCCTGGTAATACTGTCTTAGAACAAACAGAGTCATTGCACCCTTGATGTTCCTCATTGAATGACCAAGATCTCAAAGGTGAATAGAGCTCACATATGCATGGTACTGAGAATAGATTCTCTATTAGAGAAAATTGGGAGTTGCAAAAGGAGAAGCTTTGATGTGCTTCTTAAATTCTGAAGGAAGACATTGTTTATGGTCCTGCTTAATCAATGCAAAGCTCCTACTCATTTCATAAACCACCATATCTGAAAAACTGTAAGATATGTGTAATTACGCAGGACATGGCTGCAGCAGTGGTTGTTGTAGGGATCATGAGAGGTGGGTCTTTAACCAAATGGGTTACAGGTATATAGGGTTTTAATTGACATGGCATAAATATTTTAAAATGACTAGACTGTGAGTTACAGTTAGGAATTAGACTAATTGTTTAGGGATATGAAATGAAAAATGAATGGGATACTTTTAACATTTACCATATTACCATATTATCTTTTTTGTTCACTGTGGTCATAGTGCTACCGTGGAAATGACTTATAAGTATTAAAAAGGAAGATTTAGGCCTGGCCAACGGTTTTCTTGCCACATCGAAATTGCAGTTTCAAACTGCACATGCATGCTGCAATGGCAGGCCTGAGACATGTCTAAATGGCTGCTTATGTGGGTGACACAATAAATGCTGCAGGCTCACAAGTAGCATTTGATTTACAGGCTACAGGCTTTGGGTAAATGTAGTACCACTTTATTAGGCACTTATAAGTAAAGCAAAATGTACCAGTTTGGTGTAAGCCAATGTTACTATGTTGTAGGGAGGGGGCACATGCCCTTTAGCACGTGTTAACAGTGGTCAAGTACAAGGCCAACAAAATTGAGATCAGCAAAAGAAGTAGCCAAAACTGTTGAGGGAAGACCACGCTAATGCTGACAGGTCTAACAGTTGGTATTAGGGTGACTCGGGTCGCTTGTGTCTTCTTTATTATAGGTTCCATTGTAATATCGTGGGTTTTTTCTGTAAGGTCCTGGTACTCACTTCCAGGTTTCATTATCCTTTTGCCCATGTTATGGTCAGTAATTATCCATTTCTCTGTTGACACAGCCATGCCACTGATGGGGTTTGCTTTTTCTCACCATATTATCTGAGGAGGTTCTGACTTGCATCCTGGATGACTGTTCTCTGGTTTGGTTTTCTTGTTGCTCTTTTCTGAGTTCCTGTGTTTCTCTTGAAGTGCTGTCCACACTTGCCGGTGCTTTCACTATTCTCCTGGTGTCATGGTTGATCTTAGATTATTTTGAACATGTATTGTGCAGCGTTTCTTCTGCTCCTTTGTGACTGTTGCTGGAGGATGGAGTCTCTTGGAGATTATTGTTACACTCAGTGACATTCAGAAGGCATCTGCAGCTACTTTGTCTCTACATGTGAAGACCCATCCTCATTGCATTGGGACTGGAGAGGAAGACAAATGATGTGCTTGTCTATCAGTAATATTCATTCCAGGAATCTTGCACAATGTGTTTTTGTGGGTAGTCAGCCACATTTTTTCTTCTTTTTTGGGCTCACCTGCTAATACTTTGGAACTCTAACAGTGGGACACTGCTATCCATTGTCCATTGTATGTGCGCTGACCCCTTATATCAGATTTCACTATCAAAGAGGGTGTTAAATTACAATGAATTTGAGTGTAAACCGCATACCTCCATCTGCTTCCAATGTAAAGTTAGCACATATTAAATATATTAAGGTAACCCAGTGATATTCAATTGGGGAGATACGCCTTACAACAGTGAAAAATTAATTTAGGAGTTTTCACTACCTCGACTTGTAAAACTTAAATACACATGTTCTATGTTTTAAATACAATGTACCATGCCTGTATTGGCCTTTAGGGCCTAGCTTAGGGATAATGTGTACGTACTAAAAATGACAGGTTAGGCCAGGCAAAAGTTTTATTTTACCAGGTCTAAATAGCAGGCAGTGGGAGACAGTAACTATGTTTTACATGGCTACCTTAGTGGTTAGCACAATCTGTGTCGCTGCCCACTAGTAGCATTAAGCCCCAGCTGCATGTAGTAGCATTTACTACAGACTTACATGTAAATAATTAAATGTGTCATTTAGGTGTAGGTCAATTTTGCCATGTTTTAGGAAGACAGAACAAGTACTTTACCACTGAAAAGCAAGGAAAAAGTACACAGAGTCCAAAAAATGGGTTCAGCAACACAAGGCAAAAATCTAGGGGAGACCCCGCAAAAAGATCATGTTCAACAAGCAAGATCTATTCACTCATCTTTAAATCACCTACCAAAACTCTGCACTAGCCCCTTCTGAAGACTGCTCACTAGTGTGTGCCTTCCTGAAGCAGAGGAATCTCCCTTCTTGTGTTCTGACTGATACCAGACAAAGCACCTGGCCATCACGAATTGCACCCCCCCCCATAGGTTCCCTCCTTTGAGATGTTCTGAAGCGATTTGGAGCTCTTTCTCTTTCTCAGAATTTTGAGGCCATAGGGAGCAATTTTTTGAGCCTTGGTGCCCTTACTTCCACTAATGCTAGTGCATACTCTTACATCGGGCTGCTCTTTTGAACGTCCTGGAATCAGTCAGTTTGGTGTTCACTATATGCTGTTGCAACCCCAAAGAACAGTTATTCAAGGCCAAAAATGAAGTAATAATTTGGGTGAATGTGAGTTCTTAACAAACAATAAGTCCAACAATCCTGCCAGGTCCAATGTACAACTTGAATAAAATAAACCTGTGCCCAACCTCTGTAGCTATTGCAAAGAGCAGACAGGCTTAACTTAATGAAAATGTGTCAAATATTTAGAATTGCAAAAACAATTCAGAAATCAAAACACAAAGAATCAAAATCCCACAGCCAAGTTCTGAAAATATAGGAACATTTAATAAGGGAAATTTCAAAAACATGATTTAAATCCAATCAGGCTGACCAGAGATATGATTTTTTAAACTTTAAGGGCAAAAGCACACAAAAATGTAGAGAGCACATCAAAAGTCACTGTTCACAGTTGACCATTACTAGGAGTGACATTAGACCAACCATACATCAATCCGGTCGTCCCAGTTAAAGGTTTTACATACTGAATGTTCTGTTTCCCATAGAAGTCAAAATCCTCCCACAGGGCAAGATTGCAGACTGTATCTGACAAGGGCCTGATTTAGATATTGGCCGATGTGTTACTCCATCACAAGGTACTACCCCAATGTGCAGAGCATCAATGCCACTCAGCAAATAATAGGGGTGACCACACAAAAACTAATGTTCTCATATTCTACAGCATTTTATTAACATTTGTGAAAAAACCCTGAATATTATTATATGCTAAAGAGAATTTAAATATACATTAAAGTGGTAATAAGTATTTACGTTTAAGACAATTTCAACAACATTCTTCATACTCTTAGATAATAATTGAAAATAAGACACAGTCAGTATCCCAAAAACTTTTCATCACTTTTCTTATGCTTCTACATTATTCTGAGGATGAATTAACAGAAAATATAAATAGGTCTGTTTGCATACACCATAGTTGCTTACAGAGTAACAGAAAACAGTTTTCTTAAGGTAGCACAATGTGTAGGCATGACATGGAGAATGTGATAAAAAAAGTCCAAAGGTAGAGGCACACAAGATGCTATTAGTTCTTCCTTTTCTAGCTGGTGACTTTCGCAGTGTTGACATCAGCTAGATCTGTAGAATGATGCCTTCATGGTGGCTATTGTTAAGGTGGTTGGTTTTCAGGTGCAGCAGTATGTAGCACTATAGAGCACTCCACATATATGCCACTATAAGATGATGTGGGAATGGTGGTGTCAGAAGATTTTGCTTGGCTACAGATAATTGATACAATATCAGTATATGTGGTTGCTCCCCATGTCTGCAACCTGAAATTATGTCTCATCTCTAAGAGATCATTCTATGTTTGAAGAATTGTTTTGATTTCTCGAAATGTTCCTCCTGCCACAGTGCCTCACAAATGAGATTGCCCTTTATTTGATTTACATTTAGCATGCACCTGCCACCTCACTCTCTCAACAGTAGGCCTGTCTCAGCAGTTTGGGAAGCTCCTTTTCCCTTCAGACCTGTGACTTTATTTCTCCTCTGTCTTGACAACAGTGATATTGTGATTTCTTAATTGTCAAAGGAGGCAAAACATGATTGGATACAGTGTTGATGGTTGTGGGCTTGGCACTGGTGGATGTCGCTTACCCAATGCCAGTGACTGGAGTTAAGGATAGGTTATTAATGGATGCAGTTTTATTGATGGAACCTGTGAGTGTATTTGGGACAAACCAGATCAGCTTGGTGTTTTGCCTTGGGTGTTTGAAGTGAAAGGAGGGCATTTGATCCCTTCAAAGGCTTGTTTGTTTGTTCATCACACATTGTGGAATGGAGTGTAGGGTCTAAACCATATTGCTTTGGATTAGCTCCTCCAATAAATGATCAGAAGATAACTATATTTTTTAAAATGTGTACAGGTAATTGGTAAATAAAAATACAAAACGTTTCTAATTGTTTGTAATAATAATCAATCATATTTTAAAAATGTCACTTTTTAACACAAATATAAAATTCTGAAAACAATGGCAGTATTTCTTATGCAACTTATTTTTAATATTTTTTCACTACTCACTTTAGAAAACTATGTTAATGTTTGCAAACATAAGTACAGTTATTACATTGGTATAGAAAATCCATGTACTACACTACAGGTGGATTCATTATTTAAGCATTTATTTTCCTGAAGAGTTTAAACTAACATGTCTTCAATGAAAAAAATGTATATAGATTAAACTTGTTACTAATGATATATGAATAAGTAAACCTTATAATTTTACATGATGATGATGATGCCTTTGCTGGGTAATTTCTAAATGTGGATGTTGAAAGTGAAATTAACAATAAGACTTATTTTATTTGAATGTTAATGAATAAATTTCTGATATCGACCTTGAGATAACCTGCATACTTTGTCTACAGATAATCTAGTTTCATCATAAACTCATCATAAATTTGTAATACATTTTTTTATAAATTGTCTGATAATATGGTATTTATTGACCCACATCACTTTATAACGTAGTCGCAAACTTTGTAAGTGGGCTTATTTTGTTTTTAATTTTGTAAATAATCATTTCATTTATGTGACTGTGTATGTTGGGAAGTAATAGATAACAAGTACAAATAATTATCAATATAAATTTATGTATACTATTTTTGAAATAAGATTTAGAAACAACTGGCATTAATCAAAATACTTTTGGCATCACCTCCCTACAATCATTCTATTTCTGTTTTTAAGTTAAAAAACAAACAGAAATGGTAGTTGTAGATGTAAATACTGAAGATTTAAAATATTACAAAAATTACGTCAGCAATGATTTGTAATGATTTGTAAAGAAAGACTGCTTGATGGTAAATAAAAATTAATACCATAACAGTTGCTCACTCTGATTATATAATCTAGTAATTCATTTACACTTCTATGGAAAAAGTAATCTTCGATATTTCACGGTTTAAATATATAGTTATTTCACATGGGACATTGTTACTGTAGGACCTTTGAAAGCAAAGAAGCTTCATTATTCATACATCGTGTTAAGAATGGTGCCTACTATTCCTCTTTTTATATACATGTTTGTAATATATACATGTATACAAAATATATAGATTCTCACCCCTTGCCTAAATCGCAAATTAAAAGGTAAGGTACGGACCCATCTATAAAACTGTATGCTTCCATTGTATTTTATAGTCTGCCATAACATGTTTCGGCCTCAAACAGGCCCTGATCATGTCAATTTCTAAACAAATGTAAAGTGTCCTTCACCATAATCCCTTATCATATACATAGAAAGCTGTGTCCATTGAAGTTGTTCCTACTTTTCTGAATAGCTCTTCTGCGGCCTCCTCTCTTTCCCGCAGCGTATCGGCAGACATGATTGTTCACAATTTGCTGCAGCACTTTTATTTGCTAATTTCCTCAAACAGCTTTCTGCTTCCAAATGGTAAGCCTTATTCCACTCACCGCAGTTACTCAAGTTCCTGATGTGAGTCCTCTGACTCACCTCCTGGTTCCTTTTCCCAGCTTGTTTTCGGGCATAGGGAGCTGCACAGTCTCTTCTGTGAAGCCTCCTTTCATTTCCTGGTCGACACACCGTGCACCACTTCTGGGAAGGGGTCCTTAATCGGAGACGACGACTCTGTATATAAGTCCTTACCCCTTGTCCAAATCGCACATAAAAAGATTAGGCACGGATCCATCTATAAAATGGATACTTCCATTTTATTTCATAGTCTGCCATAACGCGTTTTGGCATCAAAGAAGCCTTGATCACACGACACATCATGCCAATTTATCCACAAATTTAAAGTGCCCTTCACCATAATCTCTTATCATAGACATAGAAAACAGAAAAACACAATAGTAAATAACGATTTGAAAGATTACAAAGTAAATGCATAATTTCTTTGAATATATTAAACAATTAATTCACTCTATATATCACATGATTCTATTCTATTTTTTCAACAATTATAATAATCCAGTTCTAGTAATTAATTCATGAAAATCTTCCAAGCCCCTCTATTCTGCCATTGTTCTGTCACATTTTTACTACATTTATTGCAGATTATTACTTGGGCCCTCATTACAACCCTGGCAGTAAATCCTGCTTTCCGCGGAGTTCCGCAACAGGTATTACGACCCACATCTCGGAATTCGCCACAATACAGACACCCACATAAGTCCGCCACACCAAAGGTCAGTGATAAACTGGCAATACCAAAACCTACACCATCACGCCAACAAGAATACGCCCACACTATCATGACCCATGAATCAACGCGGCGGTCTTACAACCGCGGTAATCCATTGGCGGTAGACACCGCCGCGCTCAAAATACACACACATTTACAAAACACAACCACATTGGACAATTCAAAATACACACACCTGACACACATACACACACCACACCCACAACACTATGAAACACACACCCACATTACCCACAAACCCTTACAAAGAACAATTTTGGAAGAAGCCCAGAGAGAGAGATTAGCAAACACAACACCAGCATCCACAGGCACACAACACCATCACTCATACAACATCCACGCACCTCAAATATCACACACCAACACATCCCCTCCACACATCATAACAAACAGCACCTCACACATCACCCACACCACATCATGGCACCTCAAAGACACCCCAGGTTTCCAGAGGAGGAGCTCAGGGTCATGGTGGAGGAAATCATCCGTGTAGAGCAACAGCTTTTCAGATCACAGGTGCAGCACAACTCAATTGCTAGGAAGATGGAGCTATGGCGGAGAATGGAATGACTTACGGGAGAAGGTGCATTCTGTGGTATCAAGACACCAGATTGCTGTACAGAGGACTGGAAGTGGACCCCCACCTCCCCCCCACAACTAACAACATGGGAGGAGCAAGTCTTGGCAATACTGCATCCTGAGGGCCTCGCAGGAGTAGCAGTGGAACTGGACTCTGGTAAGTCACATCTTTACTACTATATCCCCCACCCCACCTGCATGCCATCACATACCCCCACCCTTACCCTCACTCCCATCACTCCATCATCTTACATATGTCCCACTATCACAACCTACACATCCCAATACCAAGGCCCTGCATGCAACACCTATGCATGGACCACCATCACCAAAGCACGTCCAGTACAGATACCCACACAGATCCCAAACCAACTATCACAAAAGGGCAAACACAATTATGTAAGCACAGGAGTAGAGGGTACCTCACCCAATGCACAAGATGGCACAAACAGATACTAAAACTATGTATCTACACCCCAACAGGACCCATACCGAACGTCACTGGACAGGAGGTGCCAGACATATCCAGTCCCCCCACAGAAGAGGACCACAGTGATGACAGCAGCTCTGCACGCCTCGATCAAGATGACCAGCCCGGCCCATCAGGGACCTCTGGACAGTCGGTTCCCCTGCCACTGTCACAAACCACCACAGAACCTCCCCCCTCAGGAAACACAACCACAGCACCCACCCAGCAGGCCCATCCCTCTGTCCCCAGGACACGTCAATAAGCAGTATGTCCTCCACTACAGGGAACCCAGGCAAACCCACCAACCCAAGAAAATCAGGGACCTGGGGTCAGTGGCAGTGGGACACGGCTCAGGAGACAGAGGCACAGGATAACGGGGAAGCTGGAAGGACTGCTGTGCGACAGGGGAGGACAGGTCCAGGGAACCCACTCTCCACGAGGCACTCTCCAACATCATGGGAGCATACCACCATTCCCAGGAGACCATGGGCACGGTACTGGCCAACTTTCAGGAGACTCAGCAGCTGAGGGAGGAACACTACCTTGGGATCAGGGAGGACTTGAAGTCCATCAACAACAGCCTCGTCACCACTGCAGGGGTGCTGGCAGACCTTGTCAACACCATGAGGGACACAGTGGGACACAAACGGGCCCCTGACACTAGCCTGGACGATGAACAGCCCTCCACCTCTGCCAACGCTAGTGGACAGGAGGCACCGCCACAGGACCAACAGGCCACCAGCACCCCACCCTCTGCAGAAGGAGAACCACCCCGCAAACAGTCCCTGAGATCCAGGAACAAGACAGAGAACATTGCCAAGACCCCGCCAGGAAATAAGACCCTCCTGAATGTCACCCTTCTGTCCCACTTTGTCACCCTGTCCACCTTAAACTGCCATTGCTCCCCTTCCTATGCCCCATTGGACAATGCACCTGTGAGACCAAGAGACTGGACTCTGCCATGGACAATCCTCCACCATCATCCCGGCCCATTGTACACACCCCTACACTTATTAGCACAGAAATAAACACCCTTGAATCATAAAACAATCTGGAGTCAGTCTGTGCTTTCACAAATGTGTAATTGCAACATCTCTATAATATAGCAATGTCAATGTACTTATTCACATACCAATGTTACACAGCTGTAGGCCAGCAGTAAACAAAGCAGAGGGCACAAAGTGGGACCCAGATCTGTGAAATGGAAAGCCAAAGTGACAAGTCAGGGTCCATACACAGAGGTAAAAAGACAGATTTCTGCTAGGTCCTACAATATTATGAGATGTGGGAAGCAGTTCCATCCTCTTACCTGTGTCTCACTGGAAGTATTGTATGATGATGTTGTTTCGGTTGTCTACATCTTCTTCTTCTGCCTCTTCTCCTTCACTGTCCACAGGCTCCACTTCTGCCAAAAGACCACCATCAGGCCCATCCTCCTGCAGAAAAGGCACCTGGCATCGCAAAGCCAGGTTGTGCAACATACAGCAGGCCACAATGATCTGGCACACCTTCTTCGGTGAGTAGTATAGGGAGCCACCGGTCAGATGGAGGCACCGGAATCTGGCCTTCAGGAGGCTGAAGGTGCGGTCTATTACTCCTAGTTCGCCCATGTGCCTCAGTGTAGCGTTCCTCTGCCCTTGTTCTGGGATTCCTCACTGGGGTCAGTAGCCATGACAGGTTGGGGTAACCAGTCACCTGCAAATATCGAGGGACAACTGTTAGACATCCTTCAAACATTAGGAAATCTCCCATACCCAGACAGCAAATGAAACTGTGTGGGGACTTTAGGCTCACCTATTAGCCACACACAGTGCCTCTGGAGTTGCTCCATCACATAAGGGATGCTGCTATTCCTCAAAATGTAAGCGTCATGCACTGAGCCAGGATACTTGGCATTCACATGGGAGATGTACTGGTATGCCAAACACACCATCTGCACATTCATACAGTGGTAGCTTTTGCGGTTTCTGTACACCTGTTCATTCTTGCGGGGGGGACAAATGCCACATGTGTACCATCAATGGCACCAATGATGTTGGGGATATGTCCCAGGGCATAAAAGTCACCTTTCTCTGTGGGCAGGTCCTCCAGCTGAGGGAAACCGATGTAGCTGTGCGTGTGTTTCAGCAGGGCAGATAACACTCTGAACAACACGTTAGAGAACATTGGCTGGGACATCCCTGATGCCATGGCTACTGTTGTTTGAAAAGTCCCACTGGCCAGGAAATGGAGTACTGACAGGACCTGCACTAGAGGGGGTATTCCTGTGGGATGGCGGATAGCTGACATCAGGTCAGGGCACACAGTTCCTGGATTGTTGCACGATCAAGTCTGTAAGTGATAATTATGTGTCTGTCTTCCATTGTCGACAGGTCCACCAATGGCTGTACACCGGAGGATGCCGCCATCTCATCACCTGCCCCAGCGGACGTGCCCTATGGAGGAGAACGGTGAGCAGAGGGTCATACAACACATAGGTTTTACAAGGCTGTTTAGCACAAACGTAAAATTTTCTCTATGTGCCTTTGTTTGTCCTTATTCCTGGCCTAAATAGGTGTGACACATTTATTTGGCCTGCCATGTGGCCCCCTGAAATGGCGGCTTCCTGACCTGTAAGGAGAGACAAGGGGAAATTAGTTAACTGCGCTGGCGTAGTACACCATCGCGGTAGGCGGTCGAAAACCGCGGCGCAATTCAACATTGGTTATCATTGGGCCCTATGGGTCGCAGGAGCCAATGACGATGTACGTTGGCGGTGACGGTACGCACTGTGGTGGACGTGACTGCCATTTTCTATCTGTTCACTCACTTGATACCTGACCTTCAACAGGAGAGGACCTACACTGCAAGTGCTGCTGTGACCTGTGTCTAGAAGTGACAATGGCTACAGTGTCTGGGGAAAGGGCCCCTGCCTTCACTTCGGAGGAGTTGGACAGACTTGTGGATGGGGTCCTCCCCCAGTACACACAACTGTACGGTCCTCCAGGCAGACAGGTGAGTAAATTGTGTGCATGGTGGATGGCACATGATTGTATGGAATGTCGTGGATGGAAGAGAGAGGGGTGGGGGTACAGGCCAGCATGTGAGGATGGTTTGTGTATGTATTTCTGGGCCAGGGTGGGAGGTTTGTGGCCAATGTGTGAGAAGAAATGTACGAGGAGTAACGTCCTTTTTTACTTCACTTTTCCCCCTAGGTCAGCGCCCACCAGAAGAAGTGCGGAACCTGGGGGTCTACCATAGACGGAGCACCCACTGCCGGAAAAGATGGGAGGACCTGCGCCGCTGGACAAAGAAGACGGCGGAGGCCCAGCTGGGGATGGTCTCCCAACGCGGAAGGGGTGCCCGTCGCACCATGACCCCCCTGATTTACCGGATCCTGGCGGTGGCATATCCGAAGTTGGATGGGCGCTTGAGGGCACCACAGCAGCCACAAGGGGGTGAGCACACTCTCATTCAGCTGACTCTTTACGAGGTGTCTGGGTGGGGGAGGTGGGCTGTGGGATCCCTTAGGCCAGGGCAGACGCGCAAAGGTAGATCCATTTATTTGCAGCCTCATTCCCGTTCAACCCCAAAGGTGGTATTTGCCCTCTACACCTAGTCAGGCTCCTAGGGCTTCCAGCTGTGCATAAAATGGTTCTCAACAGAGTCCCCTATGGGCATGTGCTTTTCCCCTGCCCTGTCAGTGCATGGCTCAGTGCATAGGGCTGCTCCCCGTGTGTTGTGTCCGCCAACGGTAGTGGTGTTGCAGGCATTGATCATGTGTCTCTTCTGTCTTTCCCCCCCTTTTTGTTTTGTCACCCTGTCCTTGTGTGCATTAGCATCATCTGGAGGAGGAGCAGTGGCACCAGAGCAGGAGGGAGCTGCATCCCTCATGGCCATGGAGGGTGAAGTAACAGATTCAGAAGGCACCAGTGGAACGGAGGGCGAGGGGAGCTCCACGACGGGAGCAGACACCAGCAACAGCGACTCCTCCTCTGATGGGAGCTCCCCTGCGGTGGCGGGCACCTCTATGCCCACCGCATCGAAAGGTACAGCCGCCACCCCCCCTACCAGCACCAGCCCTCCCAGCAGCCCCTCATCGAGTTTCCTGTGCCCACTCACCCAGGAGGGTGGGCATCTCCTTTGACCCAGGCACCTCAGCCCCTGCCCCAGTCAGCCCTGCTGCCCTCAGTGAGGAGGCTATTGACCTCCTTAGATCCCTCTCTGTTGGGCCATCAACCATTTTGAATGCCATCCAGGGTGTTGAGAGGCATTTGCAGCAAACAAATGCATACCTGGAGGGCATTCATTCTGGCGTGGCAGCCCAACAGAGAGCATTTCAGGCTCTGGCCTCAGCACTGATGGCAGCCATTGTCCCTGTGTCCAGCCTCCCCCCTCCAACTTCCTCTACCCAGACCCATTCCCCTGTACCTCAGCCTATCCCAAGCACACCATCAGACCAGCATGCACACACATCAACACACAAGAGTGGACATGGCAAACATAAGCACCACACATTCCAAAGGCACTCACACAAGCACCATCCCCATGCAGACACACCAACATCCACTATCTCCACTGTGTCCCTCTCTTCCACGTCCTCCTTCCCCCTCCCTGTCTCGCCTCCACTCACAGCTGCATGCAGTACATCTTCATCCACTACTTCCATCATCAGCACTCCCATCACCACATACCACTCACGTGCAATCACCACCCCACTGCCATTCACACATCCCCTGTGTCCTCTACCAGTGTGTCTGTGAGCCCTCCTCCGAAAGTACACAAACGTAGGCACACACCCACCCAACAGCCATCCACCTCACAACAGCCTCCGGCCCATGCACTTCACCAAAATTCAGCAGACGTACACCTCCTACAACCACTACCTCTTCCTATACTCCCAAACCCCCTCCATCTTCCCGTCCCAGTGTGTCTAAGAAACTCTTCCTCGCATACTTTGACCTCTTTCCTACACGTCCTTCCCCTAGGGCCAGACTGTCCAGGTCCCAGCCCAGCACCTCAGCCACCAAATCCTCCAGCACAGTGGTCTCAGCAAGTCCGGTCACATCGCGGGTGGCACCCATCAGGGCTGCCAGTGTGCCACCTAGCAAGGCCAAGCAGCAGGCCATTACGCCACCTACCAAGGTGAAGAAGATGCCCACGTTCCGAAGGGAGAAGCCGCACCTACCAGCAAGCAAGGGCTCCTCCAAGCCAAAAGGGGACAGTGGCAAGGCACCAGCAGCGACATCAAAGGGGGGGAAGGGACACAAGCTGAAGAGCAGGTCAGGACAGGGCACGGGGGCTCCGGCTGAGGGACCAGAATCACCCCTTTTGTCAACCACAACATCAACCTGTACGGCTGTGGACACCGCCACCTACGCCGCCACCTGCACCACCACCTGCACCACTACTTGCACGTCTGCTGCCTCAGCAACAGTCCCCAGCATCATCCCAAGTGGGCAGCCGTCCGAGGCTGCAGGAGACGTCCTGTTGTGTCCCTCAACAGGTGCAGACACATGCACCACCGCCAGCACCTCCACCACAGACACCCCCGCAACCACCGCCACCAGCCCCGCAATATGCTCAGACAGTGCCACCACAGCTGACATGGCAATCATCCCCAGTGGCCAGCCGTCTGAGGCTGCAGGAGACGTCCTGGACCCTGCCCAGCGTACATGATGCATGACTCCCAGCACTGTTTGTACCTGCAGGTGGCAGGCGAAGTCGCTGCAGGGTGGAGTTTGTCTCTGCTTCCATGGAGTATCATGCTACATGTTCCCAGGCAATCTCATGCCACACACACCCAGGTGAGGGAATGTGATCTGCCACACTACAAGTGAAGCACTCTGGGCACAAAGCCCCCTCCAGAACCAGTGGAGATTCACATCCACTACCTCAGTCCTTGGCAGGATAAAGCACTTTGGGCACAAAGCCCCCTCCAGAACCAGTGGAGATTCACATCCACTACCTCAGTCCTTGGCAGGATGAAGCACTCTGGGCACAAAGCCCCCTCCAGAACCAGTGGAGAAAGTCATCCACTACCTCAGTCCTTGGCAGGATGAAGCACTCTGGGCACAAAGCCTCCTCCAGAACCATTGGAGAAAAGCATCCACTACCTCAGTCCTTGGCAGGATGAAGCACTCTGGGCACAAAGCCCCCTCCAGAACCAGTGGAGAAAGACATCCACTACCTCAGTCCTTGGCAGGATGAAGTACTCTGGACACACAGCCCCCTCTAGAGCCAGTGGAAATTCACATCCACTACCTCAGTCCTTGGCGGTAAACTATGAGCACTAGGGTCTTGACCGGCAGAATCTCAGTGAGAGAGGCAAAAACATAGCGACATACAGGTAAAAATGGGGGTAACAAGCCAAGAAAGATGGTACTTTCCTACACAACCCCCCAAATGAGGGACTACAAGGCTAACCTTGCCCAGATGAGTCTTCATTGTATAAGTGGAAATATCTGGAGAGTCCATCTGCATTGGAGTGGGTGCTCCCAGGTCTATGTTCCACTGTAAAGTCCATACCCTGTAGGGAAATGGACCACCTCAACAATTTAGGGCTTTCACCTTTCATTTGTTTAAGCCATAATAGAGGTTTGTGGTCTGACTGAACAATGAAGTGAGTCCCAAACAAGTAGGGTCTCAGCTTCTTCATGGCCCAGACCACAGCATTGGCCTCCCTCTCTATGGCAGGCCAATGTTTTTCTCTAGGGGTCAAGCTCCTGCTAATGAAAGCAACAGGTTGATCCTGGCCCTCTGAGTTAAGTTGTGAAAGTACAGCCCCTACCCCTAATTCGGAAGCATCTGTTTGAACAATTAATTTTTTTGAGTTGCTGAGCACATTGCCCGCTTAAGCTCCTCTAAAGCTTTTTGACAGCTAGCTGTCCAAAATACCTTTTTAGTCATTTTCTTACTGGTGAGGTCATTAAGAGGGGCTGCAATGGAGCCATAGTTCTTAATGAACCTCCAGTAATACGCAATGAGATCTAAGAAGGCTCTGAGCTGGGTCTGAATAGTAGGGGGAACCCAGTCCATAATGGTCTGAATCTTCCCCTGTAGTGGTGCAATCTGTTCTCCACCCACCAGGTGGCCCAGATAAACCACTTTTCCCTGCCCTATCTGGCACTTTGAAGCCTTGATAGTTAGGCCTACCTTTTGCAGGGCCTCCAAAACTTTCCAGAGGTGGACCAGGTGATCCTCCTAGGTGGAGCTAAATACAGCAATATCATCCAAATATGCTGCACTGAAAGCTTCCAAATCTTGAAGGGCTATATTCACCAGCCTCTGAAAAGTGGCAGATGCATTTTCAAACCAAAGCGCATAACTGTGAATTGACAATGCCCTCCTATGGTGGTAAATGCAGTTTTTGCTTTAGCATCTTCTGACATTTTGATCTGCCAATACCCTGCAGTCAAATCAAAAGTGCTTAGATACTTGACAGATGCCAGTGTATCTATTAGCTCATCTGCCCTGGGTGTAGGGTAAGCATCTGTTTTGGTTACTGTATTGAGACCCCTAAAGTCCACACAAAACCGCATTTCTCTATTTCCTTCTTTACTATGCGGTTTCGGGACAAGCACCACTTGGCTGGCCCAGGGGCTATCAGGAGGCTCAATAACTCCAAGGTCTAACATTTTCTGAACTTCAGATTTTATGCAATCTCTGACATGGTCGGGTTGCCTGTACATTTTACTTTTGACAGTTAAACTGTCTCCAGTGTCAATTGTATGTTCACACCAAGTAGTTGTACCAGGTGTGAGAGAGAAGAGTTCAGAACACTGATCATTGAGATTTTTACAGTCTTCCTTCTGCTCAGCAGTAAGACAGTCTGCCAGAACCACTCCTTCCACTAAGCCATCAGCTTCAATGTTGGAAAAGAGATCGGGGAGAGGGTCACTCTCTTCTTCCCATCCCTCATCTGTAGCCATGAGCAGGGTTAAGTCAGCCCTGTCATAGTAAGGCTTTAGGTGATTGACATGAAGCACCCTAAGGTGGCTTCTGGCAGTACCTAGGTTCACCAGGTAGGTGACCTCACCTTTCTTTTCTACAATTAGATGGGGTCCACTACATTTGTCCTGGAGTGCTCTTGGGCCACAGCCTCCAATAACCACACCTTCTGTCCTGGGTGGTACTCTGTCATGACAGCCTTCCGGTCAAACCATTGCTTTTGGAGCTCTTGGTTGGCCTGAAGGTTGTTAGTGGCCTTTTCCATGTACTCAGCCATTCTGGATCTTAGGTCAAGCACATAGTCCACAATGTCTTGTTTTGGAGCTCCCAACCCTCCTCACCAAGAGGAAGGGGACCCCTAACAGGGTGACCAAATAGTAGTTCAAAGGGGCTGTAGCCCACTCCTTTTTGGGGTACCTCCCTGTAGGCGAAAAGGAGGCATAGTAATAGGACATTCCATCTCCTTCTGAGTTTTTCAGAGAGCCCCATAATTATGCCTTTAAGAGTTTTATTAAACCTCTCAACCAATCCATTAGTTTGAGGATGATAAGGGGTGGTGAACTTATAGATAATACCACACTCATTCCACATTGCTTTTAGGTATGCAGACATGAAGTTACTGCCTCTGTCTGACAACACGTCCTTAGGGAACCCCACCCTGAAATAAATTTCCAGGAGGGCTTTTGCCACTGCAGGTGCTGTAGTGGTCCTTAAGGGGATAGCTTCTGGATACCTTGTGGCATGGTCCACCACCACAAGGATTAATCTATTGCCAGAAGCTGTTGGACGGTCAAGGGGGCCAACAATATCTACCCCTACCCTTTCAAGGGGTACCCCAACCACTAGTGGTGGGATTAAGGGGGCCTTTGGGGTGCACCAGTCTTGTCACTGGCTTGGCAGGTGACACAGGAGCAACAAAATGCCTTTATTTCTTCTGACATATGGGGCCAGTGAAAATGTGGAACAAGTCTGTCCCATGTTTTACTCTGGCCTAAATGCCCAGCTAAAGGGATGTCATGAGCCAGAGTTAGGAGGAATTCCCTGTACTGAAGGGGGATGACCAATCTTCTGGTGGCACCAGGTGTAGGGTCCCTTGCTTCAGTATAAAGAAGATTATTCTCCCAATAAACTCTGTGGGTGTAAGTGACATCACCATTTTTCTGCTTGACAGCTTGCTGTCCGAGGCCCTCTAATGTGGGACAGGTTTGCTGTGCCACACTCAGCTCTTCCATGGCAGGCCCCCTGCACCTAGAAGCTCAGCTGTATCAGCTCCCCTGGTGTAGGTTTGACACAGGGAGAGAATTCCTCTTCCTCAAAAGGGGAATCGTCTGTGGAGGGAGGGATAGTGGACAAGGGTTTGCCCTTTCTACCCCTAGTTTTTGGGAGCACTTGGTCCATTATTCTAGGATCCAGGTTTCCCAGACCTCTTTGCTTCTTGGCCTGAGCCCTGGTAAGAGCAAATATATGTACAGGAATGCCCGGCGTTGCTGCATGGGCCTCCAACTCCACTTCAGCCCATGCTGAAGTCTCCAAATCATTGCCTAGCAGACATTCTACAGGTAAATCAGTGGCTACCACCACTTTCTTTGGACCAGTAACCACCCCCCCCAGTTGAGATTCACAACAGCCATGGGGTGGCTTACAGTGTTGCTATGGGCATCTGCCACTTGGCACTTGTGACCAAGTAGGTGCTGCTCAGGGGCAACCAGTTTGTCCATCACCATTGTGACACTGGCTCCTGTGTCCCAGTAGGCCTCAACCTGAACACCATTAATCAGGGGTAGCTGCTTGTAGTTATATTAAGCAGACAAGCAACTAAAGTGGCTAGGTCAATGCCACCATCAGAGACTAAAACAGCCTCAGTGATCTCCCTAACTAGACCAACCCCAACTACATTACCAATGGTGAGCCCAGCTACACCCTTTGATTGGCTATTAGTAGTGCTATTCCCACCACCACTGCTATTACTAGGGGCACTAGTGGTTGCAGTTGGGGTTGTGGTGGTGGGATATTTGGTGTTTAGTTTTGGACAATGACTATCAGTTGCCAAATGGCCTTTGGCTCTACACAAATAACACTAAGGTTTCTTATCCTTGTGAGAAGAAGATTTGAACCCACCACCCCCAGAGGATTTTTGTGGGCCTGATGAAGACTCTGATTAAGTTTTATCTTTGTCCCCACCCTTGTCATGTGACTTACCATCCTTCTTCTTGCTGTCCTTGTCACCCCCTGTATGAGCTTTTCTGCTCACCCTTGTTCTGACCCATTTGTCTGCCTTCTTTCCCTATTCTTGAGGAGAGGTCAGATCTGAGTCCACAGGATACTGATGCAACAAGTCAGACACCCAGTTATTTAAAATATGCTCTCTCAGAATCAAGTTATACAGGCTTTCATAGTCAGTCACCTTACTGCATTTTAACCAACCTTCTAGGGCCTTCACTGAACAGTCTACAAAGTCTGTCCAGTCCTGTGATGACTCCTTTCTGGTCTCTCTGAACTTAAGTCTGTACTGATTAATTATCTGCATCATCCTCTCTGATAATAAGGAGTCTGTCCCTCCCCTTACCTGAGAAGGATAACCAAAGGATAGCATCCCACTGTACATGAGGGACCCTCTGAACTTTACAGGCCCTCTCAAGTGCAGCAAACCACTTGTAGATATCATCACCATCCTTGTAAGGAGGGGCAACTTTGTGCAGATTCCTAGAATCAAATGAAGGTTCCCTAACATTTGAATTTCTAAAACTGCTGCTGTCACCATGGGGAACTAACCCCAAACCCTGCCTTTCCTTTTCCACAGCCAGGAATGCCCTGTTCAAGGCAAACTATTGCTGCAATAGCCTCAGTCTGGCCTCCTCTAACCTCAGCTTTCTGAGTTCCCTATCTACAGATTGGTCCTCAGGATTAGAATTGTGGGATGCATCTGAAACAGAGGTAACATGGGAATGTGCAGAGTTAGATCTATCTCCAACAGGGGCCAGTCTAGTGACCTGGCCTCTAGTGGGGAAGGGAGCCCCATTTGTGTGTGAACCCTTTCCACTACCAGTTGTACGAAGTGGCTCGTTAACAGATAAATCTGTGGAAGTACCCTCTCCAGGATTGTCAGTTCACTCCTCTGAGCCTTCCTGGTTGAGATCATCCTCTACCTCTTCCCCTGTCTGATCTGGAACAGTGCTGAGTCCCTGGTCATCTTGGAGGAGAAGATTTAAGAGAAACACCTTATTGTGGTTCTTCCCAATCCCCAACCTTCTTTCAATACAGAGACCCCTCAAACTTTTAAAGTTAAGATTTTCATATGTTGTTTTCACAACTCTAGGGGTAGCTTCTCCAGAAAAAGAGTAGAATAACAGAGCTTACTTTTTTGAGAAAAGAAGAAAACTTTTCAAGAGTTTGCATAACTTTTGCAAAGTTTAAACAACTTTTAAGAAAGTTAGAAAATTACTTCTAGGTATATATTATATATTCTCTAAGTATTGGAGAAAGCTTTTCTTGTGAAAAGCACCAGTAACAAAGTGGTAAAGCAATTGCAAGTACTTATCCCACCGCTGCACCACCAATGTAGAAGGCTGGCCTGGTTTGTAGTGGGCACCTTGGGTACTTAAACCTTATACCTGGTCCAGTTATCCCTTATTAGTGAAGTAGTAGTGCTCTAGCAGCTTAGGGTGATAGAGGTAGCTATAGCAGAGCAGCTTGGGCTGAACTAGGAGACATGCAAAGCTCATGCAATACCACTTATATTTACACAGTACTTATACACAAGTAAAGACAATACTCAGTGTTACCAAAATTAAAGTTATTTATTTGGGTGACACAGCACCAAAAATATCTTAGAGACAATACTCCTTCTGGAGGTACGTATTATACACAATATATACATTAGATACCAAAATTAGACAAGTAATTAGACATAGGATAGTACAAAAAATAGGAAATGCTATAGAATGCAATGGGATAAAATAGGTCTAGGTGCAACACAAACCATAGACTAAGAAAGTGAAATTTGAATCACAAATTCCCCCCTAGACAGTGTAGTGTGTGCAGAATCACTAGGAGAGTAAGAATACAGTAAAGGTAATTAAATTACCCCACCCCAGAGCCCAGAAAAGCAGGAGTAAAGCATTGCAAGTTTCCTTAGGACACACTACACCTCGTGATATGGATTATTGCAGTAACCAACAAAGTCAGCAAACAACAACTGCTGGATTCATGGACCTGAAGACCTGCAAAAGAAGGGGACCAGGTCCAGAAGTCGAAAGAAGTTCCAGGAAGGACAGTCACCCCTGCCAACTCAGAAAGGGTGCAAAAGAAGAGTCCCCGGTTGGATGAAGACTGCAGAATTGCACCCTAGGAAGATGCCAGTGGGCTCCTGCATGATGCAAAAAATCTCCCACAACGTGAAGATGGATGCAGATGTGATTTCGTGTTGGAGGTCACCAACAAGCCTTGGCTATGACAAATGTGCATTTTGTGTCTAAATGGCGCTGGCTGGACCCCGGAGGGACCTGGAGGCCTCAACTCTGTGTGAGAAGGAAGAGGGGGCTCTCCGCACTTCAGAGAGCCTTCAAGATGCCATACAGCACCCACATGAGTCACAGGACACGGGAAAAAAGGGGGTGCAAAATGTGGATGGTGCAGCACTACAAAGAAGGGTCACACACCACCGGAGGTAAACTCAGTGAGTTGACTATGACAGGATAGAGTTCTGGGGACCAGGGCCAGGCTATGCATGAAGGAATTTTGCAAATAGTGCACAGAGGCCTCAGGAGGTGAAGAAGACATGGGAAACAGGGCAGTGTCACTCTCAGGGAAGGCAAGGTCTTACCTCCACCAAATTGCGTCAGCAGGACCTCAGGACAGTCTGTGTCGATGGGGTCCACCCTCTGTGTTTTTAGGAGCACGCTCCTCGCTGTGAGAGGAGTCCAGACATACCGGTCATCGACTTGGAAGGTGCCTGTGTGAACAGGGGAGTGACTCCGTCACCTCACAGGAGATTTCTTCATTTCTTCTGGTGCAGGGTGAAGACAGGGAGTCCCCGGAGTGTGCACACCATGGAAACTGTTGCAGTTGCTGGCTGGAGCTGAAGTTGCAGAAGAAAAGTATCCCTTGTGTATACTTTGTTGCTGTTACAGCGGTTCCTGGAGCAGGCTGTGGTTGATCTGAGGTCAGAGGATGAAGTAGTAGTTGCAGAGGATTCCTGCTGGAAACTTGCAAGTAGAATCTGAAGAGCACCCACAGGAGAGACCTAAATAGCACTGAGAGGGGGATTGGTTCCCTTTTCAGGTAAAGACCTATGAGGAGGGGTCTCTGACATCACCTGCTGGCACTGGTCACTCAGAGCCCTCCAGATTGCCCCCACACCTTGCAAAGCAAGATGGCTGAAGTCTGGGACACACTGGGGGAGCTCTGGGCACCACTCTTAGGTTGGTGATGGACAGGGGAGTGGTCACTTCCCTTTCCTTTGTCTAGTTTCGCGCCACAGCATGGGACAAGGGGTCCATGAAACAGTGTAGACTGGCTTATGCAAGGAGGGCACCATCTGTGCCCTTCAAAGCATTTCCAGAGGCTGTGGGAGGCTACTCCTCCTCAGCCTGTAACACCTATTTCCAAAGGGAGAGGGTGTAACACCCTTCTCTCAGAGGAAATGCTTTGTTCTGCCTTCCTGGGACTGAGCTGCTCAGAACCCAGGAGGGCAGAACCCTGTCTGTGAGGTGGCAGCAGCTGTAGCTGCAGTGCAAGCCTCAGAGAGCTGGTTTGTCAGTACCATGGTGGAGCCCCTAGGATGCATGGAATTGGCTCCCCAATACCAGGTTTGGAATGGGGGGACAATTCCATGATCTTAGACACCTTACATGGCCATATTCAGAGTTACCATTGTGAAGCTACAAATAGGTATTCACCTATATGTAGTGCACACATGTAATGGCGTCCCCGCACTCACAAAGTCCGGGGAAATGGCTCTGAAGTATGTGGGGACACCTTTGCTAGTGCAAGGGTGCCCTCAAACTTAGTAACTTTGTACCTAACCTTCAGCAAGTGAAGGTTAGACATATAGGTGACTTATAAGTTACTTAAGTGCAGTGAAAATGGCTGTGAAATAACGTGTCTGTTATTTCACGCAGGCTGCAGTGGCAGTCCTGTGGAAGGGTTTGTCTGAGCTCCTTATGGGTGGCAAAATAAATGCTGCAGCCCATAAGGATCTCCTGGAACCCCAATGCCATGGGTACCTAGGTAACATACACTAGGGACTTAAAAGGGGGGGTCCACTGTGCCAATTAAAATTGGTAAATTACGTCACTAGCCTAAAGTGACAAATTTAAAAGCAGAGAGAGCATAATCACTGAGGTTCTGATTAGCAGAGCCTCAGTGACACAGTCAAGCACTATACAGACACACACATTAGGCCATAAACTATGAGCACTGGGGTCCTGGCCAGCAGGATCCCAGCGAGACAGGTAAAAATGGGGGTAACATGCCAAGGAAGATGGTACTTTCCTACATTGACCCTGTGCTCCCTTTCTTTCTCCCCCACCCTCTCTCCTTTTCTCTTCCTGTCCTTGTGTGCATTAGCATCATCTGACGAAGGAGCAAGGGCACCAGTGAGTGGGGAAATGCAGCCCACAGGACCCAGGAGGCAGAGTTCACAGACGCCGAGGGGTTGAAGAGTGAGGGGAACACCATGGGGGAGATTGGAACTACGACTACAGACTCTAAGTCCTCCTCCGATGGAAGCTCCCTGGTGGTGGCAGACCCCTCTGGGACCACCCCAGCTACAAGATCTTCCACCATCCCCCGTACCAACACCACCCTCCTAGTAGCACTCCACCAGTTGCTTGTGCCCGCTCACCCAGGAGGGTGGGCGTCTCCTTCACCCCAGGCACCCCAGACCCTGCCCCAGTCAGCCCTGCTGCCCTCACTGAGGAGGCTATTGACCTCCTGAGATCCATCTCTGTAGGGCAGTCAACATAGTGAATGCCATCCAGGTGCTGGCATCCCAGATGCAGCAATGCAACGCCTGCCTGGAGGGCATTCACTGTGGCTTAGCTGCCCTACAGAGATCGTTTCAGGCTCTGCCCTCCTCTTTGATGGCAGCCAGTGACCCTGGTTCTTCCACTCGCCTCCCACTACCTGTTCCCAGTACCAAAGCCCTCTCCCCTAACCCATCCCACGCACACAATTTGATAAGCATGCTCCCAAAACAACAGACAGGACTCACACAGACAAACACAGGCATCACATTTCACTGCACAAGCACACACACAGCCAACACACAGATGCACATACAACAGCCACTGCCACCTATGTCTCCCCTCCTCCTCCCTCACAGTCACATCAACACTCACACCTGCATGCACTGCATCATCAGTCCCAGATCCTGCCACCTGTACAGCCTGGCCCACAGTCACCACAACAGCAGACACAGACTAGCACCCCACACGCCACATGCAAAGTCACCACCACCACCATCACAACCTCATTCAGCACACCCACCTCACTTGCAGACACCACCACAACATACATACATACGTCCTGTTAGTCCTCTCCCACCCTGTCTGCCCCCCAGCCATCTACCTCACACATGCACACTGTACATGCAGCTGCACCCAAGTCCAGCACACCTGCTCCTCCTACAACTTCTCCCTCCACTCCGAAATCTCTTCCCACAACCCACCCCATTGGACCTAAGAAACTTTTCCTTTCCACCTTGACCTCTTCCCTTCTCCTTCATCCCTCCTCCCCCATCCTGCCTGTAAGAGAAAAATCCCTCTCGCCCAGCCCAGTACCTCAAGCTCTTAGTCATGTCATGTCCGTCCCCCTGCAGCAAACCCTAGCATTAATTGAATTGAGGTCGCTGTTCCAACATTACTACAGTGGTTGGACCTGAGGTATGTGTCCTGGCTTTCTTTGCTCCTGGGTTATGTTGATGTTGATTTACTCTGCAGATGGTTCTCGGTGTGTGGTATGTGTGTATAGCGTGTTGTGCGTGTGAGTGTTTCACTCTCTCCTTCCCTTGTGTGCTAAGTGGCTGTACTCACTGTTGTATTCATTGGTGTTGCTGCTCCTGAACTGCCATTGTGTGGTACAGCATCGGCCAGACTTCCAGTTCGGGTTCCACGGTGGCCCCTGACTCCTCCGTGTTCCCAGAGGTGAGTGTCTCCTTTTATATGATGTGTTTCCACCAGGCTTTTGCTGGCGGTGGTCCCGTCCCGGAAATCTTGGCGGTCTGCTGTGTTATGATATGGTGGGCAGGTTGTCTTCCTGCCAGCCTGAAGATGACTACTGCAGTGGCCAGTGGATGGACAATACTGACGGTTAGGGTGGTACAGTGGGTGTCTATGGGAGGGATCACCACCATGGTCACAATTTGGCAGTCTTCACCACCAGCCTGGCAAAAGTACTACCGCCATCGCTGGCATGGTGATCAATTGACCGCCAATGTCATAATGAGGGCCTATATCATGTTTTTTTATGGCTCCTTTTAAAAAGATAAAGATAGTTCCCTGAGAGCTGGTTATTCGGTTTGCCCGGTCTCAGGCGTGACAGTAGTTTCCTGTCTTCAAGGATTCTTTTCTCCCCAAGTAGCCAAATTAGTTGCTCTCACCAGAGCCAGCTGTGTTTCTGAACAGCTTAAAGTGGCCATTTTCACTGATTGTCAGTATGGTTTTAGTGTTGCTTATGATTTTTGTTCTTTGTGGTCTCTTAGAGGTTTTATGACCTCCTCTGTATCCCCTATCTGAAGTGTTTTTCCTGTTGTGTTTTTGTATGTGGAGGTTGTGGATGGGGTTTGCAAGATGGGTGACAATGTGAGAGAATGAGGATGATTGTTGGAGTGTCAAAGTGTATTGATGAGTGGGGTTACATTTAAGTATGTGTAGTGTTGTTGTGAGATTTTGTATTGTTTATTGACTATATAGAATTATTGTTTTTATAAAACTCAACATGTTAAATGTATTGGTGGTTCGTAAAAGGATTGTATTGAGATATGAAAAAATGAATTTAGATATGATAAAAAAGAAATGAAATAAAACAAAATGGAAAATAAGTTGTGAAGCGTTCAGAAAATAAAATTCATGTACAACAAAATTTCACATGTTAGAATTGTTATTGGGCAGACCATAGGGAATTAAATTCAGAATTGAAGAAATACAGATCAAGTGGGATGCTGAGCTACTTTGATATTTTTAGTATTCCGGAGAAAGTTAGTAGTCAAAGACAATCAGTGAGCATAAATATGAGGAAACGAACCTCAAGCCCCTAACACCAGAAATCATGGCAATTAAGCAGAATTTTTTTTAGAAGCACCCACATCAAAATCTCTGACAGGGGCTAAAGAGGCATCCATTTGCTGGCCAAATATCCCCAGTATAAACAGATATTCATCTAGTTAATTGAAGCTGGTAACCACATTCTTAGATTCAAATGGACATGAAAATATTCAGACTGATTAAGGCGCTGCGTTTTACTCTGGAGAAAATAGTTTGTTGCGCAAATTTATTTTGTACATATGCGCAAATGCAATATGCATGTTTAGGGCCATATGTACGAAAGCTTTTTCCCATAGACACAGAATGGGTAAAATCCTTTCGTACATCTGGCCCTTAGTGAATTAGCAAAACTACATTCACAGACAAGTGTGTGCATGACACTTTTCCCTCTTAATACTGTTCTGCTTTAGTTAAATGGATAATTGGTATTTGATTAGAAACTCGTGACCAATTGTAACGGTACCCCCAGGATGTAAAAAGATCACTTTGTTAACACATGGTATCTTGAATCTTTGAGGTTATACACTTTGAAGTATTTAATAATTTCCTTCGCCCTGCCGTCCATGTTTTATCTCCTTCGGTCAATGAAATATTTTATGTTGAGCTGCACCCATCTGTTAGAAGATTCATTCCAGGCGATCTATGCAGTGAAATATTTTTTTCCATTAGTAGCCACAGTTGCTTACTTGTTCTGCTAATTAAGTTAAATCAATAGCTATCAAAACGTAATGATGGCTCATATTGGTGGTCTTAGTGTGCAATGGGTGGTAGACAACTCCCTGATCACCTGTTCTCGACATTAGTTTAATTAAGTGTGGAGTTCATTAATTCTTATTCCTATTACGTGCATTGATTTTTCTTATTTCTTTCTAGTGTCTCTGACTGAAAAGTTAATGAGATGAACGAGCAGACAAGCATGGTTACTTTTTCCAATATTGCAGAAAACTCTAGGGCCAGATGCGAAAGCCAGGCCAATATAGTACACCCTGCATATCCGGGTCCAGATTTACAAATGTCTCATATAACACAGCCCAGCAAGGGAACTTTCTGAGCTGTGCTGCGTTGCGTGAAAGGAACAGAGCAGAACTGTGTCATTTGTATTCAGATATGGAGCGTTTCTGCTCTCTGCTTGCACTGGTGAACTCATGGCAGCTTAGCCCCAATGTAGGCACCCTTATATTTTGATGCAAGGGAGTCTGCATTGTGGTCAGGATTGTTTTTTGTGAGGGAAACGATACCTTCTTGCACAAAAAACAATCATTAGGAGCTTAAATGCCCTCTGATCAATGTTTCCACCATGTCTAAAATTATTTGGGATCTAACTGCAGAGATAATACCACAAAGAGAAAATGCAGAAACTGTAGGTCTGGTATTTTCTTGGTGCAGTATTCCCTCCCCATTCCAAGTATAACATGCATAAATAGTTTTTTGCGTACTAGTTGCCACATGTTTTGCCTCTTTCCAAACAGTTTCCCTCTGCGATTCTCCAGGTTTTTCCTGCCAAAGTTGACAAATGGGATGTATAGTCCCGATCCCGACCCAAAGTCTTGTTCGTGGTGAGTCAGGATTACAATGTAAACTTCAATAAGGTCATTTGAGTGGAAGCTGGTTATTTTGCTAGACTTTCATTGGTTATGTTGGCATGGAGCAACAATTATTGAGCAATCATAGTGGTTCCATTATCTTTTAATAGCAGTTTGGACCCCAATGACTCACACAATCCCTTCTAATAAGAAGGAGTTCTGGCCAGTGATGTGATGCTGGTCATTAGCAACAACTGGGGCTCAGCTTCACTGTAAGTGTGCATGGATGTTCATGCGAAGAAAGGGGGCCTAGCACACATCGGCAGCACCAGTCAACTTTGACATACAATAAGTATTTTGTGGGGAAATTAATACAAGTACAATGCAAACATTGATTTGTTTCACAGAGCAAAACCTGTGAAGTCTATGTAAAGTGGGCATAATGGGGCAGTAGCAACACAAACACCAATAGGTTTTCACACAAAGACATATCTAACTGCTTAACACCCATAGGTATTTACATACACAAAGGTAGACCTACTAAAATAGTATGAATTTGTTGTTATATTTCTTTGCAGAAGTTGTTTACTCACCACAAAATTACACATTGTAGGCGACTCACTCTTAAACAGTAATACTTTTATTGATAATTGAACTAAAAGGTGTTGTTCGTATAATAATATACAACAGACTTGGGAAACAGCAATTAAACCTCAGTCAGAACCATGCATGCCTTTCCCATGCAGCCTTTACAATACATGTGTCTTTACCATGCATGCCTTTACCACACAAACCTTTACAGTGGATATGCCTTTACCACAGGTCTTTGCAATTACAATATAAGTATTTCACAGGTAAGTATTTTGTTTTATTGTTATATATATATATTATTTATAGGGTAGTATGAGGTTTTGTTGTTGTTTCCTACCTATTAGTACTTTATTGAAGTGGTAATAATTAGAGAACTTTTATAATAATTTTCTATATATTCTTATAGCAGTTTTAAGAGAAATGCACATTCTTTTTTAAAAGAATTAAGTAGCAAGGTAATTTGTAGGTAATAATGCAGAACTCTAGATTTTTCTGTGAAAAATAAAAAATACACTGTAATACACTTTATTTGTCAAACATAGTTTAGTACAGTGTATTTCTAATTTGTTAACATAGTTATTTTGTTTAAAATGTTTTAAGTATTGCGGTACTGCCAAAGAAGTATCACGTTACTCCATACATTATTTAAAATATATAGAAACTGTTAAATAGTTTTCCTAGCTATTGCCACCTTAATAAAATTGCAATAGGGAGGCAAAACATATCAAACCTAATACCTACCTATATCTAGGGGTGCTACGCAGAACACAGACAAACATGCAATCATGGGGGGGGGGGTCAGACCATCCCTCGCCTCCAGGTCCCTGATATATGTATTCTAGATCATGCCTCTGTCCCCCCCACTCCCCTGTCTTTGAGATTCTGCAAGGACATCCGCCTCGGCATGCACCCATTTAAGCAGTGCACGTAGCCAGAACAGTACAGCTTTTCAGGGGAGGTCTGTGATTTCTAGGACATGGCAACTAGGGGTTTGAATAATACAAATGCCAAGTCAACAAATCTGTAAAGATTTTACCACCCTTTAGTCCTTGTACGTATCCCAGCAGGCAAGACTCTGGTTTGATCTAGAGTGCTGTGTCAACTACTGCAGAGGTTACCCTAACAATCTCTGCTCAAGTATGTGCTAGCATCAGGCCCTACTTTTAAATAGCAGGTCTCTGCTTGAGGGGGCAATGTTCTAATCTGTTTCCCTGCACGCAGATGAAAACTCCACTTTCTGCCAGCGGGAGCTGTTTGACAGCTCCTGCTGGCAGAAAGTGGACTTTGTTTACTAGCTATCAACTCCTTTCAAGCAAAAGCAAACAGCTATATCCCGGGGTGGACACCCCAAGAGGTAGCAGGAGCCAACGCTGGGGGTTGGCAGTCCCGAGGGCCACCATTGGCTCCTCAAGGGGGGCAACATGGCCCCCTCCATGTGTATTGACCTGGGGAGGTGGTGGTCCCTGGGGCTGGGGGGGGCAAAATGGACCCCACTCATTGTTTTATTTTATCTCCAGGGCGATGGTGGTCCCTGGAGCTGTGTGGGGCGGGGAGGAGGGTGCACACATTTTCCTGCACACAACTCACTCTTTGCCCTGGGGAGGTGGTGGTCCTGAGGCCTCCCCCTGTATTCACTACTATTTTGGCCCCAGTGGAGGTGGCAGTCCCCAGGGCTGCAAGGTGGCTGTGTAGCACCAGCGTACATTCTTAGTTTAGCCTCATGAAGGTGGTGGTCCCCAGGACTGTGGGCAGCCCCCCTCATATCACTTTACATTGGCCCCAGGGAGTTGATGGTCCCTGGGGCAGTGGGGGAGCCATGTGGCTGAATGTTGACCCGGAAGGCAGCAGTCCCCGGGGCACAGTAGGTCGTGTGGACCCACCTACATTAATAAAAGCATTTTGTCCCGGGGAGGTGATGGTCCCCAGGCCATGGGGGGTCGCCAGACAATGTGGGCACTCAGTGCAGCTCACATCTGTTTTCTCTCCCAGGCAAGTCCCAAGCAGGTTCCCAAATTCTTTGCTCGAAAGTAACACTCGCCACACCAATTCTTCGTAGTATTCTGCTTTAATGGCACAAACCACGCAACGTGTTTCGGCTATGCATTAGCCTTTGTCAAGTTACCAGGTACTTCCACACTTCCTCATGATACTGGAATAGGTTAATTACCTGTATGCACAGCTAATTGGCTATCCCCATTCAGCCCAAATGGGTATTTTGAATTCAATTTGATGATTTATCTTTATTCCATTACTCACAGGGCTTGCTCTCGATCACCACCTCTGATTTGTTTGGTCATCTATCAATTTCAAAGTACCTTAAGAGATCACTTCTACTTTCATGGTGCCAGTAGAAATGTCTAGCAACTGGTTAGCTGACGTCAATGTTTGTGCTCAAGAATTCTCCTCTTTACTTGCAGTTTTGTGCTATGAATATATCTCAGGTTACATGGACACTCTAATACATATACTATAAAATCAGTAGTGCAGGTAATATGTTTGGTAATGCTTTGTTTCCTGCCTGTGGGTCATAGGTAGAAATTGCAATTCTTGCTGCCACCACAAGCTCTGCATAACACACATCGATAAAATCCTGGTTTGGGAGTTAGCCAGGTCTTATTTGCTGGGGGAATAAAGCTTTGCACTATCATGTCCCCAATGGATCTCACCTTCCTGTACGTGAGGACCGGAACCTCTTCCATATCTTTGCCAATGATGGGAACAGCTCTTATCAGCTTCCTGTGTTTGTTGATAAAATCTCTTACTCTATACAAGCATTTGTTGCAAGTAGAAATAAATCTTGGTGTAGTGAGTGATTTGAGCCCCTCCCTAACCAGTTTCTTGTTAAACAATACCAGCTCATGAGTAGTTTGTTTGATTCTGTTACAAGCTTGCATAAGAACGTTGGATGGATAACCCCTCTGGGGGGATCTTTTCAAGGTAAAGGCACTTTGCTTTGTAAAGTCACCATTGGTACTACAATTGTTTCTCACCCGTAGGAGTTCCCCATAGGGGATACTCTACTTTAATTCAGTAGGGTGATGGCTCCTGACATGCAGGATCGTGTTCCCAGCAGTTTCCTCACAATGTAAGGATGTAACAAATTTTTTGTTCTCTATGCGCGAAGCAATATTCAAATATTCACAATCAGTGTTGTTTATCTTGTAAGTTCTCTCCTAATATCTCAATAAAATCTGCTGCAAGTGTAGTACTGCCATCCCAGATTAGAAATAGATCATCAATATATCTGATCCACATAGCTATCTGTTGTGTGTATCTTTCATTGGCCTCCGTCCAGACTTCCTGCTCCTTCCACCAGCCCAGGAATAAATTTGCAAAACTGGAGGCAAAGCAGGTACCCATGGCTGTCCCCGCACGCTGGCGGTACACTGTATTCTCAAACAGGAAGATGTTATTCTCTAAAGAGAACATCATCATATGTTCTAGCATCAATGTGTGTTGGAACTACCTCATGGATCGACTTCTAAAGAAATAGAGACATGCCTGAACTCCTTTCCTTTGCTCTATGCAGGTGTAAAGTGAGCAAACATCTAACGTAATCATGTGATAGGACTCCACCCAGGAGATATCATGTATTTGTTTGAGAAAATCTGTACTGTTCTGGCAGTATGATCTCAGCCGAACAACATAAGGGAATAAAAAGTGATTGAGAAAGATGGCTGTGTTTTCCAATAAACTTTAATTGGAGGAGTTTGTAGGTCTTCCATGCGGGACTCTAAGCTTTTGTGCATCTCTGGGAGGAAACATACACATGTGATTTAAGAAAGATTGACTTTTAGAAAGCTATACTCAACATCATCCAGTAATCCCTGACCATGCCACCCCTTCAACAATTTGTGGCAGGTACGGATTGAATATCTATAGCTGTCCCAGGTCATAATTTTGAGGTAATTCTTGTCACATAGTTGTCTCAGGCCTCCATTCTACAATCTGTGGTATTCATTATTACAATGTTCCCACCCTCATATGAGGGTTTTATAATGATGGAAATGTCCTTGCTTGGAGACCTCAAAGGCTGCCTTTTTTCTTTTGTTATGTTAACAAACCTATGAGTGTCCTGATCTTTTGCTTGCTGTGACAGCTCATTGATGATAATGCTATTAAATGCTTCAGTGTTATTATGCACCATGTTGGGATTATAGCTGGACCTAGGCTTCATCCCACTACTTGGTGACTCATCTATTGTGAAGCCTGTTTCCCTTAAGGTACTTCCTACCTTGTCACTAGAAATCACATCAATGTTTGCTTAAAGTTCATACAAAGTAATATGGACTCAATAAACAGTAAGGACTCAACATTGTGCTGTTCAAAATCAGTCTCAAGTTCACAAGGCTCTTTTCCACCACCACACCTAAAGAAATAAGTTGATTCTAGTAGTGGTATGATCAAAATAACTTATAGGACAGAAGCATAGTCCCAGACTCAGAAATGATTCCTCTTCCGGGGTTAAAATTCTTTTAGATAAGATCACCACAGATTTGTTGACCCTGTTTCTAGAGAGTGGGTGTGGACGAACTCAATTTACTTCACTTTTTTCGGTCCCCCCTCTTTGTTGGCCTTTTATTCTTAGTCCTCCTCGTCCTCTGGCCTTTTCTCAGCCTTGCGATCTGTTTAGTTGCAGTGTTTTCTGTCTATGCATTACCAATTGAAATTCTTGATATTAGGTCAGAGGACATGACTCTAAAGGGGCACTCTCTGCTTGATCTACATGATCCAAGCTAACATCCGAGCTTGAGCTGGTGGAAATAACTTCCTGTTGCCGCTGTTGTTGACTAACCTTAAGGTCTTGTCTTAAAGCATCAAATTGTTTGCATATGTTAGTATTCTACTTTTACCTTAGTCCCTCTTGTCCCTCAAACTTTGTCACTGTTTCTTCAACTTAATGTCCTCCTCATATATGTTCAGATATTTCTCTAGGCTCTTTAGGAATTCAATAACTATTGAGGGAGTGTGGAAGCACCTGGAAACTTGACAAAGGCTACTGCATAGCCAAAACATGTTTTGTGGTTTGTGCCCCTAAAGCAGAATACTATGAAGAATTGGTGTTCCAAGTGTTCCTATCGAGCAGAGAATTTCATAACTTTCTTGGGACCGGACTGCAGAATTTCTATGGTTCTGTGCGAGTAAAATGTGAACCCAACTGCACCCTTTGTTTTTTTAAGTATATATATATATATATATATATATATATATATATATATATATATATATATATATATGTTATATTCACTGAAAAGACAAAGGTTATGGGTACATTATAGCTGGTTTAAAAAATATATATATATATTTCTATATATGTATATATGTATATATATATATATATATTTATATATATATATATATATATAT